>NC_135421.1:12386941-12993694 GCF_051991245.1 Festucalex cinctus
TACGTGTGGTCATGACAACGCTGGTTGTTTTGTTTTGCACTCGAAGCCCCCAACCCCCCTTCCACTTCTCCCTTTTCACGATCATGTCCTCGAAAGCCTCTTTTGGCTGCATGTACTTGAACATGTAGCCAGCCTGGCCCCCGTGATGCTGCACTGGGTTTTTCACCACACAGAGGCTTTTTACCTTTCCGGGAGACCCGTTGCCAAGGCGTGGAGAGGGAGAGAGGGAGGGAGGGAGGAAGGAGGAGGCGGAAGTGGGGCTGTGTAAAGTGGAGGTCTGGCAGCAAGTAAATGGCAAAAGACAAAGCGAGTGAGAAGAAACAGGCCGGGAAAGGGAGATCTCATTTGAGGTGCTGGTGAAAAGGGGGGGCTGGTGGAGGGGTGGTTTCGTAGGGAGGGTAAAAAGTGCAAGAAAAGCCAGCGCAGGCCGAGCTCATCATTGCCAGCACCTTTAACTGCCTTTTTCTCCCTGATAAAAACCAGATGACAGAGTGGGGCTTGAATTCCCACAGGCATTTACACAGTTTTTTTTTTTTTTTTTTTTTTTTTTTTTTTGTATATTCATATAGATAGCCCTACCCCGCTATTGCATAGGCCTGAATTTTGTCTTCCAAGTTTTATGCAATATTCATCTGACAAATGTTTAAAAATCTTTTTAAAATCTAAACGAAAGCAGAAATGATGAAGTGGACCGCTGTTAATCACCAGTAGGAGTGTGACGATGAATCAATATTGTGATAAATCGTGATACTTTGTCTCCCAATACATTATCGATACGCTTACCCAAGTATCGTGATATTTGTAGTTAATATACAGCCACTATAACGGCTCCATTGTTCATTACTTATTGAGCAATTACTTGGCGGGCCTCTAGGGGGAGCGCCTAATAAGAGTGGCGGGAAACGTATGGAAGTCTTAAGGCAGGGGTGGCAAACTGCGGTCCTCGAGGGCCGGAGTCCTGCAGGTTTTATAGATTTCCCTACTCGAAGTGCAGCTGATTCCAATTAACAGGCTCGTTATCAGGATTCTGCAGAGCTTGCTGATGAGCTGATCATGAATCAGCTGTGTTGAAGAAGGGAAATATCCAAAACCAGCAGGAATGCGGCCCTCGAGGACCGGATCTCGCCACCCCTGTCTTAAGGCGAAGAAGACTCATGAGCTTACTTGTGTAAGAAAGACATTTATCTGTCCAGCAACTGTCTCAATTTTGCATAAGTTTCTATGAAAAATGTGCATGATAACTTCAATTTTAACCTTTTAAAATGTTATTTCGACTTTTTGACGCACACAATTCCTGAGAAATATTAATATTGATTTAAGTGAATTTAATATTTAAGTAACTTTATTTATTTATTTACTTTTGCAATGTTACACAAAACAAAAAATTGCGTCACAATTTATATAAAATGAAACAATTGACTATGTGACTGTGACTGACATGTTGCATGACACTAGTGTTTAAGACAGACACAAATTTGTTCACAGAAAGCGGTCTCTGTTATGAAGACATTTGTATTTGTTTATGACCAATATATTGATAATCGCGGTATCGTCATATCGTGAGGTAATCGTCATATCGTGAGGTAATCGTTATCGTGAGCCTTGTAGCTTATATCATATCGTGAGGTACCCAGAGGTTCCCACCCCTAACTCACCAGGGATTGAGCACAAAAAGCCACTTGTAATTAAAATCCATTATAACTGCATTTAAAAAAAAAAAAAAAAAAAACTAAATGTTTACAAATAAGCGGGGATATACTATCAATAAGCATTCTGTGTCACATGAGGTGCGGAATTAGTAACCAAATGCAGTCAACAGACAGGAGTCGGGAAATGAAAAGCAACAACAGAGAGCAGGGCTGGATTCAGATGGCCTCGAAGAAAACACTTGACGGATAAACCTTGACTGAGAAACCTCGATTGAGAGAGCAAGGCTGGATGCATGGAAGCAACCTTGAACACAGGAAGAAAAAGCTTGCATACTCTGAAACTCCTCCTAGAGCAAGGCACAAATCTATACGACAGAATAAAGGCCTATATAACAAAATAAGAGTTACAGTACAAGTGATTAACACGCACCTAAGTAGGGTGATTTTTTTTTTTTTCCCCTCCACATTTGACCCTTCCCCCAGAGGGAGCAGAGAGCAGTGGGATGCCGCGTTTGGGAATCATTTGGTGATCTAGACGAGCGACTTGATGAAACAAAAATGACTACTACATGACCATAGCAACTGACATCATCATCATCATCATTATCACAAGGGACAAATAAGCACCATAACAGCACAATAAACTCAATGACCCAACCCAAAACAGTCATGCTATTTTGTTTTCAACAAAACTTGGCCAAAATAGAAGTTATAAATATTGAAAAAAAATATCTGCAAATAGGTGAATCCGCTCTACTGTATTCTGGGTCAAAGAGCTGTAAAAGGTGATGACTGTGTACATATTCATGGTTTGGCATTCACAAATGTAACTATTTGTGGATCTATTTATTTATATTTATAATGAGTATGTGCAACGAGGGCACGAGGTCAGAACATGTCACATCACGGCACAACATGCAAGGTGGGTGCATGCTGCTACGCGACCTGCCCTCAAATTGAAAATTGCTCAATCTAAAAACAGCATCCAATTGAAAAGGGTTTGGTGGAATGATTTCAGAAAAGCCTCCCCGTTACTTCCTGGTCGGCTGCTATGCAGGCACTTCCAAATATGGGCGTGCTTGAAGTCCGTGGCAAATACCAAGAAAACCAAGTGCAGTGTGAAAAAGACTTTATCCTGTTCAGGGTCACGGGGTGTTGGCGCCTATCCCAGCTGACTTTGGGTAAAGGTGGACAACACCCAGGACTAGTCACAATTGATCACAGGGCACGTATAGAAACAGACAACCTTGATTTATTGCTACTATATTTATATCGTACTCATTTTAATGTGCCTGAGCAGTAATTGTTGCGTTGTACTACAAACTAACAACTAGAAAACAAATTACACTGGCTGATTACACTAGAAATGACAAATTGTAGTTTTGTATAGTTCTGCCAAGTAATAAACTAAAAGAAATGGTGATGAAATCAAATCCCTCAGCTGCGGTATAATAAATTGCGTGCCGTTCAAAGAGGTTGTCCTAATCATAAATATGTCTCCTGGAGGCCGTGATGTCGTGACAGTGTTTTTGCTTAAAGGAACATTCAAACAGGTGTTACGGCTGCGCACACTTGTATCCGCACATTTGCATGTAATATCTGACGCTTCACATTCATATTAGTTAATCTGATTTGTCAGAGATGTTTCTTTTTTCAACCAGCGAGCTTGTGCGACATCAATGAGATGAGTCTTTATCTGCATGCTTGCAGCTTGGGTCTTCTCTATATATTTATATATATGGGCGCCGGCTGGTGGGAGGCATGTGGGCGAAGGTGCATGGCATCCGGCCTAATGCGCAGCCCGGGGAGGAATGCTCGTGCTTCGTATTCACAGCAAGAAAGAAAGAAGGGAAAAAAAACCCGCCACAGTTGCGGCTCTCACATTTGGGTTGTCAGCGAATGAGTCACAGGCTTTGCGAGATGTTCCCCGGGACATGCTCTTCTAATTAGAGTGTGAATAGAAACACAACCGTGTTCTGTCATCTGCGGACATCGATCCGAGATTTTACATGCACCACACTGGACACAAAAGATCCAAATCAAAGTCCTTTGCTCACAAAAAGCTAGTCAATACAATTGAGATGTATCAAGTCAATGTGAATGAGTAGAAACCTGGTATATATGCGACAACCATAGCAGTATAAATACGAGAAATGAGCGGTCTACAGATGGATGCAACACACTGGTGACAGAAGATTTTAAAAAATCATTTGGTTTTTGGTTTTTGTTTTGTAAATGTGCAATACCAACTTGTACTTAAAATCCTAACAAGTCAATGGGAATGGGAGCAAAGACGGGAAATAGAAAGGTGAAGGGCATGTGATTTAGCTAGCTCAGCAAGCTACAGCAAGCTGCCTACATCTTTACTCATTGCTTGATCTTGTCTGTCATGAAAGAGCCAAATAAAAGTCTTTCGTTCACAAAGATTTCCTCAATACCGGCACAAACCCACAGAAACAAAGACAGGAAGCAGAAGCCTGTTTCACAAATGCCAAACACATGACAGCTAGCCAGCAGCTAACTCAAGCAGTTAACTGAGCAGTCTTGACATTCACTCTGGTTTCCTTGTTCAAAACAAGTTGGTCAATACCGACAATCACGGCACTGTGACACTTAGACACCGTTGCAGTCTTTTCTGCTGAGACTATGAATCGTGTGGTGCTCGATGGAATGAGGTCTAGTGAGGCCCACTGACGGCTCACGTGATGAAAAAAAAAAAAAAAAAGAAAATAGTCTGAAGTTCAGGGTATACTTTTCAACCTCTGACTGATGGTATTCCCCTGCCGCAGTGCAACCCATCGTTTTTCTATTATGCACTGGAGCAGGACCGTTCCTCTTCATGCCAAAATGCTCCCATAAACACACATCCCTCTGCTGGGGGGCATTCCACAAGTACGTGTGTGTGTGTGTGTGTGTGTGTAATGCAAGTACTTTAAAGAAACATCCCCCACGTACACACATTCAATTCAACAGATTCAAAACACATAGTGACAGTACATGTGCCCACCCCCCTGTCCTTGGCCTCTAAAAATGAAAGCCATACAATGGGAATCTTCAAAGCTCAATTAGGTACAGCTGTTTTGTTTTGGGTTTTTATTTTATTTTTTGTGATGCTTATTACAAACAAAGATACAGTGCAGATAGGCCTACTTGTGTAGAAATGGCTGGTAAAAGTAGATGTACTGATTTAAAAAATAACGTGTACTTTCAATTGCATACCGTGTCTGTGTTGATGACTTTGCACAACAACAACAAAAAAGTATTTAAAAAAAAAAATATTCACACGTTTATCATCTTACATCGTGCTTACGCTAAGAAGGGGAAAAGTAATGTTACGTGTCACTTCTTTTTTAGCTAGCATTGTCTAGACTTGATCAAAACATGTTCTCAAAAACACAACATGCCAACAACATCAAACATTTCCTGTACTGTTAAAAAATGTTTTATGATGACAGCAGTTTCATTTCTTTCCGATGAGAAAGGTGCTGATGTATCCTATCAATAACACCAAAGCTGTGAAGTCTATAGTGTTCTGTAGCTGCAGTGCTCCGTCTCGCCGGGCCTCATTAACAGGGCCCTTTTCCTCAGTTTGATGGCAATGGAACTTTTATTAACAACACTTAGGTATTGTTTCCCCTCCCCCCAACATAATAAGACATTATAAAAATAGGTTTTATCTTCATATTTTTTTGCAGATAGTCTCAACTCACATGTATGCTAACAAGTTAATAATAATATTACGCTAGCTAGTTCAACTCTATTATTACAGTCATTAATTGCAATTTGGATTTGTGTGCAGTGTTTCATATTTACTAAACAGTCACTTATGGAATAGAACAAACCTTTATTTGTTAAGCTTTATATAAGAAAAATAATTAATGTAACTAGTTGGAACAGTCATGAAACTGAAATGACACTCAAGGCTGGAACAGCACCAAACTATACACCTTCAGACAGTAGATAGATTCTTGAAGTTATTGTTGAATGTCAAGTCGATCAAATTTAAAGTGTGACTGGTGTGACCTGTTGGGTTGAATTACAGGGGTCCCATGTGGTGGAAGTTCATGGTCCAGTAATTGTGTGAAACTAGACTGGTGCGTGAAATTTCAAGTCAATCAAATTTATGGGATAGGATGGTGGGTGTTCAAATTTTTACATTTATAGGATAACGGGTGTTAAAATGTTTACATTTCGGGCTGAATCTTTTTTTGTGTATAAGTTAAATACCAATTCAAATCATGGTTCTCTTATTTGAATCGCATTTTAAGCTGAAAGAGTGGGAGAAATTTCAACGGTGAGCACTGGGGAGTCGACAGTAGTTCACATTTTTCAGCCACATAGCACAAATCTCAGCATGTTTCTCCTTACAATCAGTGTGAGAGAAAGTGTGTGAGTAGGGGTGTGTGCGTGGTGGTGGTGGTGGTTGGGGCTGAGGGTGAACTGGGTGCATCAATTATTCATTGCGATCACCTCCCCTCCTCAGTGTCTCCATCGCAGCTCACCTTCATTCATGCAGCAGCTGGACCTGTAGTCGAGGTGGAGGATGAGGGGAGAAGGAGGAGGGCGACTCAGGTAGTTGAGCCCTGTAGATATCCCGACTGGAGCCGGAGGAGCTTCTGCAACGGGAGGATTCATTAGCGTGGCCCCCAGAGCTCAGACATAGGGGGGGATAACAAGACCCCAGGGTGGTTAGTGTGGGCCCTTGCTGCTCAAAAGAAGACAAAAACACAGAGAGAAATGTATTCCCCTTCATCCACACAAATCCACAAATATTACGGTGTCAGCGAAAAGTGCCACACATGACTCTTTCACCAACTTCTTTGTTTACAAGTTGAAATCTGATGTAGTGCAAGAATGTCAGCAGATCAACTTGTTGAATTTGATGGTGGACGGAGAAAGAAAGTCCTTTGTCTACATTTGTTCTTGGTCTAATATTTAGGATTTAAATACAAGTTTAACTTCTGGTATATGAGAAATTTCATGTCAATCGGATTGATAGAGTACATTTTGTAAAGTCACTTTTTATAGAGTGCATTGTGTTTGAACTTTCAAGCCAATCAGACTCAGGATTTTCAGAGCTTTTTTTGTGAGTAATTAACTGGACTGATGTGAGGACATTTCAAGCCAGTGGATTTTTATCTGGGTAACTATCTGGGTAACATCTGTTTAACCCCTAACCGCCGGTTAAATTCTTAACCCGCCGTTAACTAACCGCCCGTTAAATATGCCGTTTGTTAACGGCACCGTCAAAGTTAACCGTGTCGTTTATGACACTGGTTAGCACTGATATATCTCACAATTCCTCTTTTTGTTTACTTCCGGGTCGGCGAAAGCAATGGATACTATCCAAATGACCGCTGGCACTCAATGAAAACAAAAGAAGCCGGAAGTTATCCGCTGACGAAGAAAACCTTAAACAATCAATGGTTGAAGTAATTTAGGAGTTTTCGTAACATTTATTCATTTATTTTTAATTCATCATAATTTATTTTTGTTTTCTCTGTCCATTTTTAGAACTTGTCTTAAAAAAAAACATGTTTTTATTCTTTCTCTTTTGACTCCGCATGAGACTTGGAAAGTTATTACTGCTAAGAGGTAACGTGTGTTTAACTCTTCATCAGAATAATCACCAACGTCAAAGTCGAGCCCTTTTTTCTTGGGCTCAGTGGGCATCATGAAGGCAGCATTAGCCACGAAATAGAGTTAACCACACTGTTAAAAAGTTAGCGGCGGTCCTTAGGTGTGTTAACTTTAACAGAAAGGTAACAGCCGGTTAAAGTTAACAGAGTTTTGAACAACAAGATAACAGTGCCGTTAAAGTTAACGGTCGGTTAAATCTACTTAACCAATGGTTAAAGCTATAAGTTTTGAACAACCGGGCCCTGTTAGCTAGCTGCTATGACACACGCGACACCAGTGTTGACAATGTTCCTTTTTTTCAATTCAGTTCAAAATTGTTATTTCAATGTTTAAAAAAAAAAAAAAAGAAAAAAAAAAAGAAATGAAAGGAGGCAGAAAGAAGTGAAACTTGTGATATCTGCCCCTGATGAATGAATAAATAAATAAATAAATAAATAATCAACACAAAACAAATAAGCAGTCAAGATGCTTTCATGGTAACAATTAAACAAAATGATTCAACAGCATGACCATGTGCTATATTTTTTTTCCCTCAGTAATTGAGCTTTTATATATTTTTTAAAAATACAAATGGACTGAGATGATTTTGTTTTATAATCCAGATTGTTATAAAAACTGACACCTTGAGTTGAAATACATAACTCTTTTTGTTTTGTTCTTTATTTAGGTTTTGAAAAAATATCTGTTCCTCTTAATTTGTACACTTTTTTTTTTTTTTTTTTTTTTTACTTGGTTTGCATGTTAATTGGTAAAATTTCATGATGGGCTTTATACATTATTTTGAGGCGGTTAAACTCCATCAATTCATTGAATTTTAAAATGTTTAGTTGTATAAATATTGAATTAGTGTGGTCTCTGTATCCACATCCAAACGCGACATCACACGAATCATCAATGTTTTACCACAACGGTGACATAACTCATTCACTACTGTCTCTCTTCGAGTAGCCATGTTGAATTTAATCCGTATCTACCCACCTACTGTTTGCTCACCGATTTACATATGAATATTACTTCAAATGTACGTACGTGTCTTTACTTCTCTTCAACATATCCCGCTTTTATGACTTCACGTCCGCTGCTCTCTGATTGGATCTTTTCACTGTATGTTTGGTAAGGTTTGCCCCGCCTCAGAAATACTTGATGCCAACATTGACCAGACTCATCCGCTGGTCTCAGCCTCGTCCCAAAATCATTTGTGAAATCCCACTAAAAAGCTTCCTCTTCAGCATTTTAAAAAGTTTCCGCAGTCCAATGTGACAGATTTTTGAACAAATCAGCCAATGCGCTCGCCACTTGGATGAATGTGTTGAACCACCTCCAGTATAATTTTTCATCTGTTGGCTGTTCAATAAGTCACACCTCCACCGTATGCCGAGAAGCATTTAAAACCACCGTAACAAACCCGAACGACTCGTGCGGGGCCACTGCCTGCGCTGACGTATGTGTCTTTTGGGGGCCTTGGATGTCGGCTCGGCCCCTCTCCCCTCTTATACCGCGGTTTCCCAGAAAGCCCCCCGAGTGGTGCCGCATGCATTCTGGCGGGCCGAAAGGCGGAGCAGTGAAGTTTAAAGCTGCGGTCGGTGAAATAGTTGGCCGCTGAGAGAATGGGGTGGCCCTGAGTCAAGGTTGAGGCTGTCTGGGCTACAGAGTGGAAATCTTGGCAGAAGTTGGAAAGGGGCTGAGGGGAGTAAACATGCAGAAGGAGAAGGAAAAAAATGGGGGGGGGGGGTCTAAAAGAAACTGACAAAAAAAGTGGCTTGCTTCGAAAGTGTCAAGAATTCTGATGAGGGAATGCCACGGCTGCTGCTCCTTAACTTTGCCGAAGTGTCTGTCAAGTCGGGAGGAGTAAATTTGATGCTAAAATGCCACAATGTAGAAATATTGTTCAATCCATGGGTTTGGATGATCAAAAACATTCCAAATTAAAAACAGAAAACTTTTGTCTTCATAAGTGAAAACATTCACACGCAATCAAAACAATCTTGAACGGCTAAAATCTCTGTAATGTGCATGCCAGGCCACTAGCTGGCAATGTTGCTCAAATTGCTTATTCTCCAGTTTTGGTCTGCAATATATACTGCTTTAAAATCACACCTGGACACATAGCATCAGGAAGAAAGGTGGTCTCGAGGTGCCAACTTCACCGCAGTGATCAGTGATAGCCCTGGCCAATTACAATTGTTTTAACTTCCTAATGAATAAACTTTCTGCATTTCTTCCTCGTGCATAATCCTTTTTTGCTTCTCCCATGTAGATTGTGTGCCTCTCTTGTGCTCATTTAAAATGGACGAGAGGAGCCGCTTCAATTGGCCGGAAAGCCATGCGGCTGTGTCCACTCCCACAACGGCGTCGTAACACATACGATCAGCAGACTATAATTCCCAGTCGCAAATTCTTTCTGCTCTCTGCGGACACCATCAAATAGTCGACGACTATTTCTGGAGATAAGTTCGGGATCTTCTTTGTCTCTTCATCTTGCTTTTCATTGCATGCTGCACACAGACGTCGGGTAGAATTCAGTGCTATCTAACATGTTGCTGCACTACACTGAAAGCATGCAACCCTAAATTCAGATTTGCGTGTATACTGAAAAACATTAATGTAAAGACATTTGCTTCAAAATCTACTTAGCTCTATAACACCAAACATATATTAAATACAAGAAATTTTGTAGTTCTTTCTATTTCATGAGTATAATATTGTTTTCCCCTTAAAACCCTGGCGTATATGATCTGACACATGCATTGCACAGATAATCCATTAGAGGGCAGTATCACCCAGCTGTGACCTTGCAACATTGCCCCAATTGAGAAAGTAGTGACACCTGCAATACTTCTTAATAGTGGGAAATATCCTTTCTAGTTTTTGGAAATACTAATAATGTGTTTGATATGTCTGTTTATTGTTATATTTGTTTACAGTTATGAATGTACAAATTAAAAGCATTGTAAAAGCATGTATCAAATATGAAATATATTTTGTGCAAAAGGACCAATAAATACTCTATTTACAAAGAATCTGAATTTTCTCTCATATATTTCATGTTTCAGGCTTTATATGGTTAAAAATGAGGAACTGTGATTTAGTTGACTATACATTGGCATCGCTATGGATAGTTCTGATATTTGAATTTATCCACCAGCTGCTGTTAAAAGGTCACCTACAGTTGAATATGTCCTACAAAGGAAATATTTGTGCATCAATCAAGTTTTCAGCAAGATGTTTTTATAGTAGCTCTGTTTTTGATTGGCTGATCATGTGGCTTTCTGGCCAGCGACATACTTGGAAGTGTTCTGTGAATTATTTTATAATGGTTTGGCATCACTCTGCCTCTACGGGGTCTTTCTAGTCTAAGCCAGCCTCTGGTCGGGTCGCTGCCTTTTTGGGGGGAAGATCTGAACCGCCGACCGAATTCTCAGCACAAAACGCATCAAAGCTGATGGCCGCGGGGTTCCTGACAATCAATTTAATTCCTGTCCTGTGCCGCGTACTCCGCAGCTTGCGCTGACCGACTGTGTCACGCATCACCATAGTCATAATATTGCCTTTTGCTTTATATTCAGTTTGGACGCGCTACAGAAGAAACACTTTTTCCCCACTGTGTTTTCCAGACACACATAATGACTGGAATGGAAGAGGGGTACATGGCCAAGCCGAGTTCCTTAAAATCCAAAGGGGCTTGGTGCAGCGTATGGATTAGTCCTCCAAAAGAGAAACAGCAGCCAAGACATCTGTGCGACTATCACGGGCTTGATCCCCTCAAGGACAACACTGGCAATAGAGGAACCTGGATGATCTGCTCACATTTCGCATGAGTCAGTAGGCCTCTGCTATGCAGAACATGGACTGTTATAATCGCACGAAAAGTATTAAAGTTAAAAAAAAAAAAAAAAAAGTTGTAATAAGAACATTTTTGTATGCACTTTTTCAAGAATCAAGTGTAAATAAATGTCTTTGTTCTGAAAATTGTCAGACTCAGCAACAGTAACCAAAGGGGGCGGGTCTTAATGAAAGCTAAATTAGCATGTAAAGTGCACTCATCGGTGAGTCTGACAAGTACTGCCAATCTTTTTGTAAAAACGCAAGACAGGATGTAACTTCTCATAATCATTATGTGTTGACTTTACATGGGTTCCTCCGTCCCTCGTCCCAGGCGCTGCTCTTGTTTGACGAGTGACGGGGATACAGGGAGACCCAGATTGCATTATGTTTCCTGCTCACAACAATGCCGTAAAAGGGAAGAATTATTTCATCAGCATATGATTGACCATGATGATATTACTTACATCGTGCTTGTCCTGCAATGAAATCGTGTACCTTCATTAGGTACACCTGAAAACTATAAGAGCTGCTTGATAAATTTATAATAATAGTACTCTCTTCTGGGGCATTTAAAGCTGCTCTATGTAGGATTGTGCCCAAAAATATTTTGAAAAATAGGCTTTTAATTGTCATGGTCTGTGTTTTGGTTTGGTTTAACGGTCATATTTTCCTTGTGTGTGTCCTTTTGTCAATGTCTCGTCAAGTTTTATCATGTCCTGCTGTCGGTCCCTGGTGTCACCCAATCAGCTCCCCAAGCCACATGTGTCTTTTCCAGGTGTCTCTCGTTGTCTTATTGCTATAGGCCCTGTTCACACGGAAGCATTTTGTCTGTACAAATCTTATACAGACAGAACAATCTCAAGACATGCGAGTGTCCAAAAGAAGACACCTAGGACGTTTAACGGTGTAATATATATGCCAAGTCTGGAGTGGCACTATAGCATTAACAGTGGTTAATGGAAAACATAGAAGAAGAATCAGCGAAGAAGAGGAACCACTGATCTGAATAGCCGATAGGACAAGACTTTTGAAGCCGCGAGGCCGCCATATTACTCCTCCCAAGAAACGTTTCTCGGCATATGATCCTATACATTTACAGTATCAAAATTAGAGAACATTTGAGACAGTACTTAGTAGAAACAACAGAGGTCTAGCAACTGAGCAATACAAAAGGGGTCTTCAAAGTAGTTTAACTCATTCACTGCCATTGACGGAAAAAGACGATGCAAATGATGCATTTTTTGCTGGTCTGGCAATGAATGTGTTAAACATCAGTCTGCTCGCGAGATGGGAGGACTAAGATGGCTGCCCAGTCGCTTCAACAGCTTGCACTGGCGTGTATGGGCTATTGGCTATCCAGTAATATATACAGATCAGTGTGCTGGAGCCTATCCCAGCTGGCTATGGGCAGTAGGTGTGGTACACCCTGAACTGTTTGCCAGCCAATCGCAGGGCACACAAGAGATGAACAACCATCCACACTCACAAGCATACCTGGGGACAAGTTGGAGTGCCTAATTAACCTGCCATGCATGTTTTTTGGAATGTGGGAGGAGACCGGAGAACCCGGAGAAGACTCACGCAGGCACGGGGAGAACATGCAAACTCCACCCAGGAAGGCCGGCGCCTGGACTCAAACCCGAGTTCTCAGCACTGTGAGGCGGATGTGCTACCCACTCAACAACCTGTACCGCTTGGATTGCAATTGTATTTATCAATCAAAATTGTATATCACTTAGAATAAATAGACACCATATACTCTGTAGTAGAGTGATAATATTTCATTTTGTCACTATTTGAAGCAAATTATCATAAATATTTGACTTTTCTGATATTGAGATGAAAATTAATTCACTTTTAAAGACAAACTTCTTCATAAATACCCACTTCCTTCGTGAGCCTCCGTTCTGTCATCTAGATGAATTAAATATTCTTTGAGATATTAAAGTTTTGTATCCACACCTTTAAACCATCCAGTGCAGTAGTTTCTCACACACATTATATCTGACCTGCGGTGTCCATCCAACCACACCTGGTGTACACACCAACACACACACATATATTCCAACCGAGACAGGCCAGGTTGCCAGAGCGACACAAACTCCCACCCATTAGCGGTAGGATTCCAGAATAACCATGGCAACCGTACCCCCCCACCACCACCTCGCCCCCGGGGAGACGAGCAGCCCAAGTGAAAGGCTCCATTCAATTTCCACATCCCAGTACAGCACACACAAAAGGACACGCATTGTACACACACACACACACACACACACACACACACACCCTCACGCACTTCACACACTCACTGACAAGCGCACACGCATACACACGGAAATGGACACATCCAACCCACTTGCTCTAACAGCCTCGCTCGCAGTCACTCCACTCCCACTCCCACCCTCCTTCCCGCCTGCCTCCAGTGGGCTGAGTTGGAGCTTGTTAGAGAGGCCGCGCACTGCATCCTCTCACCAGTGCAACATTATATACGACTCGCAGCTTTTCTGTTTGATGCACAAATGTTCTGGTGATGGACACACTCTCACTGTACCTACAATATATTGTCAACTCAAGAGCGTGGCTTTGATTTATGTATTTAGTGAGGATTTTATTGTGTTTTCCTTCTGAATCCCTCATGTTCTTCTCAGCTGTGCTCACGCTTGGGATCCGTCATTTCAGCCTGTTCCTGAAACCTGTTACTGTTCTAGATTTTTTTTATGGTTGGCATTAAATTCCTTCAAAAGAATCACACAATGAGCTCTGACACTACCTCGGAAGGTGGAAAATTGCCAAATGAATTTCTTTCCTCCATTGTGTGTCGGTGTTATTTATTCAAAATGGTCTCACTGGAAAAAAAAATGTTGAGAAATTGTGGTTTTGAGAGGCAGTGTGAAAGGGGCTTCCGTCACGGCTCTGAGGTGAAAAATTACCTGCCCTGGTCAGGATTCATCGTGTGTCAATGTTGCTCAAACAGAATAATGACAGCGAATAATGGTAGAGAAATGACATCAGGCAGTGTGAAAGGGGCTTCCATTCAGGCTCTAATGCCACCTCCGAGGCTGGAATATTGCTGGCTCAACTTTGTCTCTCGATTCCATGTTGCGGCCTTTTATTCAGAAGTGTATCTTTGACAAAAAGTGTATTTGAGGTGGAAAATATGCAGGTCAACCTTGTTCTGAAGACGCCAGTTTGGAGATCAATTTCTGTAACCCATACAGAACAGTGTAGCAAAGAAGGATTTCTTTTCTTCTAAAAGGTGAAAAATCACCTGTTTGACTTCATTTCTTGTTGGAGGTGTTTAGACAGTGCAGACATTTAGTGCAATGACACGGAAAAAGGTTCAAATTATGACATCTTTTACGCGGCACTGACAGGACGTTACGTGACAGTGCTTTGACTTCCTGTCTCAGGCATTCACTCAGAGTTTGAGCGTAAATGAAAGAGAAAAAAAAAAAACACTCTTAAACATTAAGACAGAAGATCATTAATTTGAAAGTTTTGGTCATATTGTGTGGAGGTTGTTCCGATAATCCACCATTGCTCTTGAAATGAAGTCCTCAGAGGCAGAAATCTCGCATGATTGCATGTGATCTCACACTAAATGTCACAAGGTTACCTGAGTTTTTCTGAAGTGTTGTAAGAGGGCAAGAATATACTTCTTAGCACTTGAGAAAGTCACTTTTACTTTAAAAAACAAACAAACAAAAACTGCATGGTAGTGGGGCACATGAAAATGTATGGGCGGGGCCAATTATTATTAGATTTGGACAAATTTATGTCGAACTGCCGTGCATCTATCCATTGAATGGCACCTGCTGACAATATTATCATACCATAGACAGCATTTCCGGTACAAACACATACAGTAGACTACAGCGGCGTAGTGAGTATGTTGACCCTGCAGCCACATTGGATGAGGCAAAGTGAAGCTATTTGTAAAGATGCCTCGTTCCGTTTCTCCCTGGAGATGTATCATCAAGCCACAACTCATTGGATTAATAAGGAATTGATTATATTATCCCATTCAAAGTCAATCTTATTAATTCTTTGCTGATGTAATGGCAAATACAATTGCCACATCCAATATGGCGGATGCACTGACATATCGCTTCGGCCACCTGTTTGAACAGTGTCTACAGCAGAACTAAAAAGAAAAAGGAAAGCAAAATCCTACCTCATTGTAGATGCCCAAACGAAGCGTGGGTCCCGTGGTTTCTTTTTTCAAGTGGCTCTTTAGTTGCCGACACGAAAGTAGTTAGTCGTATGTCCCTCCTCACTTGTCTTGTGCGCCAGCGTCCTTCAGAAACTTGCAGCTTCACTTGTACAAAATGTACATGGCGCTTGCTTACATTGCACGCCAACAGTGACGTATAAGTGGCGTATGCGTATAAGTCAACACAGGCACACCTTGCATTATTTTCAGTAAGACTATGATGGCTGTTGCAGATAAGACTGGCCATCAATTAAACAAAACCATACCACTATGTCTTCATATTGTGACGTCTGGCAAGAATGCCGCCAGAAAATGTTACTTGGAAATGTCTCCCTTTTTAGTTGTCTTGTACAAACGGCTAGCCGAAAACAAGAACAATGGGCTCTTTGCATAGCTTGACTACTTCCTGAACTTAAAACCATTCCTTTGTTTCCTGTCTTTCATGATTGGACAAACTGATTAATCCAGGTGTGTCTGGCCATTGCCGTCGTGGTTACTGAGATCAGGCACACCTGGATTAATCAGCTTGTCCACTCAAAGAGACAGGAAATGAAGGAGTGGTAATGAGTTCAGGAAGTAATGGATTTGTGCAAAGAGCCCATTCACGAGCGGCGAGCAATAGAAGCAATGAACAGAAGCAGCCAACACAAACGTAACGTACCTCCAACACCGCAAGACCTGTGTTGCGTTTACTGACACTCGGACATAAGAGTGCTAAACCGAATGAATGGAAAAATATAATAATAAAAAAGGAGAACCATTTTAGAGATCCATGCCTCAAATGGGCGGGCACGGACGCCTATGGCCCGCCCATGGTGACGGGTGTGGTTATAATAAGTTTGGACTTTTCATTATAGTTAGTTATTTTGTTTTGTGGGTTGTTGTTTAAAATTAGTGAGTTTGAATTCGTTTTCAGATGGTTTTTGCTAATTTCTTATTAATTTTAGTTTTACTATTTGTGACAGCCATTCCAGATATGCAAGCCGCAAGCATGGCTGTCACCTCAGAAGCGACATCTGGTATTGCTTTTTTTTATTGGCTATCACCAGATGACATTGCGACACACAGTAAAAGTACAACTCCCAGAGAGCTATTTGACCTTCCTTCTGGTAAACAGAGATGGGTACAAGTTTCTAAGGCCAAGTCCAAGTCAAGTCTCACGTCTTTGACGAACAAGTCCAAGTCAAGTCAAAATCCTTAGGTTCCAAGTCCAACTCAAGTCTAGTGGATGAGTCTCATTCGAGATGTGTTGCAAGTCACAGAAAAATAAGCGACTTAAGTCTCTCACAAGTCTGAGTCACGAGTCCCCATCTCTGCCGGTATATTGACGCGCTGCAATAACGGAATAAATACATTTAAAAATCAACCCCAAAAGCTCATGTACAATTTGTCTGTCTGTCTGTCTGTCTGTCTGCCTGCCTATCTATCTATCTATCCATCCACAAAGGCGGGATAGAAGTGTGGAGTGTGAAACCGAACCTGCCTTGTTGTGTTGAAAGCAATTGTTACAAAGGAGGTCTAATGAGACAAATTTATGGGATCTCTGTATTAGGGCTGGGAACCTCTCGGTACCTCACGATACGATAGGTGATACAAGCCTCACAATACGATTACTTCACGGTATGACAATACGGCAATTATTGATATATTGGTCAGCTAATAAGACAAAAATAGACAAAAAAGGCAAAAATAGAAAATCGGTCTATCCGTGCGGGAGGGCTGCGGCACGCCGCAGCTGAGACGCAGTCGACACGCAACGGACACACACCTGGTGTAATTTGCACCATTCGAATGAATGGAAACTAATTGGTTGTGTCGCCGGAACGCACCGCAGCCACACCGCAGCCGGTGTAATCCCGGGGTAACTCGAGGACTCCCTGCATTAAATTAATTGCCAAAGATGAAAATGAAGGAAATTTTTGCTATAATGATAGTTAATTAGTTTTGTAAATGTGAAATGAAGTTGAAGTTAGTTTTTGATTTTTTAAAAGCACTGTTGATTTTATTTTATGCTTATTAAAATGAAAATGAATGATTTTGTTTTTTTCAAATGTATTTATTATGCTAGTTTCTGTGACTAAAACAACCTTTATTAACACATTTGCTCCCAATAACGTGTAAATACGATTTTTTTTATGTTTTAAGTGTCCCAAAGACGTATTTATACGTTTTGTTTTGTTTTCTTTTTTATGCTAGAGCATACATAAGGCTTTGATCCAGCCTCTCAACTGCAAAGAACGGTTGCAGAAATGGTAGTTATTACACAAACGGCCAGCAGGTGGCAGCAGATCAAAGGAAATCAACCTGGACCATGTAGAAAAAAAGCTCAATTACTTATAATTTGAAATATATTTGTGAAAACTGATGAAACTTAGCTCTGTTCTAATACTAATTGCTGCAAAACAGAAACAGATAGAAACATACTTTTTTTTCCTGATGAAAAAAGATACTTTAATCTTTCTTTTGATAGATTCCAGGCTTTTATAGCAATAGAACACAATATTCTGTGGGCCTTGCAAAATCAGTCAAAATCCAGTAAAACAGCCGGGAGCGAACGGGATTGCTTCTGTGAAAATGGCTGGGAGTGAATGAGTTAGACACGTTTTAAAAAGTTCTATATTATTGGGGCAAATCCACTATTAACACACCTCAGACCAAAGGATAATTTTAGAGGAAAATCTTGTAAGACATAAGATAGTCAGGCGTTACCCCGGGTTTTCACCGGTTGCGGTGCGGTTGCGGTGCGGTCCGGCGACGCAAGCAATTAGATTCCATTCATTCGAATGGTGCAGTTTACACCGCTTGCGGGTGCGTTGCGTGTCGACTGCGGAAGGCCTGCGGCGTGCCGCAAGCCTTCCGCAAGGATAGCCTATTTTCTATTTTTGCCGGACGCCGCAGCGGTAGGCCTCCGGCAAATGGCAAGCTAGCACAAAACACATCGAGCGGGACAGGAAGACCGAGGCAGTTTCAAAATAAATTTCCGTTTACCTTTCAGAATAAAACACTCGCCAGCTCCTATTTCTCAAGTTTTTCAGCAAAACGTGACGTGGGCGTCGCCGGGCCATGTGCTCATTCACGGTTTAGACACCAGCGAACATGGACGAGGAGAGGTTTATATTGGAGGTGGAAAACCACAAAATAATATATGACACGGCACATCCTTTTTATAAGGACTGTAATGTATTGTGAGTTTGATGTTCGCGATTGCTTGTTGTGCCCGTCTCGCTTGCCGTACTGAGCGGCAGCCGGACCCGGAAGACAGAAATAAAGAGTGGACCCGCACTGACCCGACTCTCGTTATTAATATGCTTTACAAGGACAACCAAAAAAAGGATGCTGCATGGAATCTCATAGCAGAAGAAGAAGAAAATGTTAAATAAAAAGAAGTCCACCTCTCGTTGTGAAATGCCACATGATCGCGCGCGCGCGCGGTCCCGCGAGACACGTTGGGAAGTGGGCGGCGACGGAGCTGCCGGACCGCAGCTGTGCGGAGCCGGTGTGGATTGACAAAAAAATTGACCCGTCCGGAGCACGCAGTCAAGACGCACCGCACCGCAACCGCACCGCAACCGCATCCAGTGAAAACCCGGGGTAACACATCCTTGGTCAGGGAGTGGCAAAATCGGAACACAAACAGCCTGATTGTCTTTATGTGTGTACTCGGCCTAAGGCACAAGAACTGAGCTAACATTAGCACGCTTATCACATCTAGATTTGTATTGTCCAATTTTGCAATAATTGTGATTTTTTTCAAGCAATGCACAAGCAGCATGGAACTCAGATTCCTTTTGGAGAGTGGTCAGGTGGAAGGACAGCCAGAAATCAGGTCAGTGGATGTTCTACTTGGGTGTGGCGCTTGGGGACCATGCGGAACAAGGGAGCGATGGCTGGCACTAATGACGGGCCGCCTTGGGCCACACGAGTACAGCTGTCTCCCCTCCCTGCTCGGGCGCTGTCGGATCAGCACAATAACATCCAGTGTGTCCGTCCGCGCTCACTGCAACAGCTGGGTGGCTTAGCGAGGAAAAAAAAGAAAAGGCCGAAGGCTGTGAAAAAGGAATGTGTATCACAGGCATAAAAAAAAAAAAAAAAAAAAAAAAAGACAAATGAAAATGTTGCCGTCCAGTTTCTCAGAGGTTGACGTCACGTTGTGCGTGAGTCACGCGTGTGCCTCGCCCACCACATCACCCCCGCGGTCTTGTGAAAAGGAAGTACACGCCGCATGATGTCAGCACTTCTCGTGAGGCCACGCCTTGCTCACGTGGTCATGTGACCGGGTCATCCAGGGTGTAACCTTGAACTAAAGCTTCTTTCACAAGGAGAGCCTGCAAAAACTTCCACTCAGCAGCGCCGGGTTGCTTCACAGCCAAGCATCATTCTGTTGTTTTTATCATGGAGAGTGTGACGATATATCGATATTGCGATAAATCGTGATACTTTGCCGATAGATTATTGATACTCTAGTATCAATATTTCTAGTTAAAATACAGCCACTATAATCCATCCTCCATTGTTCATTACTTATTGAGCATTTAGTTGGCAGGCCACAAGGGGGAGCGCCTCAGAAAGGTGGCGGGGAAATGTACGGAAGTCTTCAGGCGAAGAAGACTCATGAGCTTACTTTTGCCTGTGTAAGACATTTACCTGTCCAGCAATGGACTCACTTTTGCATACATTTCTATGAAAAATGTGCATTATATATCTTCAATTTTAAAATTTTGAAACATTTTTTATGTTTCGACTTTTTGAAGCACACAATTTCTCACGAATATTAATGTTGATTTAATTGGATTTAATATTTAAGTAATTTTATTTATTTGTTTACTTTTGCATTGTTACAAAAAATGGCCATAGTTTATAAAATGAAACAATTGACATCAGTATATGTCTTGAGTAGTTTTATCGTAGATTATCGTGGACTTATTACCTGCCCAATATATCAATAATCGCGGTATTGTCATATCGTGAGATAATTGTTATCGTGAGCCTTGTGTTTGTACTGTGAGGTACCTAGAGGTTCCCACCCATAATACAGAGATCCCATAAATTTGTCTCATCAGACCGCGTTTGCAACAATTGCTTTCAACACAAGAAGGCAGGTTCGGTTTCACAATCCACATTTCTGTCCCACCTTTATGGCATCCCTTTATGCACCTGTCTCTGTTACATATTTTGCATCTTTTACACAGACAAAACACTGAAACAGAGAATACCCAGCATAGATAGATAGATAGATAGATAGATAGATAGATAGATAGATAGAATATTGTCATTGTAACATGTACAACGAAAACAGGCGAAAATGATCGGCTTTCGCCACAGAACCCAGCAAAGCAGGATATTTCTGATATTTTGCGATCAGATAACGTGATGTTATAGTGCCATGGCCTGGATTGCTTTCAGCGTAACAGGGCAGGTGATTTCTGTCACTTTTCCAACACAAGCATCATCGTGTTTCTCTTCTGTTACTACTTCAGAAGCCGTAATATTGCCTGGTCAATTTCATCCTTCCATTCCATGTTGGGGCCATTAATGCAGTGTGAAAGAGGCAGAAAATTGGCAGGTCGACTTCTTAACCCCCATTTCATGTTGGTGCCATTCATACAAAACAGCACCATGACGAAAAAGGCAGAAAAATGCCAATTTGTACAGTCTGCATGAAATCCCAGAATATTCCTGTAGCGATTTTATCGCCTCATTCAGCACCATCTGAAAAATACAGCTACAGTTTGTATGAAAAGTTACAGATAAAGCAACCTGGATCTCGTGCTCGTGCTTTGATTGAATCGAGCGACATGTAGGAGGACGTCTGACTCATTCCCGGTCCGTCTGACCACCCCCTCCTTGGAAGCCGCCAGCATCTTCGGCGTCTCTCGCTCGTCTTCCTTCGCCCTCGCCTGTCTCGTGTCTGAGTCATAGCGGAGGTGATGTGAGGCCAGGTGATGAGGTGCAAAGGGCTCAGGGGCCCCGAGTCTGGAAGCTCTGATCATTCCGATCGCCTGAGACTTCAGTCATACTTGACAAGGGATCTCCAGTGGCGTCTCGTTATTCATGCTGACGGAGCCTCACATTGTTTGCATACAAAGGCATAGATGCTTTAAATTGAGAGTGTAAATTCAAGAAGTAAATCAACAAAAAATAATCACATCACAAATAGTGCAAATGACACATAAGTTGGAAAAATAGGTAATAAAATTTTTAAATAATAATAATAATTTTTTAAATGTAATAATTTAAAAAAATAATTTACACTATCCATGGTAACCTTCTCAAAACAGGATCTGTCCTTGACAAACCAGAAGGAAGCTACCACCGATGACTTCTAGAGCAGGCATTTGCGCAAAGCCAGGGAAAGTCTCTCCGGTTCTGCACTGGAACTCACGTCATCCCTTACTATTTTGCCAGTTTATTTTCTCTATAGGTGGGTTTCATGTGACGTCACTACAAGCGCCCAAGCCCTGATGGGGGACAGGAAGTAATTTCCCCATAGGAAAGAGCTGAGAAAATGCCGAAGTTTTGTGCTGTTTATGGCTGTACCAACCGGTCTAATCAAGAAAAAAAAAAATAAAAATAAAAAACTACTTTTGCTTTTTACTTTTTTTTTTCTTTTTTTTTTTTTGATTTTTACTTTTTGGACAACGCTCATATATGCAGTGACCACTTCATGAAAAGTAAGGATACAGTAATGACACTACTTACATAACTGAATAAAACTCTCAACAGGCCGGTGTGATATTACCGGAAATATAGCTAACCGTGATTAACACTATGTGGAGTTTGTTCTACAGCTTGTTTGTCCATACTAGGTGGCTGTGTCTTTGTTTTTAGCAATGCTAGCTACGTTAGCTATCACAACGAGTGGTTCTTAAATTGAGGTCCTTCTTCCAGGACGGTCACAACATAGGTTAGACCTCTGAGAGTGGTTAACCTAGCAACACATAGAAAATAGCAGGTAACGTGACAGTTAGCCAGCTAGCTTGTAGCTTGATGCCAGTGGTACCTTTATATACATTTGAGTTGAAAAGAGACATTTACTCACCTGAACAAAAACAAGACGGCAGTCATTTAGTGCTTCTTTTGATCCAAGTTTCGCTGACCCAACCACACACGAAATAAGCCTCGAGGCTTTTATACGCCTTCATTTGGCTAGCGGTGTAGAACGATGTCTGGAGGATGAGGTAGTTCGCGATGTCGATTGCCCCACACCAGGAAAATCCAACATGAGTTTGGAAAAATCGCTTTTCCTCAGAGTGTAAGGATGATATCCGACTTATTTTACTATTTTTAGAGCCTGTCAGCTACGTCCAGGCTCACCCAACACTTTTGCATATTCGCTTTCCATCATTTTCAATGGGTGTTCCCTACTTCCTGAGTTGAATTTCGGAATGCTGGAGTCACGTGATTGCAACCCACCTATTGTACTTATATTGTGGATTATTCACTGCATTGAAAGATTTTGCGGTGATTATTTTTCCACATGGATCATTGCTGCAAAGCTATAAGCACCAGCCTGGAGGAAAGAGTGCATCAAAGAAAGAGGATGTCCAAAGTTTGGGATCAATTCACACTTAAATAAAAGAAGCTAAAGTGTGATGTGCCTTTTGCAAAGCACAACTAGCTTGAGTTACACAATTGTAAAGTGTTTTTTTTAACTTAACTTTTATTTAACCAGGAAATAAACACAAGCACATATTCACACATAATCTGCGGTTTGACACAACGTTGAGTCACTGAAACGTTTTCTCCAGTTAACAGCCAGCTGAGCCTAGACGCTCATTCACTGACATCCATCAACAGGCCAGGCCCCACATTCATTCACAGTCAGATAACTGCAGTTCAGTGGAACATGGACAAAATAATACCTGAACCATAAAATGCATATATTTGGGTATAATATGCATGAATCAGTGAAATTTATACTGGATAAATAATAAAATGAATATATTTAATATATTACATACCATTTACCACTTGGTCTATCACAGGAATTGTCTGAAAATCACCAACTATATACGAGGGATTATTTTATTGATCTATTTATTTTTTTCAAAAGTTATTATTTTGTGACATTTAAAGCTACTCTATGTAGGATTTCCCCAAAAAATATCTTAACAATAGCCTTTTTATTTGACCATTTATGACTGAAACATATTCTAATTAGTAGATCTACATCTTAGCTGTTCACAATGGGTACTCCTACAAGCCTCTGGCCAATATTATTTAGGAAGCGTCGGGTCCGAATCCTTCGAATTTCCCGCCCTCTGTCTGCAGGATGTGACGTCATGTGCGTCCTCGTCAGTTGTTTCCTGTCGCGCGAAGACGGAACTAGTACAGATTTTCGCTGCCCCAGACACCCGCTGTTACTCCGCGGAAGGCTGCTTAAAAAAAAATTAACACAATGTCAAGTGCCATGAAAAAATAAAAAAATAAATCTAAACTTGATAGTGACCGACGCTGGGCAAGAACGAGAGTGAACATTGGTTTGACATTTCAGCGGTGGAGAGAGTTGAGATCGGACTTGGATTAGAAAAGTGATTCACAGCTGGCTTTCTTTCTACTCGAAAAGGTAAGAAGCGAGTGTCTTGACATTTAGAAGAAAATGTGTTGTTTTCAAATAGCAGTAACCTCAAGATCGATCACTTCTCGGTCGTAACTATTGGGGTGAAAGTGAGGTGGACGGCAACATTTAGCGTGAAAGGGGCGGCAAAGTTGAATGTAATAGAACAGAAGGACTTTATGAAGAACAGACGTTCCATTCTGCGGCGTTTCAATCAGGCTAAATGTTGCCTTATTTTCCTCCGTGAAAACAACCTATTGTAGCTACATTATGCTAACGGAATGTGAACGGTACTACTGATTGGCGATAACATTCACGGCCATATCACACTAAGTAGTGAATGGGTCTATATATGTTTTTCACAATCGTCAATTTCCATAACTGACAGCCCACCTTTCGGTTCATGCACAATGACGCTAGCCTGGGGGCGACATACACTAATAATGACTAGAATCAGGTTGACGTCCGTCGAGCGGGGTGACTACAATATGTAACTGCATATTAACATCGGAATGAGGTCCAATTAATTGACGTAATTTGCATATCGTTTTGGAGTACAGCACAGGACTGGACTTCGACCGACTAAAGCAATATGATCTGCACGTCCCGTGGACATCAATTGTTTAGTGGGGATCGAGAGTCTCATTCCGTGAAGTGGCCAGCTTTGTATAACATTATAAAACTTCTTACCTCTGAAAACATAGTTTAATTGGATATGAAGAGCCCAGTCTTCAGTATTGAGGTCGTGCACGTACGAGTGCGCGCAGCGTGTACGAGCGTGCAGTTTGTTTTCGGCCACAGGTGGCAGTAGAGATTTGAAATTTTAAATCTTACATATAGCTGCTTTAATCAATAAAAATGTACAAATTTTTTTGTTTTTGTTTTTGTTTTGTTTTTTAAGCAGCCCACAGCATGTTTTTAAAATAATATCACGACCTGCATCAGAATTGGATTCTTTCTGAAAATATGTGTAACGGGTTAGGCTTCAGCCACTCAAATCTTAATTTTATAACAAATGTGGTACTAGAAACTCGGTTTAATATAGAAATTATGCAAAGATGCAAAGAAACGATTGACAACTAAAATAGCAACAACATTTCTGTTCATTAAGAAGAATGAAGATGATAAACACAAAAATTTCTCCCCACTTTCTCTGCCCCTTGTCAAGGTACAAATAATGATCCTAAAAATGTTAGTTTAGTTCTGTTTTAGTTTGATTTTCCCATTGTTTAAAATGAAAGGTGAAGAAAACCTTCTATTTTTCTGTATGTGACCCTCGGATGAAAAAAGTTTTGACACCCCTGTAATGGAATTCGCCCAATTGCTCCCAAATGTTAACATGGTGTACAAGACAGATGAGTGACGCTAATAACTGAACGCCTCAAGGCCAAGTCTTAAGCAAGCCATGGGGTTACTTAGATTCCTCAGATAGTCACAGCGCCATCCAGTGGTGCCAGGATGTTTTTCTCCCCAACCCACTAACACAAGGGTCATGCTACTGAACATATGTACGTGTGTGAATGAGGTCTCAAGGGAGCCATACTCTCTCTTCGGACCCGACGCAGGCCCCCAGGGTCTCCCACCCCTTGCAGCTGTTTTCCCTCCCATTCCCGTACTTGTTGTCTCCTCCCTGCGTAAAAAGAATCTCCAACTGCATCTATCACCCTGCTGCACATTTAACACACACTTATTGATGCTGGGAAGCAAACGCCGAGCCTGTCCAACTCATAACAGTGATTGTGGTCCACTAGAACAATGTTTTGGGAGTACACCAGGACTGGAGCCGATAAAATTCCCATATAAGGCACGAGGACACTCAGCAAGCTGCTCGGCTCGCTCTCGCAGCTGGCTTACATCATCAACTTTTCCCTCAGTCTGCTACCGACCTCTAAAGACCCTTGTGACATGTACACACAAATGTCATACATAATGTACTTGGTGCCTGAACATTTATACAGTTATCGCTAGGGATGCGTTCAAGACCCAAATGCAGAACATTAAAAAAACTGCAAGCATCGAAAGTATAGAAAATATTGCATGTATTGTCAGACCCGTCACCAGAAAGAAATTGTAGGGGGGGCATTACCTTTTTTGGGGGGGGGCACACTTTCTCAACCTAAATCAAATGTTCATCAGGTTGAACAGTGGCATTGTGACAACTGCAAAAGTGTTCAGATATATTTTCTGTCACTTAAAAGCGGCAGTTCGTTCTGAAATCTAAAAGACAAACTGAAAAAAAAAATGTGTAGTTCATTTAGCATTTATTCCACTCAAAAGTTCATTTGAAACAAATCCACTCATCACTTCTGTAAACAATTATGTCCGAATGAATGACTCTGTGACCCAGCCCCTTCTATCTGGAATTGGCTAGCAGTTACCTTCATTTGCGTGTTGGATTAGGGCTGTACGATATGGAAAAAATTTCCTTTCATTTTTGCCAGACATCTCTATTCTTTGATCTTTGACTCAGCATGAGACTTCACATCATTTTACTTTTTTTATGGTGCCTTCTGTATTTTGTTATTTTATTTCTATACTTATACAGATTTTTTTTTTTTAGTATTTTATTTGCGTGTATACTTATCTACTTATATTTACTCGAATTAATTTTATTTCGTGTTATTTTATTTTACTTGTGTCTACTAAAAGACTAATTTCTATTCCATGCACAGCACTTTGTATGCAGCAATGGCTGTTTTAAAGTGATTTAGAAATAAGGTTGAGTTATGTCGATGATATACAGAAACAACATATGGGTTCAGTGAAAAACTAAGCAGAATATCAATCCAAAAAGGATGTGTAAAGTGCTGTTTTTTTTAAATTAGAACTTAGTGACAGTCATCAACATGAACAAACTTGGCAATAAAAAAAGAGAATTCAACTCACATTGTACTGCAACTGCTTTAGTGATAAATAATTTTATGCTCCATAGTTGTTGTATGTATGTGTGACTGCTTGGGTCTGTTAACAGCATACTGTGTATTGCTACAATTCATCCGTGCTGTGTGGCTTAACTAATTAAAATAAAAGTTTGACACTCACTTGTAAACGTAACCAGTGGACTCAGGATTCCCATTGATGTCAACTGTGTCATCCTGGATCGAGGTTTGGCGTTTGGTGGCTTCCATTAAAGCGACACGACGTGCTCACTGCTCAGTCTTTGTCCCAGCGCCAGCCGGCAAATGCTACCCGGAAGTAGATTTGGCTAAGGCACGTCTGCAGAGCGCGCGTCACCCCCCACCCCACCCCACCCCATCCCTCCTGATCCTGATTGTCATTGGCTCGCTTAGTTGTCAATCACAGCCAAACTTGAAAGGAGGTATGTGGTTGGCTGGCACGCCATGCTTTACTTGAAACAGAAGGCGCAAGTTTACGTGACTGATAGGACGAATAGTTGGTGATTCATCTTGCTAGGGCGGGCACGGCTGACTGACAGGGCGGGCACGGACCCCCAAGTTTGCGCATGAGAGTCTGAGCGTGAGCTGTGGCTAACAGCAGCTTCTATGTCAGTGTGCTTATTTTGTTTGTTTCATTGTTCTCCCAGTATTTAACAAATGGTTGAAAAAATGCATTGGTGACTGTGGCTCTCCTTTCCCAGATCAGTATGTATACAGTGAAGCTCCATATTTGTAGATTTTTTTTTAGATCTTATATCTGTTAGCTCACCTTTTACCATTTTTTGTGCTCAGGCTAAAGCAATAAAAATATTACTTTGGCGTCATCTTGGTGTCAAGGAACTATGTTGAAGTGAGTTGAAGATTTTTCAGTTAGACAAACAGTGCTTTGTCACCTTCTTGATGTCAAGAAACTATGTTGACATGAGGAATTTCATAGACTAAAGAAGTGACTTGCCACCATCTTCTAATCATAAACCGATTCAGTGGGGGAGATGTGAAATACTTGCTTTTCTTTACTTTTGCTTTCCGTGTGAATAGAAGATTCACTTTATTTTAAATAAATAATTAAAAATCCCTCAACACTGTATTAGTAAGCATTCAGGTCAAACAGGGGATAGATTGAAATAGTGAAGATTGAAAAATAAAGAAACATTTTTTTTTTTTTTTTTTCGAACAGAGTTGATAAGACGCTCAACAGAGGAAGTATCGTTCCCAGTCAATCCCCATCGGACCCCCTCCGCCGGCCCCACTCCTACACCCCGGTGTCCCGCTCTTCCCTTGCTCCAGGATGTGCGCTCGTGTGGGAATACGCAAGGAATGCGCCCCCTTTGTTTTTGGTGTGCGATAGGCTGCCGGTTGGCGGTCATCTGGATGCGTGACGAGCTCCAGGCTTGGCAGAGGCTGACGGCGGGCCACGCTTTACCGGTCAGACCCTCCTATAGGGGAGGGGTGTTATTTATCCGACATTCTAGAGACACTCGTTGGTGGGAGGATTCATGCTAGTCAACTTGCTTTACGTCCAATCACGAGAGGAAGCTAAAGATACAGAGAACAAGAGTGTTTCTCTTTCCAAACCGCATTTCCCCCTCCCCCTGAAGTCAATTGTAATCTTATGACAACAGTCATCATTCTAAAGCAGGGGTGTCAAACTCATAATAGCTCAGGGGCCGCATGGAGGAAAATATATTACCAAGTGGGCCACATCGGTAAACTAACGGTATATAACTTAAAAACGATTACCGTCATTTATACGCAGATTTTCGTGGACCAGCCCTAAATTACAGAGCTCAACTGTAATCATGTTGTTCCAAAGAATAACACAAATGCAAATGGAACGCGGCAACACTTTCTTTATTCGTTCCAGACGTGTTTTGCATATATATTGTTCCCAGAATGTATTACGTGGCGCAGTTAATGACGTTCTAAGAAGGCTAATCCTTGTCATATCTATTTGCGTTAACAGTAATTGAATTTGTGTCGTATTTAACACATTTATGTCGGTCTATGATTTAAAATAATAATAATAATAATTAAACAAGCCATAACTTTAAGTTGTGTGTAAAATAATGACATCCAGGACGAGTCCCCCGTTGCATTGCTCATCTGAGGACTGCTTGTGAAATTGCAAATTTTATATATTTTGATTATGGCCGGCTGAGTACAATTTTTAAATTACAATTTATTTATTTATTTTTTTTTACTTTACAATGTCATCTCACGGGCCGGATTAAACCCCTTTGAGGGCCTGATCCGGCCCGCGGGCCTTATGTTTGACACACATGTTCTAAAGAGAGTAATCATATTTTTCCAAGGTAAAAGTTGTCAGCACTCCAATGAAAATCGTTACAATTTTAAGTCACAGGAAATCGTTATGATAATATCACTGAATATTATGTTTAACCTTACAAGAATGTTTCAAGAAATGTTGCAATATGATAAGAATTGTTTTTCTTAAAACAGACATTATATTGCAATAAGATGTAATTGCAATGAGAAAATAAACATTTTATGGTAATGGTGTAATGTGTAATGTTAATTTTTGAAAATCTAATTAGAATGAAGTTATGAATTTCAAGAGATACTAGATTATTACTATTGCAAGAAAATGTGTTGTTACAAAAATGAAGTTGCCATTCTAAGGTAAAAAGGTCATATTTTTGGGGAGCAGATTTGTAATATGAGAATTAATTTGTAATATTATGGGAGAAAAAAGTCATCTCTGTCCTGTGAAAAACACATATGTCAATTTTTGTCTTTTTTTACATTTTTTTTTTTTTTTTACGTTTTTGGGATGAAACTGAATGCAGACATGCCAAAAAAAGAAAAAAAAAGAATAGGAAATAACTGCTTTTCACAGGACAGCGACAATGTGTCACAATTCTCATACAAAAATCAAATTAATAATTTGTCTAAGAATATTTTTATTTGACAACTTTTTTTCAATTTCCATAAACCACTTTTGTTTTTAAATTTTATTGTATAAAGCATGCCAACCCAAGTGGATACAGAATGTGTTCCCCAGGATTTAGCACACTGTATCTTAGTAAATCAAAGCAAAGTGCTACTGAATGTATTAAAACACTAGTCTACATATGGTGTAAAGTGCTATATAAAAAGCAGTCCATTTACATGTCTTACATCCTCCAATCATTGCAAAGTAAGATAAAGGCCTACACAATCTCATAAAAAAAAAGATGCGTATTTTTCCCCCAGAATAATCTTACGAAAAGTCAATTTGTCCAATTGAGTCAGTGGATGTATCGTATGTGTGGTGTGCAGCATTGGTCATCTCAATTACATCACACACATACGAGAAGTAAAAGCAAACATGAAGAATTCTTCTTCAGTATGTGCTGCATCTCTCAAATAAATAGTTTCTCACACTCCTTTTTCAAGGTGAATCCTCAAAATGATCACAAAATTTTGACGACATGCTTTGATGACACCACTCAAAAGTTTAGGCAATTTTTGCGCATCTTCTTATAAAGCGACACATCCAACCAATTTTGTATTGATTGTAAAACTTGTGTCAGCGTTAATTGATTTATTTATTTATTTTTTTCATTTTCCAGGGGGTGTCACTGAGTGAATTATGGGGGGTTGTGTACAGGGTCCCTAAAACAGAAACATTTTCACCAGGCAACAGACTTACTAAAATGAGTTTTCAAGCATGTTAATGCCCTCAAAAAAGGAGATTCATTTCCTGCAAGACAACCTGGTTGCTGCTCATGCTCTAAAAATCTTCATAGTCCCATTATTAATTCTGACAATGTTGTAGTAGAACAGGAAAAAACAATCATTCAGGGAAAGCCCCTTTGTGGGGGAAAGTCATTAATTTAAAAGAGTAACGTGAGGAGCTTGTCATTTTGTTTCAAAATGCATAAATGAGGGGTAACCACGCCCCGATTTGATATTGGTAATTTGAGGAGAATGGTCTAATAATTTTTAATTTACATTTTTTATTATACTTGTTTTTTTAAATACAAATGTTGGAATCCCAAGGAGAATGGTTGAAATCTTTTTGTGACAAAACTTTATTTTGAGAAATGCATGATCTTGCAAAAATAAAGATATTTTAATGAACAATAATAAAACTGCTCATTCCTACCAAATTTGTATGTTTTCTGTAATGTTTTTTAGTTTATTCTGGTCATTTCTTCCCAGCGTGGTCCAAGTATGCATTCATAAAATGCTACTTGCTAAAACGGTACAAATACTTTTTCCCACAGAACATACAAAACCTTTTTTTATTTGTCAAAAAACCAAACCAAACACTTTGGTTTTCATTTACAATTTTCATGAGCGCAAAGTGGAGATAAATGTGTACTATTCAACACACTGTAGCTCAGCAAGACAAAAACAAAGCAAAGTGCTATTGAATATATGCAAACGTCAAGAAAAAAAAACACTCAAGCGAACATGTGTAGCACTTAAGATTGACAATAGAAAGAAAGAAATCTGTACAAGGACGAGGACGCTGACAGACGGAATCAAATGTGCTTTCATTTCAGCGACGTTTCATTCTCAGTCAGGATCGGAACAGGTGAGTCAAATGTGGAGTCATAATGTGGCGGTGCACTTGAAACAAAAGTCAGGTGCCAGCCAGGAAGGAGCACTTTAGACTGCAACAATGCAGTTTGTGTGAAAAGGAAACTTTCAAGTTCTTCCGGACATCACCACGCACACGGCAACAACAGGACATCAATACACCTGCAGCAAAATATAATCATGTACATATTGTCTCATATACATGGGAAAAATTAACCAAATATATTGTAAATATTTTTTAAAGGGATGGGAAAATCACTCTCTGAATGTTTTGGACTCCTGTTTTTGTGTCAGTGTTAGATGGAGCATAATAATTTTTGGGTTGGCAAAGCAATTAAACTTCAGATAGCAAACTACGATAGTCAAGACTAAATAGTACGGTTTGCTTTTTTTTTTTTTTTTTAGGAAAGAAAAAAAAAGTCATACTACTAAGAAAATGTATTTGAGGAGAAAATGTATTATGATAGGCACTTTTTTTAAAAGTAATGTTTGTTCAACATTTGTTAAAAAAATGTATATATTCTCGAAAAAAAAGCACAAAAAGCTGAGTAAAATACTATGAATGTAATATGTCAGATTTGTTATAAGCTGACGTGTTATCCTTAAAAAAAAAAAAAAAAAAAAGGTCAAAGGACTAAAATTGTATCTCAATGTGAAAAGGTTTAAAAAAAAATAAAAAAAAAATTAAAAAAATAAAAAGCTCACGTCATGTTGTTGACATGACTTCCTTAGACCACAAATGAGAATCAACATCTCTGCTAGATTCAAGAAGTTCACCTTTGTTTTTGGAGAAATGCAAATAATAATAATAATAATAATAATATTTAATAAGAGATAAGAAAAAATACCTGTTGTAAATTTACGAGAAAAGTTTCTAAACTGTTGGCATTAGCTGACAGGTTTTTCTTCAGTCATACTGATTTAAATCGTAGTAAGATAAAGTTTTACTTTACAAGAAAAAAAGTCTTACAAAGTAAAGACAATGGTAAATTATATTTACCAGAAAAATATTGTTGTGTTTTAATGTCTTCATTAGACAGCAAAGTAGTGGATAATGAATTAGTACAGCCTAATTTTAACATGAAAAAAGTTCAATTATTTGAGAAATAAGTCCCTACGTGAAACAAATAAAGTCCAAATCTTGTTACAGTGTGGATGTACTGACATCAGGTTGGACTTCTTCTTGGACTTCTTTCGGCAGCACACTGCTTGAGAGTGAATCAGAAGCGGCTCTGATGATCACAACACCAAGTTGTAATTCTCCAAAAGACATCAACAATCAACTCAATTGAGCAATTAACAATTAAAGGCAAAGGCAGAATGAGAGTTTGGTTTGGTTTGGCAAAAGCAGCAAAAGAGGACATTCACGTTTTGTTTGATCGAGTTCTGTCATGGAGGCGACACTGCGGTCAGTCACACAGGAAACCGACAAGGCAGACGACCTCACATCCTGTCTGAGCTTTTCGAAGAGACACTTCCTCCTAAAGAGGAGAAGACGACTCTGAAAAGTTCAAGTCACTTTTCTGGAAACGAAAAAAAAAAAAAAAATCTCTTTGGACGAAAAATACATTCAACAACAACGGCAAAAAGTTTCAAGTGAATCAAAAACAAAGCCATCCATAAGAAAAGAGTGTTGCTTAAAAAAAATCCACTCTTGGATGTTGTGCTTCTTGAATTTACACAACAATCAATGCTACATACAGGTTCATTGTTGGCGTTTTTTTTTTTTTTTTTTTGCTTTAACCCCTTAGCTGTAACTTTTTTTTGTAGGGTTGTAGAAAAGGTACAAGTGGAAACAGTGGAACCTCCAAGTCAAATGAAACAAAACTCATTCACTCGCAACCATTTTCACTGAAGCAACCCCCATCGCTCCCAGTTGTTTTACTGAATTTTGACTGGCAAGGGCCACAGGAAATTCTGTTCTATTGCAATAAAAGCATGGAACTTACCAAAGGAAAGATTAGTCTCTTCTTTCATTAAGAAAAAAAAAGTATATTTGTTTTGCTTTCCATTTTGCAGCAATTAGCGTTAGATCAGGATTCACAAACCTGTTGAAAACGCTGACAAAAAGAGCTTGTTGCAACATGGCCTTGGCTGATCTCATACTCTTCTGCCACCTGCTGGCCGTTTTTTGTAATAACTACAAAAGCTTTAAGTAGGGATGTTCGATACCACTTTTTTTCAGACCGATACCGATACTCAGACTCTCAGTACTCACCGATACCGATACCAACTGCCGATACCAGTAGTACATTTTGACGAATTAAAAAAAAAATCACGAAAAGATATTTTTAAACAAATATATTTCCTTTAATTTTGACAAAAAACAAAACAAAAAACAGCACAGTCACTCTTCAATAGTCTTAACGTTCAAAATAAAACACAAAAATGCTGTTTTAGTTTAAGATTCACAATTTTGAACTATTTCCAAACCAGTGAAGTTTTGGTGAAAAATTGCTGCAAGCTAGCGCCAGTTACAGGCAAGGAGGACTCACTTAACGTCTTCCCCCTCTGCCATCGGTCGCTTGTCTGTGGTCTGCGTCACGAGTACTCGAGTACTTGGAAAAAAAGGCTGGTATCGGCCCGATACAGATACCTGGTATCGGTACTTGCCCATCCCTAGCTTTAAGCCACCTCTTCATATCAGAAGCTGCATCAAAGCCTTCTGTATGCTATTTCATAAAAAAACAAACAAACAAAAAAAACGTATAAACACGTCTTTGGGAGTGAAGGACAAAGTATTAAAAAAACGTATTCATACGTTTTTAGTTTTCAATGTAAATCTTTAGTTCGACCCAGAATTATTTATTTTTCATCCTTTCCTGTGGGTATGGACGGCCCTCAAGAGGTTCCACTGTGCATTCCCAATAATCAGACCAGCGTGACACAGCAGTGTAGCGTGTACCACAACTGGAGTCCTACTACACGCCTCTCTGCGTGTCCTTGCACGCTTTCGCTCGCCATCAAGGCTTCTTGGCGCCAGCTTTGGCTTTGGAGTCGGGTGATGGCGACGTTGCCTTCATGTGGGTCATTTCCACGTCGGCGAGGACATCGGGCGGGAGGCACGAGCGCATGCGCTCGATGGTCTTCTGATGGGCCGACCTCTCCTGCTCCAGCGTGCGGATCACATGCTTCAATTTGCTCTCACGGGACAGGAAGTTCTCCACGTTGGTTTCCAGGGTTTGGATTTTCTGTCGGGCCCCCTGGTAAAAACAGCACAGTAGGATTTACGTGGCCCGCAACCATCCATTTTGTAATTTTAACTCTTTGTATTTGAATACGGAGCCTCATGATTGTAAAGCTCACATGCAAATCACTATACACTATGCTGCCCTGTAGCACCCAATAATGTCATAATTTTTTGAAAATGCAATAAAATTTGCACTTGATTTATGTCATTTTCTTATCATGTCAAACTTGACAGATAATGTAATGTTTATGTTCATTTTCAGTACAAAGTTTTACATTTTGTTTTTTGAGAATCCAAGACTGTTACAGTATACTGTATACATTTACAAAAATTGGAGTGTTAAAATTTTGGTGTTAAATGTTTCAGAGTTGATTTCAACCCCCAAAGTGTAGTTTTAACACTGACTCATTTATCTATTACATATTATATCTATCTATTATAATATATATAAATATTGTCTATTTATTTAGCTGATTTACTTAGTGTTAAACCAACTCTGCAGAGAGTTAATCAAAGTAAGCTCCGCCCACTTTATTAGAACTACTCTGTCGCAAAAACTGGGAGCGCCAAGTATTAGTTAAATGTACCTGTTCATTTTTATTTAAATAATGTATATGTTCATGTTTTACTGTTAAACAATCAAAGATCTGTTATGTTCACTGTTACAGAGTTGGAACCCTATAAAATAATAATTTCCTAAAACTGCTTTTTATTACGTTAATGTTGAAATTATTCCTATTATTATATTCCATTTTTGATTAAGCACAAATTTCCTTACATTTTTAAGCGATATATTTCCAGGAAATTATTGCATTATAGGGTGCTACATGTCCATAATGTATATGATAGAAATTAAATATCCAAAACACAGGTGTCAAACACAAAGGCCGGGGGCCAGATCTGGCCCGCCACATAATTTTACGTGGCCCGCAAAGGCAAATCAAGCATATGTCAACTTCCATGACGCTTTCTAAAATCTTTAATACAATTTCAAATTGTCATATGTAATGAATAACATCGAGCTATGGCAATCATTTTGTTGTTACGTTAGTTGAATAAAATATTATTCTTGACTTCAGATTTCTAAACTAGTTATCCATCAATTTGTTGTGTAGTTTATATGTACTAATTATGAGCCGGTGATTAAACATTTATTGAGTTTCACAGTCATAACGACCCTCCGAGGAAATCCTGCAAGTACAATGTGGGTCACGTGAAAAATTTGTTTAACACCCCTGGTTTAAAAAAAAAACAAAAAAAAACATGCATTATGTATTCCTTACTTCCAAAGGACGAGGCTAATCGTACTAATCTAATTACTGAACACAATGATATCTCACACTATGGACATAATGTTTGTTAAATTAGGCCTCTTGATGATTAGATAGATGACTTGAGCTTGGTCATTGTGTCGCTGTGACCTGCCCTGGCTTGTCGCCTTCTAATCTATCAGCACTAATGGCGCACTAATTCCAAACCAGTTGAGACCATCATTTTTCACATGGGCTACGATGAGCCTTCCCCCCCCTGTGGGCGGGCAGCTAAGACAGTATAAGAATAGAAACCATTTTGGACAGATTAGATCTTCTTCCGCATCTTTCTGGCATCCAGTAAATAGTTCAACTGAGAAGACGCCCGGTTGCTATTATTACCGGTAATATGGACCATTCAAGATAAAAGAATTGGTGAAAGCGCCCATTAGAACTTTACATGTTCAATTATGACTTTTAGTGAGCAATACGTATTATGAATTTCAACAGTTTCATATTCACTGTGCATATTGTGTGCATTATAAGTCATCATTACAGTACATCATTACGGTCAATAATATGATACAGTACTTGCTACTTTCTAATTAAAATATATTTATTTCCCATTTATATATCATATCTATCACATATCTCGCTAATCTTTGTAAGATTTAGAACAAAAATCATTGACAATGGGTGGAAAACTGCCATTTAGAAGGGAATTGAGCGTGGGAGTTGTCGACTGTGTGGCGGATGTGTAACCACAATAGCACTATGCACTTAATAATGAAAATAAAAATGTCATATCCTGCATTAAATAATCCAGACTACCAATGAAACAAGTCTTATCTCATGGAAAACGAAACAGCATTTGGTGCAATAATCACTGACAAATTTTAGTACAAAACAGCCAATTTGGGGGGAATTGAACCCAGAACCTGTCAACAGAGAGGCAGATGTAAAAACCACAATAACAACATGCTATGCTGCTATTATATTGCGTAATATAATAGTGATTATAAAACAGCTCAATTATCTTGGACCACTTATTGCTGTGAACAAGCAGCCTTCTTTTTTTATTGTTTCTTACATTTTGTTACACTGCCATCTACAGGAAGTCTGAGACATTGCACAGCCACAAACTTTTACCTGAAGTTTCTCCAGCAGCTCCATGTTCTGCTTCTTGAGCTGCGAGTTTGTCTTCTCCAGCTTGTCCAATCGCTCCGAGTCGTCGGGCGTGGCGCCGCCTTCGGCCACCTCGTCCTGCAGCACGTGGTACTCCACCTCGTACGCGTGCAGCTGCTTGGAGATGTCCATCTCCGTCACCTGGTCACCAGCAATGGGTGAGACACTCAACAGTACTGTATATTCATTGCTAGATAACCAGGACTTTGAGACTGTGTTGTTATTTATGGGTAAATTGTCTGCTATAAAGCTTTGGGACCTTTTACAGTGATTACCTGTGACAAGACTGTCTTTCACAGACAAGAGTTAAATAGCACTTCACTTCTATTTACATGCATGACATTCAGGATTGTTCCAAATATGATGAGTGAACTGCCATTCGTCAGACAGCTCGTGCTATTTTGTCTTTACATCACAATATTAACAGTGATGAGCTAATTTATGATGGCAGCAGGCTGAACCTGGAACAGATTATTTCCATCTTGTCATCATTTCATATGGTGAGATATTTTTGGGGCAGTATTCACAGTGCTTAATGTCCTTTTTCATGTGTAGATTATACAGGTAAACACTAAAATGTTGCCTGTGTATTTAATACAGGTTTTAACAAAACATGTTAAACCTATTTGGGCCAATATAAAAACAAAAAAGTAGCAGATGACAGCCGAGACATCCTCACCTTGGCAATGGTCTGCTCCATCTGAACCTGAGTGAGGCTGGGAAGCTTCGTCTTCAGGAAGTCTACAATGCTCTCGAAGCTATCGCACTCCACTATCTCCCCCTGGTGGCTGCTTAGCAGGCACAGGGCCACTTTGAAGATGAGCTCTGAGCCTTGGGCAAATAGAAAGTCTGAAAAGAGAAGAAAAATGTGGTGTCACAAGTAAGGACAACACCTTCTGTAAAAAAATAAAATAAAATAAAAAAAAATAAAATAAAAAAAAAAGTCCCTGAAAATTATTTATTCAGCTCTTGAATATAATAAAAAAAAATAAAAATAAAAATTCTACTAACTTCTTAAGTACAAAAAATATAAGAAAAGAAAAAAACAACGTAAAAAGTAATTGTATTATCAGTTACATATTCCACCTTTTTGAGACTCTAGAATAACAACAATGCTTGATTTGCAATCAAAATAGTTGACCTCTTAACTCTCAAGGAAGAAAAACATCACGTCACATCACATTTTATTTACCTACACACAAACATACATCAAACTCGCCCTGCCTACTAGTACCATCATTGCACATTGAAAAGAATGAAGTCCTAGGACAAACAACACACAATTTATTTTTGCATTTGCAGGCATTGGGTTGCCTGAAACAGCACCCCAGATAACTCTGCCTAGCTAATCCTGGCTAGGAAATCACCATGCAAAAATCCTTTAAAAATAATTATTAAATTAAGTAAATATTTTAGGAAAATATAAGTTCACAAAATGAATTTTACATTTACTAGGCTATTCCGTTCCATTGTCTTAAAAATCCAGTCTCGCCAAACCAGAATATTTCAACCCAACCTGTCATATGCTACCTAGCATCAAATGTCAATCATTTGAATATTTTATTTAAAATAAATCAATTATTTCGTTTTGAGAACAGATATTTACAAATGTATGTGCACAAATCTTCATTTGTAATCAAGCTAATTCTTTCTTTCTTTTTTTATAGTTATATCTTTAGATTCCCAAATAGTTCAAGTACTATGTTTTAAGTCTCTATTTTTTTTTTTTTTTTCAACCAAAAATGTTTGCACCGGTTTTAGGGTACACTTGACAGAAAAAAATATTTCACATGGTGTACATCACTGGATAAATGTTGAGAATTACTGAGATAGGCCATAACCTTATCTAAGAAAAAAAAAATTGCTTGGTTGCCATTTTGTGGCATCTATATGCAACAACAAACCATTAAAATTTTTGTCATATCACTGGTTATAAACAAGCAAGGAAAAACTGCATTTGCCTTTTGTTACTTTCCACACCTGCACAACATTAAACATAAACAAGAAAGTGATACTCCAAGCAAATAACGTACCAAAGATGCGCGAGACGAAGCCGAGAGGGAACTGCGAGGCAAAGAGCGTGAGGAACCACGGCGCGGCGTACAGGCTCGGGCAGATTTCGTACTCCTCCAGGTGATTGTACAAGTCGCGGTGATAGTCGTGCAGCAGTCTGGAGAGCTGGTACATCTGGATCTACGCACACGTTACAAAACATGCCGCAACACAGAAAAATAAATGATATTTGGATTTGTAAAGGGCAGATTAAAGAGAACAATGCGTGCTATTGTAGCCGCTGAACGATCCCAAGCAAGAGAGGCTTGCTGAGGCATGCACCGTGCTCACGCTCACTGCATGGCATTCGACGAGAAGCCACCCTGACGGTAAAAACACACAAGAAAGGTACGAAATGCCCGTTACCGTCCCGCACAGGTGGTTTGTGTCCTCCCAGACGTGAAACAGGAAGTTGTGGTGGCGTTAAACATTAGCGCGCCTGCTGATGTTTTCACAGCCCCCACAAATGTCAGCTGATGTTTAAACGAGCCAGCTAACCAGCCAGCTTGAAGGTGTGGTCGCACTTAGGAAGGTGAACAAATGTTTGCAGCCTAATGCAAGAGAGCAACACACACATGTAGTGTACACTACTACAAAGCTAAAAGGAAAGAGCACTTTTTTACTTTTTGTACATTGGAATTTCAAACTATTCTTTTTTTTTTTTTTTTCCCAAACAAAGCTCATATTAGGGATAATAATTTTTCAAAACGATACCAGTACAAGCACTGAACTCTTGAGTAGTTGCCGATATACTCTAGTACTTTTGATACATTAATCTCAGTTCCCAAAGCCAAAAAAGAAAAAAGAAAAAAAAGAACAAGCGATAAGTTTAAAGAAAGACATTGGGCCTGGTATCAGCCCAATATGATACATGGTATCGGTACTCGCCCATTAGTTACTGCTGATAATATTATGTAAACACATTTTTAAGGATATTCATGCCATCCATCCACTTTCTATACCGCTTATCCTTACTAGGGTTGTAGCAACAAAAACATAACAATACACCTTCGTAAAATACTTAATAAATTTAGATGTGATAAAAATATTCATAAGAAATTAAAATTAAAATGCAAATGAACATAATGTAGTGTAATGTCTAGTTTTTATAGCAATTGTAAGAAAACTGTACTGTAATAGTACTTCTTTAACTCATTTGTTCCCAACAACGTATAAATACGTTCTATTTTAAATGTTTTAAGTCTCCCAAAGACGTATTTATATGTTTTTTTTTAAATGTTTTTTGTTTTTGTTTTTTTTGCATACAGAAGGCTTCGATGCAGCCTCTCTACTGCAAAGAACAGTTGAAGAAATGGCAATTATTACACAAACGGCCAGCAGGTGGCGGTAGAGCAAAGGAGATCAACCAGGGCCATGTTGGGAAAAAAAAAGCTCAATTACTCACAGTTTTAAATAGATTTGTGAAAAATGAATAAACTTAGCTATATTCTAATGCTAGTTGCTGCAAAATGGAAACAGATAGAAATTTATTTTTTTTCCTGATGAAAGAAGAGACTTTATATTTTCTTTTGGCAGGTTACATGTTTATATAGCAATACTACACAATATTTTGTGGGCCTTGCAAAATCAGTCAAAATCCAGTAAAACAGCCGGGAGTGAAAATGGCTGAGAGTGAATGAATAAATTGGTTTGTTTTGTTGAATTTGGATACTTAAAAATCAGGAATCTATTTGTTTGCTGTATGTTATCTGCTTTGTATTATTATTTTATTAGAAAACAACAGTGTGTATACATTTTTATTATATGTACACTGTATATATGTACTTTTTTGTCTTAAGTGTATTATTTAATATATTCTTAATGAAGTGTTCATTCATCACTTGGATAATACGTTTGTTTTTTTTCTCCTGGTGTTTTATGCCCTAAAAACGCATTTTAAAATGTATTTTATTATTGTTTGTGTTATGTGAGAATGATTATAAAACTTTGATTGAACCCATCCGGCTTATCTCACAAAACCTTCTCTTTTAAAATAAGTAATGAAAAGAGAGTGCGAGTGAAACACGACTGTTGCTGCAAAAGGTGCAGTGGGTCAAACGCACTTCCTTTCCCTTCAAATGATTACACACACGTTTCCATGGTTACTTGCTCGTAAATCAACCTGCGGTGACCTGTTGGTAAATTGGAAATTTGTGGCGCACTCACCTGCAGCGAGACCATGTCGGGCTTGTACTGACGTCTGATGCCGAGGTCGTACATGAGGAACTTGAGCATGTCGAAGGCCTGCTCCTCGCTCATGTGCAGCAGCAGCACGCCGGCCACGAAGCTCACGCCCTGACAGTAGCCCACCTGCACGCAAGCGACATTCATTATTCAAATGAGATGTTCAATGATTAGGTGATTGACAACTAAGCAATTATTCATTAATAACAGTAAAAATAATATATATTTTTATTATTAACTCATTCATTCCCCTCCACGAGTTATCTCAGGTATTTAATATATGCGGCTCGCCCCCATCCACGAATTAACTCGGGTTTTGCATTTTTTAATGCTCTGGACGTAGGAGAACCTCATGCAAGTCCTCAGCAAGTATTGAGCTGAAAAAATACTGCTTATCCAAAGTGAGTCGAGTTGTACTTTTATTTATCGATTTCTTATTTATAAAACGCTCCGGTAGTACATGTACCTCAGTGTCCAGCAGAGAGTAGGCTTTGAGCAGGTTATAAAGGGAAAGCTGACCAGCACCCAGCTGGGCTGAGAAGTACTCCAGGTTGGGGAAGGTGCGACCTGGGACAGAGACGTGACGTTAGACTCATACGAAACTCTGCAATGTGCAACACCAATGACGATGCGCACCTAAATCCACCAGAATGGCGTGCTGCTGTGCGGTGAGCTGCTTCAACAGATCCCTGTAGGGCGTGTCGGCGGCTGGCTGGCGCGGAGGATGTCTGCGACACAAGCGGTGCTGATGGCACAGCAGCAGCCACACCTCCCCGCGACGACTTTTGGGAACACCTGCGCACGATAACATTTAATGCATAAACGCCTGCATATTGGTGGAAGTGACAGAGGATTTGCCAGAGGAAAAGTGGAATAACGAACTTATTGACAAAAAAATTTTCAATATGAGCATTTCCTCCACTATATTTTTTTAACTGGCTTTGTTTTGACATTTTTTTGAGGAGGTGCAAGGGAGATGATGTTGATACTTAATATAAGCATATAGTGTGTCGCAATACAAATGAAATGCTACTGTATAATACATATTTGTCCCCTAAGATTTAAAATGAGCATATTTTCTCTAAAAAGAAAATATCTAAAACTGGCTCATTATCACGGTTAAATCAACTGTTGTAAGTCAGTAATGTGCAACAAGAGTGAAAGAAAACTGCACCTCCAGTATGTGTGCATGTATGTACTATGTGATTGCATTTTTGTTCAGTTATTTAGGATTGTATTATTATTTGTATTCTTTGTGTACAGCAGTTTGGTGCAGTGGCAGCTCTTCTGATGTAGATGAAGTTGAGTTGAATAAATAAGCAACTTTGTTGTGCCATTTTAACCCATTCAAACCCAAAAACGTATAAATACGTTTTTAATACTTTGTCCTTCACTCCCAAAGATATATTTTTCCTTTTTTTTTTTTTTTTTTTAATGCTAGAGCATAGAGAAAGCTTTGATACAGCTGCTGACATGAAGATGTCGCTTAAAACAATGGTGGTTATTACAAAAAAAACGGCCAACAGGTGGCAGCAGAGTATAAGAGATTAGCTAGGGCCACGTTGCCACAAGCTCTTTTTGCCAGTGTTTTCAACAGGTTTTTGAATAATGATGAAACTTAGCTATATTCTAATACTAATTTCTGCAAAGCCGAAACAGAAACAAATATATTTTTTGTTTCCTGATGAAAGAAGAGACTTTAATCTTTCTTTTGGTAGGTTCCATGTTTTTATAGCAATAGAACAGAATATTCTGTGGGTCTTGCAAAATCAGTCAAAATCCAGTAAAACAGCCAGGAGCGAAGGGGGTTGCTTGAAGTGAAAATGGCTGGGAGTGAATGAGTTAAAAGAGGGAACAGTTATTATATATTTAAAATGTTTCCCCCAGCCCTCCACAAAATTAAGATTTTAGCTCAAAACAGGTTATGTTTATTTTTTGCCATATTTACAAGGGTGTGAGCGTGGGTGAGTACTGTAGGTGTACCAGGTTGTAACAGCAATATCCTCTGATAATTACAACCAACCAACACAGCCTTGTTGCCAGCTTAAAAAAAAAAAAAAAAGAAAAAAAAAGAAAAAAAAAAAAGATATTTTTCACATCTTTTTGATGCCTCACCTTGGCAGAGCGCACGGTACAAATCCTCCTGGTCCTGCCGCACGGTTGTTCTGCCCGGTGCTGTCAGTTTTTTCTCCCACAACGTTTGCACCTCCTGAGAGTCGGTGCCCACTTCCTGGTAGCTCAGCTTCATCTTGCGGATGTGCAGCTCATCCCGACTCGCTGAGCAAAAGGAAATACTGCACGTTAAAATCATACTTGCTATTCATGTAGCTTAGCATTTAATACTGTATATTTGACCCCATATTTGAGCACCCCAGAACATAAAAGCGCACAGACAGTAACTAAACGCAGAACAAGAGCATACAGTGGAACCTCTAAAGTCAGAATTTGATCCACATATCTGGGAAGGTGCCAAACTGAAAATTACAAATTTTTCAGTATAATAAATAGGGCTGTGCAATTAATTGAAATTCAATTACAATTTCAATACTTACACTCCACAATTATGAAATCAGCATTATCGTAAAAAGAAGATTATTAATACTAATTTTTGAGTTGTTTAAACTTATACATTTGCACCTTTTTATAATTTTAATTTAAAATAACTAATTTAATAAATCTGCGATTGGCTGGCGACCAGTCCAGGGTGTCCCCCGCCTACTGCCCAAAGCCAGCTGAGATAGGCGCCAGCACCCCCACGACCCTTGTGAGGAATAAGCGGTCAAGAAAATGAATGGATGGATAATTTAATAAATTTTGTTTCATCCAAAAGGAACTTGCAAAATTAATGTTTCAAAGAATTTCATTAAATCAGTCTTAATATTTTTTGTTTTTTACGTTTAAACATTTTCTTGTTTTGTGCCAATAAATCACTGCACAGTGCACACGTTGCACTGCAACTTCAAGTTTTTGCCAAAATACATAAATAAATCTATATTATTATCAATATATATTATAAATTGTTTGGTCCAAAAGGAATTTACATAATTATAGTGTTTCTATGTTTTTTAATTGGTTGTAATATTTTTAAATGTTTAATTATTTTCTATATATATATTTTTTTTAACAAAAAATAGATCCTCGTCTTACTGCACAGTGCACAAGTTGCACTCCAAGTTTTTGCCAACGTAAATAAATAAATAAATATTATTATGAATATATATATTTTTATAAAGTCTGTTTGGTCCAAAAGGAACTTACATAATTATAGTGTTTCAATTTTTTTAATTGGTCTTAATATTTTTAAATGCTTAAACATGTTCTTGTTTTGTACCAAAAAATAATCGTTTACATAACAGTGATTACAATTACTGCCAAAAATAATTATATAATATCATATACTTTTAAAAAAATAAAATATTACAAATTTACAACTTTATTCTCATAAAATTAAAATTTGCCGTAGCATCCCATCTATATTTCAACAATCTCAATTAGAGGTAGTTGTGTAAAAAATATATATAAAATAAATGAATGAATGAATGAATGAATACATAAATAATTAATTTAATTTTGACTTTAATATACAAGTTGTCATTTTAAAGTTGGAATATTACAGCTATACTTTTGTTTGTTTAAATTTAGAATAACCGTAAAGAATATCAAAAAGGTAGTTTATTTCTATAGTTATTATTTCCTATGCATTTTTAAATCCCAACAAATTTGACATCCCCGAGCCATAGAGGTTCCACTGTGTAAACCAAACATGGATGCCATCTGATACATTTCAACATGAATCCCCACTGGAAGCCCCTTTAGACTATACAAGCCACAATAAATAACCACATAAACACCATCAGCTGTTATGCTGGATGCCTCGAGATGACCCAAAAGAACACCTGCGCACAGGATGACAACAAGAAAACCGAACAGCTCAAGTGAACAACAATGAACCCAAAGCCATGCAAAACAAATCTTCATCCCTGTCAACTCTGTTGATGCTGCTTACCTTCTATTCAAACGTTATTCACAGCAAAAGTGTCAAAAACAAAGAAAGACATGTTGGTGTTTTACATATACAGCCGAACAATATATAGTACACAGAAAACGTGTGGAATGGGAAATATGTAACATTTAACGCGTCTATTGTCATTCACAATAATACGGTATTTCTTCGAATAATGGCACAAGGTGTTTATTCATCAACCACTGAAGAGACGTTTATTTGTACAAACATGTTTTTTTTAGGATATTAATACATTTCTTAGTGGCTCTAGGTGTGCATTCTGTCAAGTATTGGTGTTTATTGAAAGGAAGGCCTTTACTATATGTCCTTATAGTGACCAGAGGTTTTTGCATACAGTAGTTAATGGCAGACAGTGCCAATTATCTTTTAGTGGTAAGCCATTTTAGTGGGAGGCCATTAATTGTAACAACAAATATTTAGAATGCCATATTTCCCTGTATAGTGGCCAAAGGTGTGCTACTGTATATTAAATTTCATGGTGTCGATTTTACTCATACACTGAAAGAGTGAGAGCGTGTTGGATTTACATTAAAACAAAGTATAGACATTGGTGGCAGGCATTAAAATCATCTTTCACTAACGTTATTATGATTTTATTTTGTGCAATATATATCCACACTTTTTAATGTGAATCCAACAGACTAATACCAAGTCTTTATTTGGGTGGGGGGTTTATTTATGCAAATTATTATTATTATTATTATTATTATTATTATTACTAATAATACTACTACTACTAATAATAACAATAATAATAATAATAATATTATTATTACATTTATGTATATTTCACTGATATGGTATACAGCACATTATGTTTTGGTATTTGTCATAGTAAGGTACTACATGCACAGCCATCAGTATCATCTGCTATTTTTATCATCATCATATCTGTTCATTTTTCTCAAAGTTGTGACTCACCTCACACACGGAACTTCTGATAATCATCCAGCGTAATTCAATTGTTGGCCATTAGGGGGCAAAATATGCAACAACAGATTCCCCCGAGGTAAACGTGTTGTGGGCGTGTCCCTAAGCAGGAACGTGATATCCTGCATTTTAAACTACTTTGCATGTTTGTGCGTAAGACTTTGTGTAAGACTTTGTGTCAAACGTGTGAACATGCCACACACACGCACACATTCTATAAATACAGCAACACGTCGACCTCATATAAACAGCAGTGACGTCACAAACTGGGCTATTTAAGCACATGCTGATGGCTGAGTTAGGAAATTCCATTCAACACAGCAGGTGCACATACAGTGAAGACAAAAAATCTACGCACCCCTCAAATGATGAAATGTAACAAAATGAAACCAAGATAAATCAGTGCAAACTTTTTACCACCATTGAGATCTGTAATTTGTAAAACTATTTTTGAAAAAAAAAAAAAAAAAAGACATTCAAGAGGAAGTAAAACTAAATGTCTGAGACAATGGATTTGCCTAAGTGTGCACACCCTCACATCACATTCTGCATACCCCTGCCACCATTTTAAGTGCCTCTGATGTTCTAGTAGGTCCTCTTTTTTTATTTTGCAGAAATATGGCATTTGAAAATGGGTAAAATGACTTTTTCTTTCCATGTATGCATAACAATGGGCCCAGTGTAATGGAAAAGAGTCTGACTTATATAAAGGTTATCATCAGTGCTTCTAACAGCGCTTGAATGATACTTGAATGAAAGTCAAGCATATTGGTTGCTAAACACTCACCCTCTAGCCTCTGGTTCTCCTTCTCCATACGCAGTAGGAGGATCTGCTGGCGGATGGCAGTTTTCCACAGTGTCCGGTAGTCCGCTGCCGTCCTCTTGGGCCGACCCGCTCCTCCGCGTAGAGGGTCCACACTCGAGTGTGGGCCGCGAGGGGACAGCGGCAACAGCTCCCTGGCATCCGACTGGTCTGAGGGCATCAAGAAAGCATAAAGTAAAAATCGAACCCATCTGGGTTAGTGTGGGCGACATCAGGGCAAGAAACTTACTGATTTTCATCAGTCACATGATGTATCAAGGCTCAACAGTTTCACAGGTGAACAATATCCAACACTATTCTCTGCAATTTTAATTTGGATTGGAGAATTTCGAGGGCCCTGTTCCAAATTTTGGACAGATTCATTTCACTATGAATCATTGGTAACGGGTCACTATTTTATCGTTCAAAATCCAACTTGGTGCTTGTGAAGTTGCACTTTCTACTAGTATTGCAACTGTATTTTAGGGAGATTGCATAATTTTCTTTTTCTTTTTACTTTTTTTTTCCACATGAAAAAAAAAAAACATTCTAAAAATATGTCCACTTTATTCTCTAACAATATAAACGTTGTTATTTTTGGTTTAAAAAAATATAAAATATATAAAATATATAAAATTATAATTATTCCAAAAAAACAACAACAAAAAAACAAACTAACAAAAAAACCCGCCTATTTCCTAGTAATATCTTTGCTTTATTGGAATACCATAATTAAATTATTATCATAATTTACAACCTAATTTACTTGAAATTTTAAAATATAAAATCTTAACATTATCACCACTAAATTGTGACCTCATTTGCGCAATATTTCAATTTTCTACTGAAGAAATGACAACTTTCCTTTTAATATTATGTGTATTATTATCACGATGTAAACTCATTTCAGTATGGCATTTTGTCTTAAAAATTGTACTTCATTCTAGACTTTTTTTTTTTATTATTGTAATATTTACATATCAAAATATGTTTTGGTAAAAATGTGTCTTTTTCTCTTAAAAACAACTATTCTCATTATATTATAACTATTATAATATAACCCATTGTGTCCTAATTTTTAATGTTATCTGCATTTTGCAAACTTAATTCACATAATATTTCCACTTCATTCACATTACATTTCAACTGTATTCTAAAAAGTGCTTCAATTTTTTTCACATTAGATTATGATTATTCTCCTCCTATTTTTCCTCGTAATATTACAATTTTATTAGAATTTTTAACTTCTCCTTGCAAATACCATAGTGGCGTCCGACCCATTTTGACACAAAATGTTAAGTTAATCCATGCTAAATCACAACTTTTTCAATGATTCTAATGGTAGAAAATGAAGTAATAGTTACTGTATGTGAACTGTCTAGCTTATGTAGCATTTTGTAAGCGTGTCGGAGTGCCTGGGGAGACCTGAGTGGTGCATGGAAGTCTTGCCCATAGGCGAGGCGACCCTCAGGAAGATCTTTTGTCTCCACGAGACTCGACGTGGGCTCGGTGGCGGTCCACTCACTGAGTCGCTGCTGCAGCCTGACAGTGTCCTTTTCCTGCCTTCGCCATTACTGCCACACACAGTGCGCACACACGCAATTAGTGTCATCTTACATGGGCAGCAGTAAATGGACACGCACATTACAAATGAAACCTTAGATCAAGTACAGGAGTTACTACAATGATGCTGAATGATGGACAGAACAAAAACATGTGGCAGCCATTAGCTATGTTAATAAAGCAAACAGCCACAGCTAGGAAAAAATACACTTCAAGTCACTAAAGGCTTTGGAGAAAGAAAGCATTCATCAGGTCAATGAACACTTTCATGTATGTATATTAATGTTATAGGATGATTAGTGCTCATCCTTGCCCATTTAAATTCACTCCAGCAGAGAAGCACGTACACATTCAGTGCACCTCTGCTTCCATTTCAAAATATAAGCATTGATTTATAGAAATACATTTTGCATATTGCTATAATCCATTTTCTACCTTGTTGCATCATTATTGATATTTATGTGAGAAACTTAACATAAGTGTTTTTAGAAATATTAATATTAGTCATTGCACGAAAGAATAAATGACATGTGATTATAATATATGCAGGGTGACACCAAACGGGAACATTTTAACAATCCAATGAAACCGAGAGTGATGGAAGAAAAATATTGTATTCATAGTCATTGAAACCTTAAATCAAGCCATTTACAATCAAAGAATGATGGATTTATCCCAGCTGAGATGTTGCAGCGGTCAATGAGGAATCTGAACAGCAGATTTTAGTGGATTCGTACAGGAGGGTGTCATCTACAGGATGTCGTTTAAAAAAAAATCAAAATTCCTACATTGTTTCTTAAATTGTTAAATGTTTTAAGGTTTCAATTACAATGAATACATTATTTTTCTTCCATATCTCTTGGTTTTACTGGAGTGTTAAAAATTTTCATTTTTTGTGTGTCACCATGTATTAAACCCCCCCCTCAGGTTTTGAACCTCATTCTCATGAAAATCTGTTCAAAATACAGGTATTATTTTTATTCTAATATTAATATTACAACTTTATTTCCACAAAAATTGTTGATATTATTCTTGGAATATTGCAACTTTTCCCCTATAAATTATGATTTCCTTTCTGGGACAATCATCTATTCATGGTCATTTTCTTGTAAAGTATGAACTGGATTCTTGTGAAATTAAAATGTTTTCCTAATGTTGTTTTGACTTTACATTTTCTCATAAAATGTGAATGATATTCTTGGAAAATTACCTCTTTTTATTATAATATTCGACTCCAAATCATTTTTTTGTATTTAAAAAAAAATGCAACTTGCTTGGATTCTTAATAAAACGTTTGTCTTGTATAATAACAGGTGTAGAGATTACAATTTCAGTTCTACAATAAAGCAATATTTTCAAATGCGTTGAGATTTGATTTTTGTACAACTTTAACTTTCTTTTGTGAGTCAATGACATTCTAGTGTGGCCCCAATATTCACTCACTGTTTCTGAAACGTACTATTTGAAAGGTAAGATAAGGGGGAATAAAAATCATGATTTATTCAATGAAATAACAAGGATGATCCTCACGGTGTGGAAGTGACATTTCACAAGGGTGTGCTCCACGAATCTATTAATAATGTAAACGTTAACCTTTCCTTTCTGCCAAAGCGGACGACCACGCTTCAGTCGAGCACCGCCACGCTCAATGACGCGCCTGTTTCTGCGCCAGCTTGAATTGCAAATGTGACTCAATTACTAAAAGCTCCAAATCGGGTTACGCGTTTCGTTCGGCCATGCAGAGAAGAGCTCCACATCCACATGCAAACACGACAGCGTCCCCTTCTACTTCGGAACCAAACAGGAAGAGCGTGTGAGGGTTCTCACTGCTGATAGGCAGGAAAAGAAGGGAAAAAAAAAAAAAGCTGGGTGTTAAAAGGTTTGGACAGCCAACAAGTAAACATTTACTGTCATCCCAGCATCCGAAAAAATATATATATCATCATCCTGTCACCTCTTGATGCTCCCACTGTCTGTCAGTGAGCTCAGGGAGCCCAGCGAGCCCTGGTAAATGCTCTTCAGGAAAGTGGGAGCGGAGAAGGAGGAGGAAGAGGAGGGGAGGCTGAAGGACTGGCTCTCCGATATACTGCGCGTTCTCGACACGGCCACGGGACTGAGCGAGCCCCCCGCACATGGAAAACAAACACGTTATACACTTTTGAAAGGAAAAGGGAGCGGGCGGACGCTCGGAAACGTGTGGTTTGTGCCATTGTTTAGGGAGGAGGGGTCAAAGTGCTGAAAATAGAGGACAAATGTGTATCTGCTTCATATTTCAACAAAGCTTCATCAAATCAACTACTACTATGGTGCTGAATAAACAAAAATAACAAACTTCAGAGTTAGAGTTTCCACATTTGAATTGTTTTAAATTTTAAATTTGTAAAAAAAAAACGGAAAAAAAAACCTGTGCATCATAATTAGTAGAAACTTTATTTTATTTGAAATGTTATTAGTATGATTTTTAATCTGTTTTAATAAAGTAATTTTAAGTATGTAAGTAAGTATGATCCATTTTAAAATTACAAAGTTATTACAAGATTTTTTTTGATGAAAATATACAGTTTGTACCGTTCTTAGAAAACATATTTAAGGCCTTAGATGCATTTAATATATTTATGAAACTCGTTTTCCCTTGAAAAGTTTAATTTGTCCATTACATTTTATGAAATTTAAAAAAAAAGTCATTTGTGTGTGGCTAAATAGTGCAAGTCTGCATTAGGATTGCATTACATTAAATTGCATTCAATCAAATTAAATTTATAAGTAGAATTTCATACAAAATGGAGCACTATAAGAAGTAGAAAAAATACATACAGTATGTACGGGGTCGCCTGAGGAAACAATTTTCAAAAAGTCATTAATATTGTGAAAATATTCCTGCGTATTTATCAATATAATGATAATTTCATGATACTGAAAAATCCTTAAAATTACAGTGGAACACTTAGCAGTACAGCATTCACAGATTCACCCATTTACAGATTATTATTTTTTTTTAACTTATCCTCCGTTATTCCTGGAAAACTTATCTATTTACAACTGTAATATGGAAAAAAAATAAATAAAAAAAATAAAAATAAATAAAAAACATTTTCATGGCACGATATGTTATACTTATTGTATCTTTAAGTCTCTTTTTGAGACAATGAACGGCTTCTGTCAGCCATAAACATGGCAAAAAACGTCAAACTAGAAGTTCAAAACTTCTGACCCTGAAGGCGGCCATGGCATAATTTCCGCCTACACTTCCCAGCCCTCGACACGCTCAACAAATCACAGATCGAACAGCAGCCATGTCAAATTTGTGATTAACAGTTGGCTGAGCTGAAATTCACGTTTTTTTTTGTTTGTTTTTTGCCAAACTAGTACAAAACAAAACATCAAAGCCAGTGGAATCCATGACAGCAGCTTAGCAAAACATCAAAATCAATCTACGCCGGCCAGTTCATGCTGTCGGTGCCAGTGGTTTCGGGCCAGTCAACACCGAAGAGTTAGCTTCCTTGTTTCCCACCAGCACAGGACACGCCAGAAGCATCGGCACCATTGTTGTAACTATATTGTGTAACTATATCCATTGTACTTTATTTATTGGAGTGCGGCAATGTTTGAAGATAGTTTTAGGATGTATGTTGTATTTGAAATGCTCTTCAAGTGTTTTGGGTTCATAATTTTGGTATATTTATGGTTGAAACTACTGATATAGGCAATCAGAATAACGTTTGGGGGAGCGTCAATTACAGTATGTGCATACAGCCTACGGGTCCACATTAGGCAAGGAGTCTATTTATATAGCGCATTTCATATACAAGTTAATTCAATGTGCTTCAAACTTATGAACATCAGATAGTCGCATTTCATGTGTGTGTGGCTAAATCATGTAATGATTTAACCCCATCCAATGAGGTCATGTTTACATGTACACACACCTGTGGCTAACAGTCAGCATGCGCAACATGCTACCTGCTTTGTAGCGCCTCCGGGTTGGCCGACTGTTGCCTGCGCAGAGGCGGCTGCTTGGCCGTCTGGCCCTCGAAGGAGATGCGCTTCTTCACGGGCGGGTGGCTGAAGGTGTGAGCGCGCCGGCGGAACTGCTGGCTTGCTTCCGGGTCGTCGTCTGGGAAAGGGGGCGGGGAAGCCGGCGGGGAGACACCCGTGGGTTCCTCATCCTGCTGGGGAAGATTAGATGAAGAATTTAAAATCTCATTGAGGCGATTGTTCAAGCAGAAACAGAATGGAGCCGTCTTGATCCTGTGGCTAACGAAACCGGCAGCATTGTGGAGTATTTTATTTCCTCAAATAATGACCTCCTTATGATAGTCGATGTCCCCTGTTAGTCACAGGGTACATCAATCACTTCAAAAATAATTAAAGCATTTGAACACTGTTGCTCACCAAAATAGCAGCACCAAGTGAGGAATGTAAATAGTCACTTTGATAAAGTCTCACTCTGGTCAGAAAAAAGGTAGGCTCCATAGTAGGGGTGCTAAAAAAAATCGATTCGGCGATATATCGCGATACTACATCGCGCGATTCTCGAATCGATTCAATAATCGGCAGAATCGATTTTTTTTTCTTTTTTTTTTTTTTTTTTTAGGATTCACACCTTGAGCATGGAAGAATGTTATATGAACGGAACATTAAGCCTTAATATTTTATTTTAATGCTGTTCAAACATGAAACAGATTACAACCTCTATAAGACTGAAATTTCAGATAAATAAATAATACATTTTCATATAAATCTTACACTCTACAAGCTTACTGATTAGTATTTTCTAAATTTGAATGGAAAAAATCGCAACAATCGACTTATAAATTCGTATCGGGATTAATCGGTATCGAATCGAATCGTGACCTGTGAATCGTGATACGAATCGAAAGGTACTAGGCAATTCACACCCCTACTCCATAGTATTTATTTTTCCTGTTTTCAAATTGCAGCTGTGTCCCAATTAGTCGCTGGGTGGCTCATCACCGTAACCCATAGGCAGTATTGTGACCCATTTTGATGGTTCTGACCAAGTCATTTCAAAATAAGATATTGCCTATGGGTTTTTAAGGAAAAGCCTCCTTCAGAGCTCTCTTATTCCATCACAAAAATAAATTCACTGGTTATTTTTCTAGCCCGGAAACCCCGCCTCTCCCCGTGTGGTTGCCGCGCCCCCAGGTACCCAACTGCAGTCTGCTGTAATTCAATAAAGATTTGACTAAACTAAGCGGGTCGTGAACCAGGGACCTGCTGTTCACCGGGTGAGCGCACTAACCACTACCCCATTCGTTCACTGAGGTTCAGTATAGCGCAAGTGTAGTTTACACAAGTATCAGCCAGAACATTCTGGGATTTTAAGATGGCCGATTGTTATTGCACTTTGGCATTGCAAATGAGAAATTATAATTGCTTTGAATTCATTCGGACAGAATGTTTACTGATAAAGGATACTTTTGTCACTATCCCATGGAGGTCTCAGAGAATGTGGGCTTGTGTTTAGTCTGCCGAGGGGTGGTTCTGCAACTAATGATGTCATAAAGTGACAATAGCTCGTTTTCTCAGGTTGTGAGGGGCTGGTTGCTTGGAGAGCAGAATGACCTCGAATTTCTCAGAGAGGCGAATGGAGGAAAACACCACTTCGGTGATATTTTTGGTGAGGAATTAGCATTTTAACATGGCTAAAAAGCTCCAAAAAGTAAATTTTTCACATTACTGTCCCTTTAATGCAACGCTCCCCTGTCAGCTGAAAAAAATAATCTGCGGTCAATATTAATAGTGTGATTAATCTGTGTTAATCCATTATTAACGTGATATTATTTATGATAAGTTAATTAGTTAACACTTAAACTTTGACAGCACTAGTTCATACACACGGTTGTTCACACTCAAGTCACAGCCTAGCCCAGTTAAAACTCCATTGCTAACCAAAAGAGCAGCGCCTACCAAAAAATATAAACAGTTTCTGTGATCAATAAAGTTACAGCATCCCTTTTCTAAATGGTAAGTGCTGAACTTCCTCAAGTAGTAGCCATCCCTAAATGACCCAATGATGGCTGGTGGTGTCATCCATCCATCCATTCATTTTCTTGACCGCTTATTCCTCACAAGGGTCGCGGGGGCTGCTGGCACCTCTCTCAGCTGGCTCTGGGCAGTAGGCGGGGGACACCCTGGACTGGTTGCCAACCAATCGCAGGGCACACAGAGACGAACAACCATCCACACTCACAAGCACACCTAGGGACAATTCAGAGCGCCCAATTAACCTGCCATGCATGTCTTTGGAATGTGGGAGGAGACCGGAGTACCCGCAGAAGACCCACGCGGGCACGGGCAGAACATGCAAACTCCACCCAGGAAGGTCCGAGCCTGGACTCGAGGTGGTGTCATCCATTTAAGAAAAATAAACACCTTACTCAAAAAAAAAACTACAGTCGGAAAAAAAAAAAAAAAAGTCTCTCTATTGTTCACACACATTACAAAGTGCTGAGCCCATCTGAACTCTGTTGCAAACCAATACAGCAGCACGTACCGACCAATGTAAACAGTCTCTCCTCGGAAGAATCGGCGTGGATTCTCACTGTGCAGTCACATGATGACTCTACGTGCACAAGCCCGCTTTACGTTGTAGTAAACACAGACATTTGGTCTCACCACAATGTTGTGTGTGTCAATGTTTACGTTCCGGGTAGCTCACGACTTTTCTCTGTCCAGTCTGCCTCAGTTGTTGATGAAAATTCAATACCTGATAGACACCTTCCCTGATCTGCAGTTGAGTAAAGAAACCATCCACATGAAACACAGTCGGTCAAAAATGTCAAAAATCAAACTGCTACTATTGCGACATAAAATTCAGAACTCACCTTGTCACCAAACCACCACGGCGACACTCATTTGTGTCCACTCGTGGACGTCACTTGTACACTTCTGCTGGTGCAACTCCCTCAACCATTGTATTCTAATGAGCAATGTCATGTGACTTTATTGGTACAACCCTCGCCCAACCACGTGGCGCTGACAGGTTTGACTCAAGCAGCCACATACGTGTACTACCAAATATTAAGTTTTAGCTCAATGTGTACTTGATTGTGACTGACAGGTCAGCAAGTGTGCGCACTGCTCTTTCCTCTAATGGGGGTAAAAAATAAAAATAAGAGGAAGTCAACACATGCCCGACTCAGCAGAAGTGGAAATCCTGACTTGGGAGTTCCTGACTGGCATCCTGATGCCATCACAAAGTACTGCTGTTCAAATGTACCATTTACAAAAAAAAAAAGTGGGGAGTAAAAATTGTAACGTGTAAAAAATTTGGTTTTAGTGGTTGAATGTTCTTCTTGATTACTCAAATTTGGGTATAAAAACGTGAATTTTTAAAAGGATAAAACTCAAAGCATGCCCTGAAACTGAAAGAGTCTCCATTAAAGTAGTTTATGATGCTAGATGCTCTCTTTACGGCAGGTTGTGTAATATCACTGCAAATGTATTAAACATATATCAAAACTGCATTCACAAAAATACATTCAGTTAGTATCTACACTATTCATATCCTACTCAGATTGAGTTGGTTGTTGAAACAATTTAGCAGGATTTTGATTTGATTTTCAAAATGGCATGAGCGGTGAAACAGAAAATTCTGTTTGTGTTCCAATGAATTCATTTCATGAAATTATAGACTCATACAAGATGTCCTGCTGCTACGCTAGTTTCACGCAAAAGCTCAGTTTGTCTTCAATAAAAATCCATTCATCTATTTTTTATAGTGCTTGTCTTAATGAGGGTAGCAGATGAGCAGGAACCTATCCCATCCCATCCGACTTTGGGCGAGAGGCGGAGTATATCCTGGAATGGTCGCTAGCCAAATATAGGGCAAATAAAAACAAACAAGCATTTACATTTACATTCACACCAACGGACAATTTAGAATCTTCAATGAAACTAATAAGTATGATCTCTTGACTGGAAGGCATACAAGCTAGCCAACAGCCCGCATGCTGCCCTTAAAGAGGAAGTATATAAATGGATAAAAAGTTATTTGGATGATAGATATCAGTATGTGCAGTTTAATAATACAAATTCAAAACAATTGAAGATTACTCATGGAGTTCCTCAGGGGTCTGTGCTGGGCCCTAAATTATTTATATTGTATATGAATGATATCTGTTGTGTCTCGAAAATACTCAAGAGTGTCTTGTTTGCGGATGATACAACTTTCTACTGTTCTGGAGACAACTTGAAGCAGCTTCTGACTACTGTGGAGTATGAATTAAATACAATAAAAAATTGGTTTGATATGAATAAATTATCATTAAATTTAAATAAAACCAAGTTCATAGTTTTCGGTACTAGACCAATCACTCATCAAGTTGAAATTATGGTGAATTTAATTGAAATAGAAAGGGTGTATGAAAATAAATTCCTTGGAGTAGTTATTGATGATAAATTATGTTGGAAACCACACATAGAAAATGTTAAAAGGAAAATGTCAAAAATCATAGGGATACTCTATAAAACCAAGGAGGTCCTGAACATGAATTCACTATATACATTATATAATACATTATTATTACCATATTTGACCTATTGTGTGGAAATACATATAAAACAAATACCGACGCCGTTTTTAAATTGCAAAAAAGAGCCATAAGGATTATTAATCGATCAAAATATACAGAATCAACACATCCACTATTTATTAAATTAAATACAATGAAAAAAAATAGCACAAATAATGTACAAAGTATACAATAATCTACTCTGCCACAGTACTCAAAAGTTGTTTGAAATTAGACACTGTCCTTATGAGATAAGGGGTACAAGTGTGTACAAAAAAAACAAAACAAGAACAAATATTAAGCAAAGGTGTGTCTCCGTTAAAGGAGTTAATTTGTGGAATAACTTGGGAACTGACCTGAAAAGATGTAATTCACTTGTTGAATTTAAAAAAATGTTTAAAAGTAAAGTTCAATATTATTATTTAAATCAGATATGAGGTAAGAAGATTGTAGAAATGATTTATTTATTTACTTATTTTTCTTTGATGTATCAATATGAGTGTAATGAAATTTGTATATATGTGTGTTACTATTGTGTATTTTTTTTTATTTTAATTTTATTTTTTTTATACGTTATATGAGTAGGATTATATATTTTCTTTTATTAAAATGTAATTTATTGTAAATAAGTGATAGGATATGAAGAATAAGGGGTAGGACTGGATCAGTTTTCAAATTCTTCCTACTCCCTTGAACATATAAATCGATATTTATTGGATGTTTCTTTTATTTTTACTTTTAACTTTCTTTATTTGTTTATGTGTTTATATAATTATATAGTATATATGCATATGTTCAATAAACTTCAAAACTTCAAACTCGAAGTCAACCTTAAATATTTTTTGACAATAATATGTTCTATGCAGCCTCACTAGTCTAAATATTGTATTCTGGTTAATATTGCGTTAGGTGAATATGAGTTCAGCAGCAAAATCCAGCAGTTTTTAACAAATCAGGAGGCGGCCATTTTGCCATCAAAGTGCTCAGACAATGACCAACCAAAGCTCACCTGTTTTCTGAAGTTGAGCTGTGATTAGTTTTTATCCGAGACCTGAGCAACAATGATGTCATTTTCACTGGACAACAAGTAGCAAAATAGGTGTGTTCTGTTATTGATAAAAACTGCTAGATTTTGCTACTTAACTCATATTCCACTAACGCAATATTAACCAGAATACCGCATTTAGACTAGTGGAACATAGAACATATTTTTGTCGAGAATTTTTTTTTTTTGGAGGTTGACCTCCTCTTTAATGAATATCATGAAAAAACATCTCTTATTACCTATATGTGTCAAAATTAATCAATTAATCAACAACTAATGAATTATTAAAATTAACTGACAATCATTTTGAACTACCTTAAAATTGTACAAATAATCTGATTTAAGCATCTCAACAGTAAATATTAGTGTTGTTCCGATACCGTTTTTTGGCTCCCGATACCGATACCGATACCCAGCTTTGCGGTATCGGCCGATACCGATACCATACCGATACTTAAGGTTTTTTTTCCTCAACATGAAAAAGCTGTCCTGCCATTGGTTCAGAGCATTCAAGGGCCAATAGGATATCTTAGATCGGCATGCAGTGAACATGTCACATATCAGTGAATGTCGTGCACAAGCAAGACACAAGACGCTGCATCCAAAATCCTATATTAGCGTTGGAATTAATGGTATCGGCATGTTACTTGTGAGTAGTCACCGATACCGATACCACTGTTTTAATGCAGTATCGGCATCTCTGCCGATACCAATATCGGTATCGGAACAACAATAGTAAATATTCTGATTTTTGTACTCCTTTATGAAAGCAGACTGATTATTTATTGTGGTTAATCAAAATAAGCCAAAAAACAGTTTTTACTTCAGAGAACAATGACCAATGTTTTTGCCAATTTTCTACCCTGATACTGGCAAAACCAATAATTCAATCATAATGAATGTATGGGGGGAAAAAAACAATCGTCAGTGCAACATAAATCTATGAATAACTTGTCAATTGCATTTGTAATTTGTAAGCAACCTGAAAAGTGTATCAAACAACGTGTTGCACTGGATAAGCCCAGTATCAACAAACATTTGGTAGTATTTTGTCCTAAAATCATGGAAAATGATCCGAAAACATGGAAAGTTAGCAGAAAACTGACATTTTGCAATATGACTTGAAAATGTGTGTGTGTATGTGGCTAAGATTACGATTGTGGATTAACCCAAGAAGGAGAAAGCCAAGTCAACATTGTGTGAAGCCAACGCCATGCTTGTGTGCATTTTATATTTCAAGCTATACGTCTCTCAAGTAGTCAGAGGGACTGCATCGTACTCTCATTCAACATTCTGCACAACAGTGACACCAGAGTACAAACGTCTCCCTGGCTCCTCTCTACCACGTGAACGTGGAGCGGTACAACGGCCCAACGTGACCGCAAGACCGCCACCGTCGACATCTGTGTCGTTTATCACAAGTGGGGGGTGGGATGGGTGACAGTTCCCGGAATCCTTCCTCAGGGAATTTTGTGGTCCCTCTGAAAGGATACTTACTTTGTCAAAGCTGCTCATGCTTCCCATGCTTCCCAAACGGCCTCGCATCCGGCTGGCTCCCTGGAGATGGTAAATAGTGAAAATTAATGACATATTTCATATCAATAAAATCCTAAATTATTATCAGCACCAAATTATGGTTATTTTAGTCACACAGAAGGCCGTACTAAATTCTAGGGGTGTTAAAAAAAAATCAATTCATCAATATATCGCGATACTACAGCTCGCAATTCCCGAATCGATTCAACAGGCAGCCGAATCAATTTTTAAACAAAACGTGTTACTTTGGGTTACGATTTACACCTTAAGCATGGAAGTATTTCATATTAATGGAACATTAAGCCTTAATATTTTATCTCAATGCTGTTTGTTAAATACAGTGGCTCAGATGAATAAATAATACATTTTCATACAAATCTTACAATGTACATGTACAAGTTTACCGAATAGTATTTTCTAAATTTGAGAACAAAAAAAAATAATCGCAACAATCGACTTATAAATTCGCATTGGAATTAATCATCAGGGCTCTACACTAACTTTTCCGCTACTAGCACTGGTGCGAGGAACATTTTTAGTCGCTCACACAGCACAGGATTTGGTTGCACCATTTTTTATGGAGGTGCAGTATAACCTTAGGCCTACGCAACTCGATATATTTGCAAAATATTTGATTGGAACACAAAGTTTGCCTGCAACTGCAGTGGCTATCAAAACAAGTCAATAATTTTGTATAACTTAACTCATGTCAACATTATTTTGTTTAGCTCATTAAAACTTTTTTTCCTTCACCTGCTCCTCGGCTGTCCTCGCTCTGAAGCTTCTAGATTTCACCAGCTAGACAGCGAGTTAACGACATTCCAAATAACCAGACTTCGTTTTCCTTTTGTGCTGTTAATTTGAACAATGGCCTCTAACCATTACCCTCTTTAGGTCGTCGTAAAAATAGAAAATAAAATAACAAACAAATGCCGCTTCCGTGTGGAACCGGTCCGGTGGAAAAGCGCCATATTACATATGTCTATGCTGTGCCGATCAGGAAGTAACCAGCCATTCACATTGCAGCGGCTCATGTTTCACTCATATACTATTGGATTGAGTCGGCGCACTGCGGCGCGCTCTCGTTGCTAGTACGGGAGAGCCAGAGGAGGACACAGCGACTTTCGAATGTACGTTGTAAACGTAGTGTAAACATAGTGCAGAGGGAGCATTAATGCACTCGCGCCGCGCGAGCGGCATTTTTGTTCACTAGCACGCACTTGAAAGTTACCTGCATTTGCGAGTGAAATGCTCGCACTGCCGAGCCCTGTAATCGGTATCGAATCGAATCGTGACCTATGAATCGTGATACGAATCAATTCGCCAGGCACTAGGCAATTCACACCCCTACTAAATTCATGCAAAACATGATATACCAAGGTGGAATAGTGGAGCTGGTGATTAGCACATCTGCCTCACAGTTGAGAGGCCCGGTTGAATCTGTTGAACCGGTTGAAATGAATGAACAAAAACTGATTATTATATAATGAGCATGAGTTTTAGTGTTCTTTTCACTTTCATGCCCTACAGGCAAGCAGGTTGCCTCATCCCTTGCTTTCACCTCTCAGGCAAAATAACAGATGGCAAAGGAGTTTTCAGATTTCAGATCAGCGCGGATGTGGCGACTGAGGTATTACTTTGCAAACAGATATGGGTCACTCTAAATCCCCGGGGAGCAGGACGACGCAGCAAGGCGTGCAGGCAAGAGGACGTACCCGGGCCAGGATGTTCTCCAGAGAGCTGGTGAGGGATGAGCGAGCCCTGTTCTTCAGGACGTCCAGTTTGAAGCGGCTGCCCGTGGCCGCGCCGTCCCCTGCAGAGTTGCTTGCGTTCTGCCAACAAGGAACGGGAGGGAAATAAGCAATTCCATGTTGCTAATGAATCTGAATATAAACAAATTAACTGGACAGCTTTAAGTAATGTTAACTGATACACAAATGTAAAAAAATAACCACTTTTTAAATAAAAACATTGGAAAAAATCCATTGTAAGCATATTTATCTATTTTCTGTCTTATGTTGTACTTTAATATTTCTTACCGTTCAAACGTCCGTATTCTTTGACTACTTTTTATTTATTAAAGGGATACTTCACTTAATTAGCCCATTATAGCAATAAAAAGTTAATATTTTGTCTATAATTAATTTGAAAAACTTTCATTATTTTCACGGACAATTAGTACCTTTAAAAACACATTTTGCAACACTTGCTGTCGATTGAAAATGACATCACGTGATCAATGACATCATGTGACATTCACAAGCTGAGCTGTGATTGGTTACCTGAGCCCTTGTGATGTCATTTTCAGTCGACAAGTTGCAAAATGTGTTTTTAAAGGTACTAATTGCACATGAAAAATAATGAAAATATCAAATTTATTATAGGCAAAATATTCATGTTTGACTGCCAAAAATGGCTAAATAAGTAAAGTATCCCTTTAAGAACATTTTTGCATATTTCGCGTAATGTTTTATAACCAGAATTTGTATTTAAATTTTTTAATTTTATTTTATTTGAAAATTTTCTAATACATTGTCACATTTTTTGTGTATTTTTCAAATGCACAATTCTTTTTTTTTTTTTTTTTATTTTTTTAGAATTTGTGTATTATTAATCAATTTTTTAAATACTATTTTCTAATATTTCTATTCTAATAACTAACTTTTTACATTTGTTTTTTGCTAATTTTCCTCTTGTTTAATAATATTTTTTCCCCCTCCAAAAATATCCTATTTGTGTATTTTTAGACAAATGTGTTTTTAGGGATTTTTTTTTTTAAATTGTCATACTGCGTCTTTTTTTTTTTTTTTTTTTAAATATGTGGGTCAGTAATAATACTTGTGTATTCCTTACTTAAATAATATTGCATTTTCCCCCCCACAATATTTTTTCCTTTTTTCCCCCTCATATTTTTGTACTTTATTGATAATTAAACCATTTTTTGTGATATTTTGAGCATTATTGCCTTTGTTCTTGTTTGAAAGTGCAAATGTACCTATTATTGTGACTTGTGCAACTGTCAATAACAAATACTGGACATTTTTTATTTTGTTGTAACTTATACGTAAAAGTACTAATTGTGATCATTTGAAACCATGAAATTATGAAATTCCATAATGTTTCATCTCCATTCAAATTCCTGTTACTTGACGATGAAAATGCAGCTACCTGAGGGGCCTCTCCAATGTGAAGGTGGGTCTTCTGCTTGTTTTCACACAGCTGCCGTAGATGCAGAATGACCAGCTCATTCTCCTCTTGGTCTGAACTGGGCTTCAGTCTCTGTAGATTCAACCCATTGACACATGACGTGCAGCCATTAGAATAACGCACTCAGCCAAACCTATTAACGTACACTGAGAAGATGTCAGCCTGACCTGAACTCGCTCAAATATCTCCACTTGCTCATTGTCAGGCAATTGGGAGAGATATTTTTGGATGGCCAGCTTTGCTCTGGGTGGGTAGAGGCCTGGAAAAAAAAAAAAAAAAAGGTGGGGGGTGGCGGGGGTATATACAGTATAAAATTGATCAACTTGACTATTTGAGAAAATAGAAATTTACTTTAGCTGTGTCCTCATTTTCACTTGTACTGAATACAACTACACAACAGGAAAACAGCTTCTTACTCTACCTTCTATGCGTTCGCAGAGCTTGTGCAGGTCATGCATGGGACAGGCCTCACATAACTGCACTAACGTCTTATTGCTCTGTAAGGAGGCAGCTGTGCTGAAGGCCTGCTTCAGGGTCAGCATCACCTCATCCACCTTTGCAAATAATTCAATATGGAAGATTTTTAATCATCAAAAAGTGTCGTTGGGGCTTTTTGCTAAATGACTGTACTCACCAGCGACTCGCTGGCGCACTGGAAAACGAAGCACACGTACTGATTGGGACCGGATTCTGAATGGTCGCGACAGATGAATCCAAAATGGTCCGTTTGCTTGATAGCCTGTGAATAAGCAGATTGATGAGATTTTTGGAAGTGCAGCCTATCAGTCAAAATGTTGAAAACGCAAGATTGAGAACAAAATGTCTTTGCATTGAAAACCATTCAACGTCCTTAGGTCGGGTTTCAAGAGTAACGAGGTCAGAAATCAATTTGCGACATATAACTTCTATTTAGGCCCATCATGAGGGCCCTGCATATCTGTAATCAATACCATATGCACTCCCCTATTATAATGCATTTCAACAGTGGCTTAACTGTTCATATGTCTTTATTTTTGCTGTAGAAAAGATGAATATAAGAAAAGAGATCAACTTCGAATACAGCATTATTTGTAACAAAAGCATAAGACTTAATATCTAATATCTTAATAGCTCAATAGACATCTGAACTTTTGTTTATGAAGTTCCCTCCTGCTGTCTGAGGTTGCAGCTGATGTCGTCAACAGTTGTTTTAGTATTTTTTGTTTTTAACTCTCAAAATTTTGATCAACCCATCTGTTACTTTCCGCACCATTTTTATTTCTTCTCCAGAATAGTCCATTCCAGTTGTATTGTCGAAGGCAGGGGTGTCAAACATACGGCCCGCGGGCCGGTTCGGGCCCACAAAGGGGTTTAATCCGGCCCGCAAGATGATTTTAGTTAAAAAGAAGGAAAAAAAAATATATATTGTAATGTTGGACTAATTAATCTCCGGCCACAATCAAAATATATAAAATTTGTAATTTCACAAGCAGTCCTCAGATGAGCAATGCAACTTGTACAGGGGAATCGTCCTGGATGTCATTATTTTACAGACAACTTAAAGTTACGGTTTGTTTAATTATTATTATTATTATTATTTAAATTATAGACCGACATAGACGGGTTAAATACGACACAAATTCAAGTGCTGGTAACACAAATAGATATGACAAGGATTAACGTCCTTATAACATCATTAACTGTGCCATGCAATGCATTCTGGGAACAATATATGCAAAACAGATCGATTTAACACGTCCAGAACGTATACCTGCAATGTTGTCGCATTCCATTTGCATTGGTGTTATTTTTCGGAATAACATGATTACAGTTGAGCTCCGTAATTTAGGGCTAGTCTACAAATCTGCGTATAAATAATTGTTTTTAAATTATATACCGTTATTTTATCGATGCGGCCCACTTGATAATATATTTTCCTTCATGCGGCCCATGAGCTAACATGAGTTTGACACCCCTGGTCTAAGGCCAATGTTTATGCAACAACAACTGAATAATTTTCCATCTTCCCCCAGCTTCACGATTAATTGTTCTTCACCCATTGGACAGCTCTCCGTATGTTTACACACACGACTGAGATGTACAAATGTACTAGTCTAGACAGGCAATAACCACATCTACAACTTGTTTCAATCCTTGTGTATAGATAAAATTACATACAGACTTAAATACCTTTAAGCAAAAGCTGAAATTTTGATCTGTCTAATATTCATCTTTTCTTGTTGCAAAACTGCAGTTGTTTGTTTGCTTGCAGCCATCGCAGTGACGTCATGCACGCCCTCATACTGATCAGCCGTCAGTGTAGAGTTCCATTATTTCCTCATTATAATCAATGATTAATTCATTTAATAATAAAATAATAAAATCATAAAATAAAATAAAAATAATAAAATAATAATAATTATAATAATAATAATTATTATTATTATTATTATTATTATTATTATTATTATTATTATTATTATTATCATTGTTATTATTATTATTATTATATACAAATAAAAGTTCAGTTGAGTTTTGATACCAACTTGCATTTTTCATTCTATAGCAAATAAAAAAAAAAAAAAAAAAATTATTAATTACTACTACTACTACTACAACTAATAATAATAATAATAATACTAATAATAATAATAAAGGAATTGACCTTATTGTTCCACTGCTTTTGCAGAGAAGTGTATGCAGGTTATTCCTAAAAATAAATTTACTACCAATAAACTTTGTAGTCTAATAACAGTAAATTCTCAATCAAATGATCTCAAATTTTAACACGATGCCTAAAAACTAACTAGGTTCAATGGTAAACTTACTGTAGATTTAAGTATATGTTTACTTGTTCTGTTTTGTTTTGCTTGTTTGTTTTTTTGGTGAAGGTTACCATTCACAAGCAATTAAAAGTCATTTGCGTGTTAGAATATATTTCAGTGTTGTTGGAATTTTGATTTAAAAGTAAAGTTTTCCAATATGAAGCCTATTTAATTTTTGTATGCCTAGGACACAAACTTACTAAAGTTATAGTTATATTTCCATACCTTGTGCGAGATATGGTGAAATGTTATGCAATATTGACATCAATAGGGTTCCAATACAGCAATTATTAGGAAAATTTAGAAGACCATTGGTGTGCTGAAAGTGAAACTAGTAGAACTCCCTGAACTCATGAATATCTCTTTGGGCAACTACTACATTGATTTATATTAACAAATATATAAATAAAAAAAAACAACTTATTAGCATAAAAAAAATAAAAAAAATATTTGGTACAGAAAGCAAACCAACCTGACAGCAAGATGAAATGTCTTTGAAGTTTTTTTCCAGCACCACTGTTTTGCTGTCTGGACTTATGAGGTTTATTTCAAAACGTCCAACCTGTTTAAAAAAACAAAACAAAAAACAAAACAAAAAAATAAACATGTTCAGTCAGGCTGACTCACGGCTCACGCCATTAAAAACAACCAAACAGCATTAGTGAGGGCCAAAAATACTAGTAGACTGCAGGAGCACATGCTGAAAATCAATGTCAGTGTGTTGCAGTGTCACATATTGAGCGGCTGGCTATAATTAGACTTGTGTGGAATTGTGGTGTGAGGGACAGCAGCTGGCTCACATTGCTTTTTGTATTTAAAAAAAAAAAAAAAAAAGCGAGAAAAAGAGAGAGAGAAAAAAAACATAGGAGTCAGTAACTGCCTATTTTCACAGCAGCACTGAGGAGTTGCAACACAACCAGGCAGTGCATTACTACTCCCTGGCAAGTGAACATCAAAGTGATTTGCAGGACAGTGCTGGGTATATTTAGTGTACACCATTAAGACAGCACCACTTCTGTTCTGACGAAATCCAAAGTGTGCTACTGTATCTGGACTCAAAAAATTGTCACTGTCCAGTCTTAAGCATGAAGAGATTTTTTTTTGATGAGGAAAAAAAAGAAAGAAAAAAATGTACTGTTGCCCTTTTAAGTATTTTTCATTTTAAAATATTAATGTGAACAATATTAAGTGCAATATTATATTTCTAATATGAAAATGTAAAGTTATTTACTGGTAATACGCAAATCATAATGTGCAATTTCCACTGTGTAATATATCCTCGTGTTGTGCTTCCTCAACAATTAAAGATAATTTGAAATTTTCCGTTATAATATATTCAATGTAATAAATGCAAAAAAAGATGTTTACAGTGCAAAATACACACAGACACATATACAATATAAATTAAGTGTTTTGTTATTATACAAAGAATATATACTGTATTTAACTTTATTCATATTAGAATAGAGACGAGAGTGAGAGAGAGACAAGAGAGCAACATGGAGAGAGAGAGAGAGAGAGAGAGAGAGAGAGAGAGAGAGAGAGTCCACTATGATGCTTTCTTATGTTTCTTTTATTCTATTTTTATCTTATTAATTAGGTTCCGAACACATATTAAGTCTAGGTCTATGGGTAGGTTTAAGTGTAACACACTAAGCTTTTCCGACACCTGTGTTTACACTGCTGTGGTGTGTGAAAAGGACTCTTTCAAATACAATTCATCCTGCAACGCTTTAGAGTGCATACTAATCAACAGTTCTGTGTTACATCAGTTCGCTCAGTGTCTACATGCAGCTAGAATCTATGCTATGTATATTCAAGGTTTAAACCAACTTATCACAGGTCTACCTGAAAAAGCATGGTTCTGTTTTTGTCCGAATCAGACGGCTGAACGTGATTGGGCGCGCTAGCGTGTCTGCGTCGTGCAGGGTCCATCCCAACGCCTTCTCCGGCTTTCCTCTGCAGACTTCCCGCCAGGCTGCTGCAACGCGTACGGAACTCTTGCGGCTCCTGAAAGCCCGAATCTTCCAAAATGCACTCTGGAAACGCTCCTCTCAGGCTGCTCTGACTGCCGCTGGCGGACACGGCGGGCCCTGCAACGTATTCAGTCAAAACAGCATTTTCATCAGCAAGTTCAGTGGTTATCAAACTTGTGACACCAAGTACCACCTACGAAAAATACGTAGCACTCCAAGTGCCGCAATAATGAGCAATATTAATTCACAGTCGTGTAGCAGGCCAAAATGTTCGTCAAAAACAATGTAGAGGTTTATTTCCTAAAGAGTATTAATATTATTGAAGGCCACTACAATGCAAATATTTAAACTAATAACACTACATATAAATTGTGAAAAAATAAACTCACTTAAGTAATTTTTCAATTGAAATTTATTATACACAAAGTTGAATAAAAATGGTATCTTTAAATCCAAATAAATCTTTAAAAACATTTCTTAAAGATTAAATGCAAATGTATTGCTTTTTAGAGTTAAATAAAACTGAACTGTGCATGAAAATAAAGAATTTATTTCATTAAAAAAAAATTAAAAAAAATTTAAGCCCCTGTAACAGGCACAATTTGAACATTAACGCTGTACTTAACTACAGTGAAACCCTACACCTTGCTCCCGTGAACCCAAAAATCTGTTCCAGTGTTTCCCACATCATGTTAATGCTTGGGCGGGCCACCAAAGTAAACGACAATACAACAACATAGGTCATTTAAAATGTGCCAAATTATGACCGAGTGTTATTGTAGTTTAGCAATCCCGCTTGCCCATGTATATAGCACAAACAAAAAGTAAACTGAACCATAATGGGAGTTATTGGGGCTCAAACACGTGTCGTCTGGTCGCAAGACAAGTGTCTGTCTGACTGAGCTAACAGGCCAATCATTTTTTAGTGTTGACTAAATGTTTTGTAATGCCAACCTCAGCCTCTTCCTAACCTCAAGGCCTTCAACCATTGTGAAGATATAACATGTACAACCCCAATTAAAGCCTAACACTAACCGCAACCATTAGTATCCCGCCCCAGAAGTGACGACGAATTCCCAAAAGTGACAATGAATTGACGCCAAGAAGGAGCATGCGCAGAATGTACCAACGTCTTGTGACGTGGAGGACCTGTTTTGGAATACGCTCTATTTGGTCGTATTTTCGTGCATGGTAAAATGACCAATATGGTGCAGATTGGCTGGCAACCAGTTCAGGGTGTACCCCGCCTACTGCCCAAAGCCTGCTGGGATAGGCTCCAGCACCCCCAGGGCCTTTGTGAGGAAAAGCGGCTAAGAAGATGGATGGATGGATGGATGGATGGATGGATGGATGGATGGATGGATGGATGGATGGACGTATCAAATGGGAGTACTTGAGCTTTTGCCACTTGTTAGTATATAAGCTATGTGTAAAATTGTTGTGAAGACATTTTCTCATCTAAATACATCATGTTTTTCCCAGAAGCACAACTACATTCTCATATTTCACAAGGGAGCACGACGTCAAGGGAAAAAACATATTTCTTACTCATCATGTGTGGGGTATGTCACGGTTTATAAAACAATATGTCTGTATCCCGTTTAACTGGTGTAGGTTTCCACAATCCGCGTCTCTTACCGGTCACGTCATCCCCTCCAAGAGCTTCAGCATCCTCATTCTTCTCATTCAAAGCCGAGGAGAGTGGATCTCCTCCCACCCCAATAGTGAACTCTACAGGGACCTTGTCCACAGACCCTCGTTGGCCATTGAGAAGGCGTTTGCGCTTGGCCTCGTGTTGGTGAAACTTATCGATGCAGTCATCAATGAGGGTGGATGGAGCTTTTTTGTGTCCAACTGTCACCTGCAGTTACGTGCACGTCAACGCTCATGCAAAAGACAGCAGTTGGCACAATGGACATTCATTTTGCATCCGGTTCCCACCTTGCCACAATACAGCACTTCAAACTTCTGAGAGTTGTAGAAGGCCTCGTCAACTTCCTGTTTTGGTTTGCTGTCTTCCTTTAGGGCCGATTTGGACACTTGGCGAATACTGCTGATCACCTCAGGCACCTTTCGGAAAAACAAACAATGGAAAGTGATTATACAACCATGACAAAAGAGACAAGGATGGGGGGAAAACAAGCGGTGTCTCTTTTGTTGTGGTCTGAATGCTTGATGCAAAGTAAGGATAGAGTACTCGAATAGATAATTTACACAAATGTGTTACCAAAAGTATGTCTACAATCACTCTGTCAGAACTGTCAGAGTTTAATGTGAAACAGGATGCGACTGAATGGTTATGAACATGATGTCATCTTTATTATGTAGGCAACACACAATGCGGGTCTTTCTAGCATGACAGCTCTATGACTGTTACAAAAACACAAGGAAGAATACATCTAAATACTCTAAATACCAAGGATTTAAGACCATTAAAAAACAAATGTAAAATAACAGTTAAAAAAAAAAAATCACAACAAATTTCAAAGATCTCAAACTGAGGTAAGACCCGCAAGGAAACGTGTGTTTTAAGTTAGGACTTAAAAACAGGAACTGAATCCACAATTTTGGCACAGCAACACAGAAAGCGTGGTCCTTTCTGGGTTTTCTCTGTTATCCAACACTGATATGTTGAATCGAGGGAGCATGCTAGGATGTGTAGGGCAGGGCTGGAGCCAGTTGGACAGAAATGGTGGGGCGAGACAAAACAAACAAATAAAAATATATATATATATAAAAAAAAAAATACAAATAAAAAAAAATACAAAAACGAATTGTGAGTCAGTGCAATGATATTCAAATCAAGTGATGTTCATTCCTTTGTTGCGCCGGCGAATATGAGCAGAAAGTTTTAGATCAGCATGCAATATGGCTTTGGAGGATTGACTCAAAAGGAACAAGGTACAAAGAAAATAAATAAAACGGGACCGAGAATTGAACCAGCCACTCCAGACCTGAGAAGGCCAATAGAGGATTGATTCATTGGCCCAAACACGAACTTCTACATTTTCTACCTGCAGGAAAGGTACAAAACAACTCCAAATCACTACCGTAAATATCCATACAGTTCTCCAGGCTGGACAGAAAGATCTGATGATGGTGTCAAAGGCAGCTGTTAAATCTAGCAGAACCAACATGACTCAAGGATCAGAACCTGTAGCTGAAACATCATTAAAGCTCTCAGGAGTAAGCTACTGTGTCACTCTGAACTATGTTGTGTTTTAAGACCAGACCAGAAAACCTCAATAATGTCAGTGTCCTCTAAAAATGTTTCAACTGACAGTAGACAAAATAAACAACTTTCTCTCACCTTTGAGGTGAATTCTGACTCTAACTTCCACAAAACCCTCCTTCTCATCCTCAAAATACAAAACATGTATCTTAGTAGAGTATCATTTAAATAATACTTCCTTGTCGCCATTTCCTCTTTAGACATGGTTTTGACAGTATATTAGGTTGTTTTTAAAAAAAAAAAGATGACAAAAACTGTGGGTGTTTTTTTGTTTGTTTGTTTTTTTAAACGAAATAGGCTTCAAAGGGAAAAAAAATGAATAGGTGCATTTGTGAATTATGAAGCATTATTCTGCTGTGGATTACTAGCTAACGCTAAGTTGTGCACTTGTGAAAAAAGCAACTGTATACAACAAATAAAAGTCCGCTTTAAAATTAATTGGCTGAGAAACTAACGTGAAATTGACTTTATGTTACCACATTTAATCCAAGTTTTTAAAGTGTGGCAGATAAGAGCTAATGCAGCCTTGAAAACAACAGGGAGACCAATTAGTGCACTGGTGAAGAAGACAGGCAAGCTAGCAGCACGGAACGCCCACGCTTTCCCAGGACAGAAGTCACAACAGGCAGCAACAAATCAGAACCTTTCAGGGACACACTGAGTTCCTGTTCTGTCGGGTTTGGTTGCAACTGGTGCCTTATTAAAAGAGAAAAATACTCTTTGATGACTCGCATGCATGCATGAACAAGTCAAAACAGAGAAACTCTGCAAGCAAACTCTTGCAAAGCCCCTGTGGAAAATGACATTTTAGTTCTAGGAGCAAACAAAACAATACTGACAGCCTGCAATGAGTTACATAGTGTTTCCATCCGGACCTCCAAGGTCAGTCAGTCACTCTTGCAAAACAATGAGCTATAAACAGTTCCTATGAAATGCACACAACATCAACTAGCTTATTGTGAGGAGTTCTGAGGAGCGAGTTATGCAAAGTCACTGTTGACAACACAATTACAGTGTGTGATTATTGATGTGTAAAGAGTAAGTGATTTGTGACAGAGGTAATGAATGAGTGATGCAACAGACTAATTGATGAAATGAAGACTGAGATATTGTGATGCAATGGATCATTGATCCGTGATCGTAAGGATCACACACCACGTTTCGGAACACGCATACGTGGATTGGTTGATGGGAAAAAAAAAAACGTGCGTGTTCACGTGAAGGCAGTTCAAGGCAGCCTCATATACTCGTCAACCGCAGCGGTTGTCATGTACAGTATATTTATGTCGCAATTATGGGAGCATTTTGGCAACCCTGTAAAAACAGTGTTGACAGAAGTAGGTTGATGGACAAAAACATTACGGTAGGTTGCGACGCAACCGTTTGTCACTGTGGCATTTAAGCAACCCTTTCGACTGGGCTAAATCCATTACAAAAACTACAAGGCCATAATCTGTTGTCCAGAACGAGGAGGTTAAACAGGTGCTGAGCCACATTTTAAAACCCCACTTCAGTGAGACGACCATGCCCAAGTCTCTGTCGTAGAAATTGTATCACATGAGAGTGAGGGAAGAGAAAGCCTATGCAGCCTAACACGCCCCCTCTAGTCACAAATGGCTTAGAAAGGCAAACACTGTAATTGATACACTGCAGATGTCAAGATGGCCGAGAATTGCATGGTCATCCGTCATCAATACATGACAGACAAAAAAAAAAGGACATTTTTGACAAACAAAGGCACTTAAAGAAAATCCTCTGCCTCTTTTGCTTGCTTTGTGTGCGATTCCCACCCACATCAAATCGCCACCTAATTCAAGTGATGGCACAGGTTGATGTCGTTTTATCAGCGCCATTAAGCCAAAGCACTTGTAATCACAGCAAGGCGCAACACATTGCCATGGAGATTAGGTTAGACTTCTGGCACGAGAAGGCCGAAAACAGACTGCTTGAATGCAGGCTGAATGTTTTCAGTTTATTAAAGATGGTATGACAGGTCATTATCATTTATGTAATGTCTACTCAATATATGAAACACATATCAGGTGTCCATATTGTGCTTTTGCTGTGCTGGAGGAGGAATGAGGCACTTGACTACAGTCATGTGTTTACACGACACTTACGGAATCTTTCCACTGCCTTCCATCTGACCAATGTGGGCCACGGGTTCATGTCTCATTTCAAAACAAAACGATACAATATGTATAACCTTTGAGCAATGCAGGATGGCAGACATGATTAATAAGCCTCAACCAGGAGAAACATTTAATTGATACACCTGTATCATGGAATAATATCCAATATGAACGTTTTTATCTAAATATATTTGCCATTTTTTTCATTTTATTTATTTAACTTTCTTTTTTTTTTTTTTTTTTTTTTTTAATCTTTTACCTAATGTTTGTGTTGTCATCTTGATGCTACTCGTCTGTCTCATGTAAGCACCAGTTACTCTAATAAGGGGAAATTTAATCTCTTACATGGCAATAATACCCAATTCTAATTCTGAATTTATAAAGACAATATTGTTTGCTGGTGAGGAGGAAATTATCTCTGTGCTAAGAATTACTACCACACAAGTTACAAAGATTTACATTTTAATATTAATTAAACACTACACAAATAAATTATTTATAGAAGGATACAAGTTATAATACAAGAAAAAAGTTGCAATTCACATAAGAATACGACTTTTTTGTATGTACGCATCTTAGTAACAGTGAGATTATTATAAATATCTACCTCAATACATGCATTTTTTTAAATTGTTTGTTTCACAAACTAATTCCTCTAACATGTGAAATCAAGATGTGAGATACTGGATTTTGTACTCAAATTGCCAAATGCAGCTTTTTCCAAAGGGGGGGGGTGATTAGGCGCTAAACCAATAAAAAGCCCATAATGGTTGTCAAAACTAAACCAAAACATTGTGGACTCATATTTCTTGCTATATTTACTTTATTTTAGCATCCGGATTATGATTCTAGCATTAATTTGATGGGGCGCATTTTTGAAGATTTTGACACATTCACCTCAAATGTACAATCAGGCGCTGAAAACGCATTTAATGACATCATTGTGGGGAAAATCCTGGACATCTAAGAATGTGTACAGTTTGGTTCAGATTCAAATTAGGATCACCCTGCGGTCTACTGAACAGGTGTCCAAGTGCAGTCCTCGAGGGCCAGAGTCCTTCATGTCTGAGGTTTCCCTCCTCCAGCACACTTGATTCAATGATCAGGCTCGTTATCAGTCTCCTGCTGTCATTTGATTCAGATGTGTTAGAGGAGGGAAAGCTCTAAATACTAGGGGTGTGAATTGCCTAGTACCTGACGATTCGATTCGTATCACGATTCACAGGTCACGATTCGATTCGATACCGATTAATCCCGATACGAATGGTCACGATTCGATACCGATTAATCCCGATACGAATTTATAAGTCGATTGTTGCGATTTTTTTTCATTCATATTTAGAAAATACTAATCAGTAAGCTTGTAGAGTGTAAGATTTATATGAAAATGTATTATTTATTTATCTGAAATTTCAGTCTTATAGAGGTTGTAATCTGTTTCATGTTTGAACAGCATTAAAATAAAAATATTAAGGCTTAATGTGCCGTTCATATAACATTCTTCCATGCTCAAGGTGTGAATCCTAAAAAAAAAAAAAAAAAAAAAAAAAAAAAAAAAAAAAAAATTAAAAAAAAAAATCGATTCTGCCGATTATTGAATCGATTCGAGAATCGCGCAGTGTAGTATCGCGATATATCGCCGAATCGATTTTTTTTTAACACCCCTACTAAATACAATGCAGGATTCCGGCCTTTGACGACCAGACTGACCTCTGAGTGCTACTGGGTGCTAGTCAAAGTTATCAGAACTCGGGAAGGACTGATTATCGGCCGGGCCAATTTACGAATCTGAAAGTCGATGAAGCCGGCATCTCACTGAGTGGTAAATATTCTTAATGGCATTGCAACAAAGTTAATTTTTTACATTTTGAAGCTAATATTTCCTTCTACTACAAATGAATATTGGCTTGAAATATCAGTTATCAGCCTCCTTGACTACTAATAATCTGCATCGGCCCTAAAAATAAAACATTTTGGTCAACAGTAAAGCCAGAAACGTGGAATGAAAAATTTGAATTGTGCAACGAGGATAAATTGGATTCTTGCGAGGCTAGAAATCCTAAATGAAAAAAAATGAAAACGCAACATCTATTTCTATTATGAAAAAGTGTGGGTATTAGAGCTGCATTTTAAAAAATGTACTACGCTAATAAAATGGAAATCTTATGAGAAAAAAAGGACCGTATTTTCCGCACTATAAGGCGCACCTCATTATAAGGCACACCTTCAATGAATGACATATTTTAAAACTTTTTCCATATATAAGGTGCTACAGTAGAGGCTGGGGTTATGTTATGCATCCATTAGATGGTGCTGCGCTAAAGGGAATGTCCAAACCAGCTTTCTGACAACTTCATTCACTCCAAAATGAATAAACAGCTGTTTTATTATTTTTTCTGAGGTAAAGTATTAGTATTAGCTAGCGATCCAAGATGGCGGGATCTTCTGCGCATGCGCGTCACCGATTGTGCAGAGTCACCGATAGCGTCTTGACAGCGAGACCTGTTGCGGCTCAATATTGATCCATATATAAGGCGCACTGAATTATAAGGCGCATCATCAGCTTTTGAAAAAAATGAAGGCTTTTAGGTGCACCTTATAGTGTGAAAAATACGGTAACCAATTTTCTCCCCGCTGTACTATATAATGCATGAATCTCAAGAAACAGTAAAGCACATGAACATGTTGGGTATCTGTGAAGGAGCATGATTTGATTTTGTTCTAAATTAGGATCATCCAGTCTTTGCAAACTAGCAACCTACCTATTCTAGACATGTTCATTAGTTAGATTTGAACTAGCCCTCCCCAGACAACAGTGGGTCAACTTCCACTGGGGACCAGTTCCAGGCCAACCAGTGTAAACGACGTGCGTCAGATTGCAAACAGCCTGATAATACAACAATGCGGTTGTGTCTGCATTAAATTTGTTTCAGCGAGACTGTAAAACTATGCCAGACTCCAAAACTGGGTAAAAGGTTGGGGTTACTCTGAATGGATTCTTAGATTAGTTGCTATATTCATTCGCAATAGTGAAATATTCAATACAAAAGCATGTTAATATATAACTACAACAAGTTACGTGTAATGGAGTTCTGTGAGTCCCACGTGGACTATATTGCAATAACAAACCCTCGCATGAGGCTGTCTTTCAAGTCTAGCAAGCAGCCAACCCTGTCTAGCAAGGCACAAGCACATCTTGTGATTACATTGTGTTCAGATTCCCCTCCAGTTAAACATTGTTCTTCTCCCCCCACCACGTATGTTGTGATACTTCATGATCTTCATACAAGCAAACAAACTGCTGTGCAATAGAAACCTTCCCTCTGATGACATGCTCCCGTTTCATGTTTAAGGCTAATAATAGGCCTGGAATCATGCATGTCACCCCTAAAATAACCGGGCAACCACAATAAGAAGCACACTATCATAATTCATGAAGCATCATCAGATAAATCCTCCACATGTGAAAAGTGCACAAGTGAAATTGGAAGTGCATTCCAAGTGGTTCACCCAGCCACTGACTGCCAAAGCAGTTTCTCTTGCGTAATACTGTACCTCTTTTACAGAGGTATATTCAGCAATGCTAAGAAATGATAGTTGGAACTCTTCGAAAGCGCCCGTGTCTTAAATCTGTCATGGCTGCATTGCTTCCGGCCATCCATGGCTCTAACTCACACAAAATCCTCTGAAAATGTGATAGATTCCAGGTACATTTGAGGACAGCACAAAATGTGACGACTCGATTCCATATGTGTTTTGAAGGAGAACTGGTGACGTTTCCCACGTTCTAAGGAGAAAGAAGAGCAGGAACCTGATGGCTCATGTTACAACTTGAAAAAACATCTTGTGAAACGCAGTGTCATCAGAATCTTACTAAATTCCCTCCAAAGGTTAAATCCAGAGATTGAAGAAATTAATCTTTTCTGCCAAATTTTAGGTTGTTTTTTTTTTGTACCACTTTTGTTTGACAAATTAACACCTCCCTAACCCCCTGAAATGGACCCCCACTTCCCCGCTTTTGTGCGACAAATAAACACCCCTCCCTCCCTCCCTCCCTCCCTCCCTCTCTATCTCAAATAGACAGTGACACCTCCTTTTCCCCCAGAAATAAGAAGTCATAACTGTTTACCTCCTGCTGAGCTCATTTAGCCTCTGCAGCACCAGACTGAGGCATGTAAACAATCTCAATATCAATAGAAATCAGATGAAACGTTTTGGTTAAGTGGTATGATCATTCCAATGCTTTTTACTGGGTTTCACTCTAAAATTACATCTTTGCTTACTACAATTGTGTTCATGATATGAGATTTATTGATTGATGCGATTGTTCTAATTGTCTGCGATTGGCTGGCAACCAGTTCCGGGTGTACCCCGCCGACTGCCGCAAAGCCAGCTGAGATAGGCTCCAGCACCCTCCGCAACCCTTGTGAGGAGCAAGCGGCTCAGAAAATGGATGGATGGATGTTCTAATTGTTGAGAGAAAAATGCTATCGTTTGCCAGCACCAAACATTTTAGCATGCCAGCATTAGCACCATAATACGACTGCCTGCACTGAAATCACGCTAGTCTCAAAAGTCCAGGTTGATTATTAAAATCAGGACATATCTCTAAGGGTTTGCAAGTGTCAGGTTTTCAGGATGTTTGAAATCTATCTGTGCATGTTATGTTGGCCTTCTGCCTTCACTTGTACGACCGTGACTAAACACAAACACAAAGAAAAAGAACCTTGATGATGGGTGACAAACGTGTCATTGAACGCGCCTTTTAATCACATAACAGATTATTGGTCTTGTCTAAAATGTGTTTTGGCATTAAGTATTTAGGGCACCAGATGACAAAGCTAGCAGTGGATTTTGAGGGAAAGTTAATCCTGCTCTGTGCCTTATTTCGTTATTGTTGTATCACAAAAGGAGTCACAATATGAAAGAGTCATTCAATCACAGTGCCTCTGAGGTGGCTAATAATTCTGGTGACTCATCCAATGTAACCCCAAAGTCCATTTCCACCAAGCAGTACTGTTTGGTTCAACCTTTTACATATTGTGAAACGTTTCCAAAACAGCCTAACTGTACTGTCCCACTTTCATTTAAAGTGCTCATCATTACCAGTCACAGTGTGCTCATGTTGGGTGGGACTAAACACTTCTGTATGTACTTTTGACTCTTTTCCACTGTGCAGCACTTCCAGCTTGGGGCAGTCTGTTTAAAGCAGTACTGTGGGGAACTCATTAGTAAAAGGTCCTAAATATTTGACCTGCATTCGAGGGTTACTGGTCACTGTAGTTCAGAACAATTCACTCGTGTAAGATTGAGCTAGTCGTCAACTGATTGAAAAATTGAGAATTATCACTTCTACTTTACAATAAAATGCCAAATCGAGATGACAACAGAACCGAATATGCAATCGCAAGCAGTGAACATGCAGCTTTTTTTTTTTTTTTTTAAATCTACAAAAGGCAACAAATTACGGAATTACTAGACAGCAGAGTCTCTCTACAGTTAATTTAGCTAATGGTGGCTTTGCGCCATTCATTTGCGTCTGGACGTGGAGCATTTATAGTCTTATAAGTATGTGTGAAATGCATGTTTGATACGCTGACTGTGATGCATGAAACAACACTCACATGCAATGTCCATCATCCACTTGATTTAACGCACAGGCGTCAAACCTAAGTTGTATAATTAAATAATAAGCACAATGGATATTTCCAATTCAAGTTGTTGTTTATATGCAATATACATTGATTTTAGCTGATCTTAAAAATAAAATAAAATAAAAAATACCTCCCATATTGCCCAGCCCTAAATTGTATCTGCATAAAACCGGTCCATGGGTAGGAAAAGAAAGAGAAAAAATAAAAATAAAAAAAAATAAAAAAAAGATTGGGCCCACTGCCCTCAAAAACTGTGTCAAATCGTGCCAGTGAAGTTGTTGAGTGGGGGTGGATGAGTAGCAAGAAACAACCTGTGTTGTGTCTACTTTGTTTCTCGCTAAATAGATTTGCTCTTTATTGTCAGAAATCCAAACCAAAACTGATTTTTTTTTTTCCTTCATTTTGTACAGATTTGTTGTTTTTCTTAACAAATACCCCCTAAACAAAATAATTTAACAAGAGTTGAATACTAAAACATTTGGGTGTCACTATTTCTTATACTTTTGTTTTCAAATTCAAATTGTTGCTAAAAATAACATTTACATGCAGGGGCAATGTAGCCAACTGTACACATATTATGGTGTGATTTTACATTCATATGACCTTCACATACACAGCAAAGAAAACCAGAACACTAAAGAAAGTTGAGTTTGACGGCCATAACTTAAGAGTGTTCAATGAATCTTATGGCCATGTTTTTGGAATGTGGGAGGACTGTAGGTGCAAACTCCACACATGCAGGAAGGTCAGAGCAGAGATTGGAATGTCGAACCTCAGATCTGCGAGGCAAGCATGCAAAACCACTCACATGCAATGATATGCTCTGATAATGGTGTTCATTTTTGGTTGGGTGCCGTGTGGGTGGGTGGGTTTGGAGTTAACAGGCGCGTGTGACTGCTTATTACCTGGTTGGGGTCGCTGGCCTTAAACACGTGACAGGACATCTCTGCTTCGGGGCTGTCAGGGTAGGCCCGCAGCAGGTAGGCAAAGTAGGTGAGGTCGTTGCTGTTGTGCATGAAACGGGAGATGTGCTGAGCCTTGTGCTCGAAGATAAAAACCGAATAGTTGTTGTTGGAGGAGGAGGACGAAGAGGAGCATGGCACACAGCGCAGGAAGGGGCTGTGGAGCACCAGCTGCACCTCCCGCGGCTGCATGGCGGGGCCGCAGTCGCCCCGCTCGCTCTTCCGCCGGATCTCGGCCACCAGCCACGGCAGCATGGGCAGCGTGGTACGGCGGTCCAGCAACGACCAGCCGATATAAGTCAGCGGGAACCTCTTGTCCGGCATGTGGCTACCCTCCTTCTCGCCCGAGGGGGTCTCCATGGAGGACAGCTGTGACATTTAAAACTTTTTTTTTTTTGCCCCGCAAAAAAATAAATAAAAATGTTGCCACTCCCCGAAGGCGCAAACGTGGATAACTGTCATGTAATAAAATAATCACACACACACAAACGCATTAGTTTCCTGTCTTCCTCGTCTTCTTGTTTTTGTCCAGACCAAGCTTGCAAGCTAGAAACGTGGCTCAGTCGTGCGCCAATGTAAACACAAGACTGTGCTTACTTTCTCCAGGAGCGTGTCACACTCCCCACATCCCGGCTGCACACGAACCGAACCGGCATCGCCACATGCCCATTTTCCTAAAAAGACACCTTAAACGTTGTGTCAAGGGCCGTCTTTCCTCTTGCCTCGCTTTCCTTCCACGCAGCGTCTTGCAGAAGGGAGGTGGCGCGGCCCATGCGCCGCGACGACCCGCCCCATCCACAGCACATGTGCAAGCTTTAGGGGTGGGGCCTCCGTGTGGAGAAACGTGAGGCGCAACACCACAGGGAATACCTTTTCCACTGAGGGAGTGTGTCCCCTTCCGTGCCAGGGTGTCCAAACGGGCGCCTTTCAGGGGACTTGAAAATTTAATTTTGCGAGTCAATCACGTTCTTTAATTGCATTAGAGGTCTTTCCAGAATTGGAGGACGCTTTAGGCCAGGCTTCCCCAACCCTGGTCCTTGAGGGCCAAACCCCTGAATGTTTCCTTCCTCCAACACACCTGATTCATATAATTAGCTCATCAGTAAGCTCTGTCAGGTGTATTGGAGGATGGAAATATCTAAAACTTGCAGGAGTCCAGATTTAGGCAAATGTTTTTGGAAAATAATTTTTCAGCTATGTTTTCAAGAAAAAAAGCCAATAAACCATGATGCAATTGAATTTATCCATAGCCACTAGATAAATTAAATTGCATCATGGATTATTACCTTTTTTTTCTTGAAAACATAGATGAATATAAGTGTTACTTTTCTAGGTCAACTTTTACTTTTTTTTATTTTTTTATGAGATAATTTAATTATTATATTATAGTTATGTTGTTATGCTTGGAACAACCAGGCAACTGGAACATATTTAAAAAAAATATTGTGAAATAAAACTTTTACAATAAAATAATTAGTTACATTCCATTTTTCATGTTCACACCAATAATTTTAGTATTACTCAATTCTACCCCTAGAATGAAATTATTAGTAAACACTAAACATATTTAATATTTGGTAGTTTTTCATGTTTTCTGAAGAAAAAAAACTGGAAAAAAAAAGACTAAATTGGGCCATTATTTTATAAAGGGAATGGTTTGGAATTCAATTTAATTAATTGATTAAAAGACTTTATTATATTAATGAGAATGTTAACTGTGGAAACCACCACTGCACATACCACGTGCCATGAATCCAAGGGTCCTTAAAATAGCAGCTGCAACCTTATCAGCCAAGACAGGAGAGCACTCGAGCTTACCAAACTGACAACCCACTTCTTTATCCTTCACAAAATTGCCACAACAAAAGATCAGGCGTTTATTATTTGACTGTGCCTTTTACGCATTGCCCACCAAAGCAGGATACAATGAACCCTACTGTTCACAAGTGCAAATAACTGACATCCACCTCTAAAAACATTTAGATGCCACAAACTATGATCACAACACAACTCATTTTACAACATTACCTTTGTAAACCAAACAAATGAGTTCGAGGTTATTTGATTTCTTGAAATTTAAAGATGCTGTGAGTCTCGTGCTAACCTAATCGTCATTCCCCCTCGCCAGGCATTTCTTCCTCCCAGTCCCAAGTCTAACAAATGTGAAGAATTTCTAAACACAATGTATATGTTTGAAAGCGCTATATAAATAAAATGACTTGGTGTTAAATTTATTCTGGATGCCCGGTGGCTCTATGCTGCCCCTCACAGGTCAATCTTGGTGGTGCAAAAGCTGAATGTTTTTTGTTTGTTTGTTGGTTTGTTTGTTTTTACCATTTGTGATGTCTTTGTCCGTGGAAGAATGAATGGAGCGACTCTCAACAATACAAAACATCATTCAATAATGTGAAAATGTGTGTCATGTGCCATCAAATAGTCTCCATGACAGCCGCCAGCTCCTTCATCTGCTTGTGAAAGTTCTGTGAAGAAACAAAACGTTAAGTCATATTATTATAGTGGAATAAATGGCACTGAATATGCTGATGCGTACCTGAAATTGCGGGACGGTCATCTCAAAAGCCTTTTGGCTGATCTGGCCCGACGGCTCAGCGATTTTCAGCAGAATGGTCACAAAGGGCGAGTTGAGCGAGCGGCAGGTGTCAGAGCTCACTGCCAGGCCCACCTTCCACTGCATGTCTACAAGCTACAAATGGCAACAACAAGTAAACATACAAGTTCACGAATTGTACACATAAAACGAGCAAGGTTCGTATGTTGTGTTGGGATTACCCGACCGACGCTGAGCAAGTCCTGGGTGGCTTGTTGGACTTGCACCGATTCTCCATGTTCACTCCACAAGCTGTGGAGCACCTGAAGTAAGGAACACACAAACAGATGTTTTTGAGAAAAAAAACATGTAGCATTTAAAAAAACAAAAAACATGTCAACATCTAGCAGCAGATGATATACCTAAAATATGGTAGAAAGCAAATAGATTGAGATTTGCTAGCAGTGTTAGCACATCATTTCCAATGACTTATTAGCCTTGTGCATAGTGATTATTATTCAACTGCAGATGGAAGCATATTAGAATAATGTTATAGAGTATTGCAGGTGTAGTACAATGTATGTCATGTGAAACTGGTCTTAAATTAATGGTTTGTTTTAGGGAAATAAGAACTACGACTGACCTGGGTGAAAAAAAAAAAGAGGCACAGTACTGTATTCGACATTGTGGATAATCTTGCGTTATTTATTGTAGTGCACTTTAGCAAAAATCGTCATTAAAGTCAAGTCACCATCTCCACATAACACAAGATAAACTTTTGACTGAACTCAACTTTATTCATAAAGCGCTTTTACAAAATGCACTATGGCTCTAGACTTTAATTCATCAGACACTGAGTGCTGCTGTTTTGGTTAGCAACATATTGTAGCTCAAATAGAATCAGATTCAAAAGTTAATTCTGTAATACACTCTGTATGTGAATTTGGACAGTTTTATGTCATTACTAAAAGCACTTCATCTAGTTTTGTATGATTGGCTGTATTTATTTTTGCTTGGTCTAGCCTTTATGATTTATCTTTTTGAACTGTAGACTGTATTTGTCCTTGAATGTATTTACCTTCATTGGGAAAGTATATCATTTTGCATGTAAATTGATATAGAGCATCAACAAAGCTTGCTGCTCAGCTTCAAAATTAGGCAGAGTATTGGTAACATTTTGTTTAAATGAGGCTTTTCTCGTGTGTTCAACATGATGTCTAGTGTGTTACCAAATAATGGGTAATTTTCTTTAAAGTTGATGAAAGACACTGAACCTGGAGCGAAGCTTTGGACCACTTTCTGCTGCCTTCTTCTAGCCTTGACACAAGATCATCTGCAGCAAGTTTGCTCTTCGCAGCAGACCTGAAAATTATAAAGTATTATCTTTATGTATTTGGACAACTGTGCCACTACATTGAACTATACCTGAACGTTAGCAAGAGGAATCTGATGATGCTCTGTAGAGATTCATGGCCAAGTGTGACTCCAGCTCGCTGAAATATCTGGACATTGCACAATATAGTACTGCAGGTCACAAAATTGAGTTATTTAAACACAGATTCCATCTAGTGTATTTGCTCACATCACACATTTCTGCCGAATCAACTCCTTTTGTCTGCCCTTGCAGATAACTCAGGACGTGCTGACACTGGAGATCATAAGATATATTGATATTTTAAGTGCAAACTCTGTTTCAGGTCTGCTATAAAGAAATTTGTTTTGGAATGTAGGAATATTTCTAGTGTCATATTTACTCACTGGTTCTGCTAACAAGTCTGGATTGAGTCTGCAGATGTTCTCCACAACGCTGTCTGTCCCTTACAAGCAATGACATCAAAGATAAAACGTGCATTTCACGTGGACCCTCAAAATTAACATATAACTAACTAACCAGTTCTCCCCAGTTAAGGTGCTAAGCTAGCGCTACTATGTATGAAGTTGTAACAACCAGTTCTATGTAACACAAACGAGGTTTTAGGTTAAAATTACATGCATTTTACACATACACAAAAGAATATTTATTGCACACACCAAGAGAGTGGTCTACGGATGGCATCCTCAGAGTTCAGTTTTGCAGAGCAATGTTCTTGAAGTGTTGATGATGTAGAAAAAAAAAAACAGGTTTAAACCACTTCCGGGTCATCACGTGAATCAGTTATTTGTAGTTGAAAAAAACGTATTTTGTGAAGCAGTGTTTGACATGCTACTTGTTACTCTGTATGTATGCAATTATAAATAAATTCTGCAATTTACACCCAAAATGAGAAACATCAACTATTTATGTCAATTTGATCTAATTTTAAGAATATCTCCGACTTTGCTTTTTCGCATGGATTAAATGGAATGGACGACAATGGCGCCCCTATATGACGTCTGTACGTAAATGCAACACACTGCGAAGCTTTATATAGTTACAGGTGTGATTATTTGGCGGCGTTTTTCTGTGTTCTTTTGATATAAGAATACTTTTAAAATGTATTTTTAGTTATATAACCATTTTATATCAATTTATATCTGCACGGCATTTGATTCAGATACGAAAGCAAAAGAAAAACCGTATCCAAAGTCCGCCCTCTTTTCTGGAATGTTCCATTCTGTGGGTGGTGGTATGCGATTTAAATGTTGTGGGGGGGATTATTTTGACGACAGATAGCAATTATGTAACTATTTAACGTTTAAAATTATAATTAAATAAAATAAATGTATTTAATGTGAAGAAATGTCTAAATACTTGTGCAATTTCATGCATAACAGAAGCTGTCTCCCCTCTCGACGTTGTTAAATGGTGAGTGAGGTTTACCGACGCGGAAGCGGAGCCCGGCTGTCAAAGTCGCTTGGGAAAATCTACTTACTTCTCTCATTATTGCAAGGAAACTAACTGAATTTGTTTTTCAGAATGAGCTCCCCAACCTGGTTGCCTCTGGAGGCTAATCCCGAAGTAGGTGTTGATGTCTGTTTATTCCTTATATTTAAAACACATTTGCGTGGCAAGAAAATACAAAACATATGTGCGGGCTGGCTACCTAGTGTTAGCAACCAGAACAAAAGCTAATAGTGTTCTAGTTGTTGTAATCATATTTACGAAATTTTAGCTAATGTTTCTGTTTCTTTTTTGTCTTTTCAGGTCATGACGAAGGTGAGTGTGGCTTTAAATGAATGAATTTATTGACAAACAAGTTCAAAAGCCCCTTGAATGTGGAATAAGGCCCTGAACAACAATGTTGCGTTCAATCATTAACTGAATGTAGTAAATTGCGATTAGTGAATTACGCCATATTAAGTAAAAGTTAATCATTGTGTGCCTAGTTTGTCAGTTCTTTGGGCATGAAGCAAACCTGGCAGTTCGGAGACGTGTATGGATTGGATCCAGATATGCTCAGCATGGTGCCAAGACCTGTTTGTGCTGTCCTGCTCCTCTTCCCCATCACAGAGAAGGTACGTACACATTTAGATTTGCAAAATCCAATGCATGGGTGGCAAATGGATATGGGAGCAATTGATTTGGTTTAAACAACTTGTAGTGTAGATATAATAATTATTTTGTAATCTGTTAACTAGTATGAAACATACAAGCAAGAAGAGGAAGAGAGACTGAGGAGTGAGCGGCAGGAAGTGTCCCCCGACGTCTATTTCATGAGGCAAACGATCGGGAACGCGTGCGGCACAATAGGACTGATTCACGCAGTAGCCAACAACCTGGCACACCTGGAATTTGGTGAGTTGTCATTGCTCTAAGATGGCAACAATTCAGCATGGAGGCATCAGCTTCTTTTGGACAGCAAACGTGCAAAATTACAGCGGTTAAGAAATAACAGAACCTGAATTAAGTGGGAGCATCTGGCATTAGTATTTGCACCCTTCTCCTGACTCCTGCTGCTCTTAGGACTCAAATATTACCCCACAAGGTTGTATATAGATATACAGGTAGGGAGGACACTTGGCTCCCTGTTCCATGCCAGTGGTGCTTATAAAGAATTGTATCTATTCCTGAGTTTTCTCCCAATATTACGTCAATAATTATCGTGCATCCCTGTTACCAATTTGTCCTGGTGCCAGAGGGGTTATCGGTGTGGTGTCTGACTTTAGAAGCTCCACTCTGCAATCAGTAATATGATTGGAAGGATTTTTTTTGTTGTGTGTTTTTACCCAATGTAGTGTAGCATTTTTTTTTTTTTTTGTTAAATCATGCTTGTCCTCACATAGGTATGCTAGAGGCAGACATAATAACTACTCAATCATGCTGCCTATTCTGTACTATTTATTTATTTATTTTTAGAGTCTGACTCAGTTCTGAAGAAGTTTGTCGATCGCACCTGTAAAATGAGTCCGCAGGAAAGAGGTGCCTCCCTGGAGACAGACGAGGTACGCCGGAAAGGAACATATTGGCATGAGTTTTTTGCATTAACATCAGCTTACAAGTAATCCTTGTATTTATCTTCAGAGTATACGTGTCACACATGAATCCAGTGCACAGGAGGGACAGACTGAGGTATGTTGTTGGATTTGGTCATGACTTGGATTTGATTGAAAATTGTGATGTGGTGTTTTTGTATTATTATTATTATTTTTTGTCTTTTGCAGGCTCCAAGCATAGACGAGAAAGTCAACCTTCACTTTATAGCTTTTGTGAATGTTGGAGGGCAATTGTATGAATTAGGTGAGCTAACTACAGTCTTTGGATGTGCCTTAACGTATATAACATTTTACCATCAGTTCAAGCAAAACATGCATTTAACGTCGCAGAAAATTTGACTTCAACACATTGAATGACCAAGGATAAATTTAGCCACGTGATTTGCTATTATATTATATTATATTATATTATATTATATTATATTATATTATATCATTATTTTTTTGCGTCACATAATCCAAAGGTTTGGGTTAATGTAAAAAGAAGACTATACGCAGAAAGTTACCTGACGTAAACAGACTGGCGTTCAGAGCAGTCAGACTTCAGGGTCACGATACACTTGGCATCAAGGCAAAGGTAGGGTGTTCTATTGTGTGGGTGTGTGTTTTTTTTTTTTTGTTGTTGTTGTTTTTTTTAAACAGTGGTTTACACTTTTACTTGTGCTGAACCTAGACCTTACTTTTACTTATTTACAAAGCATGAATTTTCAATGTCTGACAGTTAAAAGATTTTGACGCAGACAGATTATTTCCATATGAAAAAAAACATTTTAACAACTCGCTCGTTTTTACCCTGAAACAATGGTAAAATATAAGCATGAAGCTTATCTGCTATGCAAAAATGCTTTGCATGATTTGATTTGTCATTAAAAATTATTTTATTTTTTTTAACCTCCTAATGGCTGAACTTTTTTTTTTTTAAAGCACTTGTGTAACAGTTACATTTCTGATATTACGATTATACGACAGTTTGATATTTTCTTTTTCCATAGTTTTTATTGATAAATATTAAAAACAAAACACATTTGTTATTCATCTAATTTACAGAGTGTTTTTTCCCCTCATTCAGATGGTCGTAAACCCTTCCCCATTCTTCATGGGAAAACCAAGGACGATACTCTCCTTGAGGTAAGATGGTGCCAAATAAAACAAAAACTGATGGTATTGTAGTAAAAAGCAAAACGTCAACATCAAACTCCTCTTCATTGCAGGATGCTTCGGTGGTTTGTAAGACCTTCATGGCGCGCGACCCGCAGGAGGTCCGCTTTACCATCATCGCCCTCTCCAAAGATTCTTACTGAAGCGATCCCTTGATAGGAGAAAATATTTTCACTGCCAAAACATTCTCAAGTGCTGGCTTATCTGCATCTTCAGCATAGGTCAGCTACTGATTTGCGGGAAGCTCATGAACTTTTTTTTTTTTTTTTAAATTAGAACAAACAACCAAAAAAAAAAACGTCCATGAATTATTTGCCAGAGTTGGATGAGATTCTTTGTGAAATGCTTCATGTGCTAACTTATTGCACAAAAATGTTTACAAAATTGAGCACGGTTTTCACTGTTGGCGGCAGTTATGGCCGCTAAAGACGATGTTATGAAGCGCTTACTAATCAAGCATTTCTCCTCCTGAGCACCAGGCCAAGTCAAGACACCGTGTCCTTGTGAACGGAGCTTATGTTTTTTGTAATCATGTAAAACTCTTCTCAATTAAAAGCTAAAATTAATGTCATGTCTTTTTGTCATTTGTACTGATGAGCTGAGTGCATTTTAATGTACAGTATAATTTGAAGGAAACCAGATTAGCTTAAATGCTAAATAACTTACCCTCTCTTGTTTACAGTCGACCCCGCATACTTGTGGTTTGGCACCTGCGATATATTTGTAGATTTTTGATTGTTTGTTTGTTTGCTCTTGTAAGTAATCATTGACTGAGCTTGACTGAATTTCATTTTAAATGTAATGTAACAAAAATACTTTTATTTGTTCTCCTGGTGTGGGCAACAAAGGTCTCTTGATTTTTTTTAAATCTTTTTTTTAAATGGAAATACAAATCGAAAATTTTTATAGAAAAAGGACTTTACTTTTGGGACTAAATGAAAAAAAGACATCCAGCATCTTTCACATTGTTTCCACAACAACACACGAAGTGAGAACCGAATTGCATTTTCATTGACTGAGGTTGCTGAGGCAGCATTTAATCACCAAGCTTTTGAATTACACTTCAATTAGTGTAGACTCAATTTAGGCACTCCACAGCGTCAACAAGTACCCTGTAGTACACGTCAACTTCCACAACGTGTCGCTGCAGGGATAAATTGTGTGCCTACTTATTTTAAAAGAAAAAAAAAAGTTACTGTAATCTCTTCAAGGGGAACTCGGACAATTTATGAAGAACGTATTAGGAGGGGATCCACAGGTCTCCCTCATCTTAGACACTTTAACAGAATCCGTGGAATATGGTTCCCGACTGTACGTGACTTCTGCGTGGGAGAACAATTAAAAGGTAAAGATAATACAGTACTTGGTGCATAGTAGACAGGTGTGTCTGGTTGGAGCCGTGTGATCATGTGATGTGATGTGAGGCAAAAGAATGCGTGACTGTTCCACCTTGCACGCGTACAACAATAGAATGCATTTAACTGTTTCGTTTTGTTTTGTTCACAGCGAGATTAGCAAATGTCACCTGGTTGGTCCACTCGGCGAGTTTCGGACGTCTAGAAGCGAAAGGGAGTACAATAATGTTCACCTCTGTGGACGTGTAATCCATTGACGCCCAGTTCAGTTTAAAGAATTACAAGACGTTTCGGTGTGATGGAATGGCGAGAGCAGTCCACGGTGAGCTGCCAGGATGCGTACGTGGAGGCTCAGAGGTGGATCGAAGTGAGTGCACAAGTTTTCTTTTGGCTTTCTTCTGACATTGAGGTCAATTATATGTGGCCGGAGATGTTGTTTTTATCATGAAAAGGAAGATTTCTTACTTAGTTGACAAGTTGCAAGCTGAGAGGGAAAAAAAAACTTTAGGAGTAAACGACTAGCATAATCTAGTGTCACATGTTGATGAGTCATTGAAATTATTTTTTCCCTCCTCACATACAGTGGTGTATCTTTTGTAACAGATAACTCAAACTTTAGCTTTGTATCCAACATTTTATTATTAAAATGTACCTTGTTTTTCATACGTCTTCAAATCACTGCAACAAATACACACATTTTTAATTGTTTAATGAAATGTTCATTCATTTGTATGTGTTCAAGAAATCTGAATTTTTATTTATTTATGTTTTTATTGTCTGTGTACCAATCTCAGGCTTATTATTTTCTCATTCTAACTTTTTAACGGTTTTATCCCAGTACCATCAGGTGGACTGCTCACTCGTTAGGGTTAACATACTGCATAAGCCACACATTGAATCACCTAAACAATTTCCTTTTCTGCGAGGGTGACAGTTGAGGTCTTCTCCCAGTGGCGTGACAACTTGTATGTACAGTTGTTTAAAGTGGTAATTTGGTTGGTGGTGGCACTTGATTGCAAATGGCTCCAAAAAACCTCTCCAGCTTCGTCACACTACAACTGCCCTTCTAGATCTTCATTGAGGTTCTTGGACTTAATTGTTCTGAGTTGATATTGGTCAATATTGTATATCATTACTTAAAAAAAAAGAACAAATCAATTTAAGCCCTAAAATGACAATTTATGTCCACAACTGAATATGTGAGTGACAGATTTGAATGGGAGTGTCCAAACCATCTCTATCTAGTGGTAATTTGATAAGAACATGGCATGTAAGTAGCTAGTGTCACCACTAGGCTGTGTTTAGTAGCCAAAAAATGTTTCCTCATCACACGTATTCTCCTCTCACCAGGGTCCGCTGCTTGTGCACAGCTTGTAGCTAAACAAATATTGTTCCAATTTCATGAGGTGGCGGGAATGTGAATGCTTTCAGTGTGACATCAGTGTCGCGCACACTGGCCCATTGTAGCCGCGGGGCACCAAGATTCCATAAGGAAGCCCACCAGCTCGTACAGGTAGAAGGTAAAAAGCCAATGCGCAATGGTTGTGGTTTTAATGTGAGAGGGCTAGGCATGGGGAAGAGTATTTTTGGGTCCGTTGGCTGCTGAATGATTAACGAGGATCTGCTTCACACAACGTGAAACAGAGGCTTGAGTGTTGTTGTTAGTAATGGTGGTGGCAATGTTAAAAAGTTATTCTTAAATGCTTTGCAGTTTGTCACACGGACACATTCCTGCATTTGAGGCCCCCAGCATGGCATCCTTACAAAACAAACAGTAAGGGAATAGCAGGAGAATGTGCAAAAGATACATTTACTTTTTTTCTTCTTCTTCTTTTTTACATTTGTATATGAAAGCTAACATTGCCAAAACGATCTCTGTTTTTATGGCCCAGGAAGAAATGACTACGGTACAAACGCTGCAATATGCTTGCGAGGCCTATTATGTTTCACCACAGAGATGACTCAAACGATTTGAAGTGTTGCCCCTCTTGGTTGTACCTCTTTTCCTGCATTTTTTTGTGTATACTCTTGTTATTTTATATTCATTTTTCATCTGCAGTCTGAGAAAAAGTGAAATACATCCACAAATCTACCATAGCATTGTAACGTTTCTGACCTCTTCTTGTTTGGGGACTAAAACACAGTTTTTGTCTTCTTGTGATTCCCGTGATTTACTGGCAGCTGAAGCCTGAAGCTGTGTGGAAGACTTGTTAGTGTCGTTTAAATCCGTCAAAAATATGAAGCAAAATTGTACTTTATGTAGCGAGTGTGTAGCCAGTCGGGACATGCGGACCATTCCAGCTAAACTTACACTTTGAAGGATAGCACGTGTTTTTTGGATGAAATAAATCCACTAGAAGTAATTAATCAGGATACCATGCTTATGACTCCATGGATGTTTGGAGGTCTATCAATAAATAAGGGGGTGTGCCTACTGCTCTCGATCAGCTGTCTCCAACTTGTTTACACACTGATCAGTTTCCGTTGGCATATTTTGATGGATTAGCATAACTAGATGCTAACTAACATTCCTCTTTGATTACCCATCTATCAATTTTCTATTGTGCTTATCCTAATTGGGGTTGTGGAACTTGTGGTTGTGCTGGAGCCTTTCCCAGTTGAATTCGGGTGAAAGGCGGCGTACACCATGGACTGGTCGCCAGCCAATTGCAGTTCTTTGATCTGCTCAATAAAATATTTTGGTTTGGTCAATCTGTGCTGCCACATATAGTGGTTGGGGAACCCTGTTTAAGATTATTGAAAACTTAAGCACCAGTCAGGGAGTGACTGGTCTGGCTGCAGAGCTGAGCCTTCATGTCAGTATATGTGTATGCCAAAAATAGCAAATTGCATACAACTGCTTTAAAAAATAGAAAGAAAAAAATCCTTTGTGAGAGTGGCAGTTAAAACAGATTTGATAGCTTTCTGGAAGTTTATTTTACAATATTATTAGTGTATGTGGTGCACAATGGAATATGATGTTGCAATTTCCCTGGGAAAAATGAAGCTTCATGAACCACTTGCAGTATTTTTTTCCTCCTGTAGATGGTGCTCTTGGTTAAAGAGGGAATGGAAATTGAATCAATTTTCACTGCATCTTTAAACTCAGCTTGATTCATTTCAATTGCATCTTTAAAACAAGAGTGTCATATAAAGGGGTGTAAAAAAAAATAAATAAATGAAAAATAAATAATGTAAGTGGTTCATGAAGCTTCATTTTCCCATCACTAGTGCAACGCTAGCTTTGACACCCGCATTTGTTGATTGCCCAACCCACAGCACACATCTGTGTATTTTTTCCCTTATACGCACATTGGACAATATATCTTTTTGTGGAATTTTGTGGAACTACACTATACTCTGCACTATTGTCCTTTTACAACACTTAATGTGCTTAATTTTTAGTGTAATAGTGGCAAAAGCAGCCGTTTTTTGTTTTTTTTTGCTACTATTAGCTACGAGATGCACCCATCGCTAGCCACTCATTGGTCGAGCAGATCCATCATTGTGGTTGTAACACACATATGCTAACGTGACCTTATTCCTTCACCTAATTCATTGAACACTATCAGTTGAACACTCCTCAGTATTAAATATAATGTATGTATGTTAGAAATACATCAATTCTATCTGCTGAATTGCAAGTGCAGAATTTTTTTGTCACCTTTTTTGGTAATCATGGCAACATTTTTTCCACAGAAATGTATTACCGAGAATGCAGCATGAGACTATTAAGTACTTTTAAGGTAAGTTTAGCTGATTGAAGGTTAAACCAGTAAAGGTATAATCAGGCTAGTTTTGATGTGCCCCCCTACCCCCTTTGTCTAACTGGCATCCGCTGGAACAAAGCGGCCAATCAAAGGTAACATAATCCTCTGTGGTTTCCCTTCAAGATGGCCCCGCAACCAAATCCAAGCATCTATATATACTGTTAGCTTTTCTTTATTTGTATGAAAATGTATTATTTATCTGAAACTTCAGTCATAACTGTGAGCCACTGTATTTAACAAAACAAATATTAAGTAAATAAATATTAATAAAATATTAAGACTTAATGTTCCATTAATATGACATTGTTCCATGATTAAGGTGTGACGTTTTGTTGAATATTTTTCCATCAAAAATGGATGTTTAAAAATCGATTCGGCTTCCTATTGAATCGATTCGAGAATTGTGCACTGTAATATCGCGATATATTGCCGAATCGATTTTTTTTAACACCCCTAATATTTTATATTTCATTAATGGCATATTTTTTTAATACATTGCATGTCCATTCGTTATATTGGTGACCAAGGTCAGGGATAGGGGGTTGTGACGAGGCAAGTGGCTTTTAATTGCGGAAGCAGGGATTTAAAAGCATGGGGAAAAAAACTGAAGTCCATTAAGAAATGGATTGGAAATGTCTTTAAAATGACTCTAGAACTGAGCTGTATCATACCGTGAACAGATATAAATGTTTCAGTTACCTCATTCAGCGGTCCTAATAGTGTTGCTAGAGGGTGTAATTACATACAATATGATTTTAAGACTCTTAGGCACAGAACATTCCATTAACCTGCAAATTCATTGTGGTAGTGGAAAGCATCTCAAACAGTGGACGAAAATATGTTTTTTGGCCAGCGTTTAATGTGTTCCACCAAAATAAACTCTCCTCGCCTCTTTGTGATTTGTGGCCCTCAAAGAATCGCTGGAGTGACCCACACTGCCTTTATTTTTTGTCGTACAGACTGGTCATTAGTCGCCTCAACGTGGCAGCGTTCAACTTGTGGCCCAGAGCAATTAAGCGCACGAAGACCTCAGACAAGGATGCTCTCGTTGATTTTATATGTTGATGCAGTGTTGTATCAACAATGTACGTCGAGCCCTGTAATTTTGGACTGGACTGGATTCAAAGAATGCCCGAGTTGGACCCTGATGAACCATGACGCTGTCCTTTTCTAGAACAAAAGATTTTAGGAACATTTGGTGGGTGGGGTGGGGTGCAAATACTGATGCGCCTCAGTGGTCTGCATGAATAAACATTAGCTGTGGTCACAGACTCAATTCCTGCGATTATTTGTGCTCAGCCCAGATAACGTTATTGGCTCGCTGACGAAATACAAGGACCAGCATGTTGCATGTACTGACATCTAGTGGATAGAGGAATGTTTCTTTTGCATAGTACGGTTTCATTGTCTTTAATACGGATGCAAGATGGCACCTAACAAGCGTTGTTTTTATGGTGCTTTTCGATTGCTTGTGGCGGGGGTAGGTCAATTTCGGAGAAACTGAGAAAACCGTGTCGTATTGAATGCCTCAGAGTGCGACACAACAAACAACAGTGGAGGTGAGCAACACTTTGATGTATTGGCTCCGGAGATATTTTATGTAAGAGGAGACTGAGGGCAGCAAGAAAACGGGCCAGTGAAGCAATGTGGAGACTGTGGAGTATGTTGCAGAATTAAGGCAGCGTAACACGGCAAGACAGCCATGTGGATGTCTCGTCAAATGTTGTAATGACTTTTTCTCCCTAAAAATTGTAACTTTTCCCTTTTATTATTGCAACTTTATTCTTGTAAACTTGTTTTCTCTTTTGACATTCATCTCATATTATGACTTTATTTTCATAAAATGTTTACTTTATTACTCAATATTTCAACTAAAATTTCCTTTTTTTATATATATAATTTTATTGCAAACGTTTTTGTTGTATCGTTACCTTTTTGCGCTTGCAAATTTAAGACTTTTTATTCCTTGCAATATTATAACGTATAATATAAAATACGTAAAATATAATACGTTTAATAATTGGAGAACTTTTTATTGTTGTAAAAATATGACATTTCATTGTCATATTTTTGTTCTAAATTAAAAAATGTTAATAAATACAGGCACTGAACCAAAGTGGAGTATATAACACTGCTTTTTCCAAAGCTGGGACACAGCAACTTGGATTCCATTTGACTTTGTATTTGTTGCCTATTTATAGCTTGTGCATTGTGTGTGTTTTCACACTGAATCACTTTGACATCTTCAGTGAGAGCCTAACAATTGTTACTGTTACTGGAAGAAATCCTGCAAACCGCTTCTTGGCATCTTGAACATGTAACGGGCATAGTGGGGGAAAGCCGTCACGAGACTCATTCAGCACATTCTTGAGGGGAGCGCAGGCTTTGCACCAAGGATTTCCAGATCTCGGCTGCTGTTCTTAAACGTTCCAGTTAAATCAGAGTAACGCAGAATTGCTGTGATTGAGCTTTTGTCTCACGCATCTGACAGGCAAGCTAGAGTGGATGTTAATGATGATAGTTAAGTGCACAGAAGTTAAATGCTTGGGTGAGCCCTCCGGCCCTCCTCTTTCAACTCGGTTTACTCTTTACTGCTTTTCATTAGGCAATGCAACAAAAAGGAATGTACTTTACATGGGAGGGACACAGTCGTCGCATATGCACTAAAAAAAATGTACAACAAAAATTAATAGATATATATTTTTTTTTAATAATGTAAATTGCATTGATTTTTTCCCTCTTAATACTACCAGTTTATTCTCTATTTGTTTATTGTCCTCATATTTTAAATGGATCTTTGTAAAATGAATTTTTTTGTAATGTACAACTTTTTCATTATGTTGCTTTAACTTTTTTTTCTTTTTGCGAATTATATGACAATTTTTTTTCAAATACTGCTTTTTTTTTCTGTTATATTAATTTGTTTCTCATTTCTCTCTTTTCATCATACAATTCTTCTCATAATTGGACTTGAGCCACATAAAATAATTTTATTGTAAGTTTATGACTTTATTCTTATAAATTTATCACTTTCTTATAAAATGAATATTTTTTCCTGTAAAATTATATATATTTTCATTGTAATATGACTTTTTTTTCTACTTAAATGTTATTTTTTTAACTCAGTAATATTGTGAATTTATTCTTATAAAATGATATCTTGTTTCTTGAAATACTACGTCTTCTTCATACATTGCAAGTGTTTTCTTGTAATATTCCGACATAATGGTTGCAAAATTCCGAATTTTTGTAATGTTATGAATTTATTCTTAAAATTGTGAACTTTTTTCACTGAACATTAGAACGTAATTCTTGCAAGCATTGTTTATTTGTTTTCAACTCATAAAATGTTATTTATTGTCAAAGTTGCAGATTCTTCCTTTGCTGACATTGAACAGTAGGGGGCAGAATTTCAATTGGCCGCACATGCACAAATTTGTTTGTGCAATTTTTTTTGTTTCGTGTTTTCAACATTTGCTTTTTTTCTTCTTCATCTGTCACAGCCTGAATCGTGTTGCTTGGAATGATGCTTATTTAAGGTTAGGTTACAGAGGGCGTGTTCGGATGTATAGCAACACATTTTGTTTTGTTTTGTTTTGTTAACAAAAAAAAAAAAAATCATGTACTGAAATCGAATCCCCAGGTAATTTGCCACTCTCCAAACATGAAGGAAGGTAGGTAGAGCAATCATTGGGCAAGCTTTTGTATTCACTGAGAGGGAATGGGACACAAAAGCCGTAATAGGAAGAATCATCAAAACCAACCAATGTGGTTGGTCCAACCTGTTCAACTTGTTTAGAGTGTATACCTTGCCTCCTTGCAGTATAGAAATAAAAAAATAAAAAAAATAATAAAAAAAACTGTCTTGCTAAACTAAATTAAAAAAAAAAAATTGTCGCTATTTTTATACCACATCTGCCTGTCACTTCTGGTCACCCTAGAATAAAATTAGCGTGCCTTAAAAAAAATACGCAGGGTTCCCACAGCAGTTATATCCCGTAAGAGTTAAAAAAAATAAAAAAAAAATAAAAAAAGTCTTCTGCTAAAATTATGATGTCACACTGTCATTCCTGAGCCAGGCAGAGTCAGTTTACAACCTGGTTGGCCTTGCTTTGACTGTCAAGAGAGACAATAGAGGATGTGAAGTGAAACTCAGACGCAGATGAATGTTTAGAAAAACAAAAAACAAAAACAAAAAAAACAACCCCAAAAGTTGAACTGTGCATTTTTAAGTTGTAAGTCAATACGATACCCCTTAAACAGATGTGCATTTGAAAACCTACTCAAACAAATATAAAGTATCAGTATTTTTAAAATAAAGTTGTAATATTACAAGGAAAAAAGGTGAATTGTTTCAAGAAAAAAAACCTTACAGTATGTATTACATATTACAAGAACAGTCGTAGTGAATTAAAAAAAAAGTCACACCAAGTTCATGACTTGGATTTGATATGAATTAGATCATAATATTATCAAACATTTTGTAACGCATGAATACAGAAATAGCCTAATTTCACACAAAAAAAAACATGCTTTTTTTTTTAGGAGCGAACAAAGTTGCATTGTTACGTTCATGCAGCTGTTACATTATGAGGGAAAAATGCTGTTACTGTCGTAAAAGTTGTGAAGTCAATAATCAAATTAGTATGTGACTGAAGCCGCAAAATTATAGTACATGAAAAAGTCATAATAGTATGACAAAAAAAGTCATCATTTTACATGAATGTAGTCATCATGTGAGGAAAAAAATGTAATGTTGTGAATCCATCCATTTTACGAACAGATTGTTATGTAAAGAAAGTCATTGTTGCGTGAAGTAGAGTAAAAGTCATGTTACATGACAATTGTAATATTGTTTTGTGAATAAGTCATTATGGTGAGCAAAGTTGTGAGGTTACATGAAAAAAGGTGTAATTGTGTTTGTCAGTGAATAAAGTGATCTTACGTAAATGAAATCAAGCGCTTTCATGAATAAATTTATGATCCTACATGAATAATTACGTTTAAGCGAAGTGGAAATGTTATCTGGGTATAGACATGGTGCATGGGCGGAGTTTTTTCTTTTGGTATTTATGTAGACAGGCACAGCTAGAAATGTGTGTTTGCGCCGTTGTGTGAGTGAACACAGCCAACTTGACTCCCAATTGAGGTGGCTCCTCTCATTTCATTTAATTAGATTTAGCGCGAATGTTACGTAGTTTACATGGCATGTAGATATAGGAGATAACTGCGTGCACTACATTGAAAAGGAACTACAAGAAGATCTCCACTTGCATATGATGTAAAGTTGGCTGTGAAGTGGGCACTTGGAGATTGCGTAGACACTCAATTTTGCGTCCGTGTGTGGCATCCCCATTACACCCCCACCCATAGTTGTCGCACTGTTGTCATATTTATGAATAAAATACTATGACATCCAAAACACACCGCGGAGCTCAGAATGTGTTTGCCTGTGTCTTGACCAAATCCACCAAAATCACATTACACCACCTTTGTGTTAAACGTGATTCTAGCAGACATCAAGTTTAGTCTACTTTCGGTCTCCAGTTTGTCAGGCTCACCTGTTTTCTTTCTTTACCGTGAAGCAATTTTCAGTCGACAACAAGTGGCAGTATAAGGCAAAATGGACAAGACGTGTGCATTTGTCTGCTTAAATCATATTCCACAAATGCAATACTAATCAGAATTGTGTGTTTAAATTGGTGTAGGCGCATAGAACATATTGTAAAGAACATTTTGGACTTGACTTCCCCTTTAAGGAGGATTGAGAGCACCTCAAGAAGCACCTGAAGCTCCTCCGCGCTGCCCCTAAGCCGCCGTGTAGGAACGCCGGAGGAAATACCTCGGACTTCCTCTTCTACTGTTCTCCACATCCTACCTTTCTTCTCCACCCAACTGCCTCCCCCCTCGTGGTTGCATACCAGCACCTCCTCTTCTCAGCCTGCACTTGTCCACTCCTCACATGTTTCTCTTCTATTTTTTTCTTTTATTTCTCAGGCAGTCACCAAGAAAACATTTAAGGGCAAAGACTTCCGATCGGCTCTGGAGAATGGAGTTCTGCTGTGCGAGTAAGTACACTGCTTTTTCATTTCTTAGGTATGACTGGTGTTTCCCAGACCTAAACCCCCCCAACCCCACCTCGCCGACTCCCCTCTTGTTGCTCCCTTCCCCTCCAGCAAACTTCTGCTTCAAGGTTGTACAACAGAAGATGCACTGTGGCCTTATTTCATGTTGCTCTTTTCTGTCACAAGTTTCAACAATAGCCTGCAGATGAATGGAGTCATAGGACACTCTAAGTTTTACATTGTCAAGAAACAAAAAGCCATTTTTTAAAGGTATTCGTGCCGATTACACTAACATATGACCCACATGAATTGTCTGTGACTTAAGTCATAATGTCAAAATTGCAGAAAATATCACAGCATTTATGTTACAAGATTGAAGCTCCAATATTGCAAAAAAAAAAAACGTTTTGGAAAACTGTAATAGTATTTGAATTTCTCAAGACAAAAAGTTGTACAGTACTATTATGTTATTAACGTGGTAAAGATGACAATAATGTGATGCTGTGCAATGAAAACAACGTATCTCCAATCTTTTGTTTGTGCAATAGGCATAGTAAGATGACGAAATTATGTGATTTACACAGTAATATTATTATAAAACACATTTTACAGAATGTTTCATAATTGTACATGAAATCATTTCAATATTACACGAATGATAGTGAACAATATAAAGTGGAATAGTGAAGAAAAAAATACTTTTTACTACTCAATATTTTACTTAGTTTTTCACGAAATAATACAATAATTTTTACACATACACCAATGGTTGGCAGTTATGTGAAAGGTATACTACTATTTTCTGGTTCTGATTAAAATGAAATGTTTGTCCTTGGCTGACGTCCTACTGTAAGTATTCTGTAATATGTTGGTCTTACTTAGCGACATGGATGGGACAAAAAATGAGAAACAGCCATTGGAGTGATGCAGTTCGTACACCACTGCAATTTACAACCATAATTATGCAACATATTGTTCAGTGTTGTGGTCTTCCAGCAATATTGGTTCACAGAAGAATCCATCAGAACTTCATGCTGTGTTTTGTCAGCATGAGGAAAAGGAGGATGAAGGTTAAATCACTTTCACACTTGCAAAAACAACATCATCCTTTTGCTTCCATTGTGTACTGCTGGTTATCGACGGAAGAAGGCTCGCGAACACGATTGTTTCCTACTTAGCTTCCAATTTATCTGATCCAATGGCAGCAACTTTCTATTGTGTGGCAAACTTCAAGCCGCATTCCATCTGCATTCTTTAACTTGCGTGATGTTGCTACATTCTACAACACAAAGTGAGATTTATGTTCCCTTGGTGACCCTTATCGCGCCTCAAGATTTATTTTTATATACCAGGCTCAGTTTGTTCCCTTTAGTGACATCTGTTGGTGAAAATGATAAATTGATGAACATCAGTTCACAATCCATTCTGACTCCATTCACCAACCAAAATGTTGAAAAACCGAGGTAATGTTTCCACTCAATTGAATGAAGATGTAATTAATCTGTTCCAGACCCACAACAAACTTACTTACTTTGTTTTTATTAGTGCATAGTTCATAATAAATACAGTACACAATAAGAAATAACGTGTTTACTAGCAAACCGCTCATTTTAGCTTTTAGCAGCTGCTTCTCTTTCCACACGACGGAGGTCCACGGAGGGACTCGAGGAACTTGCGTAATTTAATAGTCGTCGTCATTTTTACATTTTGGTTTTCTCTCAGCTGCTTCGTCTCGCGTTCCTACAGCTGGCCGTCAGTAACGCACCTGCGCAGAACCGGCTAATCTCATAGATGCTCACTAAGCTGAATGCCCCCCAAGACTTGCATTGAAAACTAATTTTAGTACATATTTTATTCTATTTTTATTTTATTTTTATATTTTGTACATGTCAATTTGTTTTTGTTGCACGCGACAGTAAAACACAACCAACAGCAAGCAAACTGTCTGGATTTTTTTTATTTGGCTTTGACGGAAAATGTGACATTGCATTTTTACTTTTAACTAAAGTCTCATGAGATTTTCTGAAATCTCCAGCCACAGTAAAACATATTCTGTGAGTCTTTATTCAAACCAGTGTTTGTGTGGAGGGTCCATCTTGTTTGCATGGAGTTGCAGCACTGCCACTGACTCAACCATATCCAGGTGGCCGCCATTAAACACTGTCGTAAACACAGCAGGGCTTTGCAAAGCTTTTTGTTCATTCACTGTAACTTAGAGCCGACTAGCAGACGTCCTGTGTTGTTCTGTCTCCTGCAGTTTGATCAACAAGATCAAGCCTGGCATCATCAAGAGGATCAACAGGCTGCCAACACCAATCGCTGGTCTGGTAAGTTTCCTTTGCTTTTTGTCTTGTCTGAATATGATGGAGGAAAGGGTCAGGGATTTTATGTTCTGTATAAACGGCACTAACTCCAAAAGGTGGGATGAAAATGACTAAGCATTTTTCTGCCTTCAGAGGTAGGTATCAGATTCGCAACAGAAGCCCCTTTGACCGACCGTTTGCCAATAGTTTTGCTGTATTTCAGAATTTGAATAGATGGCGTATGGCGCAACAACATCACATATGTAACAGCCAATCAAAAATGCATGCGGTTTTACCAAAGAAATATTTCCGGGTTCTAAGCGTAAGTGGGACCCAGCAAGACATTGGTCGTCGCAGCACCGCTGGACCATTCCGATAAAGTATATACACAAACGATGTTGTGTTTTACCATAATACTCAACTATATTTATAGTTTCATATGTACAGGTGAATGTGACCAGAATGATCATTGCCAACAGCCTCTCAAAATACCCACTCTCTCTTTTATGATAGTTTATTATAGTTTCCTGTCTTTGTGGTAATCAGTTACTACTTTGACAATAGCACCATTTTTTTGTGATTCAATAAAACAATAATACAGTACAGTATACTGACACAAGGTGAGGGCGCATACTCAACCCAGCAATTTTTCATTCTTGAGGTAGTATCAGAGCTGGAAGTAAACCACTTTTACAATGTCATAAAAGCAGTTATTTTCATCTTCTGCCTTTTGCATGTGTTGCTGTGGCCCAGTAATTTTCTGCCTTCGGAGGTAGTGTCAGACCTCCTGTCACACAGCCACTGACTTTTTCTGTGTTGCTGCTTTTTATAAATGACACAGATTAGTGGGAGAAGATTGACCCGGCAATTTTCTGCTTTTTGGAAGTAACAGTGCTACAAAGAAGCGTTTTTCACAATATTTGTGAAAGCAGGCATTTTGCTATCTTTGTATGTGACACTGTTCGGTGTAAACTGCTCCTACACAGAATGAAGGGACAAAGTCAGACTGGAAATTTTCCACCTTGGGTTTCGGAGAAGTAACTTTTTCAGTCTTCCTGTAAAATGTACTTTTCTGGCATTTTCCCTGTGTCGCTCTTCTATATAAACCACACTGATAGATATATATATATATATATATATATATATATATATATATATATATATATATATATATATATATATATTAGAATACTGGTTCTTCTTATTTACCTGGATTTGCACCAAAATGTAGCTGATTCCAAAAAATATACGCCTTAAATAAAAATTATAATTCAGTACACATACTAAAAGCCAATGTCAAAGTTAAAGCGACGTGGCGATTAATTTAAAGTTTATTTGAAAAAAATAAATAAAAATAAATAAATAAATAATAATAATAATAATAATTGAATAATTGAAGATGTACCACCTTTATTTACAAAATCAAATGGGTTCATTCCGTACCTGTCCTACAGCTCTGGTGAACGTTTTGTTGCAATCTGTTATCGGTAATCCTGTGTATATGCACACAAACACAGAGTGGCGGTAAAACTATTTAAAAAAAAACAAACAAACCTAGGGCCTTGTCCTTGTCTACTATCACTGTTTGGCCTTCGTTGAGGTCAACTGCATGCTATTCTAGAGTGATTCAAGCTTAAGAGCCGGAGACCCAACAATATGTATACAAGCAATTAAAAGGTAAATCTTTTATATTACAGTGAACCCCTGATATTTGTGAAAGACTGTGATTGAGTCCTGCGGTGAATGATAAAAATGTGCCAATAATTTACACCCGCCCAAAAAGGGTTTGTAATTGCCAAAAGTTTCCACAAGATGGCGGTAAAGCACTTTTTTCTATTAGACAAGGCTATGGTTTGACTAAACAATTCTCCTCCCTCAACTTCAACATTGTAATTCCACAAGATGGTACCAAGATGTTTTATTTATTTATTTATTTATTTATTTTTTCAGCAAATAATGGAGGATAGGTTCACGAATCAACAAATAATGCCAGACTACAAATACACGTACAATCACTCATTGTATGGGACTTCAAACAAGTCTAACACTGAAATAGCTAACCCTCCCTTAAGAATAAACCTTTCTCTGCTTTTTGGGAGTGTCTTAGCTGACATTTTGAGGAGTGACTGCATACAAGTTGCAGGGAAATAGAGACTTGAAAAGTGCCTTAAACCTACCCGTTACACAGATCTCTCTTGTGGGAGTAATTGAGTCCAGCTGCTTAGCGGAATTATCGAGAATCCCCCCCCCCCGTCCCACACACACACACACACACACACTTGGGCCCAGTCAATCAACATGTTGTGCAGTTGAAGCAACACAATGGGGATACAAACAGTAAAGTAGACCATAAGTCGCACAAAATGATGGGTGACTTCAGTAAATCCTGTTTGATTTCAACTCAGTGAGCATCTGAAAGTGTATTTGTCTTTTTCCGTGGCTTGCTTGAATGCCTTAAAACGAGCTTTATCCATAGTAAAAAATAAATAAATACATTCTTATAAGTGTACATAACTGCAGTCCATTAATGCATCATCAAAGGTTGAGTAATTTTAAGTCATTTTTACTTGCTATGGCAGTTCATTTAAGAATGTTAAAGTATGTACCTGCACCGTCATGACTTATGACATGAACAACCATTCCCACACAGGCCACGCCAGTTAAGGCAAAGTATCCTCCTGGATCTGCTACGGTATTTTCCAAGACTTGGTCTGCGAACCTTTTTTGAAACCAACCTGGTCATAAATTCTGCAGCGAATACACGGGAATTTTCCCGCCTGGCCGGCAGCTATCGCTTACCGCTAACCACACAGAGAAAAGACCAGTGTCCTTCCAAACATGACTCACTCGCTCGCACTCTGCTGTCAGAATAGTGCAGAATAGTACTTGTCAACATTTTTATAGCCACTCGCAGTTCTTATAATACCGATGCATATAGGGTGAGGTTTTTAAGCAAGACGGATAAGGTACAGATAATGGATAAATAAACTGTCAAAAGTAAGGGCTGAATCTTGTATAACTTCCGATAGCCAGCAGGGGGAGATTTGCAAAAAAAAAAAAAAATAGTTTACACGTCCCAAATTGTGAAGCTGAAAAGGCAAGCCAAGTTTATTAGCGTAGTCCTTAATCACAAAAGAGTCTCAAAGGGCTTCATAATCATAAGATTAGCAACAATTATTATTAAAATGTTCAAAAGCGGGTGTTTTTTTTTTTTTTATTGGTGGGGGATTAAATTCTCATAATAAAGACCATTTGAGGAAAAAAACAATATTGTTGTGATTTTTTCTAAACACATTACTGCTCAAACTAAAACTTTTTTTGGGCTGCATATTAAGTTCCAAAAATTTAAAAGCACAGAAAAAGGACAGCATGTTTTAATTGTTGTTATCCTCTTATAACATAAAAATAAATAAATAAATAAAATAAAAACTACACAGGGATGCTCAAAATAAACATTTAGAAGTGGCAGATTAATTTCCACAATTTAAGAAAATGCAAGAAAAAAATAGTGATGTAACAATAACGGTAATATTGTGATATCGCGATATTAAAACTGCCACAATATATCGTTGTTGTCATGCCACGATATTAAAAGCAGCACATCTGTTCAATAAGTCAGGTTGATTTCCATTTGTGCAGTTCTAGCACCCTCTGGTAGCTACTTTTTTTTTTTTTTTTTTACTGCCCTTTAATTTTCACAAGGCATGTTTTGACTCTTATCCACGCTAATGGTCAGATGAAGAGAACGTAATATGCTTGTCAACCAAGTCAATATGTGGAGACACTCAATGTGTGGTTGCATTAGCAAGTAAGTGCCTCAATGTGTGTGTGTGTGTGTGTGTGTGTGTGTGTGTGTGTGTGTGTGTGTATATATATATATATATATATATATATATATATATATAGATATAATATTTATAATATTTATAATAATTTTATATTTTAAAATCACAATATTATTATTATAATTATTTTTTTTTTTTTTAGTATGAGCTTGGGTTTTTTTTGTTTTTTTTGTTTGTTTGTTTTTTGCAATATTGTGACCTTTTTTTGTATTGCCAACCGCCCCCACAATATTTGATAATTATCGTATTGTGACCTTCATATCGTGATATCGTATTGTGATGTTTGGATATCGTTACATCCCTAGAAAAAGAAGGGGAAAAGTTTCTGTATTCATTTGTAATCATTTGTAAAAAAAATAAAAGAAGAAGATGGATGGATGGATGGAGAGAGAAAAAGAACAATATGTTTTAATTGTTATCCTCTCTATAATAAACCTACACGGTGATGATCAATAAACATTTATGAGTGGCAGATTAATTTCCAAAATTTAAGAAAATGCAAGAAAAAAAGGGGGGACATTTATGAGCTTTGTATTTATCTGTTAAAAAAAATCAATAAAATAATAATATTAATAGTAAAAACACATTAGGGGAAAATGCAGTGTTGCAAGATAAGAGGCAAATATTGAAAAAGTTATGTCTTCATCTATGTGTTTTGTTATGCTGTATCCAGATCAAATTTAGGCTACAGTGTTGGAAGAACAAAAACCTCCAGAAAGGAAAACGTATGCGTGTGTTTCTGTGGGGGTGTGTGGGGTAGGGAACCGAAACAGAACATCTCTGGTTTTGCAGAAAATTTAGCAATGTTGGCTGCAGAGACAAATTCTTTTGGTTGTCTTTTGGGAAGTCTTCCCAAGTCAGTGCAAGTCTGTGTCTGGTGTTGTTGCTGCTGAAGAATAAGCGAGCTGTGGCTTGGGCCGCGGTACCGTTGTGAAGCGGGTCCGTGTTTAGATTTGGTTTGGTGAAGGGACGGACCATCTTGGTGGATTCCAGATTCCAAGTTTGATCCTCAATTTCCCCTCCATCCCGTCCAAAGTATCCACAAGCAAGCAAATTGAACCCTCACCTGGTCCTGATGCTGCGTCATCACTGTGGAAATGAACTGTTTACTTTCCTTCGCTGCCATGGCAACATGCACCACCATTATTAATCACCGTGGAAAGGAAACATGAGATTTTTTTAATATTACAACTAATCAAGTGGAACACAGGCTGTTTTTTCACTTGTCAAATTTCTATGCAGTTTTTCCCATTGGAAATAATGCAACCAGAAACTAGTCCTGGGTGGTTGTGCTTGATGCGTTCAGGCCTCGTTGTCTAACTTTAACCATTATTGAAGCCATTACTTGTATCAATGACAGACATCTGACCACAACTTGTTCCCCCACAGAGAATATTTAAAGGATGTGAACTATGCGGGCTGCTGTTATAATAGCATTGCAGGCTTGAGTTGACTTGAGGCTAATTGCAGTGTATATCCGTCTTAGGCCCAAAACTGCTGCTGCAGAAAAGAGAAAGTTGACCGCAATGTGACCAATGCGTTTGTAACGGATCCGACACAATCTGTCTGCAAATTTTCTCTTAAAAAAAAGAAAAGAAAAATAAGAAAAAAAAAAGGGCACTTTAAGTCAGCGTGAAAAGTATTTGAGGCCATTGAGGACGGACACGGCATATTTAGCAGGATTAAAAGCAGGCGCGTGGCAGCGACATTCCAAAGACACTCTTATCTCAAAGCTGCCAGTGTGCCTGCAATGTAATTTGGTGTGACATTAACTACAATTCTAACAACTATGTGGGCGATTACAATGTCTTTAACAATGGCTCAATGGGTGGTTTTAGCTTTCAAATTGACAGGATCAATGCAAGAAAAAAGCTCAGAGTTCCCCAACTACAATCTCAAAGGAAATTTTAATACATATTATCCATTATTGTGCTTGTCCTAATTAACTCATTCACTCCTTGCACATTTATCGCTGTTTGACTGGGTTTTCACTGATTTTGCAATGCCCACAGAGTATTGTGTCCTATTGCTATCAAAACATGGAACCTACCAAAACAAAGATTAGAGTCTCTTCTTTCATCAGGAAAAGGAAGTATATTTGTATCTGTTTCCATTTTGCATCAATTAGCAGTAAAATATAGCAAAGTTTCATCATTATTCACAAATCTGTTTAAAACTGTGGGAAAAAGAGCTTGTTGCAACATGGTCCAGGTTGATCTCTTATACTCTGCTGCAATGTGCTGGCCGTTTTTGTAATAATTACCATTGCATGAATCATTCTCTTCTGTTCAGAGGCTGCATCAAAGCCTTGTATATACATCCATCCATCCATCCATCCATCCATCCATTTTCTTGACCGCTTATATATATATATATATATATATATATATATATGTATATATATATATATATATGTATATATATATATATGTATGTATATATATATATATATATGTATATATATATATGTATATATATATATATATGTATATATATATATATATATATATGTATATATATATATATATATATATGTATATATATATATGTATATGTATATATATATATATATATATATATATATATATATATATGTATATGTATAATATCTTTAGACCTCTTTAGGAGCATGGTAATATTTAAAATAGGTTAAAATAGGTTTTTGGGAGCAAATGAGTTGTTGCGGGTGAGCTGGGGCTTATCCTAGGTGTCCACCCTTAACTGCTCACCTGCTAACTGTATTAAAAGTTAATCAAAGTTATTAGATTTGCTTGTATGGGCCCAAAATGTGCTGTTTTAAAAACAGTTTTAAGCGTTGCTCAATGGTGCTTTGATTTACGAGTGATCCGAGTTGTGAGTTTTAAGAGATTCGAGCCATCGCGCTGCCTAATTAAATATTGAGCGCGACATATTGGCAGTAACCTCAACTCAACTTACCTCACAACAAGTAGCAATTTGGTAGCCAGTGAACTATTCTTCTTCTTCTTCAAAAAAAAAAAAAAAAATGGCGTTTCCAATATATTTTGCAGTAGGTATATGATAATATATATGAAAAATACATAGAAAATAATCACAATCAAATTAATGAATTAATTAATATTCAAATAAATTGCCTTGTGTAATAGAAAGTGCTCTCAATTGCCTTAACATATATAAAAAAAAAAAAGGGTAAATATATTGGTAATTACCAATTGAGATAATTTGTCCTAATCCTTGATAACAGGCTGCTTTTGTTTATGTTTTTGTTTATGAGCTAGCTTATAAGCAAACTTTGCTTGTAGCAAACGTGTGTGACGTCATGTACGTTGAGATCATGTCTGATCAACTGCTGAAAAGAGACTGATTCTGTCCTCTTTCATCTGTAACTGCTTCAAACATCAACGCATATGTAGGAATGGAAGAATGTTTGTTGTGATTGTATTGGTGTTAATGTTTTTATGTTATGTTTGTTTTTTTTGTGTTTCTGTAAAGCGCTTTGTGACAGCTGAGGCTGTTTGAAAGCGCTGTATAAATAAACTTGAGTTGAGTTGAGTTGTTTTCTGTCGATGTTCAAAGAGGATCTTTCTGCACTTCTCTCATAACCCAGGAATCAAACCAGCAACATATTTGCGCTGGGGCGCTGTTTGCGCAATCATGTCAGTCAGTCAGTCAGGCAACATTCTGGAGATGAGTCGAAGAAGGCGAGGTGGAAAACAACTTAATTAGTCTGCGCATGTGAACTATTTTTTAGATTAAGCACAGGTAGAAAACCTGCGGCCCGTGAGCCACGCACGGCACACAACACCAATTATCAGGCTGTGCAATTCTAACAACAATTAAAGAATCTATAAATGTCGAAAATAAACACATGCTAATGTTAGCTTACCCTCTTTCTCTGATCATGGCATTATTACATGCCACACTTTGCAGCACCATGCAACTGTGACAGTTATTTTTTCCTATATGCCATGTGATTGGCTGACGAGCAATCCAGGTTTTACCCTGCCTCTCTCCCAAAATCAGCTTGGATAGGCTTGAGTTCACCTGTAACCTTATGAGGACATGCACTAAAATGAATGGATGAAAAAAATCCCTATATTTTATGGTGAAGTAATGCAAGACGTTTAGCCCCAAAAAATTATATATATAATCACCACCCCTGTGTTAAAAGCAAAATTCACTGTAGGGGATGTGTATTTTATTGGTTTCCTTTAATTTTACATATTAATGACTGGGTAAGATAATTATTACAAAGACAGATTGGTTGGGTAATTGGCCTGTGGGCAGCCACAGTGGCATACGGAGCCAGCATGTTTGGGCCTTTTTAAATATAGAATCTACCCAGCAATTACGCCCGACCATGATGATGTCATCCCACGTCCTCACTTGGAACTCACTTTAGCTCTGTGACAACTGCATAATGTCAAGTCTTTTTTGTCCTGAAGAAGGCGTTAAGAACGTTCAGAGTGCCGACCAAAAATATTATTTAAATTAGTGCTGACACTATTGAATATTTTTAGAATCCATTAATCTATCGATTATTCAAGCGATCATCGACTTGCCGGCTTCATTTTAATTTTGCCTTCAAGTCTATTACAAAAGCAATTTTTTCCCTGATTACTGTTTATTAACCAGTGATTGGTGTTTATTTCATACTTCGTTTTCATATAGTAATTTAAAAAATAGGGGGATTGATGCTGTCTTATGTTACCGGTTCGGTCATTGTTTTCCAAAGTAAAAACAGATATTTACAAATTATTTTGATTCAACACAGAAGACAAACAGTCTTCTTTCATGAAGGACTACAGAAATCAGATAATTACTGTTGATATGCTGAAATCACAGGATTTGGACAATTTTAAATTAAAAAATGGCTCCAAACGATTACTTGATTATGAAAATAATTGATTAATTTGATAATAATTTACTTGTCGATTAATTTTGACAGCTCTATTTTAAGTCATCTACAAGTAACATAAGCAATATAATAATGTGTATATAAATACAAACAAACTGAGTGAGGTGCCTACCTATTAATTAAAAATTTGATTTATAGATTTGTATTTTCATTTTCTCATATTTTATATGTATACATATATTTTTAAAATTAGGTACTTAGGTATCATATATATATATATATATATATATATATATATATTAGGGGTGGTAAAAAAAAATCGATTCGGCGATATATCGCGATACTACATCGCGCGATTCTCGAATCGATTCAATAATCGGCATAATCGATTTTTTTTTTTTTTTTTTTTTTTTAGGATTCACACCTTGAGCATGGAAGAATGTTATATGAACGGCACATTAAGCCTTAATATTTTTATTTTAATGCTGTTCAAACATGAAACAGATTACAACCTCTATAAGACTGAAATTTCAGATAAATAAATAATACATTTTCATATAAATCTTACACTCTACAAGCTTACTGATTAGTATTTTCTAAATATGAATGAAAAAAAATCGCAACAATCGACTTATAAATTCGTATCGGGATTAATCGGTATCGAATCGTGACCATTCGTATCGGGATTAATCGGTATCGAATCGAATCGTGACCTGTGAATCGTGATACGAATCGAATCGTCAGGTACTAGGCAATTCACACCCCTAATATATATATATATATATATATATATATATATATATATATATATATATATATATATATATATATATATATATATATATATATATATTAGGGGTGTTAAAAAAATCGATTCGGCAATATATCGCGATACTACATCGCGCAATTCTCGAATCGATTCAATAGGCGGCTGAATCTTTTTTTTTTTTTTTTTTTTTTTTTTGTTTTTTGTTTTTGTGAATCGATTTTTAAACTTCCATTTTTAATGGAAAAATATTCAACAAAACGTCTGACTTCGGGTTAGGATTCACACCTTGAGCATGGAAGAATGTTATATGAACGGAACATTAAGCCTTAATATTTTATTTTAATGCTGTTCAAACATGAAACAGATTACAACCTCTATAAGACTGAAATTTCAGATAAATAAATAATACATTTTCATATAAATCTTACACTCTATAAGCTTACTGATTAGTATTTTCTAAATTTGAATGAAAAAAAATCGCAACAATCGACTTCGAATTCGTATCGGGATTAATCGGTATCGAATCGAATCGTGACCTGTGAATCGTGATACGAATCGAATCGTCAGGTACTAGGCAATTCACACCCCTAATATATATATATATATATATATATATATATATATATATATATATATATATATATATATATATATATATATATATATATATATATTATTTATTTATTTATTTATTTTACCAAAAAGGAATTGAGATCATCCACCCCATTAAATAAAAAATAGACTGATCAATTAAACAACCATATATTTAAGTATGGTCGTGGGTTCGATTCCAAGTTCCACCATTCCTGTGTGGATTTTGCATCCCTGTGCATACTCCAGTTTGCTCCCACGTTCCAAAAACATTCATGCTAGGTTAATTGAACACTCTTAATTGCCCATTGTGAGTGGGTTGTTTATCTCTGTGTGCCCTGCAATTGGCTGGTGAACAGTTCAGGGTATACCCGCCTACCGCCCAAAGACAGCTGGGATAGGCTCCAGCACGCCCGCAACCCTAGTGAGTGTAAGTGGTGGATAGATGGATAATTTATAGTAATTGTCCCCAAAGTGTTTCCAAAGGGATTAGGTGTGTTTCTATCACCTCCCCTCTCCTAGCAACCATCTCCAAAATAAGCCGCTGCCCCTCAGATTCCACAGATGGGCTGTGAGGAAGAGGAGGAGGAGTCCAAACATGAAGCCTGTGATATCACACTTCCTCATTTTAGCACTTGTAGCCACACCCGAGCCCTGCCCACAGGTGGCGTTGCCGCTGTCAGTCAGCTCCTGTCACACGCTGCCACCCCGCCCTTCACTGCACTGCATGTTTGTTATGCACACACACACGCACAAACATGCTCCTCCCTGCCCGCCCGCCTGCCTGTGCGATATGAACTTTGGAAGCAATGAGTCGCAGGCTGTGTCGCCAGTGCTGCCAGAAAATTCTCGAGTGGTTACTTTTTTTGTGTGTGGAGGTGGACAGACCTCATCTGTGCTGTCTTGTTCTCATCCATCCAGGACAACATTAACGTCTTCCTCAAGGGCTGCCTGAAGCTCGGACTCAAGGAGGCGCAGCTCTTTCACCCCGGAGATCTCCAGGACTTGTCGTCAAGAGTCACAGTCAAGTGAGTGAGCTAACTTCTGCGCTGGATGCTTTACTTTTGTATGTTGTATGAATGAGACTTTGAATGGACAGTACTGTACTTTACTGTAGTTCCTCATTGTTGCATTCTCGCAGCACACGTGCATGTTATTCATTGCAACTGGCGTCATTGCCCTTTGGCTGTTGGCAGAATAGCTTTCAAACTACTTTTACCAATGTCTGCAAAAGTCATCACAGGAAGAACCCATTGAATGTTTGCACAGATCCAGAAATTATTTTTCCACTGGTGTTTGAAAACGTTTTGTATTATTTTATTTTGTAGCACAAATAGCTGGTGTTGTGCTTTGTAAACAGGGTTATGCAAAAACAACTTATCAAATGTCCTGTAAATATTATTGAGGGATGAGGCATGGGCTATAATTTTGATGCAGAATTGGATAAAGGCTCTCACTGCTGTTGTTAATAGTTTATTTTTCAATATATATATATATACATATATATGTATTTTAACACTATTGTGAAAATTGCAAGTTTTTTGGGTGAAATGTCATTTTTTTATTTTATTTTTTTTAAATTAGCAATGTTCAAGTATCCAGTTTCCCTTTAATGTTATTGAGGGTTTGGAAATGGGCTCAGGGAGAAGCATACAATGTTGGTGTCGCTCAGGATAAAGGAGTGGATTTTTTTTTTTTTAAACCACTGTTTTTAAGAAAATTAGTATGTGAAATATAGCAACCTTATACTATAGAAAATGTGTGATAAAGTGGGTCTAAAATTGCCCATGCTAACCTACCTTAATTCAGGAAAATAAACGTTGCATTTTGGATATGATCCTGATTTAAAAAAAAAAAAAAAAAAAAAAAGATGCAGTTCCACAACTTAATTGTCCTGAATGATTATTAATTGGTGCTTTATTCATAAAATATTGTGTTTTGGATTGAAAGCAAAAAATATACAGTTTAATTTGGAGATTGATTTATTTATTTATTTATTTATTCATTGCATATTGGAAGCAGTATTGCATGGAAATTATTAACTCTGAAAGACCACATTAATATTTGATGTGGCAGTGCCAGGATTAATTTTTCACATTTTTAACATTGCTGGAAGTTTTTTTCCCCTCAACATTTTCCTTAATTCCAATTTCCAAAGAGATTGTTTGACCTTGATCTGAACTGCACTATACAGTATATGATTGTGTGGGATCAGGAAAAAAATAATCTTTATTTTCCCCACAATTGTTGTCACTGCAAACCAAATATCAGTATTGATTTCTGATTGAAAAGTCCATACATTTTAATGACAAAAGCAGGCGTATGCTGCAGGCGTGTTTTTCTACTGTATGAATGTGCACAATTTGGTGCTGATCCAAACTGAGGTTGTTTGGCCTTGGCGGACTGCCGTTCTAGTTTGACATGTATTTTCATGTTGAAACTATGTTGTTTTCGATGAAGTATGATTCATCGATGCTTTCTCTGGCATGTTTTGATCCCATCACTCCCTTTGGGTGTAGGTTCTAGTCCGTTGAGAGGAGTAAAACTAAGGCCTTTGCCTGGTCGGTGCAGTACAGTCATATAGGAAGTCGATGACATTTCAACACTGTTTGTTGTAGTTTCGGTAGTGTGGCCAGCAGAGCGGCATGTCGAACAACCTGTTCGCTTTTTGCACTCGGGTAGGAGGGAGCCGACTAGGTGAGGCATGCTTTTGAGTGGTGTATGGGACAGGTGCTGTGCGAGAAGTAACATTTTGGCATGCCTGACAAGGCAGTAGATAGAACTGAGCTAATGCAAGCAGGCTGGAGCTGGGAGGTGGGGGAAATGGAAAAAATATGACTTTTTAAACTAAAAGATAGATAGATAGATAGATAGACAGACAGACACGGCAGGGTTTTTTTTTTCCCTTTTTTAGCTTTGTTTATAAATATACCTGTGACCTTGTGCCCTCAATGCGTAACGGTGCTCCTTCTGTCAGATATCTGTCACTGAACTCCATGCCCCAACCACTTTCCTGCAATCCATTTTTTTCTCCCCATCATCCTCTCTGGGCTGGATTAGCCATGCTTGGTTTATCGCCCAAAGTGATGTTGAAAGCACATAAGACACAGAGATCAACTGTACGTACGCTAAACAAACAAATCTGCCACGTTATCGTGGCACACCCTCCAAGCTAACAATGATGCCCTATGATACAATATGATATCAGTGCGTCAAACACTTTCTTTATGGAGCATTGGAATGAGTCATAAATCGGCCGTTTATCTTCTTGGCCACTTCCGCCATTGCGTTTTTTTTTTCATATCTTCCTTACTTTGGAAATATGTTAACAATGCTGTACATCAAAGGTATTGTTTGATGTGGGGGGGTGAAAGCATCAGACTATTTTAACTCTTTTAAGACATTGTGTTCTATAAACTCCATACTGTTGGAGAAGTTGCATTACAGTATTTACTCAAATAGTGTCCTCCCTTATACTATATATAGTGTGCGTGTGTGTATTTCATAATAATATTTGTACTAACATGTCTACCCCTAATGAACGCCATACCTCTATGATGGCAGATAGGGAATTTTAATTAAGCATCTTTATTTAAACGTAGAAAAACATGTTACTATTACCGGTACAATAATAAAAATGTGTTTTATAAAAAAAATAATAATAAATGCCTTACCCCTAATAGAAGCTTATACGTACAGTATATTATGCTGTTATTTTTCAACCATCATTATTCCTTTGAGGAAAAAAATGTGATATTGTTAAGAAAAAAATACAAAGTAAAAACTGGATGTTAAATATATAGTTTAATAAACCATCATCATCATTCAATTTATAAAAGAAAAAATAATTTAATAATAATAATGATAATAATAATAATAATAGTAATAATAATAATAAAGTATCTGTCATGTATAATAGTTTTAATTGAGCATGAGTATTTATTTGTAGGAAAAAAAGAAAAGCCGTATCCCCAAAAGACACTTGCCGTACTGCCTATTGCATTTTGCCCAAGCTAATTTCTTTCCTCCCTGTTATTTATTATTGCCCCTTGTCCCCTCTGCAGTTTATTACAGCATCTCCACCAGCCCCTATATGAGGGGAACCAGTAGATACGCTGCATTTACACCAACGGACTTGTGCAACTTGCTATTGCAGTTGTTATGCATTTCTCTTTGCCACCATGTGAGAAAAGGGGAGATGAGGTGGAAGCCCCATCCTATTATTAGACTCTCCGGCGTGTTTGTTCGACAAGCAAAATTGTCAAGCTTGATTGGAATGAATGGTATCGTAACTCTGTAGAAGAGCTTTAAATAGCGTCCCCTCATCCCTCCACTGCATTCTGCAATGTGTATGGGGGTGAGCTTATACCTATGTGTGTTTTGAAAGTGTGTTTTATTCAGGAAAGAGACATGAATAGCAGGTGTTTGAATTTTGAGGGGAAAGAATTCAAAAGTGTGGGTCATGTTACCCATTACAGGAATTTCTGAGTCGAGATTGCGTAACTAATAAAACAGCAGGCGGTAACAGTGGGAGGAGATAATGTCAAGCGTCTTGATTTCACTTGATCAGAGCACGGCAAGAGAGAGTGGTCTCCAGCAGCTGTCTTTGCTGTGTTGTGTGTCCAAACTCCTCTTCCCCATGAATCCATTGTAACCTGTGCTATTCTCAGCCTGAAGTTCCCTTTCACGCTGCAAAGTTCCTCTAAAGCACTGGTGATGAAGTCTGAATGATAACTGGAACTGATGAAGTCTAACGGAATACAACCTAGCATTTTTAAGAGATGCGCTGCTTTTAACATTGTGACAGGATGACAACGATTTCATGGTAATTTTAATATCGCAATATTACCGTTCTGTTAAATCCCTACTTACAAGCTAAAAGTGGTTCGTAGCTACAGGAGAGTTGTTTGCTCCATCATTGGGAGTTGTTAGTAGCTTCTCTTGGTTTGTATGTTCCATAGTTAGGTGCTTGTAGCTTGTACTGCATTCTAACTGGTAGGGCGTAGTTTCAAGAGTGATACATGCTTTAAGTTCCAATCATTCTGTTTCAGTTATAGCATAATAATCCTTTAGGCTGTTGTAGGTTGTTTTTGAAACTCCACTTGACGTTGACATGCATATCAATTTGGTAGATTTATTATTTTTTCGCAAACCTTTTGGTCAGTACACATATGTGGGTGTTAATTTTACAAATTATTGACCAATCTAAGTGTTGAAAAGGGCTTGCAGTTAATGTTAATACAAAGTTGGTGGATGACCAAACGTGATGTATTTGGACTTTTCTAAAAAGTGGTGAATTTGGAGGTACGAGGATTTCACCCAACGCCAGTGATATATAATGATAATCAAAAATGTGTTGATTCAACTTTAATAGATGCCTCGTCCCACCTTCATTTGAATAAATAGCTTTCCTTTCCTTTTTTCCTTTTATTATTTTTTTGAACATATAAACAGATGAACAGCAGAGATAAAACAAAAAACAACAACAATCAAAAGAGAAGAAAATCCCAATAACATAATCATTCAATTAATCATAACTTACATGTTCAAAAGGGAGTAGGAAGAAGTTAAAACTTATCTAGTCCTACCCCTTTTACTAAATATATTTAAACTTATTTCATTATTAATACAATTTTAATTTACTAATTATTAAAAAATAATAATAAAATAATAAATGATATATATAACCCAAGTTATATATATATATATATATATATATATACACAAGTGCACTTAACATATTCACATTTACCAAAAACATATATACATAAATTTACTAAACATATACCATAATACCTATCTAGATCATTTACACATACTCACATGTACATTTTTCATATACTGGTCTGACATAGATAATTTTTTTGAACTTTACTTTTAAACATTTTTTTAAACTCCAGCATTGAGTAGCTACCAACAACTATTAGCACAGGAACAAATACAGTAAAGTATGTCAAAGCCACATAGGAAGTTAAAAGTACAAGTGTTTGAACCCTCATCCAAAATATTTAGAGTATGTTCAATGCTGCTCGACTGGTTTCCCATCTAAACGGGATGTGTTGCGACAGTATGTAAAACAATAATACTGCCTTGTGTATGGGCTACTTTGAAATATTACAAGCCTGCAGACCTGGGTAACGACTGGGAAAAAATTGTTCTGATGAACTTGTAATGTGCGTATGAACTTGTGCCTTGTTGCAGCAACCATAAAAGTATAATCAGACGTGTGTGTACTGACCTTTGAGCTTTGTGGTGATTCTATTGGCTCACGCTTGTGCAAGCTGCTCTCTCATAGAAGAGCCGTTATCAGTGACGTCAAGTACAGACAATATACAAAGTGTCATATAGCAATAGTGGGTGTTGTGGCAGAGATGCCAGTGATAAGAAGAGCATTTTATTCTGTACCTTAAAAGATGACATTTGACCAGGCCTGATTCATCACACTGGAGGTTGTGATTCACCACCGTCTTAACGCCAAATCTATCCCATTTTTTTTCAGCTGACAGGGAAATTAACGTCGTCCAGATGAATCATGGAAACTATTTCACTTCACCACGGAACTACAGCCTGGAGAGCAGCCTTCAGAAAAGTGTAGCTTCTACTAGCTTGTGGCTTGTGCTAACAGTGCTACATGGTATTACAAGCTAGTATTTGATAGCTTTAATAGTTTTTAATAAAAGTTTTAAACTAGCTAGTTTTCAACTTTTGCTAACTTAGAGCTTACTAGCTATAACTTAGTTAGTACCTAGTAGCTTACATGAATATAGCTGACTAAATGCTACCTAGTTGCTGCTACCTTGTTTCATGTGAATCGTTCATTTTCTTAACCTTGCGCTGCAAGCTGTATTCTCGTGGTATTTGTGAGTTCACAAAGTCCCGAGAATACATCTTGTACCGAGCCCACTGATTTTCACCGATCTGAACCACTGGGGGTTCGGGCCATCACAAAGCGGTATTGTGTTTGGGGGCGGGATATGCAGCTGTGACGAAACCAGGAAGCGCTGACGCAGGGGGAAACAAACAATCTAACATGGACAAATGGACGCTGCATTTAATTCTGTTCTCACCATTTCCTTGTTGAATGTTGAACAGCGAGAGGCTTTTTGTGCATTTTTATCCGGTAAAGTTGTTTGTGCTTTTTTTTTCTCCCTAAAATGAGACCGAAGACGACATTTTCATCCGTTGCCGTGATCGGTCAAAACAAACGTGCACAAGATGCCGCATTGTCCAATCGGCTCGAAGTATTGTACGGAATGTCCCGCCATTCCTGAGCAAATCACCGTGGAGCAGTCCCAGATTGATATTGTTGGAGAACTCCCTTGAGTGAATCACAATTATCAATCTGGCTATTGTCAGGTTAGCCACTTGTACTACTAATAGCTTGTAATTAGGTGCTGCTTGCACTAAACCAATGGTGTCCAAACACGGTCCTTCTCCAACACACCTGAAGCTCATCAACAAGCACTGCATAAGCCTGATAACGATTCTGTTCATTGGAAACAGGTGCATTGGAGCACGGAAACATCCAAAACCTGCAGGACTCCACTCCACTAAACTGTAGATAGTTTGTACTAGATTGAAGCCTGTCTCGTAGTTTGTAGATAGTTGCTTGTAGCATTAGCTTACTAGCTAATGGTATCCCATTTTTCAAGGATAAAATAAAAAATTTTGTTTTGCCCCTCCGAAAAAAAACCAAACATCCCAAATCAAAGGAGTGTATTATACATAGGTCCAAGAGGGAAAACAATCAGCACATTGATTAGACCAGAGGTCACCAACCTTTTTTAAACTCTGCCAGTGTTTCTATTTTCAAGTGATCACTTCCATTACAGCATTCCTAGAAAATCACAATGTCCCAGCACCGGCAAGCTATTTTTAGAGCAGGCACTCGGGATACTCGTGTGGTCCTATGAGCTAATTTTGTTTTTTTGAACGGTGGCTTTTGTCCAACAGCTGAGCAATCAGTGCAGTAATAAAACCCTGTTCTGAGCATTATTATCAGAAATGTTGCTTTGGATGCCTTTAGACCGTGCAGGGTTACCCAATGAAATGTCTGTTTGATGGCGAACATGCTTGACAAGCACTGAGCTATTACACTTCTTGTTGAAGGTTATATGAGCGAGTAGATACAGTATGCAGATACAATGTGGATAGAAACTTGTCCTTTCCTATGTGGAAAGCAAAGGAAAGGACAAGAGTGATCCGAGCGTGTGTGCGTGTGACAGCTTTATCTTCTTTCCTAAGTAGCATGACATGGAAGTGTGACAGTAGCCTTGGTGATGGTGAACATACCATAAATTTAAACGAAGATGGTATTATTTGTGGTTTAACACCAGACCTCACTCACTCCCTCCTTTTTCACTTGCTGAGACAATACGATGCCTGGCACGGGTGCCTCCTCTGTTCAAGTGTTGAATTGTATTGTGTGTGTGCTCGCGCACGCACGTGCCTGTGTGTGAGTGTCTCTGCGTGTACACTGCTGTGTCTGCCCCTGTGCTTGTGTGAAATCTAATGAAAGGGCACTCATCAAACTGGGGAGGTTTCAGATGAGGCACTGAATGAATGCAGAAATGCAAGTGTGCCATCATGTCTTGTCTTAATGTATGCGACAGAGCTGGACACCAAATCCGCGGTGTAGTTGATGTTGACTATACAAAGTGTCAGTATTAACTCATCATATGTCATTCCTGTAAGGCGAAGTCCCTCCCACCTCCAGAATGACAACTTCTCAGGAAGTATATGAACAAAAAAAATGCCATCTTATTTGGGTTTCCAAACACTGCTTAGTTGAAGTTGGAGCCACATGTCAGCCATCCTATTCCAAGCTTTGTTCACGCCAAGCTGTCAAATGCAGTTGCTCGTTAACATCAACACCATAGCGCCCCAAAATTATTATTATTATTATTATTATTATTATTATTATTATTATTATTTTTTTTTTTTTTTGTTTTGTTTTGGAAGCGCCCCAAAATTATGATCAATCGCTAGTTGTAAATACATCGATAGCTTATCGAGGTCACCAAACTGGTGCCCGCGGGCTACAGGTTGCCCACACGGAACATGAGTAGCCCTCGGGTCTGTTCTAAAAATAAAATAGCTCACCAGTGATTTTCTTGGAATATTGTAAAAGTGATCATTTGAAAATTTAAACCTGGCACGACAGAGCTTTGTAGAACTAAAGTGTTGCATATTGATATTTATCGGTTTCTTAATCATTAACATGATCATGCTATCAATAATCAAATAATTTTCAGGTATTTTCAACAAATTTGTGTATATCAAACGAGTCAAATGAGCTGTCAAATGAGTATACCCAGTGGTCAGTTTCAAAAAGGGGCTGATTTACTGCTATCTATCTGTTATTAGTAAATACCTTGTACTAGAAGTAAAAGTAGTTTCTACTTGCTTGTTGCTTATGAGCTAATATTTTGTAGTTGCTTGTACCAGCTTGTAGTTTATGTGCTACTAGCTTTTACTGTAAATAGTTGCTTGTACTAGCTACTAGCTTAAGCAAAAACACCAGTAATTGTTTATTCTACCTTGTATCCAGATAGTAAAAGCTCACACACTTTGGAGATACGTTAGGCTTTGTATTGAAACATAAACATAGGTTTAACAAATATACATATTAACTTATCCATGTACCAATACCATAGTTCTCAAAATTGTACTTTTCAATCAGACAGTGTGGTGAATGTAGCATGGGCCACTGTTTTATTATTACGACCTGTACATATGCTAACATTTTGTTGAGCACTTTCTCCGCGTCATTTGTGTGTTTGAATGAAAGGTTTGCATAAGTGAAGGGATGAGCATGTGTGCAGCGGCAGTAAGACTTTGCAAACATTTGCTTTCACTTCAAAAAAAATAAATAAAATCCCGTATATACTTATGCAAGATAGAATGGAATAGAATAACAATCACATAGACTACAATGCTGAGTCACACAGACTGTCAGCTGACTGTAAAACAGAAACACCCTCAGGCTTTGGACCCATTGAAATAGTTATTTTGTGTTCCTTTATTTTTAGTCTTGTCCATTGGAAAATTGCTACCGGGCCTTATTATAAGAAAAAGCATACAGTACTGCAGTTATGAATAAGTATGTCATGGCTGCTTTCATTTGTAAGATTAGTATGATTAGTATTAGGTGTGAAACGACACTTCCTGTTTGGGGAGTTCAGCTGTTTCTCCTCATAAAATAGTTGGTGTGCAGTATGCGCTCCAAAATTGCAGCTTAAGATACTTTCTAACTAGTGGTGGCCGGATCGATCACAATATTGAGGTTGATACCAACATTCACTTAGCGGTGGAGGAGCTTCTTTTTGGAACGTAACACACCCCCTTTATCAGCAGAAAATGTGTACTGTTAAAGTGTGTTGTATTTTTACGATGACATCGCTTCACATGTTTGTGGAGGTGCTTTCAGAAGCTGAGGAGGAAGTTAGTTTTTGAAGGCTCTTATTTTTGTAACACATTACTGGAAGTACAGAATTGGAGAGTGGGAGGTGGTGACATGACTATACATGAAACAAGCAAAGCAGAGACGAGCAAGAGATGTGTGATTTGCAATAAGATCTTTCCTCTACTGTATAGTGCTGCAGCATTGTAAAGTACGGCAATAGTGAAAGATTTTCAGAAGTTTATAAAATGCTATTAATGTGAAAAAGGGTTATAGTTTGTGGCGTATTTGTGATCTAAACTTTTATCACAAATTACTGTATATCACCTTTGTTGGATGGAGGTCATCAATTATTTGAAGGCTGGTTCCCCATCCCAAGTTGAATGCATGCATTTATATTGGTATATGAGTGATATTTCACTTTTGTCTGAAAACACCAGCCATAAAGAAAACAAAATTTAGCTATTTTAATTTCATCAACCTGTTGTTATGCTCATTATTGCAGAATATAGACGAAGCCTGCTAAGCTGTTTTCTGGGTTTGGTAACCTGACGTTAGGCACATATAGCAGATTAGTAATCCAAAGGAAAAAGAAGCAAAAGTCAATTAAAGGTCATGAATATTCACTTAGATTTAGCAATTTTATGATGGAGCCACATTCATTATTATGAAGTATCATTCCGGTGACACTCACCTTGTATTTCTTAGTGTCCGTTTGACAGCAAATCTTGCAGTATCGCACACCATTATCATCAACCACTTGAACTTGTACTTTTGAGCCTGTTTATTGCCAAGAATGTGCACGACAACAACAAGGAATGTGTGCAGTTCCAACTCTTAACATTCATTATCAAATTCATTCATGTTATTATTACTGTTTAATCAACTGGTTGTCCTTGTTTTAAGCCCCACCCACACCCTAGCAGGTGTATCAGTCAGGCTGAAATGCTGCATGCAAGGAAGACATGAAAATGAGAGATGGCACGTGTGGCTATTGCGTTCGCGCGTGACGGAACAAATTCATGAGTGTAAGTTTACTGTATCTCACCACTGGTGTACTGTGTGGGCCATTATCATTGTTTATGGGCCTCTCTGAATAGAGATGACACACAGGTGATTGTGACTGTACAATGACTGTCACATAAGTAGAAAGTGACAACTACAAATGCAACGTAAAAATAAAACACAAGTCATAACATTCTACCTATTAGGTACTAGGGGTGTGAATTGCCTCATACCTGACGATTCGATCCGTATCACGATTCATAGGTCACGATTCGATTCGATACCGATTAATCCCGATATGAATTTACAAGTCGATTGTTGCGATTTTTTTACTCAAATTTAGAAAATACTATTCAGTAAACCTATACAGGTACACTGTAAGATTTGTATAAAAATGTATTATTTATTGATCTGAAACTTCAGTTTTAGAACTGTGAGCCACTGTATTTAAAAAATAGGTTGTAACATTTTTTCATGTTAGAACAGCATTGAAATAAAATATTAAGGTTTAATATTCCATTAATATAACATTCTTCCATGCTTAAGGTGTGAAAGTTAGACGTTTTTTTGAATATTTTTCAATCAAAAATGGATGTTAAAAAATCGATTCAGCTGCCTAGTGAATCGATTCGAGAATTGCATGCTGTAGTATCGCGATATATTGCCGAATCGATTTTTTTTAACACCCCTATTAGGTACAGTAGCTAGCTCAAAGCTAATGTAGCATCTACATCCTTAGTCAGTGCTGTGGCTTAGAGTCCTGACAAGCCAATAGGGATGAGATCAAAGACAGGAAGCAGAAACAAGCTTCACAAATGACAAACATGTCATCAATCAGTTTTGGATAGCTAGAAGCTAAAGTAGCAGTCTGCATCTTCACGCTGTGCTCCTTTATGACAAAACCACACAAAGACAGGAAGTGGAAACCTGTTTAACAAGTGCCAAGAATATGTCAGCTAGCCAGTTGGCGGCTATTACGGGAAGCTAACATAGCATAACACTGTGTTTGTTTTTGTCAAACAACAGACAGTACAAGCCAGTTTCACAAGTGACAAAGCGAGCCCATCGGCAGCTAGTTAGTTAGTGGCCAATGCGAGAAGCTAACATAGCAGGCTATATTTTCATCATCTAAATATATGACTGGATTGCCGATAGCGACAGGGCGGCCATCTTGCTCCTCCCATCTCGCGAGCAGTTATAAACTATACAGTAGATGTATAAATTAGACATACACAGCTCGTAGGCAGTTAGTATTGGGGCGGGGAGGTTGTGGCGGGGTTGTCACTAATTTTTAACAAGTCAAAACATACAATTGGACGGTATGTCCCGCTTTGAGACCCCCTTTTTCTTTTATTGCTCAGTACCTTAGACCCCAATATTAGATTTGGCAGAGAGAGGCATCTTTGTTGAATTACAGTTATGATTCTTTATATTAAGTTTCCTCCTGTAAACATCATTACGCATATAATTTAAGGGCAAATTGTGAAATGTCTGAAGTCCTCTTGTTTATGTTTAAAAAATTTAAAACATCAAAAATCATGCTGTTTCTAATAAGTACTGTTTCAAATGTTCTCCAATTTTGATACTGTAAATCAGGGGTGTCAAACTCATAATAGCTCAGGGGCCGCATGGAGGAAAATATATTACCAAGTTGGCCACATCGGTAAACTAACGGTATATAACTTAAAAACGATTACCGTCATTTATACGCAGATTTTCGTGGACCAGCCCTAAATTACAGAGCTCAACTGTAATCATGTTGTTCCAAAGAATAACACAAATGCAAATGGAACGCGGCAACACTTTCGTTATTCGTTTCAGACGTGTTTTGCATATATATTGTTCCCAGAATGTATTACGTGGCGCAGTTAATGACGTTCTAAGAAGGCTAATCCTTGTCATATCTATTTGCGTTAACAGTAATTGAATTTGTGTCGTATTTAACACATTTATGTCGGTCTATGATTTAAAATAATAATAATAATTAAACAAGCCATAACTTTAAGTTGTGTGTAAAATAATGACATCCAGGACGAGTCCCCCGTTGCATTGCTCATCTGAGGACTGCTTGTGAAATTGCAAATTTTATATATTTTGATTATGGCCGGCTGAGTACAATTTTAAAATTACATTTTTTTTTTTTTTTTTTTTTTTTTTTTTACTTTACAATATCATCTCACGGGCCGGATTAAACCCCTTTGAGGGCCTGATCCGGCCCGCGGGCCTTATGTTTGACACCCCTGCTGTAACTGCATACGATCATATGCCGAGAAACGTTTCTTGGGAGGAGCAATATGGCAGCCTCGTGGCTTCAAAAGTCTTGGCCTATCGGCTATCCAGTCATATATTCATATCAGTGACTCAAATGCACTACACCAGTCACAGAAGATTACTTCAAAGTCCTTGGTTACATACCAGTACCTTAATTTTGGCTTAAGCTTAAACAAGTTTATGCCCAGTTATGTGATAATTTTTTTCCATCTATCTATCCATTTTCTTAACCGCTTGCTCCTCACAAGGGTCGCGGGGATCGCATCCTTAAAAAAAAAAAAAAAAAAAAAAGCATGGCCTAATACATAAATCAGCATCAGTGCTTCCCAATGAATCCCAACGTGATGGTTTCAGGAATGTGCGGGTGTGTGCGTGTGTGTGATGTCTCAGCCTTTTGTTCTGTCCTGTGAAGGGCGGGCAGTGTAGACTGGCCTGTGCTCCCACTTTCTAGCTCTTTCAATGATACTATTTTATTGTCCACTCACACCCACCCACAAACACAGACACAAAAACGCGCACACGCACGCATGCATGTATACACACACAGTGACCTCTGTTTTCTATATTTTTCACTCTAACAGGGACGAAGAGACCGACCGGAGGCTTAAAAATGTGAGTTGTGATTGGTTTGTGTGAGACAATGCACTTTAGGTCATCCTTACCCTAATAATCATTAAAAATGTATTTCCTTTCATATGTTTATCTCACAGGTTGTTTTTTTAAACCTGCTTAAAACAATATAAAAAGTAGTTATTTAAAAGTCCTCATGACATACTACAAGTAGTATTTGTGTGATATCTTTTAACATATGCAAAAAGATTTGTGAGCATGAATTGGTCCCTTAGCCGGACTTTGGCCACCCCCTGAAGTATCAACTGCCAAAATCATCCAGTCAGTCAGCGTACTGTTCACTAGTAGATCAGTAAGGTGTGAATACACTACAAAAGCTCAACTATTTCATGTTTTTGTATTCTCCAGGTGCTGATCACACTTTACTGGCTTGGTAGACGAGCTCAGAGTGAGCATTCCTATGATGGACCTTACCTGAATTTCAAGGCATTTGAGGGATTACTTGGAACAGCACTTCACAAGGTAACACTCCTTGTCAGTATATTAAAACAAACATTTAATATTATATGAGTATTATTGCAATCCCCTTTTCACAGCCACTGCACATTGCATTCCTGTAGGCTCTTTCAGTATATCCAGGATAACATACATGCTGCATGGGGGAGTCCAAGCTAAAGGCATACCTATGTTAAGTCATACAGTAGATGACCCCATGGCTTCACTAAATTACTGTATTTAAGTCTTACCACCTTGCTCACTCTCGTTAACATGTGACTCAACTGGTTTGGGCACATTTTGTGCATGCAGCAGTAATGCTGTAATGCTCCTCAAACTGGGATTGGCTGCATTGCCTTTCCAAATGTGCAATGCCTGTTTGATTGTAAAGTAACTTCTTTAACAGTGTCAAACAGGCCTTTTAGTGGATTTTTGTTTTAGTTAACTGGTCACAACTTAAGTGAGCGTCACTTTCTGGGTAGTGATTAATGCCAGGGCCACCTGTTTGATATTAAGTAATACATTTGCTCAAATTACCTTTAATAATTTTATCATATGTGATCATTAGAAATTAGTGATATTCATTCATATATGTGAAGAGTAAAGACAAGGATAATTAGTTCTTGTATTAATCAGCGAAGTGCGCGTCTCGAATTCAAGGTGCATTATGGGTAGCGTCATGGTGCATTGTGGGTAGGCGGAACTACCAAACAGTCATTGAAAATGAATTGGATCCAATGGAATCAGCTCTGATAGAAACGTTTCAACCGCTGGAAAGTTGCTGTTTTTATTAACATGCATAGCATGTGGTTTACTGGCATCGGGGAAGTTGACTTGCAAGCTTTAAAGTTACGCAAAGATTGTCAACACTCTAATCTCCGCCGTTCAAATTGATAGGGTAGTTGGTAGCCTAATTTTTTCCTTCGCACATGCGCAAACTTAACGTGCACTTCGCTTATTAGTAAACATTTTTTCTATAAATCTCTGGTTGTGTTTACGTTTTCAACTGATCACTTCTACAACATTTCCAAGAAAATCACATTTTCCCGTCACTGGTGAGCTATTTTTACAGCAGACCCACAGGTTACCTATTGCCCACTTGAAACAACTTGGTGACACCTGGTTTAGTTGTTTGTTAGTTTACTAACTAGCTAGTCACATAGTTACTTTGCTATTTTACTAGTCAAGAAATGTAGTTCACTAGCTCGCTACCCTGATAATTATTTAGCTAGTTAGTTACATAGCTAATTAAAGTGTTAGTTAGTTAGTTAGTTAGTTAGTTAGTTCGTTAGATAGATAGATAGATAAATATTCAGCTAGGTCCAGAAAGAAAAATCCTAAAACAGTTTGGCTTTAGCCACAGGTAATTCTTCTCAAAAGGTGGAGAGACTGTCAGCTCGTTGCCTGACAGTTGACTAGAAACACTTGTGGCTAAAGCCAAACTGTTTTGGGGTTCTTACTTTCTAGATCTGGATTACCCCACACTGGTTATTTAATTAGTGTGTTCGCTCGTCAGTCAGATAGTTGTTTGTTTATTATGAGCTTGCTCTGATTTTTTGTTAATCAGCTAGTTTGATGTTTCGTCAGTTAACCAGCTGGTCAAAATGCCATCTAAATTAATTAACAATTGAGATAGCTTGTTTGTTTGTTTTTCTGTATTTTTGTTTGCCATTCATCTAGTTAATTATATACTCAGCAATTTTTTGTTCAGTTTTTGTGAGTCAGTTAGCTAATACATTAGTTATTTTAGTTTATTTAGCAGCCAGATAGTTTGCTAGTTTGTTTGCAAGTTCACTAGTCAGCTAGTTAGTAATAGCGTAGTTATTAAGTAGTTAGTTAGCATCTTAGTTCAGTTTTTAGTTAGCTTGTCAAATTGTTTGTTTTGCATTGGTAGTCACTTTATCAGTTAGTTTATCAATTAATTATAAGGTTGAAGTTACATTGTATTTATTATTGCATTTGTCATCTTGGCAAAGTATTACACGAGGAAAGAGGTAACAAATTTTATGGTGGTTTGTTGGTCAAGATACTGTGAGTGCAGATTGAAGAGTTTAGGGAAAAGGGTACCATAGCCACTGAGGAGGGCATCCCAACAGTAGAGTCACAAACAGTTGTACACATACTGTACAGTTATTGGTGCCTTCCATTAAAACAATGCTGAACTGAACTGTAGGCCTACTTGTGTTGACACTGAAGTTCTGTCTTGTGTAACTGCAAAAGCAAGAGGCCCATGGCCAAGCGAGGTCATGCTCCACATGGGAGTGTTCTCATTCACACCCACTCACACTGGAACTAAATATTAGAACTGCTTGTAATAATGTTTGTTTTTTTCCTCACAATCTGCATGTGTATGTGTTGAAAGGCTATACAAGAATTGTCTGGTCAGAAAGGCAACAGCATCCAAGACAGTGGTTTGGGAGATAACTGGAATTCAGAGCGAGAGGAGCGTCATCAGAGAGGAAGAAGCGGAAGAGGAGGTGGACACAGGAGAGACGACTCCTTGGACAGTTTGGACTCTCTGGGCTCCCAGACGCTTAGCATCTCATCGGACGCCACACTCAAAGGCAGCAGCGAGGGTAGGATTTCTCCTACTAACTGCCGTGCCCTTGCTCATTTTTTCCAAGTCTACCATAAATCACCTCATCTTGCAGGATTGTCAAATATTTGTGGGATGGCTAGCTGCAAAAAGTGTTGACTAAACATCTGCCGCCCTCTAGTGGTTTCCTTCAGGATGGCAATGTTTCTGTTGAAAGTTCACTGGCGATTATAGTTGCTTGTATTAAAACAAGAATAGTCACATTATGGTCCATCCACCCACCCATAAAATCAGAGCAGTGAGACATTCCACAGTGCTCCACACTGACTTGTAAATGAACCTGCTTCCAAAAGAGGGGAGAAAAAAAAGCCTCCATACTCTTGCCAGACCACACAATTTCCCTCCTCCTATTCAAACCTCCCCTGCCTTGTTTTCTTCAGCCATTGCTATCTGCCTCTTCAAGCCAACCCAACCCAAAGGTTTTACTATGCTTTTTTTTGGAAGGACCAACGTAGCTGTTAATCTTCCAGAAATTCAGCATTATAGAATGACATATGTTTTACATAGCCAGATAATGTCCTACCAAAAAAAAACAATGGTTTCATGAAACAAATGATCACATTGTTTCTATATTGTTGTAATACCCAATTACGCAGAAGGGGGGGGAGGTAACTATATACAGTATACTGTATGTCTTAAACAATGAAATCTTCCTACCTTTTTCCTAGTTTGTTTCATCACCTATTCACCAACATGATGTACACCAAACACTGGAATGGTGACATTGCAAAGTTCCAGTATTTTCTACACCAGACTTGCCCATGGATGTTTGGTTTATCACATCATCGAGAACATGTTCAGTGACACAGACTGCACTTGTCCCGACTCCCTACTTGGCTTTACTTGTTATTGGTGCATGATTGGGGGGATTTTACTGCTCAGAAACCTGCACGCACGCACACCCGCACACACACACATAATATAGGAGAGCCATCTATCTATCTATCTATCTATCTATCTATCTATCTATCCCACTTGAATGTGTCTCGAACCATGTTCTCCTCGATTGTTGTTTATCATGTCACATTCAGCCTATGTTCAATGTGGCTTGATTTCTAAGTTTCCATTAGCACGAGATCAAAAGCATCAGTTGTTTATCCTCTTCCACACTCCAGGTTGTTGTAGCGACGCCGAAGCCGACGCAGCTTTCAAGATGGCCGACAATAAGGAGTCTCTTTCTTACCGTCGCTCAGTCACCCTCACTCCAAAAGTCACCACACAGTTCAACCAGTTCTTGCCCACTAAAGACAAGGCCACGGGATATGTACCCGCTCCTCTGAGGAAGAAACGGGCTGAGCGCAACGATGACAGCCGCCGCAGCTGGGCAAACCCCAGTTACATGGAGGAGGATGACTACCCGATCACCAGGTACTGTATTAAAGCTAAATCAGTGACTGAAGTTATGGCTGAGTTTGGAATCACTCCCTGTCCACTATATTCAGGCGTGTCTAACTCATTTTTGTTGCAGGCAACAAATTGTTATGGTTTCCCTCAAAGGGCCATAATACTGTGAAACCATATAAATAATACAATATGTAACTGCATACAACAAATTGATGATTTTCAGTGTGGCAATTTCAAACAAATGCATATTTCAGTTTAAGCTTACTAGTTCTGAATGTTGTAGCTACGAAAAAGGAAGATAAAATTGACTGTAATTTTGAGAACATTTGTTGTGCAGACCTCAAAATTCAAAGTCAAAACTCATTTTGCTATTCAAAGTTGTATACGATTGGTTTTAATTCGGTTTGAGACTTCTGTGAAAAGTGTACTTGATCACCCAAGCACTTAATTCCGGTGTTGCACTATAATGTCCATCTTAGGTTAGCTTAGCAATTAGCATGGCTTCTCCGTCTTTCCTCATCATCCCTTGTTGAAAACGGTACTTGTCAGAAGTGTATCTTTTTTTGCCCCCATGGAGGCGATGATTTTTTACATATAGGAGCAACTCCACGATGTGTTTAAGTCGTACTAGCAGCTAGTTGAAACTCGTTGCTAGCTAGCTGGCATCACGTAGCACCGAGCTTCCCTTGACCTCTGACGACCGGCGCATAGGTGCTGTGCTTCTAGCTCATTGAAGCTTAAAATCTTGCAATCTAACAAATTTTGACTCACACACCGCTTATTATAAGTCTTGTTGTTAAATCTTGTTTGGTCTATTTTTTTAATGTTCTTTTTGCGACATAAATGACGTAATTAATGGCGCTTGTGTAGTGTTTGAAAATGTGTGTTTGTTTGTTTTTTATTAACTGATGAATGAAGTATATAGTCCACCTTGTAAAAAAGAAAAAAAAAATCCCTATATACTTATTAGGGAATAGGAAATGAGTGAATGATTCCAAACACAGTCCATGTCTTTGAATTATTACATTGTAACTCGCTTTCTTCCAATGTTGCTGGTATTTGTGTGTGGTCCATTGGTCCATGTTGGTACCGGTGTTGTATTTCCATCCCATTTCCTGGAACGGCGCCCTCAGTGACACCAGGCCGCCCCCTGACAAAAGTCCCAAATCCCTCAATGCTCACCAACAGTGGGCCTTTGAGTACGAAAGCGGCAGCGACTCTGACTCAGACCGTCCGGCCCCCGATGTCGTTACGGATGACCTGGCCAGCCGACGCTTCCACAGCCCCTCACCGGCACCCCCTGCCAACTTCTCCGTACCCGCCAACCTGCCGGTTTTGGGTAGGGCGCCCGCGGGGTCAAAGCCAAGGCTGACTGTGAGCCCCAGTGTTGTTCGCAGGTCAGAGAAGCAGTTGTGCGGCTGTGTTTGTTGTGGCGAGAGCGCAAACATGGACGCTTCCTTTATGCATTCAGTTTGTTCGTCGTAACGTCGGCTGAAATATTTGGATGAGCTCATGCTAATAGTGCCATTTTCTGGATTTTTTTTTTTTAATGTCCTGTTTTTGAGCCGAGTTGAGTTTCAGTTGCACGACTTCATTTGCCCTGCCTGTTTATTTTTGTGCACTTTCTAACTGAATTTCAAGCTTGTGTTGAGCTTACGAGGATCATTCCGCCCCTCCGTCTACTTTTGGTGTGCCGTGATTGCCTAACAACCCAATTGCTTTCACACCCGTGACTGCACCGTGTCTCTCGAAGCAGCGGCGACGGTGAGGCGCAAAGGGCCGAGCGCCGCCCCCCAGTGTCCACTGACAGCATTTTCAGTGATCTATACGCCAACTCCGAGGACGAGGACGACGAGGTGGGCTACGCTGACCCTGTGCATGACGACCTGTACACCCGCAAGGTGGGAGCCAGACCCTTGGTGGCGGGCGATGACTCATACCACAAGTTCTTGCCCAAGTTGTGGACGGCAGATGAGGACGTTCACATCCAGAAGATCAAGCTGGGCTCTCAGAAGAGACCTTGGTACAGGAAGATGCAAGGGTTCAGGTGTGTGAAGAGCACAGGAATCCACATGGACTAAGGGCCTGATTTACTAAAATTGCTCTATCAGATGACGCATATTTAAAAGACGGTTTTGCGCTTGAGGTAGCAGTTTACATAAAAATTTGGGAGAGCGCTGCAAACATAAAAGGAAGTTCTAAGTGATGGAATTGGAAGTGTGGGTGGAAGGCAAATATATTGTTGAGTTGTCAAAAATACATAGATTTGGCGTAGTTGTACCCACATAAAAGCAAGTTGGAAGGAATTTTTTCATAGATAAGATGGCATGACACCTTGTGACTACCTCCACGTCAGTTCTTAGATTGTTCAAAAACTTCAAAATTGCATTGTTGAATAGCTTTACGTGCTGGTTTGCACTTGCCTCTCAGACATCCAATTTAAAATGAAAATTAAATTTAGTACCTTTGGCAGACACAATCATGGTTGCAGCCGTTTAGTCGATCAGCTTTCACATCTGTTTGCGTGCGCAGACATGTTGGCACCCGGTTCTGCACACGCAAGCCTTTGGTAAATCAGGCCCTAGTCAGAAGAAACATAAGACACTTGGTAAGGTACACCTCCAACATTTAATGGGATTTAATACAAGAGGTGCATCAACATTTGTAAATTAAATAGTTAGCTGCAGAGCCCATTTGAACGCTGTTGCTAACCCAGGGGTCAGCAACCTCTCTGTCTCATTTTAGGCCAAATATATGACAAAAAATCTGTCTGGGGCCGCAAAACATTTGAACATTGTGATGAACGAAACGGTGTTTAAGTGTTAATCTAATGTACTGATGGCATGGCCCAAGAGCTAATTAGAGCTGCACCATAACAGAAAAATGTGCAGCATCCAATACTCCGAGATTCATTTTCTTCGACCTTCCACCTTCTGTTGTTGTGTTTTGGTTTGTTTGTTTGTTTTTTTGTTTTTTTGTTTGTTTTTCATTTTTTTCATTCTTTGTTTTTCATACATTTTTACACTTTTCTGCCTGTCTGTCATCTATGAAATTTTATGGACATATGGTAATTTTCTGCCTCTTCTACCTCTTTTGGACATTTTATGGCTATTTTTGACATTTTTTCTGCTTATTTTTGGCAATTTTGTTGACATTTTATTGGAATTTTCGGGAATTTTTCTTTTGTTTTTGAACATTATATAGTTATTTTATGAACATTTTCTTTTCTGCCCTTTTTGTATCAATTTTCCGACTTTTTGGGCACTTAAAAGACATTTTATGGTCATTTTCTGCCTTTCTTTTGTTTTTAGACGTTATTACTTTTTGAATGTTTTTATCGCTGCCTTTTTTATTCATGCTCATTTTCTACTTTTCCTTTGTTTGGGGGGGATGTTTTTAGGTCAGTTTTAATGCTGTTTCTCCACCTTTCGTCTCTTCGTCTCAACTTAATAATTTTGACTGACATTTTTTTAATATTTAATTGTTGTTTTGTTATTTAAATACTGTAATTCATTTAAAGAATATTTTATCTAAAAAAATATTTAAAAAATGTCAATTAAAAAAGATTAAATAAAAAAATAAATAAGAATGCAATAAAATGTAGTTCTACTAATTGTTTTTAGATATCTACAGGCAGCCATAGAAGATCGACTAAAGAGCCACATGTGACTCCAGAGCCGCAGGTTGCAGACCCCTGTGCTAACCAAAATAGCAGCACCTCTCAACGCACCTATGCAGTGTCTCAGATAAATTTTCATTTAGAGACTTGGAACACATTGTAAAGTTACCTGCATAGTTATAAAGATGATCCACGTGTATCCATGATGACTAATGACTTTAGGCTCAGTCTGCCTTGGTTCTTGCACATCCTCTTCATACCTCCGTGATAGTCCTTTTTTAAATTTTGCTGTAAACTCCATGTTCATACATATATAGTAATGCGAAAGGTCTCTCCCTGTATGCCTCGACCCAATTTGAGTTAAGGGAAAGCATTGTAATACAGTATAATTCAGCGTGTGATGTAATAGACCTTTTTAAATGAATACCTCTCCTACAGTGTCAATCCAAAGTGACCATTAACGTCTAAGGTAGAATGTGTGATGCAGCCCTTGTATTGGATCGCGTTGGATTGTGCTGGTGTATCAAACGAAGTGTCCAGTTTCTTCACGCTTGCAAAACTCTCCCCCACTTTTCTTCGAAGCATGTCATTTTCCTCAACATTTATGCATGATTCTTTGCATTTCTGCTTCATTTTTTTTCCTCCACTAACTTTGTTTCTCTCTGTCGCTGTCCCGCATCTTCTGTCCCTCCCCCTTCCCTGTCTTTGCTTCCACTCTCGGCCTCAGCCATGAGAAGTCGGGTTCCTCGTCGGACGATTCCGAGCCTGACGCCGTTGCTTCGCTTCCCTCAGGCCCTTCCTCCCCTCACTCCTCCACGGCTCATAGCGCCCTCGCTGGGGGGAACAGGTCCATACAGTTGCACCACTTCAAGATGTTCTAGATTACAATATTCTGACGTTCCACATCTATTTCATTCGGCATCTTGTATACAAATGTTGCCAGTTGGCTGGTTGTAACTGGAAAATTTTCTCACCACAACACTTTATCACTTAAACTAAAAAGAGAATTGTTGAACCAATTAAAGATTACAACTTGAATTGTTGACTAACTTAAAAAAATTATTTTGAAGTTAAGCCAAAGTGAATATATTATGTTTAATTATTTATGTGTTCATTAAACTTAATATATTCACTTGAATGAAGTTAATTTAAAGGTAATCTAAAGTGAGTATATTGAGTTTAATGAACCCATAATTAATTAAACTTAATATATTCACTTTGGATTAACTTAATTCAATCACGTGTTACCAATTGAAGCAATTTTCTTAAGTTGGTCAACAATTCAATTAGTAATCTTAAATTAGTTCAACAATTCTCTTTTTAGAGTGCACATTATGGATAAATGTTTTGGACGTGTCATTCCTCACCACAGGGAGTCAAACTGCAAGAAAATATACTCAAGTATGCCCACCAAGTATTTATATTATCAGGAATCCTGTAATATTTCCACAAACACCTCCATTTTCTTTACCATTTACCTCAATGGGGTTTGTTGCATTAATTTGCCTGTTTTTGTTTTTGTTTTTTTTTAACCTAAAATTAGTTAATTAAAATTTTACAGTATTCCTTTTTAAGTAATTGGATATGTACTGTAATTATAATTAAATTATCAAATTAATTACAATTGAATATTTTATTACCAATTTGTCATTATTTGTTTTAAAATGATACCGTTAAGCTCATACAAGTTGGCTCATTTGTCCCCTAAAAGAAGCATTTTAGCAACTTTTGAGCACAAAAGTGTGCCCACCCCAGATCTACCCTGAACCTGAACTGATTGATTAGGAGGGCCGTCCAACTACTTTTTGTCCATTGTCCCTCCTTTTCTTTATCTTTCATCCAGTTCACGTGCATGCACTCATCAGCCTTCTGTCCTTTTCTTTTCCACCTGCCCCTCCTTCTGCAGTCCTCCTATGCACGCTCACAGCCCAGCACACCTACCCAAGACCTCCCTATTAAAGACCCCGCCTCTTGTGTTCGCCCCAGTGGACCCCACTTCCGGTCCCAGACTGGTCAAAGGTCAGCGGTGGCCCCTATTAGGGCGTCAAGACCCCCGGGAGCCTCCGGATCCTATCGATTATGAGAGCATCGTCCCCGATTTGGAGAACGATGACATGTTTGCAAGGCGGACCCTCGCCTTCCAGTCCAACAACGAGCTCGCCGCAGTAAAGACCCCGCTATCTGCAAAGCGTTGCCTTTGTACATCGGAGGAGCAGATTAATATCGTGACGCAGCTTCAAAAGGAGGGTGAGGAGGAATTTCCCGACATCGAGCAGGATGACGTGATCCAACGTCGAGAGAAATTCCAGCAACAACAACGTCCGCCGTCGGGCGCCCCTGACAACTTCTCCCCAATGGCCATCCCTGAGCCCTGGGACCTCCCTCCGGAACTCAAGACCAGGCTCCTGTGCCCGCCGTGCCCTCTCACCCAGGAGTCATCGGCAAACAAATCCAGTCGTGTCCGAAAGGAGCCGTGTCCGGAAACGGACGACATGCTGGTCCGAAAGCTTACGGCCCCGCACAAACAAGCGCTAGCCAATCAGGCGAGCCCCTCTGTGCCGACTTCTTGCAGTGAGGGTGACCTGCAGAGGTGGCAATCCATCAGGGAAGCTAGTCAGCTGAGATACAAGAAGAGGCTCATGGTGGATATGCTAACCACTCTCAAGTTGTAGGAGTGCATTGTCTTATTTTACATATTTAGCTTGAAATATTTCATGTCTCAACTGGGTGGGGTTTTGTTTTTGACTACTTTGGAAATTTCTTATATTTACTGTTTGTTGTTGCTTTAGAGCAGAGGGTTTTTTCAAATCAGATAATTTCATACAGTTTCCTATTGATTGGCTAATGGATATATTAACAGTGCTACCATATAGAACCGCTGCATGTTATTATGATTATGGTTATGTTTTTAAGTGTGTTTTGTGAACAAATTTTATGAACACCATTCTTCCTCAAATAGTGGCCTCTGTTCCATGACTGTTACCAATGTTTTGTTTTTTGTTTGTTTGTTTGTTTTTTAAAACCACAACACATTGCAGAGCGAGGGGTGTCAAATTCACTTAATTTAGGGGCCACTTTCACCCAAATTTGATCTAAAGTGGGCTGGACCAGTATGTCCATAGCCTAATGAGCTTTAAATAACAGGTCTAAATGATTCTTGTTTTTTGGTGCAACTAATTACAAGTACATTCTCAAAATATTCCATTCATTGTAATCTTACGCAAAAGTAATCTGGGTTAAGGAAAAAAAAAATGAGTACAAAATCTTTGCTTCAAATTCTGAGTAATGGCCAAATTTTATACTGGACGTAATTAGCAACAACAGTTAATGAGTTAGCGGAAACTGCCGTTTGCGTCGTCCCCACAGGCCAGATTCGACAACCTGACACACCGGTTCTGGCCCACAGACTGTATATTTGACACTGCTGTTAAAATGATATCTACAGGAGAGTTGAAATGCAAGTTGGATGTAAACCAAACAGTGCCCCTTAAAATGTTGAGACTCGCAGGATTTTGTGTCAAAAAAGATGACGAAAAATTACCTTCAATTGACAGAGGCTATAGTGTAATGATAATATATCAATGCTGTCAATTGAATGTTTAATTATATAACAAATATTTATGATAATATAATATTTATTGTAATTAGGGGTGTCAAAATTAGTGGGTTAAAGTTCCTGAAACACCACTATTTTTTTTTTAATTAATTTATTTTTTATTATTACGGCCCCTTACTTGGAAAGCCTGTACTGAGGGAATTCCAGTGGCAACACATCAGACACATCCACGTCAAAATTTAGTCGTAATAAAAGTAATAATGCATATATTAGAGGAGACTGGGGTCAAGTTGTATTTTACCATTTTAAAAATGTGCAGAGTTACAAGTTACTTCATGTTAAAGATTAGAAAGCACTTTTTTATTTTATTTTATTTAAAAGTTTTTTTGTTTTTGTTTTGTTTTGTTTTTTTGCCTTGCCCTTTTGTGATTTGATCAGGGGATCTCATTGGTATTTGTCAACTGTGGGCATGTGAAGCCCTTGACTTGACTTAATATGAAAAGAAAAATGCACTGAACTGTCAATAACGTCTTACAGATAAAAAATGACCTCAACACAAATCAATATTACACTTGTTTTTTTACAGTGCAATACAATACATCTTTTTCATTTTAACTCAATTTGATAAATTGTGAAATTACTGTACAAATGATTAAAAGATGTGGGCATATTTCTATTAGTTTTGCCACTTTTATGTTATCAAGATGAGAACTTAGGGGAAAAAAAGTTATACATTTTGTTGTACATTTAGAACAGATATAAAATTTTCCATTAATCGTGAGTTAACTATAGAAGTCATGCAATTAATTACGATTTAAAAAACGGCAAATTCCTGACACCCCTAATTGTAATAAATTAGCCCTTACTATAATAGGTACTCATTGCAACTGAGTATAAATACACAACCCCAGCCTTTATGTAAGTAAACATTTTGAAATGTGCCAATAAATGCTTCCCCCAATAGATGCCTTACCCCTAACTACTGGGCACTAAAGTTTGTAGTTGAGGCCCTATATGTGAAAATACGATATGAAATACCTTGTCTCTAATAGATGCCTGGAACTCTCTGCAGTTGAGTAAATGCACCCGGCCACTGTGTGAGGAAATGTAATATTTGAATGCACTTTTGAAAGGTCTTCTCATCTGATTGCTTTTGTGGATGTAAAAAGAAAATACTTGACCTTAAATAAATAAAAGATAGAAATTGAAAATTAGTATCTTGTGTTGCATGGAATGTACCTTCCGTGCGAGTCCTGAAACTCCCTTAGCACACTCAAGTGTTTGCGATTGGTCGCAAAAACCTTCGGAAATTCCTCATGGCGCCGACGGAGGTTGCTACTTGTGTGATCTCTGTGGCAACCACAGCATCAATCTCCACATACACAAAGCAGCTGTTTAAGCCCCACTGCGGGAGTGTGCAGAACTTCACCGTTATTTGTTAAGTTTCCAGAGATTGTCTTGTAAAATGAAATTATATCATCCATGTGCAAACATGCCCCGGTGTAAAACTTTTGGGATGCTCCCAAGTGGACAGCATCAGATCCCATGTGACAATATGTGACACTCTTGTCTGTCACTCCCCCCTTTCTTCTTTGGTTTCCTAGACAACGGCAAGCATCAGACAGTTTCGAGGGGTAAGTTGACACGGGCTGCCAGGAATGTGGCACATTTCGCTCGTTTCCCGCTTTTGTGGCTGCTGCTGCTCAATGCTTAACACTTGACACATTGTAGCGTCCGTGGTGGGTGCTGCTGGCCTCTCCCAAAAAGGGTCCCGAAGATCTATTGTCAAGAGATTTATACAATATGACAATAGGCCACAAGCCTAAGCTCGCTAATGCTTCTCACATAAATACAAGACTTTTTTTTTTTTTTTTTTCTTCTTCAAGTGAATTTGTGTGCGTGTGTTTGTGTACAGTATTTTGCTTCTGTTTGCATTGTGGTCTGGGACTGTTCACTAACCAGCTGAGCTTATTGCGCCCCGGCGTGGTCATCTCGTGTAACGTGTGGTCGCAGGGCAAACGTGTTAACCTTCTGGATGGCTGACATTGTTTGGAGTTCTGGGATGCAAACTGTCCAAATATTATGTTGCCATAGAACTATACAAGTATTACATTCACTATAACAAAAATGTACAATAAAATAAGTATGTCCATGCAAATACTCTTTTGATTTTCATCAACATGTTTAGGAAAAAAACTGTGTTCTATTGGAGTGTAATATTTGACAGACAGACCTGCAACTGAGCATCCCTTTCTAACTGCATCTACAATTCAAACTTTTGTCTTATTTTTGCTTTTAGTAATGATTTATTTTCCTAACTCTGTTTTCCTAGGAGCAAATCAACAAGCGACATCTCGGAAGAACCTGTGTTGGTCAGACGACTGTCTCAGTATGAAGCTCTTGAAAAATACCGGGAGACGGTCAAGCAGAGCGACGATAAGTGGCAGAATGTGAGTTTGACACACAGAAAGAGACTCAATCAGAGTTTTATAATCAACTTTTTTGTGTACACCTTAACCATTTTTTAAATGTCAGCACTACATAAAATAGACCTCAATTAGAGGACCTCTTCTGGGAACTTGTGGATAATCTAAAGACCACACACTTTACTAGACAAATCAGTGTAGAATAGATTTGAAAAAAAAATAATGGAAGTTAGTGTAATTAAAATTAGATATAAAGATAAGACAAAATATTTTTACAAAGCTGTGAAATCCTGTAACTGATGGTTCCCTGTTTCTCTTTGGTTTGTTTGTTTGTTTGTTTTTTTTGTTTTGTTTTGTTTTTTATATTCCCTTGATTAATACAAAAATAGGGTTCACTTCAGTTCCCACTTTGGTGCGGTGTAAATTGAGTGTGAATAATCACCTATTATTATTTGTGTCCCATGAACGGTTGACTGTAAATTGTAGTTGGCTCTCCCCCAAAGTCAGCAGGGATTGGCTTTTTGTACTGGAAGGTATAATAAGGGGTATAGAATATGGATTCATGAATAGTTATCATTTCTGTTACTTATTTCCTGGTATTTCTGTAGAGTAAATTTTACTCTAAACACTAGAGTAAAATTTAAACTTGGAAGAGAGTAAAATATTCAGAGTAAATTTTACCCAAAGTATTTTTAGTTTGTTTAGAAAATTGGCCTATCTCATGAAAATTTTGCTATTAAAATTCTAAGTAAAGTTTGCAAGGATAAATTTTGACTAAATTTTACTATTTTATTAAAAAAAAAAAAAAAAAAAAAAAAAAAAAAAAACGACCTAATGGTTGAGGAAGGAGCTCACGTCCTTCAGCTTGGGAGACTGCCACTCTACCACCTGAGCCATGCCACTTCTACTGTTAACTTGTATCCAAAAGGAGACCAAAATCATAATTTTTGGTCTCTTGGCGTTATGAAGATTCCATCTGACACAAGCGATATACTAACACACAGTAGAAGCTTGCATGGCTCAGGGAACAGTTTGTCTGTCTCCCAACCTGAAGTTGTGGGTTTGTTCCTCAACCTTGAGTGACTTTTTTTTTTTCTTTTTTTTTTTTAACTCTCTTCCAAGTGCAAATTTTACTCTGTTTAGAGAGGGACCAAATACACTTTGTTTAGAGTAAAATTCACTCTGCTCTATAAAACATTAGTCCAAACATTAATTAAAACTTGCAATTGTTTATAAGGTGATCCAACATAATTCATGTTAGATATTCTTCTAGTAGGCCAAAGAGCAAAAATGCAGTCATCTGCATCCTGTATTATATTTGAGCGAGCGGTGTACAGTCTACTGTGTGTACTCTATACAATCTGACTGGTGGTGCATAGTGAAATAATGAAGTCTTTACGCAGTATATGGGTCACACGGTCCCCAATCCACAGGGGTGGCATGCCAGGGGGTGGAGCCTCAAACGCACAAATAGAACATTGGTGGGTATTTTGAACTCGCCTTCTTTTTTGCAGGACCTGAGCAAATGGAAGAACCGACGTAAGAGCGTCAACTCTGACATTGTTAAAAAGAAAGAAGAGAGGGAGAAGGTGGAGCAGATTACGTACGGTGGCAGCACCAGAAGGTCCAAGACCTACAAGGAGATGCAAGACGACAAGTACGAGAGCAGTGCACACTCTGGCCGCAACATTATGAAATCCACTTGTTACTTACTATCATCTCATCGTTCTGTGGCTCAACAGGGAGCTGAGGCGACACAGCAGCGTCGGCAGCCGCATCGGGTCCCTCAGCTTTGACAACGACAGCGACGTATTTGAGAAGCCAAAACCCCGTAGCCGAGACAGCATGAGCAGGAGCTACACTGTTGACACTCTTTATCACTCCTTGGGCTCTTCTGAGCCAGCTCAGAAAGAGGACAAGACTCCAGATGTCCCGCTCAGGTCCACGAAACAGGGAGCTGATGTCGTGGATGATCATGGCGGGACCACCGGTCGCAGCTCGTATTACAGACCCAAACCTTCCGAAACCACGTCCTCGCTCAAGAATTCAGTCTTTGAAAGCTCGGCCAAAACAGAGGAGATCTCACGACCTCCGAAAGCCTCACAAAAGGTGCCTGAGCCAAAGAGTCCAGTCAAAGTGCAGCCACCATCTTCTGCTTCCATGTTCAAACCACAGCTGCCCAGCAAGACAGAAGCCAACGCTGCAGCAGTTTCTCGGATATCCGCCTCTCTGCCTCGGAGCTACCAGAGATCAGATAGTGCGCGACTATCGTCTGTCGTCACGCCAAGACCTTTTGGGACTCAGCCGTCCCGCGTAGGCTCACTTACCCGGGCCGTCACAGTGAGTCCAGGACCTTTTCACGTATTTACAGTGGCACCTCATGTTCAACCACAGTCGGTTACTTCAAATTAGTGGTTCTAAACCTGGGTTTGATCGATCTTTACAAACCTAACTATAATTATAGTCCTTTGTTTTAGTGTTTAGTAATTAATTTAATGCATTTGGAGACGATTTTAAGTACGGTAGATTGATTTTGTTATTAACCGCCGAAATAAGGAAGTGTGTCACACAGATGTGATGTCATCTAGCAGCAGATAGAAAAGCACCTTCCGATAACATCACTCTCATGGTGTTTTTTAAATATTGCACATAAGTAAAACACATTTTTTTTTTAACTAATACTGAAACTAACTAAAACTAAACTAAAAGTAAGCATTTATAAAATAACTAAAACTAATACAAACTAACAGCACCACCCTGAAAGCTAATTAAAACTAAACTAAATTTAGTGACCTCAGTGGTCAGACGAATATGTGCAAAACAACTTCACGTTTTAAACGGAACTTATGGTGTTCCACAGGGCTCAATTTTGGGGCCTCTGCTGTTTGTATCTGCTGTTCCTGGGTTCCATCTTAAGAAAACAGCAGTGGTTGTTTTCAAGTGCTTGTACAACTCTTTCTGAATTCAAAGTGAAGGGAGCCAGATGTGATGAAATGGCTACTCTCCATGTTCATTTTGTTCACTCGGAAATTGGTGGGGTTCATTACCTCCACTGCTCCAAATTATACAGCCTTTGGAACGTTAACACTTTCTAGGTGACACTGTAGGTCATGTGCTTTTGGTTGTTAGTCACAAATTGTATTCACAGAATGGTGTAAAAGGTATTTGTCAACACGTCTTTGTCTTAAAGTTGGACAACTCCAACAGTCGCATCAACGGCAACGTTGCCGTTTCCAAGAACCAGTCGGTGCCGAGCCGCTATCGACAGTTCATGACCGCTGAAGACAAGGCCCAGTCGCAGTTGAGCCCCGCTCACAGCAGCGATGATGACGACGACGAGGACGACGACACACAAAAGGAGACCATGGGGAAGACTGTCACTTCCACATCAAGCTTCTCGTCCCACCAAGTTGACGTCAGGAGGGAAATTCCAGCTAAGGAACCCAGCAAGGTATTCCTGCACTACCGTGATTTTGGATGGAGTGTCAAAATCAGTCCTGTTTTGAAATTTCAAAATGACTGGCAGACCATTTATGAGAACTACAGAAACAGTTTTTCAGTTTACATTTCATTGAATAGGGGATAGAAGTCTGATTTCTTCCGAGGCTCTGATCCTATTTATGTACTATCCATTAAACCATTTTATTTTTTATTTTTTTAAATTTATCTTGCCGGTGTTTCATGTCTGGTTCTGCTTCCAGGAAAGTTCCTGCGAGATGCGGATCAGCCTCAACCAGAAGCCCAACAGCAGTCGAGACTTCGGCTTTGATGCGGTGTGGGACTCTAGCGGGGCTCACGTCAAGTCCATCCAACCAGGTAACACCAGCAAAAGCACTGGAGACCTTCAAACCCTTTCGTGCTTTCACACAGTGGTCAACCCGACTGGTAACACATTTTGAGGAGTTAATTGCTATCAAAAAATATGCCAGTAGGCATAAACTAGAGCCCCGCTGAGCCATAGGTACTGCAATTAAGTCCTATGTAGGGCAGCAACTTTCTGGTCCACCTCCCCCGGGCCTGAGCCTTCCTTTTCGACTGCCCCATCTCCATCTACCACTTCATACACAAGTTTTAAGTCTGCTCTGACACAGTCCTACTGTGTTGTCTCACACAGGCAGCCCAGCTGAAATGTTCCAGTTGCAGGCTGGGGACGAGGTGCTGACAGTGAACGGCCACCGGGTGGCGGACATGAGCTACCTAGATTGGAAGGCCAGCTTGGACCGGGCACTGCAGCAGGGCAGTTTGGTGATGGACATCAGGCGTTATGGCAAGAGCAGTGAGTCATCCACACAGTGGGGGCGGGTCTACCGGATTTAGACCATTTAATCGACATGGAAACTTTAAGGACAAAAGGATTGGGACACTACAGGAATTAAAAAATGAAGAAATTACTGATGACCGTTGTTGCAGAAATTTCAACATCAAAACTCGGAGCATTTTTAAATACAGTACAGTCTCATTTCTGTGTGACATAAAAGGATACTCTAAACTTCCAAAAAGAAAAAAGTTGGTCTTGGGCTATTATTGGAGCCGATCGTGTATGTGTGTCTGTGCATGTCAGTTAATGAGACGCATTAAGGTGGTGGCATTCCCGGACTTGCATTATCGCTTGCGCTCCTCACGTTGCTTAAATGGTTGTGACACTCTAAATTGGACCATAAAGTGTTTGTTGAATCATGTGTGAATAATCCCATGACAGCCCTGTGGGAGGAGGCACCTCACGCCTCCACTCATGTGACTGTGTTGACCAGCCGTAGTTTTCATTTCTACTTTTGTTTCCTCTGTGGACATTTTCTTGCATTCTTCCACTTGCCAGTTTCTTTATTTTTGTGGTCCTTTTTTGTCTTATCAGCATTCTCACCTAACTGTTTTGCTTGTGGTGGTAGCAACTCAACTTGAGTCCACTTCTTTTTCCAGTGTTGGTCTGGCAGGATTACTGGTATACTAGCATCACATGACTTGTGAGAAATTGTGAAAGTGAAACTAGTGTGCTGGCCCAAACTGGAAGGCAGACCTTGGTCAAGAGGTTGCAGGTAAAATTGCAGTTTATGACCCCATCATGGTGGGCCTTCACTTTGACAACAATCAGAAAGTAGACGGAAATGAATGGCCTTTATTTTGAAGCCAAAACATAAATGCATATGATGCATATATATGCATAAATGCAGATAATGACATAAGACCACGGGAATTTAGCTTCTTAGTTTTTTTGGCTTTGGTTTTTTCGCCGTCGACTCGCTGGGCTTGGGCTGAAAAAGAAATTTGTCCCATTTTTATTGAAAATTACTGGAAGATTTTGAGTTTTTGCTCTCCATTCATTCATGATATCAACCTGCTAACAAACAAACAGCAATAACTTGTGTTTGGTGGAGATAATTGAGATAAAGAAGCAGATAGAGCCAAATTTTATGTCACAGTCATTAAAAAAATGTCCATGTTAACTTTGTCAGCAGCTTAACGCAGTTTCATTTAAATCTTATATGATTTGCTAATACGTCTCACATATTGTGAATTTTTTAAAATGTACTCATATATGGACATTGAAGGTCAACATTGAGACATTTGAGAAGAGGGCAAATACTTTTTTTTTCACGACGCTGTACTTAGAAAGTTGTCATAAACAAACAAATGTGCCAACAGACAACCCCTTTTGCAATCTTCTGCACCTGATTTAGCTCATCGGTTTTAGCACACAATATGTTATTTGTCTACTGAGTGGCCTGTTCCGAACTCTTTGTGGGTGAATGACAGCTGTCATAGGCTTCATGGGTGAGGAAGATGGTTTCTCTTGTCCCCGTTCCCCTCTGCTGCTTTCTATGACAACACTTGTCCCTTTGCTCCTCGGCCTTTGGCTTCATAGTTGCCACTAAGACACATGCCAATAAAACAAACAAACAAAAAACATGTTGCTATATTGTCTGCATGCAGACTGGGACAGAGATCCATCTTCCCCGCCATTTAAAGGCCATAAGACCATCAATCTGACCAGTATGGATCATCCCATACTTATAGGTTTCCCTGATGCCGGTGCCGCCAGCATGCTGGATTTCACTTCACTCACTGACACATCCACCAAAATGGCCACCCACTCTGTGGTGGTAAGTGGACCGCCAAATCCTCACGGCTGTTTGTCTGCCACATTTTTACTAAAGGGGTACCTTTTGCACAGGATGTGGCTTCCAATGGCGTCGATGGTGGTTACCCCAAAGTGTCCATGATGACAACAGGTACGGATGTGCATCTAATGGAAGTAATGGGGACATATTAGTAGTATGTTACGTCTTATTTTTCCTCTGATTATTAAACCTTATTTCTCCCATCTCCTGTGTAGAATCAGAGCCCATTTCTATGATTAACTTAAAACGGAGGTCAGAGTTTTTTGAGAAAGGTAATAAAAACATGTTTTAAAAGAGGGTTGGAATGAAACAATCTCTCACACTTGGGATGATTTACTTTGCATGCTTTATGATTAGTTGAAATGCAACTGAATCAAAATGGAGTCCTCCCAGGATGCGTTTTGGGATCCCATTCTTTCCTTGATCTTGTCTGGTTCCAGAGGTCTTTCTTTCCTTCTTCAGGCATCTCAGGGTCAAGGGTCAATGCGCTGGTCTTCCTCTGTGGTAAGCAGAGCCTTGACCTCGGCACCACTTCATTGAGGCCATACTGTTTAAGCCTGAGGGGGAACTTCGCATTTGAGAGGAAGACCCTCAAAAACAATTTTACCTCCAATACAGAAAAATGAATAGAAAATTTACTTTAAAAAATACATTGAGGGTGAAATGAAAACATATTCTAAAAATACTGTAGATTTATGCATTTTTAGTAAGTTTTCAATTCATGGTAAACAAAAAACACTTTTTTTTTTTAATGGCAACATTTTGTGATTTGGGTGCAAAAAAATGGCTGAACAGTATGTCAGAGCCAAAAGCAGACATTTTTTATTCTTGCAATGTGTTTGTTTCATTTGTTTATTTTTATACTGATGCGCACTTTTTTTTCCCTATACTTATTAAAGCATACAGTCTTCCTGCCACAATCTCAGCATGTTCAACCTTCTTCACTTCCTCTTCTGCATGCTGATGGTGTGCTTATGCAACTCGATCATGCTCTTCTTAATTTTCTTTCCCCATTCACACCAATGGACCTTTGATGGCCATCAACATTTGATGTATATCGACTGATGTTGAGTGGAGATAATCAATAAGTCTGAATGGGGCGCACCTGACATTTGTTAGTTTGTTATGGCTTGGTGTTCTCATTTCCACTTTTCATGATCAATTGGTGCTTGGCTGGGCAATAAAAGATAAATAAGCCTGTCATCAGGCTGTTAATGAGGTAGATGGCATAGAAGGTGCCTTGAATTAATTTTCTATGGTGTATGACACAAATATGTTTTGCCTTTTGTCAAGGAGCATCAGACTCTGCCATGCCAGATGTAAGTACCAGCATCAGTGCTTTAATGTTGAATACAGCCCTTGAATTAGACAGTTCCTTTCATGCTGTATGTATTGCAGTATAATGTTGATTTTGAAAGAGCTTCATCCTCTCCATTCTCAGATACAAGTTCCGCCAATCACTGCGCCGTCGACTCGCTGGGCTTGGGATCCAGAAGAGGAGCGCAAGAGGCAGGAGAAGTGGCAGAAGGAGCAGGAGCGCCAACTACAGGTCAGTTTAAAAATTGAAGACAAATTAATTAAAAGGATACTTGACTCACTGAGCCATTTTCAGCAGTAAAGAGAATTAATTTGATAACGTCAATATTTTTTATGTGCAGTTAATACCTTTAAAAACTTTTTTTTTTTCCACTTGCGGTCAACTGAAGATGACATCACGTGTCCTGAAGAAATAGGTAACGACCAATCACGGCTCACCTGTTTTCTGGGTTTGTTAAGCAAGCTCAGCCTTGATTGATTGGTCATTACCTGTTCCCTGAGAACGGGTGATGTCGTCCTCAGTCGACAGCAAATGGAAAAGTCAGTTTGTAAAGGTGTTAATTGTTCGTGAAAAATAATGAAGTTATCACATTAATTATAGACACAAGTATCCCTTTAAGGTTTGAAGAAGTGTCAATGTTTTATTTTTCATGCAGGAGAAATATAAGCGTGACCAGGAGAAACTGCAGGAGGAGTGGGCAAAGGCCCAGCAGGGGATCTCCAGCAGTTTTCCACAATCTGAGGTGCCATGTTTAAACTGCTAGACTCAATTATACTAACATTAAAATCATTACATTTACGCTATCCAGTCCTCTAATTTTGAGTACCTTTTTTATAGGGAAAAAAAGATGGGCTGAAATTGGCCTGAACTTGACGACAAAAGAAAGGAAATATATCAATCTAAAGCTCCTAATATAAGATATTTAAAAATGATTGTATTAGATTGTTGACCAATCGCAATTAATACATTAAATGATTTATTTACCTTACATGTAATTGTATTCTTACAGTCAAATTCCTAAATTGTTTTTCTTCCTTTTTAGAAAAAAAAAAGACAAAAACAATTGTGGGAGCAGAGAAAAAGTAATAATACAAAATTCATTGCATTACAAGATTATATTTTTTATGTCTGATAGTAATATAAATATTTAATTAAACTATTTACTTGTCTTATATAATTCCATTGTTTCTGTGTAGATTAAATGAAATATGTTTTTGCATCCTACCGCAGAAATTAAATCAAAAGTATACAATCCATTGAATAAATACTAACTAAATTGTATTTAATGTAAGTAATAAATTGTGACCCAGCACAGCAACTTTATTACTACATAATTATGATTCTTCTATATTACCAATATGCTATGTGATAGTTATATTAGTTGGCGAGTGTACACAGAGATTGGTTTTGCTTTTAGCTTTCTTTAAATTGAACCCCAGGATAACAAACTTCTTTTTGAGGAGAAAACACCATCATGTGTTCACTCACACATTTCTCTGCGTCTCCTGCAGCCTGTGTCAACCTTCGCCTACCGGGAGCTGGAGCAAGAGAGGCTGGAGCAGGAGAGGAAGAGGAGGCAGGAGGAGGAGGAGGCGCGCATGAAACTGGAGATGGAGAGAAAGCGGACAGAGGAGGATTTTGAGCGCCAGAGGCAGGAGATGAGGAGGCGGGAGGAGGAACTAGAGCGAGAGAGGCAGGAGGTAGAGAGGAACAGGAGGGAGCAGGAGCAGGAACTGGAGCGCCAAAGGCAGGAGATGAGGAGGAGGGAGGAGGAGCTGGAACGCTTGAAGTTGGGGGAGGAGAGGAGGAAGAGAGAAGTGGAGGAGGAGCGCCAAAGGCAGTTGGAAGAGGAGAGGAGGAGAAGCAGGGAGAAGGAGGAGGAGGAGAGGAGGAAGAGGGAAGTGGAGGAGGAGCGCCAAAGGCAGTTGGAAGAGGAGAGGAGGAGGAGCAGGGAGAAGGAGGAGGAGGAGAGGAGGAAGAGGGAAGTGGAGGAGGAGCGGCAAAAGCAGTTAGAAGAGGAGAGGAGAAGCAGGGAGAAGGAGGAGGAGGAGAGGAGGCAGAGGGAAGAGGAGGAGTTGATGTGGCAGCGGAGAAGAGATGCGGAAAAGGAGGAACTGAGGAGGAGGCTAGCGGCCGCCGAAGAGCAGCAGCGGCGAGAGAGAGAGCGTACCATGGACGAGCAACGGTCATTATTTCTTTGTTATTAACGCATTCAAACCCAAAAACGTATAAATACGTTTTTAATACTCTTTCCTTGACTCCCAAAAACAGATTTATATGGGTTTTTTTGTTTGTTTGTTTTTTTTATGTTTGTTATGCTAAAGCATAAAGAAAGCTTTGCTTCAGCGTCTGACATGAAGAGGTCACTTAAAGCAATGGTAGTTTTTACAAAAAAAGGCCAGCAGGTGACAGCAGAATATAAGAAATTAGCCAGGGCCATGTTATAACAAGCTCTTTTTTGCCAGTGTTTTCAACAGGTTTGTGAATAATGATGAAACTTAGCTATATTCTCATGCTAATTGCTGCAAAACAGAACCAGATAGAAATATACTTTTCCATCTTCCTTTTTCCAGATGTTGCTCTCATTCATTATAGATCACAACTGCTGTCTTTTGATGTTTATCCACCACCACTATGTGAGGCTGGTTGGCCATCAACAGTTTGTCAGTCATTCCATGGCAGTCCATCTGACTCCTTCTCCTTATTGGGCTTGTGTTACCTGAGGCATTTACTAAGTAGGTTGTTACTGGGGGCCATCATCTTGATGTATCCTGGAAGCCCGTTTTTTTCCCCCAGGCTAGTGCCCATGAATCATTAAAAACAAAAAAAATACATACATAGTATAGAACTCTAAAAACAGGCAAGTAAACACGTGTTTACAATTATATAGTTTTTTTTCAAAAAGGTTACAAGTAGTAACAGTACTGTAACTTTGCAGGCAAATCTAATGTAAAATTAAGTTTTAGAAAAAATTGCAACAGTATGTTTACAAACAAGTAAACTGCAAACAAATCTTTGCAGAAGTTTTCATAATAAATAATAGGACAAATGGCAAAAAAGAAATCACGGTAAAGATAAATTTGCAAATGAATACAGCATCAAACATAAATGTCAAAAAGACAAATTGTTGATGGTTTGGTTTGGTTTGGTTTGGTTTGGTTTGGTTTATTCATTTTTTCCTTTCGGATACATTATAGCTTACATCAATCACATCACATCCTTTGCAACATTGACATCCGAAAGAAGGGCTGACGGGTAGAAGCCGAAGCTTATTCTAAACTTATTCTAGTTGGTAAACAAACCAAAAAACAAGTTTCTAAATAAACCCTCAAGATGTAGAGAAAAAGCATATCAGTTTGCAAACAAATCAAATTGTAATTGTTTTTTCTTTTTCCAGGGCGATGTCACTTGAGAATGAAGAAAGACTTCCGAGCAGAGGTCAGTGATTCAAATGTTTAATTAAATACACTTAGCAATTGTACATAACACTTTTAATGGAGTCCACTGAGGCACACGTAAACGTCAAATGTGCGCCGCCGCTGTAGGTGTGTTTGTGCATCGGGGCGGCATGGCCCAGTGGCTGCTGGAGGAGCAGGCCAAGAGCACACGTGAAAAAGTGGCCCACGGTCAAAAGGCCGCAAGCGAGTTGGAGAAGGAGAGGAGGAACATCCTCTATGCCATGAGATACAGGGAGCCTGAGAGAGGTCGGCTCCCGCCCCCGCAATCGTTGCCTCTGATTGGCCTCTGAATCAAAACGTTCCAATCAGCATGCCAATCTGACAATCCAAATCACAATTGATGGGCTTGACCAAATCTGACTGGGAAATCTCAGTATCAACATTCATTGAATGTCAGTCAGTCTGTGCCTGAACCATGAAATAAATTAGAGAAAATTCTTATTCTTTGTAAATAGCGTATTTATTGGTACTTCTGAACAAACAATTTTTGTTTTTGTTTTTTAAATCAACTTCCACATGTGACTTTTGAATTGTGTCATATTTGATACATCTGGTCACAATGCTTTAAATTTGTATATTTATAACTTAAAAAGATATAATAATAATAATAATAATAATAAAGACATATCAAACATATTAGCATTTCCAAAAATCATAAACAACATTTCCCACTTTTAATAAGTATAGGTGTCTCTCCTGTCTCAATTAGGGCGATCTTGCAAGGTCACAACTGGGTGATACTGCCCTCTAATGGATTATCCGTGCAATGCATGCCAGATCATCTACATCAGAGTTTTAATGTGAAAAAAAATACACCCATGAAAGAGGGCAAAATGTCTTGTATTTAATATGATGCGTTTGACGTTGTATGTTAAACGTTAAATGTCTTTAGAATGGATTGAAACCAGATTAGGGATACATGTGAACGAGCAATGTTGCTGGACGGGAGTGAACTGTCGCTCAGTGAGTGAGGGTAGATTACACACAGGTGCATTCTATTTATCATCATAAATCATTTAGGTCAACATTTGATCACTCATAAATCATCAGGGAACATCTGGAGTCCGTTGGCTGCACTGACAGAAAAGGGGTGAATAATTTTTCATGATCATTTTTTTTTTTTTTTGTTTTTTTTTTTTTAAATATGTTATGATTTTTTTTTTTCTATTTCATGATTGTGTCCCACTTGGTGTTGATTCTTCTTCTTCTTCTTAAAAAAAAAAAAAATCTGTATCTTTGAAGGCTGCAATGTGGCAATATATCATAAAGTTCACGGGGGCTAATACTGACCTCCGTGATTGCAGTGACGGGCGGCGATGTGGTCGACGCAAAGGACTCGCAGCCGCCATCGCAGGCCGAGCTCCAGCGCCAGCAACTCCTCAACGACATGAAGAAGAAGACTAACTTGCTGACGGACAGCAGCTGGATCCGCCAACGCTCCGCTACCACCCCTGGCCGCGAGGACCCGCCATCAACGAGCAGGTATGTCGGGCGGCCCGGCTGGCGGTGCTGGTGGTGCTGGTGTGGGCTCGCTAACACCCAAGTCGGTTGTGGCTTTCCATTCTGGGGCTAACTGGCAACATTGGGCGCCGGGTTGGCTTTGCAGGAGCGGCTCTCTTGATCACCTGAATAACCCTCTCAACTCTTGGCGTTCGTCGTGGACACCCAGGAGCGACTCCTATATTCCAAACTACTCCCGACCGCACTCCGCCCTCTCGGGCAGCGCTCCCTTTTACGGCGGCGGGTCGACGGGGGCGCGGTCCGGCTCGAGTACACTGCCCCCCGATTTCCGGGGCCCGGCAGCTGGAACGACCCCCTGGTCTCGACAGTCGTCGTCCCCTTCGCCGTCTTCTCTGTTTCCTACCACCTCGCCCGAACCCGCTTCTGACGCAGGTTGTCGGCAGCAACGCAGCAGGTAAACTGGGCTTCGCTGGTGTCGGAACAGAGGTGATGGAGCGGCTTTCGTGAGTGCTGGCGAAAGCATCTGCGTTTTGTTGCAAATGATTTTTTATTTCTCTTAATGTCTGCAAAAACATGTTTGCTTGTTTGTTTACAATATGTTGTATCCATTTTGGGCATTCATCCACAAGCAAACTGATTTTTAAGTTGCAAAGTACTTTTTCTTTTTTTCAAGAAAATGTTGGCCATTCAATAAATCAGTTTCCACGAGTGTTAATTTCGTCAATGAAAACTAAACAACAATCATTTCGTCAACACACATTTTTCACTGGACTAAAACTAGACTAGTCTAGACCAAGGTTATTTTAGTTAACTAAAACTAACGAAAAAACAACTACTAAAATTCAAAAAACAATTTCGTTAACGAAATAAATAAAAGCCGAAATGTTTTTTAAAAAATGAAAACTAACTGAAACTACATTTTTTGTTTACAAACTAACTATAATTATCGCAAAAAGGTCATTTGTTTTAGGCTTTGGTAATTAATGGAATGTATGAGCCTTTGGGGATGATTTTATTATTTTAAGTAGATTTATTTTGATATTAACCAAAATAAGGAGGTTTGAAAGTGTATCACGCAGAAGCAACGTCATCTAGCAGCAGCCAATAGAAAATCATCTTCAGATGATGTCGCTCCTATAGTTTTTTTTTTTTTAATATTAATAAGTAATACTCACTTGTTTAAAACTAAAACTAATACTGAAATTAACTCAAACTGAGCATTTATTAAATAACTCAAACTAATAAAAACTAACAGAACCATCATGATAACTAATTAAAACTAACTAAATTTAAAAAACAAAACTCAAAATGAAATAAAAACTAACTAAAATGAAAAATTCCAAAACTATTATATCCCTGCTCTTGAATAAAACCCTCATTAATAAACAGTAACTGGGACTAAATCAATGCATTTTCGTCATCTCATGAAGACAAGACGAAAATGTAATACACTTAATGAAAACGGGACTAAAATCTATGGACATTTAAATGATCTGATTTTGTAAAATCTGTGACACTGTCATGTGATACAGTGACACACCCCCTTTCATATCTGCAGCTAGCGAGTGCAACATGCACAAACATGGGACGGACAGGAGGTGGATTCGTGGTGAAATGTTTAAAAAAAAACAAAAAAACTAAATTATAGTTATAGCATAACAATTACCCAACGGCTATAATTTTCCAACAATAATTTTAATCCGACCGCTAATTAATGCTGGTTAACTTGCTAGCTCGTAGCACAGAGCCATAGTAGCCACTTGTTGATATACCGTAATTGTGTGAAGTTGTTTTTCATCAAAATGATGAGGAAAAAAAAGTTGTGAAATAGTTTGACATCCGAAATGTTCAACATAATCTGCTGACGGGCAAAATGATTGCCCTGACTAAAACTAGACTAAAACGACAGATTGTGTTGACTAAAATTCGACAAATAAATTTATGTTTTCTTGGACTAAAATAAAGACTAAAATGCTTGATTTATAGTCGCCTAAAAATTGACTATATAAAAACAGGATGAGGTTGACTAACTATGATAAAAACAAGCGAGATTGACACTGGACTAAAACTGAGACTAAATTTAAAAATGGCAGATGAAATTTCCACTTTCTGTCAGTTGCTGTAGTTGTGTTGAAATATGATCTATGTCAGTGACTGCGTGCGCTTCCAAACATCCATACTGTGCGTTATGTGATGCAGGTCAGTGAGCGGTAAGAAAGTATGTACGTTGTGTGACACGCCGCTGGGAAAAGGAGCCGCCATGATCATCGAGTCCCTCGGGCTCTGTTATCATTTGACCTGTTTTAAGGTGAGATCTTCTTCACACCTTCTGACGATCTCACACATTTCTTTATCTTGAAAGTCCAAGATAAAGTCAATCTCAACCGTAGTCTTGATTGCCTTATTCCACTTTGACGTCAATGAGCTGCATGATTTCCTTTGACCAAATATTTCTCTCTTTCTAAATTCTTCCGGGCATCAGCCCACATCTCTTTTGTGTTGTTTTGTTATGTCTCTTCCCGCTTTTACTGTGATTGTGAAAATAATAATGTTCCATAACTTGTGGTTGTTACATGTCATTGGTTATCGCATAAAACGGGCAACTTTGGTCAGGGTTAGTCAGTTACATATTTAGTTGGCAAACTATTTAATCAGTCAGCCATTTCATTTGCTAGCTAGCTAATTGGTCAATACATTAGTTGCTTAGTTCTATCGTTAGTCAATCAGCTGGTTGGTCGGTCGGTCTGTCAGTTGGTCAGCTAGATATTTAGCTAAACAGTTAGTTTGGTGAGATAGCAGGTTAGCTAACTGATTAGTATTCAGTAATTTAATTAGCCAGCTAATCAGTTAGTCAGCTTGTTAGTTGGTCAGCCAATCTGTTTAGTTAGTTTGTCAGTAATTGGTCAGTATATTAGCTGGTCAGTTAATTGGTTAGTTAATTGGTTAGTTCTATAGTTAGTCAAGCGGTTGGTTGGTTGGTTGGTCGGTTGGTTGGTTGGTTGGTCGGTGGGTTGGTCGGTCGGTCGGTCGGTCGGTTGGTTGGTCAGACTTGACTTGACTTGACTTGACTAAACAGTCACCGGTAGTTGTCTAAGATAATTAGTTAGCAGGTTAGCTAACTGATCAGTATTCAGTAATTTAGTTAGCCAGCTAATCGGTTAGTCAGCTTGTTGGTTGGTCAGCCAATCTGTTTAGTTAGTCAGGTTTTTCCTTAGGTAGCTTGTTGGGTGGTTAATAATTGGTCAGTATGTTAGCTGGGCAGCTAAATGGTTGGTCAGTTAATTGGTTAGTTCTATAGTTAGTCAATCAGCCAGTTGGTTGGTGGGTTGGTGTGTTGGTCGGTCAGTTAGTCAGACTTGACTTGACTTGACTAAACAGCTAGTTGGCTAAGATAGTTAGTTAGCAGGTTAGCTAACTAATCAGTATTCACTAATTTAGTTAGCCAGCTAATCAGTTCGTCAGCTTGCTGGTTGGTCAGCGAATTTGTTTAGTTAGTCAGTCAGGTTTTTCCTTAGGTAGCTTGTTGGGTGGTTAATAATTGGTCAGTATGTTAGCTGGTCAGTTAAATGGTTGATCAGTTAATTGATTAATAAATTAGTCAGGCAATCAGTTAGTTAGTTAGTTAGTTAGTTAGTTACAAATATGTATATATTGTCAGTCAGTTATTGGGATTCAACAAAACAAAACAAAACAAAACAAAACTGATTTCATCTTGAAATATACGCGTTTAAAAAAAAAATCAACATTGTGTTTGTTTCCAGTGCATCGACTGCAAGTCGGCCCTTGGGGGATCGGAAGCTGGGGCTGAAGTCCGAATCCGAAACAAACAACTCTACTGTAACTCCTGCTACATGCGATTCAATAGTAAGGCTTTCTTCTTCTTCTTTTTCTCTGTCCACTCGTGGCAACTCTTTGTCTGGGTTGGCTAGTTGTCTAATTGTTTTAGTAGTCAGTCAGTTAGCATTTTGGTTGGTGAGCAGGTTTGTCTGTCAGTTTAGTTGTTTGGTTTTGGTTCATCCATCTCTCTGTCTGTCAGCTAGTTAACAGCTTAGTTTGTCTGTTCTTTTATATTTTATCTGGTTTTATTTTCCTATTTTATGTGCAGCCCTTTGGTTCCCCTGTGGATTTTTAAATGTGCTATACAAATAAAGTTGATTGATTGGTTATTTAAGTTTTTTTTTAAACAAACATTGAAAAAAGGACACAATAATTACCAGGTTGTTAGCACCCACGCTCACATGTGACATTGCTGCTCCTGCCTGTAAGATACAATTTCAAAGTTTTTGTGACGTGTCTCTTCCAGCTGGCCAGCCCACCTCAATGTGACTTGAGGGTCCTCCAGAAGATTGACGAGGAGACCACGAGCGACAACAACCCATGATGCTGGCTCCACGTGGCCCACTTCCGCATCTTCATTCCTGAGATTCGAATCATTATGTTGTTGTTTTTTGTTTTGTTTTTTGTTCTTTTTAACCCGTGGGTAAGACTGGTGTGTGTTTTATGCGCAAGATGTGAAGTATTACAGCTGTACAAAGGGTTCTTCTTCGGCATACAACATTCGGTTACTAGAGCAGGATTGGGAAAACCCAAGGCCTGCGGGTTCATGTACGGCCAAGGTGAACGTTAATTCTATCATAGCAAAGATCATATATTTTCATAAATGTAGTATGGCCCTGAGAGGGAAAAGGCTACTCACCCCCTGCTCTGCATTTTCCTTTTATTATTACTATTCATGAAAAAAATAACACTTCTTCCCACTAGTTGTGTTCAGTGTTCATCCGCCTACTTATGTGCCTTTATGTCTGAAACAGGGAGAAGTAATTAAGATTACTATTATCATTATTCAGACTGTATTTAATGAGATGGATTATTACACAGGTTGTGAAGAATATATATGTAATGATGGCACAGATATTTGTAAATAAAGACTTTAACGCTGATCTTGGACTCGTGTAATTGTGCTGTCTGATGATTCCAGGTGTCTGGGTGGAATTTCAATGAGGCTATTTGTCACGCCCCTTTGATTCCGCAAGCGGCATCGCATGACACTTTTGATAAGCCACCTCCGCAAATCCTAATAATCCCGCCACCGAAGCTGTTACACGAGATCCAATTTGCAATGAGCGTTTATTGAATATTCATACCCCGGCCTCTCTTGCTTCCACGGCAAAAAGGTAGGAAATTGTCCTTGTCGTTGCGTAATTGAGAATAAGGCTGGAATGGAAATGAGTCAAAAGGGGGGCAAGGGGCTGCGGAATTGGCTCTGTTAGTCTTACTGTGGAGACATCTCAAATTCTTCCATCCTCCACTTTGGATTTTTCTTGGCGCTCTGCAGCGGGGAGATTTTCAATCCGACTGCTTGGAAAACAAACTCAACCTCAATGCTGTCCTGGATGAGGAATATGAAACCGAATAGGACACTTTTCTCCTTTACTGTTCTAGTTTCATTTCTATTCAACTTCCAGCAACTTTTGGGGAGAAGCGGGACAAGAAACCATTTATATGGTCTAACTAACAGAGAGATCTTCATTCCTAAATGATATAAAATGAGACTTTTCTAAGAAAAGTCATTTTTCAATTTACAATTAAAATACTGAGTTGTAATTATTAATGAACCTAACAGCGTATGTGTTGGGTTTTTGTTGCTGTAGCTAAAACTCACCAATAGGGGGTACTGTGGTCTCAAGTCTAAAAATATTTTTTGGACACCAGTCCCCTACATATCGGGAGAATTTTATTTAACGTGTAAATTCAGAGAAAAATGCAGCTGTTGATATTTACGGCTATCATGTCAACTACTTTGAAGGAGAGGAAACTTGTCATACATTTCAAATAGTTTACATAGATTTTCAAATGAAAGTGTATCAGATTTTAATGATTTTTTTTTTTAAATTGTAACACTACAATTAAAAAAACCATGTTGCTCCTAGTTTTCATACATGAATGCAGGTTTTCAGTCTGTTGTGTTTTTTAAATCATTCATTTATATATACTTTATGTTTGTAAGTGTGATGTTTGTGGAATGGGGGGCTCTTTTTGGCATTCTTCACACTTGAAAAGGTTTTTGTTTTGTTTTGTTTTTTCTTCCCAAAAATGTGGACTTAACTGTCTCATCACAATTTTTAGCAATAGAAGACTTTTTATCATCATCATTATTATTATTATTAGAGGCAAATATTTAATTCATTTCAGACTTTCAAATCCCTTCTGGTGGACTTCATGCACAAGGTACATTGAATGAAAGGGGGTAAAACAAAATGTATTAATGACACATAAAGTCATACAAATATTTGAGGGATACGTTTGCTATGTTGCTCTAAATAATGTTAATAGGGGAACTTCATTATTGCTCTAGTCCACCTGATGCTTTGATATAATTAGTCATGTGACCTGTTACCACGCGAGTGTGCCCATTATAAAGTCAATCGACCGTGCAAGGGTTTAAGGGGAACCTTAAAAGTCAACCTGTAAATGCCACTCTCTCCAGAGAACCATTGAATGTTTATGCGTGTTCTGGAACAAGCAAACTTCCATTTATTTTCTATCACACCTGTTCTGGGAATAAATTTATTACCTTGCAATTTTTATCCCTCCATGGGCAAGAGTAAAGAGCCGTCATAAAATGCCAGGGACAAGAATTTACACCTGCGCAACACCTAACCCTGAGAAATGTAAGGGAGCAGCCACAAAATTCACAAAAGAAACATTTACAGTAAATGATCTGACAGCAAGAAAACGGTTGATAACACTGTAAGCGATACATAAAGTTGGAGCCAAAACTCGAACCCTGAACCTCAGCTCTCTGAGGCAGACATGCTAACCACTAGTGGTGTTTATCATACTGTATGCAAATATTTATTTATTTTTTTATGGTTCCCAGGTGGCTCTAAAGTAGCCTATTGCTAATCAACGGCTAATCACTCCCCTCCTGAGATATTGATCTGTAACCTTATTAGCACAGATCCTAGCAGTGACGAACGAAGGCCCTTCACGCTAATCCCCGACGCGCTAAAGGGCAACGCGACAAACGAAGCGAGGGGGCCGTGTGACACCCGCAGGCTGCGAGGCACTTAAAGAGGAAATAAGAAAACATCTCCTGCTGGAGACAATCCATCCTCGGCTCTGTTCTGACTCATACGCTTTATGACAGAGTAGGACATGTTTGTTATCGGAAACAAAACGGGCCTCCCGCGGGCGCTACCCCAGAAATAGGATGCTATAAGCAGAAGCTTTGCTTTAGCTTTAGCCTCCGTATGCGAGACGCCGCTGCTGTTTGCTATGTGATCTTAAAAACCCCTAAAAAATCTAATACCGATTTAAATTATGTGGAATATATTTTAATTAATCATTACTGAATGACTGTTTTTTGTTGTTGTTTATATATATCTCAGCAACATATATATATATATATATATATATATATATATATATATATATAATTACTCTGTTGGGGGGGTAACAGAAAAAGAAATATTCATAAAAACATTTTTTTTTAAATTATTAAACAAGGAAAAATACTCAGAAAAACCTAAGAAACTATTCAGAAAACAGGAGGAAAATATATTTAAAAAAAACAACAACAACACAAAAAGCGGGGGCAATAAAACACATTAAAAAATACTCTAAAAAAACAATAATTAGAAAAAAAATGGGTTTTTTTTTCAAGTGAATGCAACACGCTTCCGTATTAAAGCACTGAGATAAATATTTCGTTTTAAATTGGAAGAAGTAAAATTTAGATCATCCAATCAATTTAAGAATTGTAGATTTTGACTCACACTTAACTGTTGCACAGTACATAAGAATAGTTTTTAATCATCCCAAAAAATACTTCCAAAGCGCATCCATTTCTCTCTAAAGCCAACACAGAGACACTAATTGATGCTTTTATTACCTGTAGAATTTGATTTTTGTAATGCTCTTCTTTCTGGTTTTCTAAAAAGAATATTGTGCCATTTGAGCGACTCCAGAACTTCAGCTGCAGAAATGCTGACAAAGACCAGAAAGAAAGCCTTATTACATGATTATTTGGTCTGCACTGGTTACTTGAACCCTTCATGATTGATTTGAAGATTCTTTAATTAGATTTTAAAACCCTTCATGGTCTTGGAGCACCTTATATATATATATATTTATATATCAGATTTTCTTGTAATTTATGAGCCATCCCAAATGTTCACGTCTTCAGAGGTGCCATGCATATTCATGAGTTAAAACATTGCAGCCAACCCTGTTGCACAGCATTGCGTAAACCTTAAAATTCATACAGCCCTTGTTATGATATCTTCAACCGGCAACAATAGTTCATACATTGCAGGCAGATTTCCTGAAGAAGAGCTCCAGTACATTTTCCATTTGGTTTGTATTTTTTCAAACATGATTATGTGGGTTGAGGGAGGTGGGGGCGGGGGGGTTGAATTATTCACAGAAGAGGAGATGAAGTGAGAAGTGACTGTGTATGACTTATTCCTGCCTGGAGCTCCTGACCTTCATCATCTCCTTCTATGGTCGTCAAGGACACCTGCATCCAATTAAGATCCAATAAATGTTTTTACAAATATATCAGAGTTTTGTTTAGCAACATGGTTGTTATTTTAGTTGAACAATTGTCTTGCGTCATACATAGAGCTCTATTATATTTTAGCTTCTGCGGCATAGAGTGCATTACTTGTCTGCCACCAGCAGAGGTGCTGTTGCATCCTGCTTCCCAAATTTCTTGTCAAAAGAACAACATGGCTCCTCATTAAAACGCTGGCATCCAGACAGGAGTTTAGAACATTCAGAGAGTTCTTCACATCCAATCTAAAAATCAATCCAACAGAAAGTGGTTGCCGTGTGTAAAATATCCTCCTGACTCGAACAATTGATTGCGTCGTCTTGACTGTGGAGAAGCACTCACGTGGGGCGAGGAAATGAAGATGGCGGCCCATTCGGCTTTATTGTGTCGACCTTGCGAGATTTCCCCGGGAGCGCATAAAGCCTTTTGGGCCGTTCTTTTGTGCGCGCGCCATTCAGCGTCATTATCGCCCTCACGGCGCTGTAATTACACGGCCGCGGTGCGAACAGCCTTCGGTGGACTATTATTTGTTGCATTGTTAAACGGCTGCTTTTGTTTGGGCGGACGCGGGAGCGCTCGGCTCGCGTCGATTTATGGATGTGAAGTTTTGTACGGCGGTATCTTGATGGAGGGTTGGTGGTGGAACTGGTCATCAATAAGAACAGAGTGAACATTCCTCAGACATGTTCAAGAGCAGGGATGGTCGGTTACTACTTTCCCTTGTACGACTAGACAGGAATAATAATTAATCTGTTAATTAATAATTCATCTATTTTGTAAATATGTATATTAGGGGTGTCAGGCGATTCAAATTTTTAACCGCAATTAATCAAGTCAAGTCATCTTTATTTATATAGCGTTTTCAAACAGCCTTAGCTGTCACAAAGCGCTTCACAGAAACGTAACACAACAAACATAAAATAGCATTTCTTCAATAGTTTACTCATGATTAATCGCAAATTTTATATCTGTTCTAAATATACAATAAAATGCACAATAAAACATTTTTTCTAAGTTTTCATACTCTTGTTAACATAAAAATGGAAAAAAAAAATGTTAAACTAATAAATATGGCTGCATCTTTTAGTCATTGATACAGTAAATTCATTCATAAAATTATGTTAAAATTAAAAAGATGTACTGTAAAGAAACGAGTGTGATATTGATTTGTATTGAGGTCATTTTTCTGCCACTAGACGGCATATTCTTTGCATTTGTAAGGCGTCGGTGACAGCTCAGTGCATTTTTCTTTTCATATTAAGAGCTCTCTACTCTTTAACATGAAATGAAATTCTGCACATTTTTAAAATTGTAAAATATAATTTGACCTCATTCGCCAAGTAAATACATTATTATTAAATTTATTACTGCAAAATTTTGACATGGACGTGTCTGCTGCATTGTGAATGGAATTCCCCCAGTAAAGGTTTTCCAAGTAAGGGGCAGTTACTTGTGCGTTAAAAAAAATTAATGTATATGTATATATATATATATATATATATATATATATATATATAAATGACGACTAAGACATCCTTACATACAATTTACATGTGAACTGACATTTAGTGGGGAGAAAAAAAACAAACCTTCAGCCTCCACCCTTTTGATTGCATTCCATGTTTGGAGGTTCCATCATGTATGTTCCATGATTACTAGCTTCATCAGGGTGACTTCTTCCTTCGAAGTCCCGGGAGAACACGAGCCATCTGCTGTCTTCTTCCAGGGGGAGCTAGCTGGCGAGCCTTGGAGGGTTCTTCCACATTTCTGGCTCCTGGGTGACTGTTTGTTTTGCTTGAATGCCCTTCTTTCTATAATTCACACATCCGAGGTTCTTTGGGGAGACGGAAAACGGAATTCCCATAACTTTCCTTCTCGTATCCTTGGTAATCCAATATTAAAACATAACAGTATCTCTGTCATGGAACGATTGCACTTTTAAAAATATCTTATGAAGAAGAAAAATACCATTCGTTAATCATAGGAGGAAATGATAATATTTTTGGAGTTTTATGTTTCAGTTAAAATAAAAGCATACTTAAAGTTCATTTCATTAAAAGCAGTTGAATTCATGCAAGATGTCAGCAAATCACATAAAACGTCTGCTGAATGACGCCAAGTGTTTTACTTACGTTTTTGTTTTTTTTTTGCCACTACAGAGGGCTTCCATATGTGATGATTAACCATTAAACACAACAATCCAATTTGAAAATAGACTAACCCAACTAAACACATCCTACTCCCACTCCTATAGTGTCACTCGCTAGGCCACGCTCATCATCCACCGCACAAATACTACAGTGAAAATTATCCATATATTTCCAACTGAAATGAACAGAAATGTTTGATATGTTTCAGCTTTCCCCAAAAAACAATGAAATGGTTGTACTGTGCAAAAATAGCACTCCGTTATTTTGTACTTTATAAAAACAAACTAATTAAATACAATTTATTGGACACCATTTAGCATTAGCTGAATGCTGTGCCTTCTGGTGTGCTTACTTTGGCCACAAAGGGACAGTTTAAGACGAGCGACTGTTCATTGCTGCGCTATTATAAATCCTACAAAAGTTCAACAGTCAAAACTCCTCTTTGACTCATTAGTACGGCACTATTATTATTTGTTCGAAACAGAGGATATGACTGTGAGTCCTGTTATATTGTCTTGTTTACAATTTGTTACTGAACCATTTGTGTTCAGTCCATTGCTTAAGGAAATTGATTTTTTTTTCAATTTATTTTATTTATTTATTTTTTGTCCCCCAACCCCCAGTTGCAAAATGCCATCTGCGCCCCTGCACCAATAGATTCATCTAGTTGCAGATTTTTAAAAATAGTTTTCAATATTTTTTTTGCGGAAGGCTAACTGTTGTTTTTCATGGAAAGAGTTTATTGGTGGTTTATCATTAATTGTTCAACAACTTTTTTGTTTAATAAATGTGATTATTCATGAAAAAAAAATAATAATCCAGTGCATTTAATAATGGGTCTCAATTATAAACAGATTTTCTGTATCCGCAGGCTAGCTTGGTCCCTATCCCCTGTGAATAGCAGGGGGTCCATCATAAATGCAAATTTAGTATTAAGCTAGTGGGGCCTGTGTTTATGTTTGGCTGTTTTAAATACACAACGTAGAATTTTTTTTTTATGTTTAGCTTGGCAGCATTGAACTGGGAGTGTCGTAAAACAGTTTGAAGGCACTAAACTGCGCATCTAATGTGCACTTGCGAGTCAAAGCAAAATTCGGTCAAATGACAGCTCATATCGCAAAATTCATTACCCGAGTCATGCATCTTGAGTTGAATTTTTTATTTTATTTTTTAAACACATGACAAGTTACATGTGATATGCGAGCAAATTCAGTTATGAGCTTGGTCACGGAAGATTGATGAGTCAAGGTAGCAGTGCAATATAATTCTGTTTTGTAATAAGAGCGGAACTTCCAACATAGTGGTACAATTTGTAATTACACCTGTTTTGGGAGAAAAATATGTCTCAAGAATCAAATCAAATATCCAGTTCAGCAACATTCATTAAATATGCTTAACTTCATGGTAATTTGTTTTTTCTTTGTCTTTTTTATGGTTTAGACTACTAGTGATGATGGCAAAGACTTGGTGGTACAAGGAACTAACTCACTTCAAAACCACAAAATCGATTTTTACATCATACTTGAATGAACCTCTTTTTTTAGGCTTGGGGTCTATCTCAGGTCAAATTCCTGCCGGTCCCGGATCACTTAGCATCACTTTAGTGCACTTTGGAGGACTAAAATGGAGCGCAAACACCACAGTCATGAGATCGCCACCCATCCACCCTCGTCCAGCCGTTCCCCATGTTTGGCATTAAACCCATCACCGCCTACGTTGCGGTAAGCAAAGCGAGGAAAAAAAAAAAAAAAACAGGAGGCCTGGAGCTAATTAGACTGTTTGCCTTGTTAACTCGCTGATGTTTGCTTCACTTTATCACATCACTGGCTTCCATTTGTCTTCCAACTTAATTTCACGCTTTGGCGGGCCGATACTTTGTGTCCTCGGGGTGACGCGACATACGACATGGATCCCAAATAGTGACAGGTGAGTTTCGTCGTCGGAATGGTTCAAATGCCCCTTAGTAGAGCCACAGAAAAGACAAGTTGGGGTGCTTTTGGCGAACTCCCCGCCAGGCTCCCCTACTGAAAATCGTTACGTGATCGATAGCGCTAATATGTTAAACCATCTGACCTTTCTTGGCCTCAGGATGTCAATGGTGGAGGTGGATGTGGGCCTCAGAGGAACTTCTAAACCTGGATGTCAGGGGACCAGTGGGGAACAGGGTGCGCTCAATATGATTAGCAGTCATCGTGATAACACCATGTGGTTGCAATCAATAGGCAGAGGCCTATTTTCAGGAAAAGAGTTTCAAAACAGGCAAGAATTCTCTTTTGATATCATTCGTAATGTTTTTTCAAACTTTTTGAGGTTGCTTTTGCTATTTAAGTGAGAGTCTTAATGATTTAAAAAAAAAATGATATTGAGCTGGTCCTCAGCAGCCAAATGCAAATGCTGACAGTTATTGAACATGAACCTGGAAATAGCCAGATTGATAATTGTGATTATCAATAGTGAGTTCTCCACAATATCAATCTGAGACCGCGTCAAGGTGATTTGCTCGGGAAAGGCGGGAAACATTCTGTACATTACTGCGGCATCTTGTGCACGTCGACATAACTTTTGTTTTGACCAATCACGGTAACGGATGAAAATGTCATTGTCGTTGTCTCGTAGGTTGGACAAAAAAAAAAAAGCACGAACATCTTTACCAATTAAAAAGCACAACATGCCTCTTCTTCTTTCAACAAGGAAATGGTGAGTAATTCTGCGAGAACAGAATTAATTGCAGCGTCCATTCGTCCATGTTATGTTTGTTTCCTGGTTTCGTCACAACCACATATCCCACCCCCAAACACAATATTGTTTTCTGATTGGTCCAAACTACCAGTGGTTCCCATCGGTGAAAATCAGCATACTCGGTACAAGATGGATTCTCGGAAGTTTGTGAATTCACAAATACCGAAGAATTCAGCTTGCAAAGCAAGGTTATATACTGCCCCACAGTGGCCATAGGTGGACACAGCAGAAGGAAACAATTGAATTGAAACAATGTGGCAAAAAAAAAAAAAGTTTCATTAAAGGATCATTGTCCAGTTTGTCACTTTTTTACTCACGACTGCCACCTCTGGCCCAAAGTGTAACTGCAGCATCTGTGTTAGGCTCGTTCGTTGTGCACGAGCGAATACGTGCACGATCTTAAAGTGATAGCCTCAGTTGACAAACAAAGACATGACTTCAAATGAGGTAAGAAAAACTAAGCCCCTCCCCTCACCAAAGAAACTGTGGACTGTGTGGGGGTCCGCACACTCTACTATAAAGGGAAGATAAAAGCTGATAGATGCTGTCAGAGTAAAACAGTCAGAGCTCTTTCTTTTTTTCTTTTTTTTTGCTACAACTGATTAATAGTATTTCCATTCTTTTAAATGGGAAAAGATATGACATAGTCGCCACATAAGAAATTAAACTTGTATTTCAAGGCTCCAGTGTATTGTTATACTAGTATTTTTTTCATTCCTTTTTAATTATTAGTTTTATTATTATTTTAAACTTCCTTACGCTATATGTTTTAAAGTTTGTTGAATGTTTTAATATTGTCATTGTATGTTCTCTTAGTAAATTTTGTAACCTATTTTTATTTAGTCTTCTTTCTCTGAATGTTAATTATTGTTTGTTGATGCTTATGTGTTGTCTTTCCTTGTGTAAAGCACATTGAGTTGCCTTGTGTATGAAATGTGCTATACAAATAAACTTGCCTTGCCTTGCCTTGCCAAACTTGCCTTGCTGCCCTCCGGAAGACGCTTCAGGTCACACAAAACTAAAACCAACAGGCTCAGAGATTTTTTCCCCAGAGCCATCATCGCCTTAAATAAAAAATTGCACAAATAACTAAACTCCCCACAAATGCTCTTTAAACTAAGTAAATATTTATTGTTAACATACTACCTCATACAAATGCATATAAACCCATGCAATACTTCCTTAGGATTCCCTATTTTTAGAAGTCTTTTATTTACATGTTTATTCTTATTTGCACAATGTTGCCTTATCGCACTATTGTATTATTGCATTCTGATAACTGATGTACATAGTCAACCAAGGAATCATGATCATTCCCCTGTAAAGAAAATTCTCAGTGTAAATACTCTGCTTTCATATGCAAATATTCTCTTGTGTAAATTTTTGTCCATACATATTCTAAATTATTTTTATCTTTTTTTTATCTTTCAATTATTTTGTAATTATTTTTATATGTGTATACTGGAGTGCCATGTCCAATTTCGTTGTTACACAATGTTTACCGTTGTAAACAATGATAATAAAGGTCATTCTATTCTATTCTATTCTATTCTATTCTATTCTATTCTATTCTAGTAATATTGTTTAAAGCTAGAGTTAGTAAAGTTAATTAAAGCAAGAATCTCATTTAGTTTAGATAATTGGGACTCTGTTTTTACAGTAAGGCCACATGGTTGTAGGTAGCCAACAAGTTCCTTGCCCATCATCCGTGAGGGAATATTTTACCTTATTGAGTTCAAACCTTTAGATTGTTGCTTTTTATTGAAACAAGAACCGTATTGATTGATTTCAACGGCAATCTGACTGGTGGGGATGAAGTGGCCAAAGCCAAATGTCTGTATGTAAATGTAGGTATACACAAAGAATATTACCAAGGCTGAACCCGTACTTGTACCTATGCAAAGCACCAATCTATTTTCAAACTTTTAGGGATTTTTTTATTTTTTTTTAATTCATCAGTAATTATGTGTACATTTTTCTAATTGCTAGTGTGGTTATTTGGATTATTTTCTTATTAATCTAATTTTCTAACTTTATATGAAAGGCATCCAAGAAAGTTGAGGATGTTACATCACTCTACAGGAAGTCAAATATTAAATGGTATATGTTCTTTCACAGGAATGGAGAGTGTGAGCGGCTTTCTGTGATGAAGTCACCATGATGAAACTGTTGCATTTCAAAGTGTGAGAATGATCACAAATCAATACTTTCACGGTAGAACGTGTCAGAGACTTTCACCAGCTGAAAAGATATCCGGTTTTGTAAGAGAGACACCTTGAAAAGGAGAGGAAATGTCGAGTCTTTCTTAAGATGACTAAACTGGAATGTGCGACATCACATTCATCACCGAAAGGAAAAAAAAAAAAAAAGATGAATCATATGAGGAAGCGGAGGCCGGTAATCCGCTGCCTGCAAATCCAATTGACATCATGGCCAATGCAAACTCGCATTCATTTTAAGGCTTAACTGCAAAATGTAAGGGTCTGCCGGCTGGAAATTGATATTCCTTTTGATTTTTACAAAAATGAATATGCAAAGAAATTTAATATTATAAATTAATCTGAAAAAAGTCATATAATCATTTAATATTTAAAATCAGGGCTTTTCCTGGCTCAAATTGAGGCAGAGGTGGTATCACCCTGACTATGATGAGTGACTACCGATACCAGGTATCAGTATAGGCACCAATATCAGTCTTATTTTAAGGTATCGGTACTCGCGGATACGATTTTAGGGCAATCCTGCAACCATTTTACGATCAGGGACTAGAAATTAGAAATTATGTGAATACAAAGTTGCCATTCATTTTTACCATTATTTTTAACTACAATTATTAAAAATTCATCCAACTAGTACATATTAAATTGTAAGTATAGTTTAGCAAACACTATTATGTTTATTGTATATACTGTGTTTTTATGCCTCGCAACCAGGAAATGGGCGTGTGCAACAGTTGCTCCTCGATGATCTGTTTCTTCATCAGTACATTAATTCAAGTTTAAAAAAAAAAAAAAAAAAAAAGAAGTAAGAGAAAGTGGTTTCTTCTTCGGTTATTGCTTCAGGTCTTTCCGGTGCAGTGCTGTTGATATAGCGCCTTTAACGCACGCAGAGGAGGTATGCACTAAAATACTCATCATGGGTAGCATCTCTGAGTAAACTTTGAGAAAATCAAAATATGCTCACCCGAGTTTACAGTCTACTGAACACGATGCCCTCACTCTTGGGAAAGGAGAGTGACTTTAGCTCCACATGTTAGAAAGCGCAAGTTATTCACTGCCAACCCACGCTACGCCACTGGCGCCGGGACGCAGACGGCACCTCATGCTGCGGCCGCGCTTCACATGCAATTGGTTCCGCAACAAACAACAAAAGTGGTTAGCCAGTTGGGGAGCACTCGACACTGGCGGCTACACGCAAATATGCACTAGCATGCACATGCAATCTTCCTTACAGGCAGTGTGAAAATACATCCAGCGCTGGATTTTATTTTATTTTTTTCACTTCAGCATTTGAATGACAATGACCCACAAAGAAGTGGAAGAGAGAAGTCCATCTCGCAATAAACAAGGAGGCGCAGCTGGTGTGCAGCCACACACAGCGGGGGTGTCAATGCAGAGGGACACTTTAGGGCAGCAACACCTGCTACAGTCGTGATGCGTTCAGATCACTGATAAAAACCAGTTCATACCAGCGTTCTATTCCAACTGCTGGTATATACTATGCTGTGTTAGTTAGCAGAGGTGTGGACTCGAGTCATGTGACTTGAACTCGAGTCAGACTCAATTTGATGACTTTAGACTCGATGTGAAAATGTGAAAAGACTTGCAACTCAACTTGGACTTGAACAACTATGACTTGTGACTTGTGTGGACTTCAGCCATTCAGACATGTCAGGGAAGACACAAACACGGCGCCTATGCTAAGGCAAACTTCAAAATAAAGCTGATTTTACTTTGAAGTCTGCCTGCATGGTGGCGTGAACGGCTGAACGCACGTTTGACTACTTCTCTTTGACATTTTGGCTTGCATTATCGACGTTTTTATTGAAATTACATATTTTCTACCACCATTATCATAATGCCACCCCGAAAGTATATTAAATAGCTAATTTAGGACGCGAAGAAATCGCAAGTTAATTACGCCGTCATTGAATGATACAGTACAAGTCTCCGGTGTTCGAGGCTAGTCGCTAGCTGTTAGCGTTAGCATCGGGTGCCTAGCTAGCAACAGCAGTATGACAGCTGTTACTTGGCTGGCTTGCTTTTCGTATTGTTTTCAATATTGTGGACGTAGGCTACTTTGTAATCCACTCTCCCTGTTTAAACGAAGGGATTGTGCTTTAAATTGCATTTAGATGTACTTTTCATAATTAAAAATGAATAAGTAGAACTTTTCCTTCATTTATAATTATTTTATGAAACACTAGCTTAATATAATGTAAGGCAGGATACCGTTTTATTTTATACATGGACCATGTATAAAATAATTATGTATCTTGCCTTATATTGCACTTAAAGTTGTATTCCTAAATCCTAACGGCCATGTTAGACGATTTGATTTTATATATAAAAAGAAAATAATAATAATAATAATGGGCAAAAGCATTTTATAAAAATAAATTAAGACAAAAATCTATTTATCTGTTTTGTTTTGTTTTGTTTTTCGAAACAATCCGATCCATGACTTTTGTGATCCGTTGCACCACTAGTTGTTTGGGAACAAAAACTATGTTGTGGTCAACAAAAAAATAAATAAATAAATGAATTGCAGTATGTCAAGATTTGATCACTGATGGCAAGGCAACAACTTCAAACTCCGTTCAACATCTGAAGTTGCTCAAAGAACAGTAAGTAAGCTAAAGTCAGTTGTTTATCGGCGAATTATCGTTGCTCGCTGTGTAGTTAATGAGACTGTAAACTCACTAGTAATACATTGCAAACACGGCAATCTGCTGCACCACTCTGGGGTCACTCCCTGACTCCTACTTTGAGGGTCACGCGAAATAATACAATCTACAATATTGTTGAAAAAACGCGAACTGACTTGAAACTCAAGTGTAGGACTTGTGACTTGCTTGAGACTTGTCAGTCTTGACTCGAGACTTTGACTGGGGACTTGAGGGCGAAGACTTGAGATTTACTTGTGACTCGCAAAAATAATGACATACTCCCACCTCTGTTAGTTAGTCCACAAAATACTTTGAACTGGGCTTTAGACTGCTCTAGTGTTAATTTCATCAACAAAAACTAAACAACAATAATTTCGTCAACACACATTTTATTTTGGGTTTTATTTCAAGCATTTTTTTGTTGCATAGTCTTTTGAAACTGCATATTGTCGTGTTATTGTCAAGTTTGCTATTATTGTACTTTGAGTATGATCTCTCACGCCATCTTCTCTGTGTGGAGACAAACCCACACATTTCCTCTATGGACATTATGTGCATACATTCATGGACATGCTGGCACATACAATGGACCGCAATTGAAATAAGCCCATGGCTTTATTGTGTTTATATCCCTTTGGCAGCTGTTTTGCCGTTGTATGTTTGTAAACACGCTTTGTTGTCAATAAATATTTCAGTCAATCAATCAAAAAAAGTTGAGAACAGCATTTGCAGTAATACGGCAGTTTGTCGCAATTTGCAGCACAACTCCACTATAGGAAAAATGTAAATCCAACCTTGAAACCGAATTAAAGTGGAATAAAATCAGCTTTATAGTGCGGCCTGAGCATGAATGAGCAACACAGAGAGCAGTGCAGAGTGCAGTATTGAGCTTTTATCAAAAAGTATAACGGCCATGGAAAGATCAAGTTTGTCAGGTGGGAGGTTTAATGACCTTAATGAGAGCATTCTGATGCATTCGGAGGTGAAGTGAGTGCACAAGTCTTGACGTGATGGCGCTTTTAAAAACAGGCCTCAGAATAAAAGTGCTGTTAAATAACCCCACAGCGTGTGCTTGATTAATCATTGAATTGTGAAAATGTAGAGGGGAACCTCAAAAGTTGAGCAAATTCTGTTCCGGGATGCTAAATATCCAAATACTGTATTGGACGCACAAGAAATGTGTTCATCAATTCACAAGAAACTTGTTTTAAGTAGTGTTGTTCCGATATCGTTTTTTGGCTCCCGATACCGATACCGATACCCAGCTTTGCAGTATCGGCCGATACCGATACCATACCGATACTTAAGGTTTTTTTTTTCTCAACATGAAAAAGATGTCCTGCCATTGGTTCAGAGCATTCAAGGGCCAATAGGATATCTTAGATCAGCATGCAGTGAACATGTCACATATCAGTGAATGTTGTGCACGAGCAAGACACAAGATGCTGCATCCAAAATCCTATATTAGCGTTGGAATTAATGGTATCGGCATGTTACTTGTGAGTAGTCACTGATACCTATACCACTGTTTTTATGCAGTATCTGCACCTCTGCCGATACCAGTATCGGTATCGGAACAACACTAGTTTTAAGATCCATGTACTTGTATTGTCTTCCTCACTAGTAAGACAATTCAGCCCACTAGTAGAAGAGCTGTGACACTATTGGCCTACTAGTGCTCAATACAATCTTACTACTACAATAAACTACTGTGCTTCACTAGTAGCACCCCAGTAATCCCTTGCTCCATAGGTTCAGTCTAAATCATAATTCTTACCCCTATAGTAGTGAACGTATGATAATTGGATTGATGGATTTTCTTCAGCTGTGTTGTTTTTCCAAATGTTTGCTTTTGCCTATTTTTAGCGTGATGCATGAAGACAAACACAACATAATAGAACCAGAACATGCAAGCTTCGGGGTTTTTGCGGCCTCGCAGTTATGCATACTGTGCCTTCCAAAATATATGTTGAGAAACGTGTCCTCTGGTCTACGAGCATCAAAATAGCACCATTGATGTTTGCCAGAACACGCAAGAGTGGAAAGCTTTGCCTGTGGGTGGTTGGACGCTGCCTTTCTCTGCTCTTTCACGACTACTAACAAATGTGCGGCTTTGTACTAAAGGGCAGTAATATACTGATGTGCTCATTAGATATGTAGCAAGCACGCCAGGTGTCAAGAAAATATTTTTTTGACCTAATTATCCACTCGTGCTTTAACCTGTAAACAAGCAGAGGAGGCAGACATCTGTTCAAGGAAGAGTGGAGCAGATGTCAATATGTTTTCATATCAGGGGCCGTTTCAGTTCCTCTGAGGACGGTCGGCTTTAGGATCAAATGTGTTGCAAAAATATAATAAATGTTATACATTATAGACTTGGTCATAATTTGAATTTTAAATACAATTTAAAAAATAAAAAATATGGTCGTATTAAAATAAAAATAAAGGCGTTTGTATAAAGATCCCATTTGGAAAAAAAACAAACAAACATTTGGTAGTAATATATTAATATAATCATAATTTAGATCAACTACTCTCTTTCCACCCCCGCTTTAGGTGTCGTATGTGTGTGCGTGTGTGTAAAGCCGGCATTTAACTTCACTTTTTCTTCAACGTTTGACTCCCTCTGCAGCCTACACGTTTTATTTAGTTCCTCTCTAAAGATAAAAAGCCTTCTTCCTGTTGAGACTGAAGCTCCTTGCAGAGAACTGTTGCTGCTAAAAGAGGCACAGCGGAACCTGCAGTGAGTCCCAGTTGACATTTATTGATATACTGCAGTGCGTTGCATAATAACTGCAGTTGCTTCCATAAACCCCACAAGGGTTTATTGAAATGCTCAATGCTGATGATTGAATAAAATCGCTTGTGCAGAATGGTTTTTTTTAATTTTTATTCCATTTGGTCTGAGCATGACAGCTAATGCATGATGTCATCGTTCTCCTTACAGGGTCAAAACTCCAAAGTTGAACAATTTGGAGAACAATTGGAGAAAGATGGTCTCAAAAGTCAAACAGACCTTGAAACGGTCATGAATGACATCGAGACTTCAGCTCAGTCTCTGTTCTAATTCATTCCAAAGGTGATGTGAGTGTGTTGAGATCAGGCCAGTCAAGTTCATCCACACCAGACTGTCATCATGCACTGATTGTTGGAAAAGGAAGGAGCCAGCTCCAAACTGTTCCCACAAAGTTGGCAGTATGGAACTGTCCAAAATCTCTTGAAGCATCATAATCTCCACCACCAAACTTTACACTCTCAAACAGGCTTCTCCAACTCGCGAGCTACCAGTCACTCGCGGCATAGTTTGGGTAGCTCGAGCACAGATTAGCCTTCACTAAGGCTAACTTCAAAATAAAGTTAATAATAAAGTTAATAATAAATAATACATTGACGGCAATGCAAATTATGCAAATAGTCTTTTAGTAGACATTTACTTTGAAGTTGGCCTGCATCGTGGTATAATGGCTAACTTGACTTCCTTTTTTGATGTTTCGGATTTCTTTATCGTAGTTTTTATTGACGTTACATAGTTGTGACCAACATCAACACAACGCTATCCGAAACTCATATTCAATCGCTAATTTAGGACGCTAAGAAACCGCTAGTTAATTACGCCGTCATTGTATGGCATGGCAAAAATCTACGACGTTTTTGGCTAACAGCTAGCTGTTAGCATTAGCAACGAGTGCCTTGCTGGTAACAGTAAACAAGTTTGACAGTTGCTTTCTTAACTTCTTTCTTGATATTCTGGACCAAGGCTACTTTTTAATTCACTCTCCACATTCAAAGGAAGAGAATGTGCCTTAGATTGCACGTTGATATTGTCATTACTTAAAAAAAAGAAGAAAAAAAGAAAAGAAAAGATAAATAGAACATTTATTTCACACAACATTTTTGCCTATTTAAAAAAAAAAAAAAAAAAAAAAGAAACATTCAACTCACAATGTCAACCATAGCCGTTTAGATTTTAGGAACACAACTTTGAGCCATGAATACCTCGTTATTTTACACATGGACACATGGTATAATGTGTCTGCCTCATATTGCACTTAAAGTTGAGTTCTTGTTGTTGTTTATTTTATTTTATTTTTTTTTTAATTGGCAAAATCATTTTACAAAATAAATGAAGACAAAGTACTACTTATTTCTCTCTTTTTTTTTTTTTTTCTCTTTTTTTTGGTTTATTGGTTTTGCGATATTGGGCATGCATTTTCAGACCACTGTTGATTTATTGTTGTATTTGAAGTAAAGGCAATAACAATAATTTGGCTCTAAAATATGTTGTTGTCAAACATGACTAGCTCACTGCTGTTTTGCTTTTCTAAAAGTAGCTCGTGGTGGAAAAAAAGGTTGGAGGCCCCTGCTCTAGAAGCATAGTTTTGCTGAAATGTTCCGAATTGTACGACCTCATAGCCGTTCGACTTGAGAGGTTTCAATTCTAAACTGAGACCTTACATGTGGTTGTTGTCGTGTACGATTTTGCACCCTGCAATTGTGACTTGCAGAGAAGTTCCCCTCCAAAAACCAAAACCAAATGCCAGCCCGAAGCCTGCTTTGAAATTCATGTGGAAACCACGCTGCTGTCATCAAAGATCTGATCTGTTTTTGCTCTCAAAAGTAGACTTCTGAGGAGGCGTGTCCATGATGAAATGTCAAAAGAAAGAAAAAAAACAATGTCGATGCTACAACTAAAAGAAATGCAGTACTTTTCAATCAATAATAACATTCAAGAGGTATCCTTTTCATACTGCTATCAAGTTGAATACCTGCTTGAAAGTCAATTATAATTGGAGGACTAAAACAGAACTCCTCTACTCGGATATTGTCAGATGTTCTCAGATTGAGAGTTTGTTTTTGTGACTCTCGACTCAATTAGAATAATCATGAGGCTTTTAGCTGGGAGTCACCGTTGTGATGTGCAAATGAAAGCAGCTTTGATCTAAAATAAGTCAGGAAGTTGAGGAGCATTCTGAGTCCATATGACGGAGTCAATCAGTAGTAAAATGTACCCAATAAAAAGGGAAACAACTAAGCAATAGCTCCATGTAATTGCCCTTTTCATGTTTCCTTTTTACTTTTGGTGCTTGTTGTCTAATGCCATCATCAGAAAAAAGAACTTTCCCGACAATTGAAATGATGTGGTTTGCCATTTGGCATCGCGCTAGCAAGTGGCTAGCAGAAGCAACAAACACTGACGGTGTAACATTTAGAGTATAATTTCCCCCAACATGCTGGTTTGTATTCAAATGTTTAAGGTACTTTTCTTTAAGTAAATTCAAGTAAAGTGTACCAACAAAGCACTCCACAAGCATGGGTGACATGCTAATGCTTAGAATGTTTACATTTTAAACAGGTTTTACATGATGTTTTAGGATTTTTAACTGTCAGATACGCATAAAAGTTAACTGCTGTTAAATTAAGGAACTACTTTTAAGAAAATTTCAAATTTGATGTACTAGCTGTACCACTCTATGTGTAAACTTGTGTAAACTATGTGTAAACTGTGTGTAATACACTGTACAAATGACATGCTATACTGTGAATGCTATAAGTCTCCAATGGAAATGTAAATAGGATTTGTTGAGGCTCAAATGGGTACCAACATAGAGTTATTAACTGTATTTTAATAACTTTACAGGCAATGTTTTCAGTGACATATTACCATCAAGGCCTTATCACTGTTATGTAGGATTGAGCTATGTAGGTTTGTTTGTTTGTTTGTTTGTTTGTTTGTTTGTTTGTTTGTGTGCAACTCGATAGTAAAAAGGGGGGGGGGGGGGGACGTGGATTAAGTCAGTTACAGTAAATCCCCAAATGAATGGCCTACCACTTTATTTTAACAATCTTAATTAAATAAATAAAAATAAATAAAAAGAGAAGTAAACCACTGTATCATAAAACAAAATAGTAATACTAACTACAATCATAAGTAAAACAAAAACTACAAGTACTCAAATTGTATGACTTCTTGGGGGCATTTGGCTACTGGTTTAACTATGTTTTTATACAATTAATTAATAAATGGGGAAAATAATTCATGGCTATACATTTTCTACCTCTTGCAGTGTTTGTTTTTTTTTGTTTTTTTTTAAGAATTCCACCTAATTTTAAAAGAAACGTGATGTATCACAGTAGCTCTTGAATGCTTTTGAATACGTGATAGTCAGCTGCATTTGACCTGAGAAGTCATTTGTACTTCATTAGCTTCGGTCCGCTTGCCAGTTTATGGTTGTTTTGAAGAGTAATCAGTTTGACAAGTCAACACGATAAAATCACTCAGCTGATACCAGCATTGAAATAATCAATCAGCAGAATTATATTCACAGCCAGTGATCATCATGAGGTAAGTTATTCATCTCTGTGTGTGCCGGTTGGAAACAAATCAATCGATAACCTTTAAAAATATGCAGTTGTTTTTTGTTCAACATCAAAAACAAGGAGAGAACTTCAACTGGTACTGGCCAACCCGATACTTCAAGTCTCTTTGAGACTGAAGGATCTATTTTCGTGACTGGCATAAAACCTGCGTGGTGCATGTCAATGTCTTAACTGCGCAAAGGTGGGTCAGACCGGATAATTCGGAAACAGGTACTCAGACAAGCGTAGGCCAGCGGATCGTGAAGTAAGAGGGCGCATTGACGCCATGAAGAGGGAACTTGGAGAAAAAAAAAAAATAATACAATACAATGATTGTTTTAAGAATGATACATGTTACATCAGACCAAATGTCTACCTTGTGTTGGTGTTAGACATCGTTGAGCTGGCATAAAGTTTACATCGACTTTCTGCCACCAAGTTGTCACTCCACAAGACAGATCTTCAAGACACTCCTTCTGTTGTGCTGGACTGCCCAGCTTAGAGGAGGTCTGCCAAAATAGGATCCGCCGGCATTGGCGCTCCAGAGCAGATGCACTGTCGATGAAAATAGAGCCCTGAATAAAAATCAATAGTGTTGTTGTTCCTGCGAATCGCCTCAACATATTTCACTATTATCATGTTTACTGATGCCATATTATCTCAGACATAAGACAACTGAGTTCCTACATTGTCATAAAATAAAGCTTAAGTAGGGTATGCACATACAGTATTGACAATGGGGAGCATTTTCTTGTATTTCTTGCAAAATCATCTTGGCCTAATACTAGAATGTCTCTGAAAGATTATCTTTGCTAATCATCCGGTGATATAGGGATGATTTCTCCTCCCCGAAAAGACAAATATCATCTTTTTTTAAACCTGTAGAGGCACTCATCTTTTCATGCCATCATTTTATTTGCATGTTACATTTTGGAGAATCTGAGCGTGGTCAAGAGATGCAGGCGAGACGGTTTCTCCAGGGCATGATACACTGTGGAGATGGGGCTTTATCAGCATGTTAGTTTCTGTCATGACTAGGGTCATGCAAGCGTAATGTTCGGGTCATGACTGTGAGGTCAAGTGTCTGTTTTGAACTGATGTAACCATAATCTGGTTTCAACTGGAAAAACGCTATGTGATGTCAGGAGCTATGTGATGTCAAGAATCTTTAATCTCTTTACTCGGTCAACAGCCAATCAGATAATTCCATGTCAGTCCTGTTACCCACATTTCTAGCCACAGTCAATCCGATCAATTGACTGTCTATTTAAGCCAAACCGAGAAGTGTGTGTTTTGTCGGATTATTACCTCGTTCCTCCGTGCATCTCCACAGCCCAAGGGAGCTTGCCGTCTCGTGATTCTCGATGCATTCTCATTGTTTCTTGTCTATTCAAGTTGTTCTACGCCTCTCGATGTTATGTGAATAAATAGTTAAAATCTTATTTGTGTCTGCGTTTTGGGATCCAACTTCAGAACATAAGAGTTTCAGTGAATATTCCGCAAAACACACAGTCTAATTAACACTACACACACGTACACTCACTCACATACAGAACTTCTGAGTTGCATATTAATATTACGCACCCAGTTTGCCGTAATATCTACACAAACACATGACATCACAAAAATTACAACATTGATTGGCCAACTGGCCCACACGACCGAAATACACCTGAACAGAATCAATAACAAGGTAGGTGTACTATTCCGATGGAATCGCTTAGTTGGAATCGATTTTAAGTTGAAACTGATTCTCCATTTCCATTGAAGAACAATCGAGAAAGGATTGATGGAGAATCACAAATGCGAAGCGACAAAATAAGAAACCCTTTGAATTTAATATTGTTAAATCTCAAAGGGATCCCTCAGGGACATGCCTTAAATCCCCTGCTGGGGTTATCTCCACCTATATTTGAATTTTTTATTTTTTTTTAAATAATCCCTCACTATCTTGTGAATGCAAAGTCCCTTCTTTGATGTGATTGAGCAAGGTGGTCCAAATATGCATGTCTCTCGTATGAGCGTGCAGCTGGATCCATTCTCACTTGCAACTGACAATGACAGTGTGTGTGCACAGCTGCACGATTAGCATGTTACGTATCTCAATTTATGTGAAAGAACCCCCCGCAATATTTACCGCCGCCCGAGCCGTTTAATAGCTGCATGAACGTCTGGGTTCTAATGACATCCAGTGCAGTTTCTCTTTGAGGCCGCCTCTTTGATTGCCTGCAGTTTATAAAGGTCAGCGGACGTTAAGGAGGTGGAGGCGGGGCTGGCACAGGGCGGGAGAAAAACAGTTTATTATGGAAGGAGGGAATTATATTGTTGACAAAATTGCTTCAGATATAGGCCTATATATATTTACACACACAAATGTTTCTCCTTCCCCAAAGCAGATATCTGTCGTAGTACCAATTCTGATGCATGAGAAGAATTCAGACTGCCGGGAAATACAAAAAAATAGAAAGAATAGTAGTAGAAGCAGATCAGACATCCGATAATGGGGCCTTTGCTGACTTTGATCCTAATTAAGGGGAAACGCTCAAGCGTGTCCCATTTGTCAGTCTGCATGAACCCTGTTTTAACTACTTTTAACAGCTCCCGCCACTGTTTGGTTGGACATTTGCGCAAAAATAGTTATATTGTCAAGATTGCCCTAAATTTCAATGCTTGTTGAAAGCACGGGGATCAACTACAACTCGCACAGCTAAAAAGTGAAAAAATAAACAAATAAAGATACGATGGCAGGAACGTTCTTAGACACACACTGAAAAAAAACATACCCCATGAACAACATAGGTAGAATGAGTTTATTCATACACAAAATGGCCACTTTGTTGGTGAGTTACACCGTGTTGCACTGCTTTCATGCTACAATGTTAGCTGAAGCAGCCATTGCCATCTCAACAACTAAAATTGTCTGAATTTCTTTAAAAAAAAAAATATATATATATATATATATATATATATATATATATACACACACACACACAATAAAAAAAATACATGATATTTATTGGGCAAGAATGATATGCAAAAGGACAAAAAAAAAATCATAAACAATCTGGTAGATTGATTGTCAGGACCTTGGGGTCTTTTAACAAAATAACAAGAAGGAATGTTATTGTCCTGTCATCCTAATTAAGATAGCAATGAGTGATCACAGATGAAAATCAGATGTTGGACTGTGACCTAGACTAATGTTAAGTTGTATGCCACTGCTTTGCACTAAATTGGATAGTGCGTCACCGCAGACATTTCTTTCATATTACAGGTCACAAGGGCAGTTTTAATTACTAGATTATGTCCATATTATTTTGTTTTTAATTTCAATTCTTAACATGGGCCAAAAATTGTATCTCTTTCTGATATGTTATTCAAAATACAGTTAACAGGTTGATTGAAGTGGATGTTATTACTGGAAACAAATTGTTTTGTTGAACAACTTTTATGTTACATGTATATACATAGTATTATTTAAAAAAATAATAATAATAATGGTAGGCTATATAACGATTCCACTTCATTGGTCCAAAAAATACTATGAATGGCATATCTTTGTTCATCGTATGCCAGCGATGTATAGTGACAGGCAGAACAATGAAATGTTCTTCCACGCCCATGACTATTATTTCAGTCAGTGAACCTCAGTTATTCGACAGGGGATTGGGACAGAGAAGGTGAAAATCTGCGAGTATAGCAACCTAAATAAGCCACAAAATGGCGGCAAAGGACTACTTTGGTCGAAATGAAGCTCCATAACTCACTTATGTCACTGTAGGACATACTTTTCGTGAGTTTTTGCTTGATAGTGTGATAATATCTAACAACCATGCAGTTCTAAGGGATGCAATAATATTTGGATTTTATATTGTCAGAAGGGTAATTAATATTCCAAGAACTTAGTAAAGGGGCTTATATTTCCATTTAAAAAGTGATGTTGCTACTGTTCTCGACAGAAGACATATTCGGTGTAACTTGTCCAGATTTTGTCCTCGCCGGGGTCATTGCTGGTGTAGGCGCAGGTGCCCGTGGAGCTGCATGCCACCATGTGGAAGCCCACCTCGGTCAGCTTGTCAAAGGCCTGCTCCAGGAAATTATACTTGAGGTAGTAGCGCGACGTGTACCTCTCCGGCGGGCGGTCCGGGTCTCGGCTCTCGTTCAGCGTGTCTCCGAACACCTCTTTGGCCAGGGAGGTCTTCCCGCACACGGTGATGCGCGCCACCCTGCGGAATTTGGCGTCGGTCTGGATGTCCCGGCCGATGGTGTACGAGCCCCGGTAGCCCACGGTGATGTAGCCCGACTTCCTGGAGTCCATAGACGGGGAGCGCACGGCCGTGCAGGTGCGCAACGCCGCCTCCCCGCCGCCGGCCGAAGCGCACGGCGGCGGGCCGTCCTCGGTGTCGCTGTGGCTGATCTCCTCGCTGATGGAGTTGTCCTTGCTCACCTGCGGACAGAGCTTCTTGGCCAGCTCCCGAAGCTGGAAGAAGTCCGCCTCCCTCCGCAGTCGGCTCCTTTCCGGGAAGTAGTCCGGCAGGACCAAGGTCAGGTCGCGCAGGTAGTCGAGGACGTAGCGGAACAAGAACCCGTCCCGGTCCAGGAAGAAGCGGCCCTTGGTGTCCCTGGCCAACTCCTTGGGGGTCCGGCGGCTGAACATGTGCCACAAGAGCGAGTCCGGCACTGCGACGAGAGTTTGGAGCCGGGTGACGTACACCTGGCCCCCGACGTTCAGCTCGATGATGTCCGGGAAGTGAGAGTCGTCACGTGGTTTGCACGCCTCGGCCAGAGCCATCGTGTCGGTGTGCGTGTTCGCTCCTTCCGGGGGCTGACTGAGCCTCAAGAGGCTGCTGACGGCTTATGAAGCGTGGACCCGGGGGAGGAAAGGGGGGGGTGCCGCATGTGTGGTTAACCATTAAACTACACTACGCGGCTTTAATGAACTGTAAATGAATGTTGTGGACAAAAGAGAGTGGAAAAACAAATATGGCAACGTGAAATGATTTTTAACCGTCGGCTAGTGTGACACTAAGGTTGTGGTAAGACTGACACTTTTTACAGAGAAATCACACATTCACATAAAAAATAGGAAAGATGTATATATATATATTTTTATTTATGATAACTGCTTTTATAAAGGAGTTTTTATATAAGGTTTAGTGATGGTGTCGTCAACGAATAGGGGACAGTCTGATGAAGTCTTGTTGAAACAGGTGAACAGAGAATTACAATAATCAAGAAGTGAGGCGACAAAAGCACGGATATCATTTTTTGAAATCAGAATGATATGCGCATGCGCATAATGTGTGGCCACACATGCCAGTAAGAAATGGTCTGACATGTCAATGTTTGACATTTGTATAGGGATTTTGCGCCCCCTTGTGGACTTGCCCTCTGTAGACGAGATGAGCATTGAGGGTCACAGCTAAAACTGCCACGAACCTAAATTGTATAACCACAGCAAATTCTATGAGACTTCAGCTCAGTGAGCATCTAAATCACAGGTGACGGTTGCCTTTTTTTTTTTTATGTGTCTTGTCTCTCAGGTATCTTCAAAGTTTCATGCAATTTTAGCTTTCTTTCACAGTACGTTGGCTTGTTCTACTGGTCGAAATAAAGAAAGTTAAGTGGGTGTTTGTAGTTTTAAAACTTCTTGGAGGATTTGAACCTAGCCTCACTTCTCTAAACCTAAAAAACCCCCACCTACATCTCTTGGAGACATATTCCTAACAGTGAATTGGGGGGGGGGGGGTTGTTTTTAAATTGCAAACTCCCCCTTTAACTTGACTTTACATTTTATTAAGGTTTAATTTAGGTGACAGTTTGACTTTGGAACTGACTATTTGACTCAACTGTTATTTTATAAGAGGAAAAATAAAACAAACAGAAACAAACAACACAACCTTGATCTTTTCAGTACTTTTTTTTTTAAATTTGTTTTTGTTGCTGCTCATTGAGCATGTATTAAAAAATAGAAGCAAAATGTCAACGCTTCGGCTTATCAGGAACCACTTTTTAAAATAAATTAAAACAAAACAAATCATCTTTTAAATGTCAAAACAGAGTCCTTGGCCAACATACATAGTACTTTTACTCCAGCCTGCATTCAGAGAAAAACAATCCAACTTTTTTAACCTGTACATGACATAGAAAAGTTTTTGTTGCCATTTTGTGCCGCATCGACAAGCTTGGACCGCAATGAAAAAATGTTTATTTTTTTGTGGTCGTCTTCTTCTTCTTCTTTTGTTATCTACTTTCACAGTGGTTTGTGTCACATGCATTCCCGGCTTGGCTGCCTTGGCCGAGGCCATGTCATTTCCTCCAAAAACTCAAAAAAAAAAAAAAAAAAAAAAAAAAAACCTCAATTGCGAAACGCATGATAAAGTTGTTTTAATTGGTTAGTTGCTTTTTCCTAGTCTACACAATGGAAAAATAAGCATGCTACAACCCTCAAGTCCACTAATTTGAGTTTTGTATTTTTCTATTTTGTCTGCTTGATTATATCCTTTTTCTAAAAACTCATGGGAAAACAAGATTAGAAAAATAAAACCTCCACTGTGTGTGGGACATTCATTTTTTTTTTTTTATTATTATTAATTAACTTAGAGCTCTTACATGATTATGCAGGTGAAAAGGAAATCAACATTTTTAAAAGCCAAAAAGCTATTTTCATGAGGTCAGTAATGGTATATGAAAGTGAAACCTTACCAGAAAAAAAAAAACATTCAGTTATTGTGAAAGTCCCCACTTGACCATTATCAGCCACTTTGGAAATTTTGACATTCTGCCACGTGGGTAGGGTAATCACCCCTAATAAAAAGGACCTTCCCTTGTGAACTTTGACAATCAACGCAAACATTGAGACACACGAGATGCTGCGTAAGGTAGTGGATTGTCTTCCGAGAGGCTCTGCGGAACGATCTGGATGCTCGTGCTGAGTGTTTTTTGAGTGCGGGTGTTTACCTTATCCTTTGCAGGGTGTTACGGAGAGCTTCGGAGCCGCCATCCATGCCCTGGGCGCCGGCCAGCTGACAGATGGCGTGATTAGGCGCAGTAAACGGATGATGCTGGATAGCCTTGGCGTGGGCCTGCTTGGATCCAGGACGGACGTCTTCAACAAAGCTCTCAAGTACAGCCAGGTACATTACAACTCACCGACACTTATCAAGATAGACATTTACAATACATATAAGCTGTTCAAAAAATCTGCCTTCTAAAAGACACTGGAGTGATACAAATAGAACACCGTTGCTTTGTTTTATAGGATACGTATATGTTTTTTACTACAGCAAAGTTTGTGTATTATTACAGTGGGATTAGTGCATTAGTGGTCCAAGTCTAAACATCTATAAAATATACTAATATGTGTTCAATTTCACTGAACTTAAAAATGACCAAAACAGGGTTAATCCAATTTAGTTCTGTTACTCAAATATGAAAAATTAAGTTTACTGTCAGAGAGAGGTATTTATTTATTTATTTATTGTAGTTATATACTATAATTTGTGGTAGTGTGCAACTGCATTGCATTAATAGTTTTCTTGTCTTTCTTACAGCAAAAATGGTAACTAAAATGTTAAATGTAATGAACAGCGTTGTGTTGCTACTGCTTTGATTTTGCCAATGAAATCGGATCATTATTATTATAATTATAATTATTATTATTATTATTAGTAGTAGTAGTAGTAGTTACTCTGCAAGGGGAAAAAAAAAAGACTTGTGCCCTTATATTTTTTATTGCAAAATTAAAGGCTAGATGCTTTTTGTTGAGCAGTATCAATATATAAAATTACAAACGTATATCTTACATCTTGTATATACAGTACATGTTAAATTATATGCCATGGCTTTATTTTTCTTATGTAATTATATTGTAGATATTGTTGCAAATTGGCAATTAAAAATGAAATTTTATGATAATAATAATAATGATGATAAAAATAAACATTATTATTATAACAACAACAACAACAATTTGGAGGCAGCAATATTTAGAATTAGATATATTTTAATGCATTTTGTACATCATTTATTTCATAAATGTCACAATATTAGTATAAATATAAAACATAATGTTTTAAAAGATAATTAAATGTATTCATGTTGCAAGTAAATCACATGAATGTTACCTTTGTTTTCATGTGGATGACGTCAGTTGTTCCATTCAGTAGAGAAGAGCTGTGTTTGGGGCAAATCAGACATAAGTGCGCCTCCGCACTTTGCCGCATTTGTCAACGGCGTGGCAGTAAGTTGAGTCACATGACATGTGACACGCCACAGTCACGTGACGTTTGTTTGAAACTTTTTGCCTCTGTGGTTCCAGGTTCACTCTATGGATTTTGACGACACGTGGTACCCCGCCACTCATCCGTCGGGGGCCGTGCTGGCCGCGCTGCTGGCCTTGGTGGAGGTCACGCCCACGAGGCCCTCCGGCGTGGATCTGCTGCTGGCATTCAATGTTGGCATTGAGGTGCAGGGCAGACTTTTGAGGTTCTCCAGAGAGGCCTTCGACATCCCTAAAAGGTACATACACAGCATCCCCCCAATTGACCCCCATTGAAGTGGGAAGTTTTTGTCAGATCATGCGTTTATTTATTGGTGGTGGAAGAACAACACTTCCCTCTGGTGGTTTATATTGGGTACTTCACACAATAACACACCAATAGGGTCTGCAAGTTGGATCAATCCTGTTTGTTATGTTATTTATTTCGTGAGTTTTTAAAATGTAATTTATGTTGCTTTTTAGGGGGTAAGATTTAAAAATATTCCAAAAAAATCGTAGAAAAAAAGGCAATATGCACTGTATCTCTGCTTTTTTAAATACAAAAAAGAAAAAAAATACAAAACAAAATCACACTCAGAACAATTGCTGTCATTGCTGGCATGTACTTTGTTTTTAATTCACCTATTTTATCTACTTATTTGTTTTAATGTATGAAAAATATCAACTCAAATTTTATTTTGGTGCCACAAATAAGTAAACATCACTAATTGACACTGTTCAATGAAAACAATGATCAGTAGTAGTTTTTAAAAATGTTTGTATTTTTTTTTTAACTATTTATTTTTTGTATATTTTTGAATGTTTTTATGACAAAAAATAGTGTATTATTTTTTTTCTAAATTTAATTACCAAAAAAGAGCAAATAATTTTTTTTTTACGTTTTTTTAATTTTTTTTGGACCCACAAATTGGTGTTTGTGTTTTTTCTTCTAATCAATATATATATATATATATATATATATATGTGTTTTTTTCTTTTCTTTTCATGATTCCCACCCAAAGTAATTCGTTTTTTTTTAATACTTTTTTTTTTTTTTTTTGCTGTCCATGAGTGAAAAGAAGTTTGTTTTTATAACCAAGTAATTGGTGGGGTTTTTTTTCCCCATGAACCCCCCCCCCCAAAAAAAGCAAAGTAATTGATATTATTATTGTTATTATTATTATTAATACAAAAGAAGTAGCTTTTTTTCTTTCTTTTTTTTGCTGTCCACTAGTTTTTTATTTTTGTTTTTATTGCTGTCCACTAGTGAAAAGAATGTACCTCCAAGTTTGTTTTTAGCACCAGGTAATTGGTGTGATTTTTTGTTTTTTTCCCTGTTGACCAAAATATTCATAGATTATTTCTGTCTGATGAAAAGCATGTATCACCAAACGTCCTGCTGTGCATGATGCAATTGTCCCTAATGAAGCGTCTCTCTTCAGATTCCACCCTCCCAGCGTGGTTGGCGTGATGGGCAGCGCGGCGGCCTCTGCCAAGCTTTTGGGTTTATCCTCCCAGCAATGCGCCAACGCTCTGGCCATCGCGGCGTGCTCGGCCGGGGCGCCGCTCGCCAACGCCGCCACCCAGACCAAGCCCCTGCACATGGGCTACGCCGCCCAGAGGGGCCTGGAGGCCGCTCGGCTGGCCCAGATGGGCCTGGAGGGCAACCCGGCAATCCTGGACGTTGAGTGCGGCTTCGGCGTTTACTACGAAGACTACAACCCATCCGTGATGACGCTCCCTGGTGTCGGTGGCTCAGCTTGGGTCCTTGAGGAGCAAGACGTGGCATTCAAACGCGTGCCTGCTCATTTGGGGATGCACTGGGTGGTCGACGCCGCTTTGACGGCTCGTGCCAAGATCCCAAACTTGGACGTGGGTCAGATCAAACGCATCACCCTGAAAGTTCCGCCTTCCAAGTACATCGACTGCCCTTTTCCCACCACGGAGCACCAGGCCAGGCATTCCTTCCAGTTCAACGCCTGCTCCGCCATCTTGGATGCCGGCGTGTCAGTGGGCTCATTCAGCAGAGCTCAAAGGGAGCGTCGGGATCTCAAGGAGCTCCTGGGCAAAGTAGAGGTGCACCTTCCTGGGGATAACCAGGCCAGTTTTGACAAGATGTACGGCGAGGTCATCATTGAAACCTATCAAGAGGAGAGCTTGTCGGCAAGGTGCGACACATTCTACGGACACTGGAGGAAGCCGCTGAGGCAGGAGGACCTGGTGGACAAGTTCATGGCCAATGCTTCCGTCGTGTTGAGCTCAGAGGGAGCAGAAGGGGTGTTGGACACCATAAGGAACATGGAGATGGAGGCAGAATGCACGGCGTTGCATTCATACTTGAGGATGACGAATGAGGAACGTGACCGCCGATATGGCTCATGGGCTTTGTCTCAAAGTGGATGAGGAAAACAAGACAATGGAAATCAAACACTGTATAATCATTTTAAGAAAACAATGACCATGAATATATTTAAGAATGTACTGTATTTCAGATTTTTTTTTAAAATAAATCTAAATCTTTAAAAAGTAAATGTACAGGATAATTAAAATAAAATAAAAAATAAATAAAAAAAAACTGAATCGAACGTACTATTTAATGTGAAATAAAAAGCATGTTTCCATTTTTATTTTATTTTTTTTTTTTTAGGTCCTATTTGGGGATTTTAAAAATCTGCAAATTTTCTTTTTTCATCCAAAAACAAAGTTTAAATCCTAATTTAGCTGGTTGTATTTTAGTTTTAATCCAATTTTAGTCGACTAAATTGACAGTTTAGTTGATATTTATTTCAGCATACATTTCAACTTGTATACAGCAAATTAAAAGACACCTATTTGTAACTGTAGTTTAACACACGAGACATTTAATACAACCGTGTTGTTTCAATAAACCATAGTGGACTGACAATAATAACTTAGTTGTCACCTCAATAAAAATAAGTGCATAATTGCTTGAGATTAATCTTAAAGCTGCACAATGAAATACATTAATAAATTAAATTACATTAAATAAAGTGCAGTGAACACTGAACAGTTTCCAAGTGGTTCTTTTCTCCAATCCACGTTTCATTTCTTCTGATTGGATTGCTGTGAATTGTTTTCATTTTCATTTTAGTCTTTGACGAAATTGTCAGTCAATTTTAGTTACAGTCTCAATGAATGGCTTCTCTTTTAGTTTTCGTTTAATTCTCGTCAGAAAAAAAAAATTGTAATGACAATTTTTCGTCGATGAAATTATCACTGACATGCAGCGTAACAGCCAGGAAAATGCTGCTTCTTGCTCATTTTAAGCTTATCCTTTATCTCCCCTTCCCCAGAATACAAAATTTTGTTACAATGGTCCCCCATTAGCTGCGGGGATAGGGACTGGCCCAGCCTGCTAATAGAATCTGCATATGACTGACACTCATTGAAATTATTCTTTTTAACATAAATTCTTCAACAACATCAAAAAAAGCCACTGGTAAACATTGAATAATATTTCCCAATTCATAGGGGGAAAAAATTCAAATACTGAAACAAAGGGAAAAAAAAAAAAACGTCCATGAACATGTGAATCAGCAGGTGCTGAAGAGCGAGTATGGGGGTCTGCTGTATTGCAGAAATAAAAATAGAATGAAATATCTGGACAGGTGCAATTTAAAAATTGCAGACAACTCGTCTTGGTGTGTACCACAATGAGCTGGACGCATTGAACTTAGATACATTTATTGCATTTTCCTCGATACAATACACACCATTAGACAGATCGACGACTTTCACTGGCTATTTTTTACCTCTTATTTTCCATCACACTCACTTTTTTCCAATCACAAAGCTCTCTGGTTCTGTCATTTTAATGTGAAATAAATATAGCCCCTCCACTGCCACAGTGCTCAAAAAGACCCTGCGGAAAATCTGATTGCACCCACTATGCATCATTACATTTCCTACAAAAAAACTATACAATTAAACAAAAGCAGTCAAACTTGATCCTGCACATTGTATGTGGAAGTGCTTCACACTATTTTTCATTGATTTAGTGTTTGCAATAAGGCTGGCTTCATACATTGTTCTGACCTTGCTTCAGGCTAGCTTAAGCACACCTTGCACCATGGAGCCAATTCCGTCGAAGACCTCATGGATGGGCGCGTCACACATGAAGGCGGATGTGGTCACCAGCTTGTTCTTGTGGTCCACGTGGCTCTGGCTCACACCTGTGCTCACGTGCTTGCAGCCCAGCTGGTTGATGGCGGCCGCTGTGTCCGTCGTGTTGGGATACCTAAAAGGCGAGGGAACAGATGCTCACGTTGACTTTTTGGCAGGTTTTTTTGGTGAGTAAAGTTGAAGTGGTTTATATGTACTTGGCGTCATTCTCCAGTCCTACAGTGACCTCGCATCCAGGAAACACTTTTGCAGCCAGCACAGGCGAGATGCAGCAGAGGCCGATGGGTTTGCCCTTGCCGCGGAACGCCTCCAGCGCCGCCTTGACCTCGCCGTTGACCGAGCAGTCCTTGCCCTGCACCGCCCACGTGCACAGGTTCTTCGCCGCCCCGAAACCACCTGCCCAAATATGACCACAACCGTCAGGGACGTTAATGTGTCTTTGTTCAAACACATAGTTAGCTAAGACTAGCTTAAAGCTATACATGATAAACGGACTAACAAAGAGCACCAATGTCACGCAGCACAAACTTTTAAATACAAATTTAAACACCCACACACCACGGCACAATAACATAAAAGAAAAAAAAAAAAAACAGTATCACAATACAGGGGTAACTTATTTGAGGGTTAAAATTAACCATTTTACAAGGACACAGTCAAAATATCATAACAAAAGTCCTGATCTTGCAAGAACAACTATTCAATATTAAAAAGTAAGAACATCACCAGATTAATATAAAATATGAACATTTTGTTCGAAAAAAAAAATATATATATATAAATATTACAAGAACACAAATGCAATATTATTAGGGCTGGGTCTCGATTCAGATTTCCAGGATCGATTCGATTCGATTCACAAGGGCCCGATTCGATTCGATTCACGATTCACAACGATTTTCGAATCATTTGAGGAATTCATGCAGCACCTATTTTAGACAGTCAAAAGTACCAGTGCTGCAAATAGTAGAAACTTCTTGCTGTAATTTAATGCATTAGTAAAAATATGAATATTTTCATTAAGAATTGAATCCATTGCAGTTACATTAATACTCTGTTTTATTTAACATGGCCTTATAAAAACAATAAATAAAAATATTTAAATCAATTACAACCACAGTACAGGCTACGTAAAAAAAAAAAAATAAAAATAAAATAAAAAATAAAATAAAAAAAATAAAAAAGTGACAACACTGACACTCACGACATTCACATTGTTTTTGTGCAAATATTCCAGTGGTGGTTGAGGGGAGGGTGTGTGTGCGTGTGTGTTGGGGGGCGGGGTCGATATATCGATACATGGTTTTATGTATCGATATTGAGATATGAAAAGGCGTATCGATACGATATCGATATCTTGAACCCACCGCTAATTATTATCATGGGGTGTCTAATTCTATTCATGAGTTTCAGACAGTTGCATATTACAACAAGTCATACTTTTGCAAGAAAAAAAAAACTTCATTCATAAAAACAGACGCAAATTTCACCATACTAACGTCATAATATTCAGCACTAAAAAAGTTGCAGTCATGCACGACTAAAACTGTAAAAGACGAGGGGAGACAATCTTAAGAAAACTAAGGTTGTCATTTTCTCAGGGGGTAAAAAAAAGTCAGAAAACAACACTTTCAGCGAATTTTAATATTGCCACAATAAAGTTCTGCATCATAACAAGTAATTTAACGAGGAACAAACAGTTAAAACATAGCATGACGTCACCTGGGAAAATGATGGCGTCATGATCGTTGACGCTGAGTTTGGAAAGGTCCTGGATGTTACCACGGGCCAGCCTGGCGCTCTCCACCAGCACGTTCCTCTTCTCCTGCGTGGGCTCACCCTTCGCGTGGTCCACCACGTGCATCTGCTCCACGTTGGGAGCAAACATGCTCACCTGGAACGAAGACACGACGTCACACGCGCCAGTCCCGCGTCACAAGTACACGTTACTTTCACTTTTCACCTACACTAGCGCCTCCTCGGCTCAAATGCACCAAAATGGCGGAAGCTTCGTGGATCTCGCTTCCGTCGTAGACCCCACAACCCGCCAAAACCACGGCCACGCGTTTGCTCATCTGTGCAGAATAGAAGTTTTTATTCCCGACTTGGACCGTGCTGCGTGTGAGTAAGTTTCGTCCACACACTTGAAGTAGACTAATCATGGCGGCTGACGGTGACAGACAGGAAGACGAAAGAGCGAGAGAGAGAGACAACAACTTCAGAACAAGAGAGAGAGCCTGCGCAAGTGCGCATGCAGCGCAGGACAGAGAGGTAAAATAAAATGCGCAAATGGCGCGGTGCTGCTCGGCGGAGTTGCGACAGAGAGGGGAACTGCAGCACAGTACTATACCATAATGTATGATGTGGCGCGCACTTAAAAATTTTAACTTGCGAGTCGAATACAACATTACGGCATAGATCAGTCAGAGCCGTCTGAGAAATGCTCGTACTGTAAATCTATTGTTCGTAAAACTAGAGGACTCCCAGTGTAAAAATGTATATACACATCTCTACTCATGCTCACATCATAATTACGCCCCTTCAGTTGAGCTCTTTTAGAGAAGAAAAAAAAATACTGGTGGTAACATTTCAAAATAGCAGCTCGATACTCAAATGACCATTAACGTTTTTAATCAGGGTAGGCTTTTAGTTTACCATAAAACCATGAAATGTCCCAAGTAAAACATTTGAGTTTTTGAAAAATAAAACTTAAGTCAAGTCATCTTTAGCCAACAGCCATTTTCATTCAAGGTAAAACTAGTGCCAAATGTGACAATCGGGCCTGGGCATTCAGTTATTTGTGCTCACTGGCGGGAACTGCTTCAAATGTGACAAGCTGACAACACTTGAGCAATAATCAGGCCAAATTTTCTACTGTATATTACTGTGTTCAATGTGTGCACTAACACCTACAAGGACTGATGCACGCACCCTGTGCCCAAATTCATGGCTGGTTTCGCGGAAGGCCGGAATTGTCAGGGAAAGAGTAAATGGAGCTTAATTGTGTAGATGCCACGGAAGAGGCGGGACTTGCAACTTCCGTGATTTTGCACATGAGCTTTGATCCCGGTCTGCGTTGCGAACGCGCAACCGAGGGGCACAAAGTCGGAAGCACAAGTTTTTGTTTTTTGTTTTTTGTTTTTTTTTTGTGGTGTGGGTGGGGGATTTTTTTTTTAATTACTCATTTCACACTTTCAAATACAAAACAATGAATACAAAGCTCAACAAAACAAAAACAAATTCACTTTCAACGGGTTATACAAGAGTCGACAATAATACATAAATGTTTTCATATCGCTCAGACTTGATACAATCAAGGGATTGTAAATATAACTCAAATTCTATCAGAAAAACAGCAAAGATGGGAGGTGATTTAAGAAGAGGAAGCACAAGTATTGTGACGCAGCTCACACGTCGCAAACCGAACAGGAACCAAAGCTGATGTGCAAAATGCCGTTATTTTTCATTTCCACTATCAAGTTGTGATCGCCATCTAAAGCCATGTTTGGAAGTCCCGAAGAATAGGCGCCAACAGGGACCTCGAAATAGACACTAGGGGGCAGCAAGCTGCTACTGCAGCAGCAGCAGTGACGTGCCGCAAAAGATGAACGGCTTCCGGGTCAAGGAGAAACCAGCTTGCGAAAAACGGTTTACGGCCACATTTCTTTTCCCGATTTGTGCTAAACAAACACATAAGAGAACATCGGATAAGGGCCAGTTTCCCGTTTTTCATTTTAATTTTTAATTCAACAAAAACGGGACACGACTCGTTTCCCGTTATTTGTTCATATACATCAAAACAAAAAACGGAAATCGGTTTGTTTCCCGTTTTCCGTGTCCTTGCTTCAGAAGGAAAAACGAATGGCCGAAAAGTACACGGACCATTTGTGCAAAGAGCCCATTGGCAGGATTCTGATTCCATATCGCGACCTCCAGTGTCTGCCTATCGGCTATCCAGTCATATATATAGATCAGTGCATGATGCAGTCAACAAAACCACGTGACCATCAGCGCGGAAGCACTTCTTGCTTTTACAGGAATGAGAGACAGAGGCCACTTTTTGTCAACGTTTTTGAACTTCGAACATGCCTCGCTCGGAGATTCTTGTCCGTTTCTTCGTTTTGTTGGTGTTTCTTCACATCGTCAACGCATTCAAGAATCAAACGTGGCCTGTGCCGTACAGGTAAGAAAAGACGAAAGTGCGTTTACGTCAAGTCATGTGACACAACACATGAGTCGCGTGGTTTATTTTTCAGCATAATTATTTATATCAGGTTTATGCATGCTTTTTACAATTTGGAGTGGACTAAGTTGGAAAGGGGAAGGAAAATTGCTACTGTCACTGGCCACATCATTAGTACATGAATCGAGTAATATACAATACCGTCGTTACAATAAATAATGTACTCCGATGACCGACACTGGCAAGGAAGTATTCCAATATGTTCATGGTTGTAATCTACAATTCTATTTAACTGGTACAAAACAATTTAGCACAAAACAAGGATGCAGTGTTGGCTCAATGGCATCCACTGTTGTCTTTGTAAGCGTCTTCATTCGCTCAGAATTTCTGGAATTGTAACCTCAGCTGGAATTTTAAGGATTTTAATGTGATAATTCAATTTAATGTGGGAAGTAACGTTCTTGTCGCAATACATTTTGTAGCTTTGGGTTCAGACTCGCAAACATTAAGTTTTGCTAGTATGAAGTTAACTCTGATTTACAGATAATAGTGCTGTGAGTCGTAATAATAAAATAATTGAGGTGTAATGTTGCAAGAATAAAGTTGTTAGGTGTTTTTAAATTTTTTATTTTTTTATTTTATTTTTTTTCCAGAGCGAATATGTACTTATATAAAGATGAAGTTCTCATTTAAGATGAAAAAGCTGTACTATTTTGAGGGAGAAAAAAATCTAACTTAAATAGGCCTAACATGACTTGAGAACAAGCCATAATTTTTAGAGAACGGAATAAACTTATAATTATTGCTTTGGGGGTAAAATGCATTATTGTGGGATCTAAGTAATTACATTTTGGTTAAAATAATAATATAACATACAGGAAAATAAGTCTTAATTTTATAATGAAGTAATATTACTTGAAAAACATTGTTTTTATCTATCTCAGGGGGCGGCCATTTTGCCACTTGCTGTTGACTGTAAATGACATCACAGTTAGGCTCAGGTAATGACCAATCATGTCTCACTGTTTTCTACGTTTGGTCATGTGACTTATGCATGCTGAGCCGTGATTGGTCGTGACCTGAGCAGCAACTGTGATGTCATTTTCAGTCAACAACAAGTGGCAAAATGGCTGCCCCCTGAAATGGATACAAACAGGTGGATTTTGCTGATTATTTCATATTCAATTAATCAGAATACCCTGCAGTGGGGCTGCATCGAGCATATTATTGTAAGGAAAATTTTGGGTTGACTTTCTCTTTATGAATGTATAGCGTAAGTTGAAGTTGGCATGCAAATGTGTGCGCTGATCAACAGACGTTTCGACCACCGTCCCCAAGTGGACGCGTACTGTCAAGCCCTTTACCCCTTCTGTCCCACCGGAGACCCAGATGGCCGCATTCCCTACATGAGAGACACTGACGTCATTTCAGTGTATCGTCTGCAGACTCCTGTGTGGGAATTCAAATTTGGAGACATACTGGGGAAGCTTGTGAGTCCAATTTGACAGAAAAATGGCATCCTGGTGGTGTAACAATGAGCAAAGTTACAACGCGTGTTCCTGGTTTGTTTACTAGCACATCATGCACGACGCTGTTGGCTTCAGCAGCGCAGAGACGGGGGCCAACTACACCATGGAGTGGTACGAGCTCTTCCAGCTTGGAAACTGCACCTTCCCGCATTTAAGGCCGGGAATTTTCGCCCCCTTCTGGTGCAACCAGGGCGCTGCGTGCTTCTTTGACGGCATTGATGATTTCCACTGGGCACAAAATGGCACCTTGGAGAAAATAGCAGAAATCAGCGGTAAGTTTTTATGATTCTGTAACAGAATGTGATTCATGGTGTTATCAATATTGGGTGGCGATTCTGTGTTCAGGCAACCAGTTTAACAATCTGGCCCAGTGGGTGGTTGAGGACAACACGACGGGCATCTACTACGAGACGTGGGCCGTGCTTTCGCACACGGGTCCCGACGCCACCACGTGGTTCGAGTCATACGACTGCTCGCAGTTCGTACACCGCACTTACCGCAAGTTGAGCGCGCTGGGGGCCAAACTGTCCAGCCGCTCCCAGACCAACTACACCAAGATCTACCTGTACAGCGGGGAGCCCGTCTACCTGGGCAACGACAGCGCAATCTTCGGCCAGCCGGCGCTCAAGAACCTGGCGACGGACATCCGGGACTTTTATCACGATTTCCGACCCCATCAGTCTCTCGCAGAGTTCGCCCTGAGCATGCTGGAGGCTTACAAGAAGGTGGTGATGGATAAAAGCTTCTACTTCTACTATAACTTTGAGTACTGGAGGCTGCCTATGAAGCCTCCTTATGTGCGCATCCAGTACGAGGAGGTGCCTTTGCCTTCGAACTAAAAATTGGGAAACCAATTTCTTATATTTGAAGAAATTATTCTTGTGCCAAGCAATATGCAAAATACAGCTAGCTCAGGGATTGCCAACCAGTTAAAATGTGGGTGTTTTTCCCTCTCTATTAAAATATTTTTTTATTGTTAATTTATCCATGCCAAGTTTAAAAACCATTCATAGTAGAAGGCGGACCAATTACAAATATGAAATGTCTGAACTGAAGCAAAGCATCCATTCACAATTTTTTTTTTATTAGCAGTAGATCACATGTCCAAAAGTCATGTTGAAATCTCAAGTCAGGGCAGCAGTAAAGAGAGAAGAAAAAAAAATAAAAATACGGGATAGTCAACACTCAAAAGCAATTTAGTGGATGAAGTTGACAGCATTGAAAAAAACAAAAACTTTTTGTGACATTGACACATAAAACAAAAAAAAAACAAAAAAAAGTAAACTACTAAATGACAGCAAATGAGGTGCTGTCCAATTATCACACAATTTCTTATTGTACTGATATTCTCCTTGTTGCTTATAATCTAAATGACTTGATAGCAATGAATGTATTTCATTTACCATACTTAGCCTATTGGATTGTCCTGAATGTTTATGCATTACTAACAGTTTTTTTTTGTTTGTTTTAATAAGAAAATAAAGCTACTTTTTTTTTTTTTCCTTATTATGCCTCTTCAATATTTTCCCCACTCAACAACATACCTCTCACCTGTTAAAAAAAACCCCACTTTATATTTATTTATTTAAACGCCCACATAAACGTGTGCCATCATTTACTGGTTGAGTGCAATATTGGGGGGGGGGGGGCTTAACATACCTAAATGTCAATAAGTTACACCTTGTCTAGCCATGACAAAACTGAAAAGATCAGTCTGCTAATTTGCGATTTCCACTGCACGGCAGCTAAAATGAATAGATGCTTTCCCAGTTCCGAGTTTCAGCACTTGGTAAGCTGAGGTTCCAACTTCGTAAGCATGCCGACCCGATAATGCATGGGTGACTGATGGAAAACATCAAAAGATTAAACACGCCAGTGTTATCTTAGCTTGCAGAGTGCTGCAATTACAATAGTTGCATCTCAGATCTGCTTCAGGTTACCTTTGGAAAGCTTCACAAAATTGGGCCACTCAATATTTACCACAAATGATCTCAGTTCATCTATCTATCTATCTATCTATGCCAGTGACATATAGTGACAGGTAGTATATAAGCTAGGGCTCAATAACTGTTAAACACTTTAAAACATTTACATTGTAAAACCTGATTTTACTACGATGCACTTGTCTCCTTCCATCTCCATTTTGTTGCAGTGCTCTGCTTAGGATAAAACACAGGAGAACTTCATTCTTTTTGTGTTGTTTTGAGTGACGGCTGCAAAGCCCAAAGCTGTATTTTTGAAGCGTAAACTTAAACAAGGCAAGCACCGTGCAGTGGAAATGCAGTACAGTCAACGTCTAAGGAACTGTGACAGGTTGAAATAAAAGACAAACATTACTGTCACTGCGATCAAACAACGATTTATATACAAATGCGTTTGACTTCTTAAAGGGGGAAAAAAAAAAAAAGTTTCACTCATCTGAACTTTTGACATTTTCTAACTCCAGCGCAAGTTGGAAAAGGTTTAAGAGTGGACGTGAACGGGGGAAAGCAGACGAATGTACAGTTGAAACTAACAAGACGTTAAGAAATGCACCTGAGCAACCACGAAAGAGCGCGGCCAATTTAGAGCAGCTAGAAGCCGACCTGTCGACTATTGGCGGGTTAGAAGCCATCTCCACTACGTTATATATATTTCTATACATTTATTTACCACCACTCTGCTTACTATGATCATTTGGTATTGACGTAAGGTGCTTAAGGAAAAATCTGCCTGCACAAAAACCAAAATGATGGGAACGAGCGAGAAAATGAATTAAGTCCACCGCTGATGGACACTGTACACCTTCACGTGACAAATACAGGCATATATACACATTTCTCTCTCAGCCCCGGCCATTATGATTCCATTTGCGGCAAATTCATTGCAAAGCCCCTCCCACCTCGATGACGTGTTGGCCATTATAGTGCAATTGTGCGCAGCTCTCCTTTTGGAAAATCTTCCTTGGGACACGCGGCAACAAAGAATCCCAATGAGCTCTGTGGTCGGACGAGGCGCGAGCGGGTGAACATTTTGTAGTGCCTTATGTGACTTGGCGGGGGCCCACCGTAGTCGCCATCCCCCTCCTACCAGGTGGGCATCATGTCCGGGAACCAAACCCGGCCCAGGTGCTTGGACACCTCCCAATGGATCTCATCCGGGGAGTACTTGTGGTCGGGGATGAGCACCTCCTCCATGATGGACAGCTGCGACAGGCGGCGCCCGCACATCTTGACGAACTCCACGAAGGCGCTGCAGGACACTTCGCACTCCCCCAGGCCGATGGCCGACAGCTGCGTGCAGCGCTTGGCGATGCGGATCAGTTCATCGTCCAGCGGGCGCAGGCCGTTGGCGCACACCACCAGCTCCACCAGGCGCGGGCAGTGCAGGCCCACGCGGCCCAGCACTTCCTTGCTGACGGAACGTCCGAAGTAGAGGTGGGTGACGGGGATCTCGTCGTTGAAGAAGGGCCCGAACTCGTTCTCGTACAGGAAGAAGTACATGACCAGGTTGAACTTGGGCGAGTGGCGCACCATGGCGTCCCAGCTGCTCTTCTTGATGCTGTGGAAGTGCTGGCTCAGGTTCTCGCTCACCACGTCGATGCGCAGGTGCTCCAAATGCACGTGCTTCTCCGATGACAGGGCCAGCAGGAGCTCGTCGCTCAGGAGGTGGTAGTTCAATGCCAGCTCCCGCAGGCCGTGGCACTGGTCCGCCACGCACAAGATCCCTGACAAACAAAACGCTTTGTTCAATGACTTTTCAAGCGCGCGACTGTGCATGCTCGGTGCAAAAAAAACACACACACGAGAGCTGATACTCCCTGCGCACAGGTTGTGACAATGAACACTACTGCCACCTACTGTAGTAGATGACCAATTACTTTTTTTTTTGGGGGGGGGGGGGAGATAAGGCAAAAAAAATAATATATATATATATATATATATATATATATATATATATATATATATATATATATATATATATATATATATATATATATATATACATATACACAAACATTTCCAAACTTTTCCTCCCCGATCTGCTGGTGAAAACAGACAAAGCCGACAATCAGAAATGATAAATCCATTCAATATTTTGAACAGATAATCCTTATGTGTGTCAAGGTTGGCAATACGTGGACTCCACGACTTTTGATGTAAAACAGGACATTCGCCAATTAGCAGCTTTATGTTGGAAGCAAGGTTATGTTAGTTAATGAAAACTAACGAAATAAACTAAAATAAATAAATAAATCATTAAGGGAAAAAAAAAAAGACTAACAGAAACTACAATTTAAGTTTACAAAACTAACTACAACTATAATAATAGCGGACATTTCCTTTTAATCTTAGGTAATTTATTACACGAGCCTTTGGGGTGATTTTAAATTTTTCGACCAATTTGATGTAAAACAGATAAGGCAGACAAAGAAATCCACCGATAAGTATTGTCCACTCTCAACCAGGTTGACTTCATACAGATATACCAGATACTGAAGAAATACTCTGATAATAATAAACATGCCATGTTGTTACCCTTGTAGTTTTTTGTTGCATTTTTTAAAATGACTTGTTTTTTTGGGGGGGCCGGTGGGCAAACTCAAAATGAGTTACTGGTGGTCTTTGAAGCAGACACATCAATCAAATTCAGCTTCACGGTGATTTACATGATCTTTTAATGTATTTGTACATGTTAGCCCTATAGGAGGACTCGAAAGTATATTTTGTATTCAAGTTAATTTTGCAAACGATTATCGGCTTATCGGTTATCGACATCAACACTTTCTAAATGATTGGTTTATTGGTATTGGTTGAAAATAGCATTATCACGCATCCTTACTTTTGGCTCCAATTGTATAGCTTGCCTGCATTTTCTTTTACCTCAGCTGAAATTAAACATTAGGTAATACATGTGTTACTTTTTCCTTGTACCATGGTGTTTATTAAATATTGCACACAAGCAATACACATAAAAAACAAAAACAAAACCAATACTGAAACTAACACTAAGCCCTTTTTCAATATATAAAACTAATAAAAACTAAACAAAAAGAATTCAACTACATTTGAAAAGCAAAACTCAAAACAAAATTTAAAAAAATTACGAAAATGAAAATTTAAAAACAACAACAAAATAACAAGTTGAAAGCAACTGTTTCAGTTCCATACATGTCCACACATCAAATCATCTCTTTTCACAGTGTGGCACCAGCTGCCTACCATTAATAACCTTCTGATGTGTAAATTTACTGGAAAGCCTGTGTGAAAGAGGCTTCTGTTGCAGCTTTGACATTCCTTGCAAAGGCAGAATTTTTGCCAAGTAGTATGAAACGAGGCAGTTCGGTTTGGTAACGAACCTGCGGGCGAAACGTGAGGGCAGCTGCTCATCTTGAGCAGCTTGAGGGTGTCGCTGTTGTTGGCCACCAGCACCTTCAGCGAGGGGTCGTCCACCGGCGTGTCGTCGATCTTCAGCGACGACAGCGACTTGGAGTTGACAAACACCACCGTCAGCGCTGAGATGAAGTGAGACTGGACGAACGGAAAAAACAAACAAACAAAAAACAAACAAACAAAAAACAAAACAAAAATAAAAGCAGTTATTTATAAATAATTTCAAGCTCCAAAAGCTTGACACAAAATGGAAGCCAGCACACAAGTTAAAAACAGATTTCTTGGTGAGGGACAGACATTGTTAAGTATCCCTTGATTTGATTCAATTTCGAGTTTTCAGCTTGTGATTCTACCTGATTTGGATTATTCAGGTTGAGAATTGATTCAATAATACCGGCACTGTCTGCGGAATACAACAAAACTGCCATGTTCAATTGCATACACTTAGAGATGGTGACTTCTGGAATAGGTTTTCGTGCTGCAGGGTTTTTCCTGTGTACAAAATTCAAAGGCGGCCACCTCAACCTAATTTGCTTGCCACCTCCAGCCTGAGCCACTGGCATCGCTCAACACAGCACTCCAGCTGTGTCGATTGAGCTCGGCAGGAATGCTTTTAAACTGCAGTTGCAGTGTTGAGCTATTATGGAGGCACTATATCAACAGCAGTGCACTGGAAAGACCTGAAGCAACAACCGAAGAAGAAACAGCTTTAAAAAAAAAAAAAAAAAAAAAAATCATTATTATTATTGCAACAACCGAAGAAGAAACAGATCATAGAGCAACCGTTGCGCATGCCCATTTCCTGGTTGTGAGGCAAAGATGGTGCGCTCCAGCCATCGCCAAAGTCATAAAAACACAGTATACGCTATAAACATATTAGTGTTTTACAACATGCTGAACTATATTTACAATTTAATATGTACTAGTGGATTACTTTTAATGATTGTACAGCAGTTTAAAAAATGGCAAAAATTAATGGCAACTTTGCATTCATATCATTTTTAATTTCTAGTCCCTGAATGGTCTCTGTCACCACCGCCAGTACCAATACCTTAAAAAAAAAAAAAAAAGACTGGTATTGGTACTGATACCTGGTATCGGTAGTCATCCATTAAAGTCAGGGTGACAACACCTCTGCCTCAATTTGAGCCAGGAAACCCCCTGTAATATGTGTTAATGATACCTTTGGGACTTCCATGAAACTGGGCCTGGCTGTTGAGATGAGTCCTAAGGTCTTGAGTGAGCAGTTCACCAACTGTGAAAGAATGTCACAGGCTGCCTCCGCAGACTCTGTGCTGCTGTCCACCTGACAAACACCACATAAAAAAAGAGAAGTTAAAACCCAGATCATTTTTTTTCCTTAAGGCCATGTAAATAATATTTTAACCCATGCCCGACAGCGCTCGCACCTTGAAGCTGACATATTGCAAGTGGTTGGAGTGCCGCTTGATGATCTGCTTGATCAGGTCCGGGTGTGTGGCTTTCAGGTAAGAACTGGCCGGCTGGTTGAGCTCAAACTCGAAGCAGCGCCACAGCTCGGGCATGTGGAATGCCTGGTTCCACCCGCGGCACACCTGTGAGGCGAAGGCCCGATCCAGTAGCGGGAGGTGCTGAAAGATGTGCAGCAAAAGCTCCTGGGGCAGACGAGTCCAATTGGCGTCCAGCGAGCCGTCGTCTTCGGACGCCAGGCTTGACTGCTTCCGAATTTTCTTGCGAGCCTCAGGTGGACTCTTACTAGGGGAGCCGTTGCCCTCCTCCTTGGTGCCTTTTATCCTCTTCATCCTGAAACGTGACAGTTACATGTACACTGCATATTAGCCCATCCAGACAGCTGCAGCAAAGTGGACAATATGGAGATGCATAGCAAGACACTAAAGCATGGTGGATGCAGACTACAGAGAACAATAATGCAGCTCAACAGATAAGGCATGGAACAGGCTTAACTTGTTCTTTGCAAACAGGAACAGGTGAGCGCTTGTCCTTTGTTTACAGACAGTAATAGGTTATTGTATATTAAAATTTGAATGAGTGTTTCTAGGGATGTAACAACGATATAATTATCACAATGTTGTGGGAAGGCTGCAGATATTTAAAAAAAAAAGTCTACTGTAAAAAAAAAAAGAAAAAAAAAAGAGCATATACAAAAAAAACATTATTGTGCTTTTGTAAATAAGAGCAAATTAATGCATATAAACAACTTACAATCTCTAATAACACTTAATATTGAGGCACTGACTTGCTAATGAACGCAAACATTGAGTTCGGCCACATATTGACACATGCACACGGTTCACATGCATATTACGTTCCCTTTCATCTGATCATTAGCGTGGATTTTAATAAACAAATGGAGGAACAAAACATGCCTTATGAAAATTAAACGACACTATTGTCACATCACTAATAATTTTGAGGCATGTATCACACAATGTAAATTTTTGGCAATTTTATCCACAACACCACTGAAGGCATCCAGAAAAATGGAGTGTTGCAGCAAATCGGATACTATAGAGCATAAAATTGCATGTGACCATGTGTGTTTATTCTTGTCATTTTGAATCATGGATCATTAAATGCAAATTTATGTCAATTTTACCCTAAAGGAGAATGACCCACTTCAGAAAATTAAGTGTTGCAGCAAGGTGAAGACTGCGAAGCACAATATATCCAGGGCTATTAAAGCAACAAATAAAGCTTACATTAGCAAGCACACATTTATTTTCGACATTTCCAACCATAGTTTGACGTAAATTTATGGCGTTTATGGCATTTTATTTTTTGTTATTCTGAGAGGATTCCTTAAGGCAGTAGTTACTTTGCAGTGAGCGACAAATCGCCTGCTAGTGTTATTTTGCCGTTAAGGGCCTGGCGTGAACCAGTTATTTTGTTTTAAGTCTGAGTGGTTCCTGCCTCGATTCACCCACCTCTCTTTTCAGTTTGCTAAGTTTTCATTTTGTTTTGCCACCGAAGATAAGCTGTTATCAGCAATACTAGCTTAACCCTAACCCTAACCCTAGGCGCAGGGTAGGTAGTAGGACACTTCGTGTTGTGGAAAATTCACCAACGGAGGCAAATCCAAGTGCATCACGATCACGGTAGCATTAACAGTCAAATGTGGCAAATATGACGTTCTCGAGCAATTCGCGGCAAAATAAAAAAAAAAGTATAAAAACACGTGACAATATATATATATATATATATATATATATATATATATATATATATATATATATATATAATATATTAAATAAATAAATAAATACATACATACATACGTACATAAATGGGTAGGTAGAGAAGAGTACTTTGAATTCGTGACGCAGCATCTTCAGTTTGGCCACTTTACCCACTACGCACAAACTGGTACACATTTACTGACGCAGAATCACGGCAAAATAACGCAAGGTAACGAGTTGTCGATCACGGCAAAATAACCACTACGCATCCTCAAATATTAAAACGTAATGTATGTGAAATACGCGACTTTGACTGAAGTGAAAATTCATGCGATATAATTTTTTAAAGCAGCGCTTGTATATAATGTAAGCTTGAAATATGCAACTTCATAAAAAAATAATTGTGCGCAACGCTAATTTTGCTAGCGTAATGGCAACATGGTGGTAAACTAGACGACACCGTGTTTACGCACACTAAACAGCTAAGAGTTTAAATAATTTACCAAAGTGTTGATAATTCAAGCATAATATCAATGTTTTGTAGCAGAGTTCCCGCGACGCGTACCCACCTTATTTACTCTCAGCTAGCTTACTAGCAGGAAAATCCGACAACCGAGATGACAGCTCAGCCCGGGCCCACGCTGGAAAAGATCATTCGGGCCAGGAAAATAACAAGCATTCTTCGCAAGACCTTTCACAAAAAAAGTTTAAAAAAAAAAACAACAACAAAAAACAGCTAAATTGAGTTTATAACCATGAAAGTGCCACAGTGGCGCCTCGTCTTGGACTGACCAAATTCCCAATTTCCCTCGCTCACGGGAGTTCGAGCTCAGCCCCGAGTCTGAAATGGCGAAGTGTTGTTTTCAAAGCCGCGGTGCATTGTGGGATAGAAGCAAAATGGCGGCGTGTAACACATACGCGCGAAGACGAGTCTCTTATTTATTAAAATTAACGCCTAATTTGGAATTGTATTTGTTGGTACTTGGTTTACTATCAGTTTAGCATTTTACACATAAAGCAAAATTGTTTAAATTAACAATAAATAATAATAATAAACAAATTTGTTTAATGTATATATTGTTATACAATAGTGTATACAATAAAATAATAAAAATGTCAAATTTAAAAAGGTAACCATGCCAGTTTTTCCACATGACTGGTATCTTACAGCACTAAAACAAGGATTCAACAGCAGGCCCCAACAACAACCAGGGACAGCACCAGGATTTTTCACCTTTCATGTCTTGAAAACATACGTTCAAACACCACATCCGTAGGCACATAACGTTGTAACTCCAGCACTTGCCTTAAAAAAAAAAAAATTTTTTTTTTTTTTTTTTAATAATGGATCTGAAATTTGTTTATTGAAATTTGATGGGGATATATGGTGTTGTGTGTAAAGTGTTTTGGAGAGGTTTGAGGAATGTAGCAATGTTGGAGGAAGAAATTCTGAATGTAATTAGGGCCCGAGCAGCGACCGCTGCGAGGTCCCTATTGTTTTTCAAGGAATTCTTATTATTAGGGCCCGAGCAGCGACCGCTGCGAGGTCCCTATTGTTCCTGAAGGAATTCTTATTATTAGGGCCCGAGCAGCGGCGGCGGCGGTGCCGCTGCGAGGCCCTATTGTTTTTGTAGGAATTCTTCTTATTAGGGCCCGAGCAGCGGCGGCGGCGGTGCCGCTGCGAGGCCCTATTGTTTTTGTAGGAATTCTTCTTATTATTAGGGCCCGAGCAGCGACCGCTGCGAGGTCCCTATTGTTCCTGAAGGAATTCTTATTATTATTCTTCTTCTTCTTCTTCTTTTTCTTTGTTATTATTCTTTTCCGCAAACAACCACATTTTTGAGGCACTAAACATGAACGAAAACTCACCAAACTTTACACGCAGATCGGGTCTGGCGAAAAATTTGATATTTTAAAGTCGCCATACATGATAACAGAAAAATGGCTCTGTAGCGCCACCTACATAGGTTAAACGGATCCCTGTCCCGCTACGATTGTCCTATGGCTACGAAAATTGTGTGGCACCTGTAGCACATCCAGATGAACAAAAACCTCTTTGATATGTGTACCCTAAAATAGACAGGAAGTGAGGTATGAGTATTTGAATGTCCAATTTTGGCCCATTTTTGCACATTTACAGGGGTCATACTTTTGCCCGCTTCTCCTACACGGTTAACCCGATTGACTTCAAACTTGGGCTGTACCATCTCAACACCTGGGACAACATCATGGTAAAAAATCTAAAGTTTTTGACATACTATATGACGGTGGCGGGGCATCAAATTTACAGTTTCAAAATTCTTACTTAACGAAGCATTGCCGGTGGTACGTTTAATCTAGAGCTACGAAAATTGGTACACATATGTAACAGACTATGATCTACAAAAAAGCCTGTTGGTGCCATATGCTAAACCTAACAGGAAGTCCGCCAGAGGCGAGGCATCAAATTTTGTGTTTCAAAATTCTTACTTAATGAAGCATTCCCGGCTGTACATTTCACCTAGAGTTACCAAAATTTTAAGACATATGTAACAGCCCTCAAGGTACAAAAAACTCTTTTTGAACCATATGCTAAACCGAACAGGAAGTCCGCCATTTTGATTTACTTTGGAACGTGTTGCCATTTTTTGGGCCATTTCATAGGGGTCTTATTTTAACGAACTACTCCTACAGAGTTTATCCGATCATCTCCAAACTTTGTGTGATTCATCTTAAGATGTTGAAGATGAAAAGTTATTGAAAGCTTTTTATTTCGTCGCACGCTGTTGCCGTAGCATGCACAGTTTGCAAAGGAAAAAATTCCTTCTTAATGAAGCATTCCCAGTTGTACGAAGCAGCTAGAGCTACGAAAATTTGGAGACACATGTAACAGCCCACGATGTACAAAAAAGTCTCTTGGTGCCATGTGCTAAACCCAACAGGAAGTCCCGTAGGGGCCGGGCATCACATTTTGAGCTAAAAAAAATCTTTAACGAAGCATTCCCGGTTGTACGTTTCACCTAGCGCTATGATAATTTAGAGGCATACATAAGAGCCCACGATGTACAAAAAAGTCTCTTGGAACCATCTGCTAAACCAAACAGGAAGTCCGCCATTTTGATTTACGTTGGGATTTGTAGCCATTTTTTGTGGCCTTTTTTCGGGGTCATATTTTAACGGACTCCTCCTACAAAATTTATCCGACTGTCTTTAAACTTGGTGTGCTTCATCTTAAGATGTTTAAGATGCAAAGTTATCGAAAGTTATTTATTTTGTCGCACGCCATTGTCATGGTGATGCATTGTTTGCCAAGTAAAATAATGCTTTTTTTTTGGGTCTAAACATGTGCAAAAACTCATGAAACTTTACACAAACATCAGGCTTGTCATAAGCATGAATATTTTAGAGATTTCTTATTCAATTTGCAATACATGGTTCAATAGCGTCCGGTCTCCTCCCACATTCCAAAGACATGCATGGCAGGTTAATTGGGCGCTCCGAATTGTCCCTAGGTGTGCGTGTGAGTGTGGATGGTTGTTCGTCTCTGTGTGCCCTGCGATTGGTTGGCAACCAGTCCAGGGTGTCCCCCGCCTACTGCCCAGAGCCCGCTGAGATAGGCGCCAGCAGCCCCCGCGACCCTTGTGAGGAATAAGCGGTCAAGAAAATGGATGGATGAATGGGATACCTATCAGCCTAAGACTTACAAAAAGGTTTCTAAAGCCATATGCTGAATCAAACAGGAAGTCTGCCATTTGGATTTACTTTGGTATTTTTTGGGGCCTTTTATAGGGGTCATATTTTCAACAGAACTTATCAGATCGTCTTCATTCTTTGGCGTGTTTCATCTTAAGATATTTAAGATGAAAAGTTATTGAATTTTTTTATTTTGTCACACGCCTTTGCTCTAGCCATGCATTGTTTGTGAAGAAAAATGCTTCTTTGAGAGTCTAAATATGGGCGAAAACACACAAAACTTTGCACACACACCAGACCTGTCTGGAACATGAATATTTTATTTAGATATTTGTTGTGCAATTGTAATAAATGGCTCAATAGCGCCCTTTAGACATTTTTATGAAGTCTTTCCGTTTATATGATTCAGCTAGATGTGTGAATATTGGCAGGCATGCCGAATATATTCAAAAAGTATTCTATATAGCCATGTGCCAATCCATTTTGATTTTTGTTTTTTTGTTTTTTTTTTTGTTTTTTTTTGTTAATTGTGCATCATTTTTGGCCTTTCCATGAACCTTTACAAACACAAAGCATGGCAAAAACGTTTACAATTTAGATGGTTTCCTATTTGACAGTACCCCAACATGCCAGTACCCCGACGTGCAAATACCCCAACGTGGCCCGGGTTGCGAGGGCCCTTTATAGCTGCTCGCAGCTCTAGTTCTTATTATTATTCTTCTCCGCAAACAATCGCATTTTTGAGACACTAAACGTGACCGAAAACTCACCAAACTTTACACGCACATCAGGCCTGGCGAAAAATTTGATATTTTAAAGTCGCCATACATGATAACAGAAAAATGGCTCCTTAGCGCCCCCTACATAGGTTAAACGGATCCCTGTCCCGCTACGATTGTCCGACGGCTATGAAAATTGTGTGGCACCTGTAGCACATCCCAATGAACAAAAACCTCTTTGAAGTGTGTACCCTAAAATAGACAGAAAGTGAGGTATGAGTATTTAAATGTCCAATTTTTGCCAATTTTTGCACATTTACAGGGGTCATACTTTTGCCCGCTTCTCCTACACGGTTAACCCGATTGACTTCAAACTTGGGATGTACCATCTCAACACCTGGGACAACATCATTGTGAAAAATGAAAAGTTTTTGATATACTATATGACGGCGGCGGCGCATCAAATTTAGAGTTTAAAAATTCTTACTTCACGAGGCATTGCCGGTTGTACGTTTAATCTAGAGCTACGAAAATTGGTACACATATGTAACAGGCTATGACCTACAAAAAACTCTTTTTGAACCATATGCTAAACCTAACAGGAAGTCCACCATTTTGATTTATTTTGGAACGTGTTGCCATTTTTTTGGCCATTTCATTGGAGTCTTATTTTAACGAACTCCTCCTACAGTGTTTATCCGATCATCTTCAAACTTGGTGTGATTCATCTTAAGATGTTGAAGATGAAAAGTTATTGAAAGCTTTGTATTTCGTCGCACGCTGTTGTCATGGCATGCACTGTTTGCAAAGGAAAAAAAATATCCTTAAAGAAGCATTGCCAGTTGTACGAAGCAGCTAGAGCTACGAAAATTTGTAGACATATGTAACAGCCCAAGATGTACAAAAAAGTCTCCTGGTGCCCTGTGCTAAACCCAACAGGAAGTCCCCCAGGGGCCGGGCATCACATTTTGAGCTAAAAAAAACCCCTCTTTAACAAAGCATACCCGGCTGTACGTTTCACCTAGAGTTACCAAAATTTGTAGAGGTATATAACAGCCCTCGATTTACAAAAAACTCTTTTTGAACCATATGCTAAACCTAACAGGACGTCCGCCATTTTGATTTACTTTGGAATGTGTTGCCATTTTTTTTGGCCATTTCATAGGGGTCATATTTTAACAAACTCCTCCTACAGAGTTTATCCGATCATCTTCAAACTTGGTGTGATTCATCTTAAGATGTTGAAAATGAAAAGTTATTGAAAGTTTTTTATTTCGTCACATGCTGTTATCGTGGCATGCACTTTTTGCAAAGGAAAAAAATCCTTCTTAATGAAGCATTCCCAGTTGTACGAAGCAGCTAGAGTGACGAAAAATTGTAGACATATGTAACAGCCCAGGATCTACAAAAATGTCTCTTGGTGCCATGTGCTAAACGCAACAGGAAGTCCCCCAGGGGCCGGGCATCACATTTTGAGCTAAAAAACTCCTCTTTAACTAAGCATTCCCGGTTGTACGTTTCACCTAGCGCTATGATAATTTGCAGGCATACATAAGAGCCCACGATGTACAAAAAAGTCTCTTGGAACCATGGGCTAAACCAAACAGGAAGTCCGCCATTTTGATTTATGATGGGATTTGTTGCCATTTTTTGTGGCCTTTTTCAGGGGTCATATTTTAACGAACCCCTCCTACAAAATTTATCCGACTGTCTTCAAACTTGGTATGTTTCATCTTAAGATGTTTAAGATGCAAAGTAATCGAAAGTTTTTTATTTTGTCACACGCTGTTGCCATAGCAATGCATGGGAATTGCACACCATATTTTGCGTTTTGATTAAACACCTAAAGCTATGATAATTTGCAGGCAAACATAAGAGCTCAGGATGTACAAAAAAAGTCTCTTGGAGCAATATGCTAAACCAATCAGGAAGTCCACCATTTTGATTTACGTTGGGATTTGTAGCCATTTTTTGTGGCCTTTTTTAGGGGTCATATTTTAACGAACTCCTCCTACAAAATTTATCCGACTGTCTTTAAACTTGGTGTGCTTCATCTTAAGATGTTTAAGATGCAAAGTTATCGAAAGTTATTTATTTTGTCGCACGCCGTTGTCATGGCGATGCATTGTTTGCCAAGTAAAATGTTACTTTTTTTTTTTGGTCTAAACATGTGCAAAAACTCATGAAACTTTACACACACATCAGGCTTGTCATCAGCATGAATATTTTAGAGATTTCTTATTCAATTTGCAATAAATGGTTCAATAGCGCCCTCTAGACATTTTTATGAAGCTTTTGCAAATGTTTTGTGTTTTATGATTCAGCTAGATTTGTAAAAATTGGGATACCTATCAGCCTAAGACTTACAAAAAGGTTTCTAAAGCCATATGCTGAATCAAAAAGGAAGTCTGCCATTTTGATTTACTTTGGTATTTGTAGCCATTTTTTGGGGCCTTTTATAGGGGTCATATTTTCAACAGAACTTATCAGATCGTCTTCATTCTTTGGCGTGTTTCATCTTAAGATATTTAAGATGAAAAGTTATTGAATTTTTTTATTTTGTCACACGCCTTTGCTGTAGCCATGCATTGTTTGTGAAGAAAAATGCTTTTTTGAGAGTCTAAATATGGGTGAAAACTCACAAAACTTTGCACACGCACCAGACCTGTCTAGAACATGAATATTTTATTTAGAGATTTGTTGTGCTACTTGTAATAAATGGCTCAATAGCGCCCTCTAGACATTTTTATGAAGTCTTTCCGATTATATGATTCAGCTAGATGTGTGAATATTGGCAGGCATGCCGAATATATTCAAAAAGTATTCTATATAGCCATGTGCCAATCCATTTTGATTTTATTTTGTTAATTGTGCATCGTTTTTGGCCTTTCCATGAAACTTTAAAAACACAAAGCATGGCAAAAACGTTTACAATTTAGATGGTTTCCTATTTGACAGTACCCCAACATGCCAGTACCCCGACGTGCAAATACCCCAACGTGGCCCGGGTTGCGAGGGCCCTTTATAGCTGCTCGCAGCTCTAGTTATTATTAGGGCCCGAGCAGCGACCGCTGCGAGGTCCCTATTGTTTTTGTAAAAATTATTATTATTATTATTATTATTATTATTATTATTATTATTATTAGGGCCCGAGCAGCGGCGGCGGCGGTGCCGCTGCGAGGCCCTATTGTTTTTGTAGGAATTCTTCTTATTATTATTATTCTTATTATTATTCTTCTCCGCAAACAATCGCATTTTTGAGACGCTAAACGTGAACGAAAACTCACCAAACTTTACACGCACATCAGGCCTGGCGAAAAATTTGATATTTTAAAGTCGCCATACATGATAACAGAAAAATGGCTCCATAGCGCCACCTACATAGGTTAAACGGATCCCTCTCCCGCTACGATTGTCCTATGGCGACGAAAATTGTGTGGCACCCGTAGCACATCCAGATGAACAAAAACCTCTTTGATGTGTGTACCCTAAAATAGACAGAAAGTGAGGTATGATCATCTGACTGTCCAATTTTGGCCCAGTTTTGCACATTTACAGGGGTCATACTTTTGGCCGCTTCTCCTACACGGTTAACCCGATTAACTTCAAACTTGGGATGGACCATCTCAACACCTGGGACAACATCATTGTAAAAAATCTAAAGTTTTTGATATACAATATGACGTCGGCGACGCATCAAATTTAGAGTTTAAAAATTCTTCCTTCATGAAGCATTGCCGGTTGTACGTTTAATCTAGAGCTACGAAAATTTGTACACATATGTAACAGGCTATGACCTACAAAAAACTCTTTTTGAACCATATGCTAAACCTCACAGGAAGTCCGCCATTTTGATTTATTTTGGAACGTGTTGCCATTTTTTTGGCCATTTCATTGGGGTCTTATTTTAACGAACTCCTCCTACAGTGTTTATCCGATCATCTTCAAACTTGGTGTGATTCATCTTAAGATGTTGAAGATGAAAAGTTATTGAAAGCTTTGTATTTCGTCGCACGCTGTTGTCATGGCATGCACTGTTTGCAAAGGAAAAAAAATATCCTTAAAGAAGCATTGCCAGTTGTACGAAGCAGCTAGAGCTACGAAAATTTGTAGACATATGTAACAGCCCAAGATGTACAAAAAAGTCTCTTGGTGCCCTGTGCTAAACCCAACAGGAAGTCCCCCAGGGGCCGGGCATCACATTTTAAGCTAAAAAACTCCTCTTTAACAAAGCATACCCGGCTGTACGTTTCACCTAGAGTTACCAAAATTTGTAGAGGTATATAACACCCCTCGAGGTACAAAAAACTATTTTTGAACCATATGCTAAACCTAACAGGATGTCCGCCATTTTTATTTACTTTGGAATGTGTTGCCATGTTTTGGGCCATTTCATAGGGGTCATATTTTAACGAACTCCTCCTACAGAGTTTATCCGATCATCTTCAAACTTGGTGTGACTCATCTTAAGATGTTGAGGATGAAAAGTTATTGAAAGCTCTTTATTTCGTCGCACGCTGTTGTCGTGGCATGCACTTTTTGCAAAGGAAAAAAATCCCTCTTAATGAAGCATTCCCAGTTGTACGAAGTAGCTAGAGCTACAAAAAATTGTAGACATATGTAACAGCCCACAGTGTACAAAAAAGTCTCTTGGTGCCATGTGCTAAACCCAACAGGAAGTCCCCCAGGGGCCGGGCATCACATTTTGAGCTAGAAAACTCCTCTTTAACGAAGCATTCCCGGTTGTACGTTTCACCTAGCGCGATGATAATTTGCAGGCATACATAAGAGCCCACGATGTACAAAAAAGTCTCTTGGAACCATGTGATAAACCAAACAGGAAGTCTGCCATTTTGATTTACGATGGGATTTGTTGCCATTTTTTGTGGCCTTTTTCAGTTGTCATATTTTAACGAACTCCTCGTACAAAGTTCATCCGACCGTCTTCAAACTTGGTGTGTTTCATCTTAAGATGTTTAAGATGCAAAGTTATCAAAAGTTTTTTATTTTGTCGCACGCTGCTGCTATAGCGATGCAGTTTGCCAAGTGAAGTGCTGCTTTGTTTTTTTATCTATACATGTGTGAAAACTTATGAAACTTTGCAAACACATCAGACTTGTCATGAACATGAATTTTTAGAGATTTATTGTGCAATTTGCAATAAATAGCGCCCTCTAGACATTTTTATGAAGTATTTCCGATTGTATGATTCTGCTAGATTTGTGAAAATTAGGACAGACCCCTATCAGCCTAATACCTACAAAAAAGTATTATGTAGCCATTTGCCAAACCAAAGAGGAAGTCCGCTATTTTGATTTTATTTTGGGAATTATACATCATTTTTGGCCTCTTTCATTAAACTTTGCACAGACAAGGCATGGAAAAAACTAACATTTTAAATGGTCCTTGTTCCATGTAACAGTACCCCAACGTGCCAGTACCCTGACGTGCAAGTAACCCAACGTTGTGCTCAATAGCGCCCTCTATGCATTTTTATGGAGCATTTCCAATTGTATGATTCAAGCGATACACAACTAAAGATGACTTGACCTAGATTTGTGAAAACTGGGAGGCATACCTATTAGCTTAAGACCTACAAAAAGTATTCTGTAGCCGTATGCTAAACCTAAAAGGAAGTCCGCCATTTTGAATTTATTTTGGGAATTGCACACCATATTTTGCGTTTTGATTAAACTTTGCACATACAAGGCTTGTCAAAAACATTTTAGATGGTCCTTGTCCTATTTGACAGTACCCCAACGTGCCAGTACCCCGACGTGCAAGTACCCCAACGTGGTCCGGGTTGCGAGGGCCCTTTATAGCTGCTCGCAGCTCTAGTTCTTCTTCTTCTTCTTCTTCTTTTTCTTTGTTATTATTCTTTTCCGCAAACAACCACATTTTTGAGGCACTAAACATGAACGAAAACTCACCAAACTTTGCACGCAGATCGGGCCTGGCGAAAAATTTGATATTTTAAAGTCGCCATACATGATAACAGAAAAATGGCTCTGTAGCGCCACCTACATAGGTTTAACGGATCCCTGTCCCGCTACGATTGTCCTATGGCTACGAAAATTGTGTGGCACCTGTAGCACATCCAGATGAACAAAAACCTCTTTGATATGTGTACCCTAAAATAGACAGGAAGTGAGGTATGAGTATTTGAATGTCCAATTTTGGCCCATTTTTGCACATTTACAGGGGTCATACTTTTGCCCGCTTCTCCTACACGGTTAACCCGATTGACTTCAAACTTGGGCTGTACCATCTCAACACCTGGGACAACATCATGGTAAAAAATCTAAAGTTTTTGACATACTATATGACGGTGGCGGGGCATCAAATTTACAGTTTCAAAATTCTTACTTAACTAAGCATTGCCGGTGGTACGTTTAATTGAGAGCCACGAAAATTGGTACACATATGTAACAGACTATGATCTACAAAAAAGCCTGTTGGTGCCATATGCTAAACCTAACAGGAAGTCCGCCAGAGGCGAGGCATCAAATTTTGTGTTTCAAAATTCTTATTTAATGAAGCATTCCCGGCTGTACATTTCACCTAGAGTTACCAACATTTGAAGACATATGTAACAGCCCTCAAGGTACAAAAAACTCTTTTTGAACCATATGCTAAACCGAACAGGAAGTCCGCCATTTTGATTTACTTTGGAACGTGTTGCCATTTTTTGGGCCATTTCATAGGGGTCTTATTTTAACGAACTCCTCCTACAGAGTTTATCCGATCATCTCCAAACTTGGTGTGATTCATCTTAAAATGTTGAAGATGAAAAGTTATTGAAAGCTTTTTATTTCGTCGCACGCTGTTGCCGTGGCATGCACAGATTGCGAAGGAAAAAATTCCCTCTTAATGAAGCATTCCCAGTTGTACGAAGCAGCTAGAGCTACGAAAATTTGGAGACAAATTTAACAGCCCACGATGTACAAAAAAGTCTCTTGGTGCCATGTGCTAAACCCAACAGGAAGTCCCGTAGGGGCCGGTCATCACATTTTGAGGTAAAAAACTCCTCTTTAACGAAGCATTCCCGGTTGTACGTTTCACCTAGCGCTATGATAATTTAGAGGCATACATAAGAGCCCACGATGTACAAAAAAGTCTCTTAGAACCATCTGCTAAACCAAACAGGAAGTCCGCCATTTTGATTTACGTTGGGATTTGTAGCCATTTTTTGTGGCCTTTTTTAGGGGTCATATTTTAACGAACTCCTCCTACAAAATTTATCCGACTGTCTTCAAACTTGGTGTGCTTCATCTTAAGATGTTTAAGATACAAAGTTATCGGAAGTTATTTATTTTGTCGCACGCCGTTTCATGGCGATGGATTGTTTGCCAAGTAAAATGCTGCTTTTTTTTTTTTGGTCTAAACATGTGCAAAAACTCATGAAACTTTACACACACATCAGGCTTGTCATAAGCATGAATATTTTAGAGATTTCTTATTAAATTTGCAATAAATGCTTCAATAGCGCCCTCTAGACATTTTTATGAAGTCTTTCCGATTATATGATTCAGCTAGATGTGTGAATATTGGCAGGCATGCCTAATATATTCAAAAAGTATTCTATATAGCCATGTGCCAATCCATTTTGATTTTATTTTGTTAATTGTGCATCATTTTTGGCCTTTCCATGAAACTTTACAAACACAAAGCATGGCAAAAATGTTTAAAATTTAGATGGTTTCCTATTTGACAGTACCCCAACATGCCAGTACCCCGACGTGCAAATACCCCAACGTGGCCCGGGTTGCGAGGGCCCTTTATAGCTGCTCGCAGCTCTAGTTATTATTCTTATTCTTATTATTCTTCTCCGCAAACAATCGCATTTTTGAGACACTAAACGTGACCGAAAACTCACCAAACTTTACACGCACATCAGGCCTGGCGAAAAATTTGATATTTTAAAGTCGCCATACATGATAACAGAAAAATGGCTCCTTAGCGCCCCCTACATAGGTTAAACGGATCCCTGTCCCGCTACGATTGTCCGACGGCTATGAAAATTGTGTGGCACCTGTAGCACATCCCAATGAACAAAAACCTCTTTGAAGTGTGTACCCTAAAATAGACAGAAAGTGAGGTATGAGTATTTAAATGTCCAATTTTTGCCAATTTTTGCACATTTACAGGGGTCATACTTTTGCCCGCTTCTCCTACACGGTTAACCCGATTGACTTCAAACTTGGGATGTACCATCTCAACACCTGGGACAACATCATTGTGAAAAATGAAAAGTTTTTGATATACTATATGACGGCGGCGGCGCATCAAATTTAGAGTTTAAAAATTCTTACTTCACGAAGCATTGCCGGTTGTACGTTTAATCTAGAGCTACGAAAATTGGTACACATATGTAACAGGTTATGACCTACAAAAAACTCTTTTTGAACCATATGCTAAACCTAACAGGAAGTCCACCATTTTGATTTATTTTGGAACGTGTTGCCATTTTTTTGGCCATTTCATTGGGGTCTTATTTTAACGAACTCCTCCTACAGTGTTTATCCGATCATCTTCAAACTTGGTGTGATTCATCTTAAGATGTTGAAGATGAAAAGTTATTGAAAGCTTTGTATTTCGTCGCACGCTGTTGTCATGGCATGCACTGTTTTTAAAGGAAAAAAAATATCCTTAAAGAAGCATTCCCATTTGTACGAAGCAGCTAGAGCTACGAAAATTTGTAGACATATGTAACAGCCCAAGATGTACAAAAAAAGTCTCTTGGTGCCCTGTGCTAAACCCAACAGGAAGTCCCCCAGGGGCCGGGCATCACATTTTGAGCTAAAAAACTCCTCTTTAACAAAGCATACCCGGCTGTACGTTTCACCTAGAGTTACCAACATTTGTAGAGGTATATAACAGCCCTCGAGGTACAAAAAACTCTTTTTGAACCATATGCTAAACCTAACAGGGCGTCCGCCATTTTGATTTACTTTGGAATGTGTTGCCATTTTTTTTGGCCATTTCATAGGGGTCATATTTTAACAAACTCCTCCTACAGAGTTTATCCGATCATCTTCAAACTTGGTGTGATTCATCTTAAGATGTTGAAAATGAAAAGTTATTGAAAGTTTTTTATTTCATCACACGCTGTTGTCGTGGCATGCACTTTTTGCAAAGGAAAAAAATCCTTCTTAATGAAGCATTCCCAGTTGTACGAAGCAGCTAGAGCGACGAAAAATTGTAGACATATGTAACAGCCCAGGATGTACAAAAAAGTCTCTTGGTGCCATGTGCTAAACCCAACAGGAAGTCCCCCAGGGGCCGGGCATCACATTTTGAGCTAAAAAACTCCTCTTTAACGAAGCATTCCCGGTTGTACGTTTCACCTAGCGCTATGATAATTTGCAGGCATACATAAGAGCCCATGATGTACAAAAAAAAGTCTCTTGGAACCATGTGCTAAACCAAACAGGAAGTCTGCCATTTTGATTTATGATGGGATTTGTTGCCATTTTTTGTGGCCTTTTTCAGGGGTCATATTTTAACGAACCCCTCCTACAAAATTTATCCGACTGTCTTCAAACTTGGTGTGTTTCATCTTAAGATGTTTAAGATGCAAAGTAATCGAAAGTTTTTTATTTTGTAACACGCTGTTGCCATAGCAATGCATTGTTTGTCAAGTGCTGCTTTTTTTTTTTTTTTATACACATGAAAACTCATGAAACTTTGCAAACACATCAGACTTGTCATGAACATGAATTTTCAGAGATTTATTGTGCAATTTGCAATAAATAGCGCCCTCTAGACATTTTTACGAAGCATTTCCGATCGTATGATTTTGCTAGACCTACAAAAAAGTATTATGTAGCCATTTGCCAAACCAAAGAGGAAGACCGCTATTTTGATTTTATTTTGGGAATTATACATCATTTTTGGCCTTTTTCATGAAACTTTGCACAGACAAGGCATGGAAAAAACTAACATTTTAAATGGTCCTTGTTCCATGTAACAGTACCCCAACGTGCCAGTACCCCGACGTGCAAGTAACCCAACGTTGTGCTCAATAGCGCCCTCTATGCATTTTTATGGAGCATTTCCAATTGTATGATTCAAGCGATACACAACTAAAGATGACTTGACCTAGATTTGTGAAAACTGGGAGGCATACCTATTAGCTTAAGACCTACAAAAAGTATTCTGTAGCCGTATGCTAAACCTAAAAGGAAGTCCGCCATTTTGAATTTATTTTGGGAATTGCGCACCATATTTTGCGTTTTGATTAAACTTTACACACACAAGGCTTGTCAAAAACATTTTAGATGGTCCTTGTCCTATTTGACAGTACCCCAACGTGCCAGTACCCCGACGTGCAAGTACCCCAACGTGGCCCGGGTTGCGAGGGCCCTTTATAGCTGCTCGCAGCTCTAGTTATTATTATTATTATTATTATTCTTCTCCGCAAACAATCGCATTTTTGAGACGCTAAACGTGAACGAAAACTCACCAAACTTTACACGCACATCAGGCCTGGCGAAAAATTTGATATTTTAAAGTCGCCATACATGATAACAGAAAAATGGCTCCATAGCGCCACCTACATAGGTTAAACGGATCCCTGTCCCGCTACGATTGTCCTATGGCGACGAAAATTGTGTGGCACCCGTAGCACATCCAGATGAACAAAAACCTCTTTGATGTGTGTACCCTAAAATAGACAGAAAGTGAGGTATGATCATCTGACTGTCCAATTTTGGCCCAGTTTTGCACATTTACAGGGGTCATACTTTTGCCCGCTTCTCCTACACGGTTAACCCGATTAACTTCAAACTTGGGATGGACCATCTCAACACCTGGGACAACATCATTGTAAAAAATCTAAAGTTTTTGATATACTATATGACGTCGGCGACGCATCAAATTTAGAGTTTAAAAATTCTTACTTCATGAAGCATTGCCGGTTGTACGTTTAATCTAGAGCTACGAAAATTTGTACACATATGTAACAGGCTATGACCTACAAAAAACTCTTTTTGAACCATATGCTAAACCTCACAGGAAGTCCGCCATTTTGATTTATTTTGGAACGTGTTGCCATTTTTTTGGCCATTTCATTGGGGTCTTATTTTAACGAACTCCTCCTACAGTGTTTATCCGATCATCTTCAAACTTGGTGTGATTCATCTTAAGATGTTGAAGATGAAAAGTTATTGAAAGCTTTGTATTTCGTCGCACGCTGTTGTCATGGCATGCACTGTTTGCAAAGGAAAAAAAATATCCTTAAAGAAGCATTGCCAGTTGTACGAAGCAGCTAGAGCTACGAAAATTTGTAGACATATGTAACAGCCCAAGATGTACAAAAAAGTCTCTTGGTGCCCTGTGCTAAACCCAACAGGAAGTCCCCCAGGGGCCGGGCATCACATTTTAAGCTAAAAAACTCCTCTTTAACAAAGCATACCCGGCTGTACGTTTCACCTAGAGTTACCAAAATTTGTAGAGGTATATAACAGCCCTCGAGGTACAAAAAACTCTTTTTGAACCATATGCTAAACCTAACAGGATGTCCGCCATTTTTATTTACTTTGGAATGTGTTGCCATTTTTTGGGCCATTTCATAGGGGTCATATTTTAACGAACTCCTCCTACAGAGTTTATCCGATCATCTTCAAACTTGGTGTGACTCATCTTAAGATGTTGAGGATGAAAAGTTATTGAAAGCTCTTTATTTCGTCGCACGCTGTTGTCGTGGCATGCACTTTTTGCAAAGGAAAAAAATCCCTCTTAATGAAGCATTCCCAGTTGTACGAAGTAGCTAGAGCTACAAAAAATTGTAGACATATGTAACAGCCCACAGTGTACAAAAAAGTCTCTTGGTGCCATGTGCTAAACCCAACAGGAAGTCCCCCAGGGGCCGGGCATCACATTTTGAGCTAGAAAACTCCTCTTTAACGAAGCATTCCCGGTTGTACGTTTCACCTAGCGCGATGATAATTTGCAGGCATACATAAGAGCCCACGATGTACAAAAAAGTCTCTTGGAACCATGTGATAAACCAAACAGGAAGTCTGCCATTTTGATTTACGATGGGATTTGTTGCCATTTTTTGTGGCCTTTTTCAGTTGTCATATTTTAACGAACTCCTCGTACAAAGTTCATCCGACCGTCTTCAAACTTGGTGTGTTTCATCTTAAGATGTTTAAGATGCAAAGTTATCAAAAGTTTTTTATTTTGTCGCACGCTGCTGCTATAGCGATGCAGTTTGCCAAGTGAAGTGCTGCTTTGTTTTTTTATCTATACATGTGTGAAAACTTATGAAACTTTGCAAACACATCAGACTTGTCATGAACATGAATTTTTAGAGATTTATTGTGCAATTTGCAATAAATAGCGCCCTCTAGACATTTTTATGAAGTATTTCCGATTGTATGATTCTGCTAGATTTGTAAAAATTAGGACAGACCCCTATCAGCCTAATACCTACAAAAAAGTATTATGTAGCCATTTGCCAAACCAAAGAGGAAGTCCGCTATTTTGATTTTATTTTGGGAATTATACATCATTTTTGGCCTCTTTCATTAAACTTTGCACAGACAAGGCATGGAAAAAACTAACATTTTAAATGGTCCTTGTTCCATGTAACAGTACCCCAACGTGCCAGTACCCTGACGTGCAAGTAACCCAACGTTGTGCTCAATAGCGCCCTCTATGCATTTTTATGGAGCATTTCCAATTGTATGATTCAAGCGATACACAACTAAAGATGACTTGACCTAGATTTGTGAAAACTGGGAGGCATACCTATTAGCTTAAGACCTACAAAAAGTATTCTGTAGCCGTATGCTAAACCTAAAAGGAAGTCCGCCATTTTGAATTTATTTTGGGAATTGCACACCATATTTTGCGTTTTGATTAAACTTTGCACATACAAGGCTTGTCAAAAACATTTTAGATGGTCCTTGTCCTATTTGACAGTACCCCAACGTGCCAGTACCCCGACGTGCAAGTACCCCAACGTGGTCCGGGTTGCGAGGGCCCTTTATAGCTGCTCGCAGCTCTAGTTAGGGCCCGAGCAGCGACCGCTGCGAGGTCCCTATTGTTCCTGAAGGAATTCTTATTATTATTAGGGCCCGAGCAGCGACCGCTGCGAGGTCCCTATTGTTTTTGTAAAAATTCTTCTTCTTAGGGCCCGAGCAGCGACCGCTGCGAGGTCCCTATTGTTCCTGAAGGAATTCTTATTAGGGCCCGAGCAGCGGCGGCGGCGGTGCCGCTGCGAGGCCCTATTGTTTTTGTAGGAATTCTTATTATTATTATTATTATTATTATTATTATTATTATTATTCTTCTCCGCAAACAATCGCATTTTTGAGACGCTAAACGTGAACGAAAACTCACCAAACTTTACACGCACATCAGGCCTGGCGAAAAATTTGATATTTTAAAGTCGCCATACATGATAACAGAAAAATGGCTCCATAGCGCCACCTACATAGGTTAAACGGATCCCTGTCCCGCTACGATTGTCCTATGGCGACGAAAATTGTGTGGCACCCGTAGCACATCCAGATGAACAAAAACCTCTTTGATGTGTGTACCCTAAAATAGACAGAAAGTGAGGTATGATCATCTGAATGTCCAATTTTGGCCCAGTTTTGCACATTTACAGGGGTCATACTTTTGCCCGCTTCTCCTACACGGTTAACCCGATTGACTTCAAACTTGGGATGGACCATCTCAACACCTGGGACAACATAATTGTAAAAAATCTAAAGTTTTTGATATACTATATGACGGCGGCGACGCATCAAATTTAGAGTTTAAAAATTCTTACTTCACGAAGCATTGCCGGTTGTACGTTTAATCTAGAGCTACGAAAATTTGTACACATATGTAAAAGGCTATGACCTACAAAAAACTCTTTTTGAACCATATGCTAAACCTCACAGGAAGTCCGCCATTTTGATTTATTTTGGAACGTGTTGCCATTTTTTTGGCCATTTCATTGGGGTCTTATTTTAACGAACTCCTCCTACAGTGTTTATCCGATCATCTTCAAACTTGGTGTGATTCATCTTAAGATGTTGAAGATGAAAAGATATTGAAACCTTTGTATTTCGTCGCACGCTGTTGTCATGGCATGCACTGTTTGCAAAGGAAAAAAAATATCCTTAAAGAAGCATTCCCATTTGTACGAAGCAGCGAGAGCTACGAAAATTTGTAGACATATGTAACAGCCCAAGATGTACAAAAAAGTCTCTTGGTGCCCTGTGCTAAACCCAACAGGAAGTCCCCCAGGGGCCGGGCATCACATTTTGAGCTAAAAAACTCCTCTTTAACAAAGCATACCCGGCTGTACGTTTCACCTAGAGTTACCAAAATTTGTAGAGGTATATAACAGCCCTCGAGGTACAAAAAACTCTTTTTGAACCATATGCTAAACCTAACAGGACGTCCGCCATTTTGATTTACTTTGGAATGTGTTGCCATTTTTTGGGCCATTTCGTAGGGGTCTTATTTTAACGAACTCCTCCTACAGAGTTTATCCGATCATCTTCAAACTTGGTGTGACTCATCTTAAGATGTTGAGGATGAAAAGTTATTGAAAGCTCTTTATTTCGTCGCACGCTGTTGTCGTGGCATGCACTTTTTGCAAAGGAAAAAAATCTTTCTTAATGAAGCATTCCCAGTTGTACGAAGTAGCTAGAGCTACAAAAATTTGTAGACATATGTAACAGCCCACAATGTACAAAAAAAGTCTCTTGGTGCCATGTGCTAAACCCAACAGGAAGTCCCCCAGGGGCCGGGCATCACATTTTGAGCTAGAAAACTCCTCTTTAACGAAGCATTCCCGGTTGTACGTTTCACCTAGCGCGATGATAATTTGCAGGCATACATAAGAGCCTACGATGTACAAAAAAGTCTCTTGGAACCATGTGCTAAACCAAACAGAAGTCCGCCATTTTGATTTACGATGGGATTTGTTGCCATTTTTTGTGGCCTTTTTCAGGGGTCATATTTTAACGAACTCCTCGTACAAAGTTCATCCGACCGTCTTCAAACTTGGTGTCTTTCATCGTAAGATGTTTAAGATGCAAAGTTATCGCAAGTTTTATTTTGTCGCACGCTGCTGCTATAGCGATGCATTGTTTGCCAAGTAAAGTGCTGCTTTGTTTTTTTATCTATACATGTGTGAAAACTCATGAAACTTTGCAAACACATCAGACTTGTCATGAACATGAATTTTTAGAGATTTATTGTGCAATTTGCAATAAATAGCGCCCTCTAGACATTTTTATGAAGTATTTCCGATTGTATGATTCTGCTAGATTTGTGAAAATTAGGACAGACCCCTATCAGCATAATACCTACAAAAAAGTATTATGTAGCCATTTGCCAAACCAAAGAGGAAGTCCGCTATTTTGATTTTATTTTGGGAATTATACATCATTTTTGGCCTCTTTCATTAAACTTTGCACAAACAAGGCATGGAAAAAACTAACATTTTAAATGGTCCTTGTTCCATGTAACAGTACCCCAACGTGCCAGTACCCTGACGTGCAAGTAACCCAACGTTGTGCTCAATAGCGCCCTCTATGCATTTTTATGGAGCATTTCCAATTGTATGATTCAAGCGATACACAACTAAAGATGACTTGACCTAGATTTGTGAAAACTGGGAGGCATACCTATTAGCTTAAGACCTACAAAAAGTATTCTGTAGCCGTATGCTAAACCTAAAAGGAAGTCCGCCATTTTGAATTTATTTTGGGAATTGCACACCATCTTTGGCCTTTTGCACTCACAAAGCTTGTCAAAAACATTTTAGATGGTCCTTGTCCGATTTGACAGTACCCCAACGTGCCAGTACCCCGACGTGCAAGTACCCCAACGTGGCCCAGGTTGCGAGGGCCCTTTATAGCTGCTCGCAGCTCTAGTTATTAGGGCCCGAGCAGCGACCGCTGCGAGGTCCCTATTGTTCCTGAAGGAATTCTTATTATTATTCTTCTTCTTCTTTTTCTTTGTTATTATTCTTTTCCGCAAACAACCACATTTTTGAGGCACTAAACATGAACGAAAACTCACCAAACTTTACACGCAGATCGGGCCTGGCGAAAAATTTGATATTTTAAAGTCGCCATACATGATAACAGAAAAATGGCTCTGTAGCGCCACCTACATAGGTTTAACGGATCCCTGTCCCGCTACGATTGTCCTATGGCTACGAAAATTGTGTGGCACCTGTAGCACATCCAGATGAACAAAAACCTCTTTGATATGTGTACCCTAAAATAGACAGGAAGTGAGGTATGAGTATTTGAATGTCCAATTTTGGCCCATTTTTGCACATTTACAGGGGTCATACTTTTGCCCGCTTCTCCTACACGGTTAACCCGATTGACTTCAAACTTGGGCTGTACCATCTCAACACCTGGGACAACATCATGGTAAAAAAATCTAAAGTTTTTGACATACTATATGACGGTGGCGGGGCATCAAATTTACAGTTTCAAAATTCTTACTTAACAAAGCATTGCCGGTGGTACGTTTAATTGAGAGCCACGAAAATTGGTACACATATGTAACAGACTATGATCTACAAAAAAGCCTGTTGGTGCCATATGCTAAACCTAACAGGAAGTCCGCCAGAGGCGAGGCATCAAATTTTGTGTTTCAAAATTCTTATTTAATGAAGCATTCCCGGCTGTACATTTCACCTAGAGTTACCAACATTTGAAGACATATGTAACAGCCCTCAAGGTACAAAAAACTCTTTTTGTACCATATGCTAAACCGAACAGGAAGTCCGCCATTTTGATTTACTTTGGAACGTGTTGCCATTTTTTGGGCCATTTCATAGGGGTCTTATTTTAACGAACTCCTCCTACAGAGTTTATCCGATCATCTCCAAACTTGGTGTGATTCATCTTAAAATGTTGAAGATGAAAAGTTATTGAAAGCTTTTTATTTCGTCGCACGCTGTTGCCGTGGCATGCACAGTTTGCAAAGGAAAAAAATTCCCTCTTAATGAAGCATTCCTAGTTGTACGAAGCAGCTAGAGCTACGAAAATTTGGAGACAAATTTAACAGCCCACGATGTACAAAAAAGTCTCTTGGTGCCATGTGCTAAACCCAACAGGAAGTCCCGTAGGGGCCGGTCATCACATTTTGAGGTAAAAAACTCCTCTTTAACGAAGCATTCCCGGTTGTACGTTTCACCTAGCGCTATGATAATTTGGAGGCATACATAAGAGCCCACGATGTACAAAAAAGTCTCATGGAACCATCTGCTAAACCAAACAGGAAGTCCGCCATTTTGATTTACGTCGGCATTTGTAGCCATTTTTTGTGGCCCTTCCTAGGGGTCATTCTTCTTCTTCTTCTTTGTTATTATTCTTTTCCGCAAACAACCACATTTTTGAGGCACTAAACATGAACGAAAACTCACCAAACTTTACACGCAGATCGGGTCTGGCGAAAAATTTGATATTTTAAAGTCGCCATACATGATAACAGAAAAATGGCTCTGTAGCGCCACCTACATAGGTTTAACGGATCCCTGTCCCGCTACGATTGTCCTATGGCTACGAAAATTGTGTGGCACCTGTAGCACATCCAGATGAACAAAAACCTCTTTGATATGTGTACCCTAAAATAGACAGGAAGTGAGGTATGAGTATTTGAATGTCCAATTTTGGCCCATTTTTGCACATTTACAGGGGTCATACTTTTGCCCGCTTCTCCTACACGGTTAACCCGATTGACTTCAAACTTGGGCTGTACCATCTCAACACCTGGGACAACATCATGGTAAAAAATCTAAAGTTTTTGACATACTATATGACGGTGGCGGGGCATCAAATTTACAGTTTCAAAATTCTTACTTAACGAAGCATTGCCGGTGGTACGTTTAATCTAGAGCTACGAAAATTGGTACACATATGTAACAGACTATGATCTACAAAAAAGCCTGTTGGTGCCATATGCTAAACCTAACAGGAAGTCCGCCAGAGGCGAGGCATCAAATTTTGTGTTTCAAAATTCTAACTTAATGAAGCATTCCCGGCTGTACATTTCACCTAGAGTTACCAATATTTGAAGACATATGTAACAGCCCTCAAGGTACAAAAAACTCTTTTTGAACCATATGCTAAACCGAACAGGAAGTCCGCCATTTTGATTTACTTTGGAACGTGTTGCCATTTTTTGGGCCATTTCATAGGGGTCTTATTTTAACGAACTCCTCCTACAGAGTTTATCCGATCATCTCCAAACTTGGTGTGATTCATCTTAAGATGTTGAAGATGAAAAGTTATTGAAAGCTTTTTATTTTGTCGCACGCTGTTGCCGTGGCATGCACAGTTTGCAAAGGAAAAAATTACTTCTTAATGAAGCATTCCCAGTTGTACGAAGCAGCTAGAGCTACGAAAATTTGGAGACAAATGTAACAGCCCACGATGTACAAAAAAGTCTCTTGGTGCCATGTGCTAAACCCAACAGGAAGTCCCGTAGGGGCCGGGCATCACATTTTGAGCTAAAAAACTCCTCTTTAACGAAGCATTCCCGGTTGTACGTTTCACCTAGCGCTATGATAATTTAGAGGCATACATAAGAGCCCACGATGTACAAAAAAGTCTCTTGGAACCATGTGCTAAACCAAACAGGAAGTCCGCCATTTTGATTTATGATGGGATTTGTAGACTTTTTTTGTGGCCTTTTTTAGGGGTCATATTTTAACTCCTCCTACAAAATTCATCCGACCGTGTTCAAACTTGGTGTGTTTCATCTTAAGATGTTTAAGATGCAAATTTATCGAAAGTTTTTTATTTTGTCGCACGCTGCTGCTATAGCGATGCATTGGTTGCCAAGTAAAGTGCTGCTTTGTTTTTTTTTATCTATACATGTGTGAAAACTCGTGAAACTTTGCACACACATCAGACTTGTCATTAACATGAATTTTTAGAGATTTCTTGTGCAATTTGCAATAAATCGCACCCTCTATACATTTTTTATGGAGCATTTCCGATTGGATGATTCAAGCGCAAAATAACTAAAGATGACTTGACTTGACCTAGATTTGTGAAAACTCAGAGGCATACCTATTATATTATTATTATTTTTTGTACCTTACAAGATTATCTCTTGTGCCACATTAAACCCCTTTGCAGGCCTGAGCCAAACCACGGTCCATACATTTGATACCACTGCTTTATTTCAATGGTCAAGTACTTCATAACCACACCTACTTATGCTTGTCCTTGCATATATAGTAGACAACAAAGAGCTCTTTCAACAAAAGACATTTCCATCTACAAAGTCATACAAGGTAAGCACTCTATAAATTCTGCAATCACTACACTTCTATTCCTAAATTATCACTTCAAATACCAACAATGGTTAATACAGCTACAAATTTCTTGTATGTTTATGAAGTATGATACTGTATTTATTTCTACTCCTTTGCTTTTCTACAGAACATGCACAAATCAACAAGCAAATTCTCTTTTGATAAAGACCCTCTAATCATCTCCATACGCAAAGATTGCCAACTTTTTTCCGTAAGTATACAATACATGAACTAAACAGGTCAACTTTCTCAATCATATACAGTATGCCATACATATATGTATTAAGTTCTCATTTATTAACAGGTTTGTTAAAGGCACCTTTAGTGTGTTTTTCTGTTTGTAATGTTTCTCCACGAGCACGTCTAGCCATTGATATCATGTAGAACACATATGCTAACCTTTTAGAGACAATTGAAGCTTACTTGCACAGTAGCCACTATCTTAACCACTTAATTCACATGTCTACTTGACAACTTATTACATGTAGTGAAATGGTACTTTGTGCGTCTTATGCTTTTTTCTGAACACTGCTTTTCAACTCTTTCCTTAAAACCAATACATGCGGCACTGTTATACTGTATAAATATATATGTCCGTGTGTATATATAACCATTTATGTACCTGTCGTATCCTTACTTTTATTCATCATTTCATCACACAATCCTAAAACATTGCTTTTTGACCCAGAGGATTCAACTATACCATTTTTGCGTGTCTTATTACTTACTAGCTATATTATTTATTAACGGGCAAAAACTATGAATATAAGATCACCGTCAAATATTACGTCTGTAATATCCATATACAGTGCATTACATAATATGCATTTGTATTAAGACACTACCATGCTAAAAATATGCACACGACTGTTCTGTAAACTACACCTAAGACAACCAAACTTCACAGATCTAACATGATTCTTCATTCTTTTTTGTTCTACAGATGTATCAAATGCTGCCACACAGACAGAAGAAGCCACTGAGGACATGCACGAAGACGATGATCACAATATAACAGGACAGGTTAACCCCCCTGAAGTTTTAGCCCGCAGGTCAAAGCGTCCTAGGACTAATTCATCCATGGAGGTTACATTATCCTAAGACAGACTATGTGCTAACCCAAACTCTTTGACCCCAAGGGATTCATCTGTCCCAGAAAACTTTTACACTAAAGAGTTTATCTGTCCTAGGGCGCTGTTAACCCCAGGTTAAAGTGTTATTTAATCTGTCCTGTTACAACAGCTATACATAAACAGCTGCATTCCTCTCCTGTTCCATCTCTCGCACTTCTTTCATCTCTTTTTCTCCTCTACTTATACCTATGCTTGCTCATGTGCTTTTTTCCCCTTTAGATGATGTCATTGGTTAGCCTGCTTCAAAGCTAAATTTTTTCTTGAATAACTGTCACACATTTACTGTTTGCTGGACCCTACAAAACTGTCACAATACTTCACTATGTCATGAATACATATGTGTTGCACAGCGACACCACATTAAGAGTCATCAAAAAGCTTTTTATTTGATCACACACCATCTCTGTGCCATGCAATGTTTTCAAATAAACAGATGCTGGTTTTGAATATCAAACGAGCGACTTTTCATGAAACTTTGCACACACATCAGAAAGTCCACACTTTTGAATTTATTTTGGGAATTGTGCATCATTTTTGGCCTTTTACTGCACCTTTTTACACACAAGGCACGGCAAATGCATTTCTATTTTCCATGGTCCTTGTCTATTTAACAGTACCCCAACGTGCAAGTCCCCCGACTTGCATATACCCCAACGTGGCCCGGGTTGCGAGGGCCCTTTATAGTTATTCTTCTTCTTCTTCTTTTTCTTTGTTATTATTCTTTTCCGCAAACAACCACATTTTTGAGGCACTAAACATGAACGAAAACTCACCAAACTTTACACGCAGATCGGGTCTGGCGAAAAATTTGATATTTTAAAGTCGCCATACATGATAACAGAAAAATGGCTCTGTAGCGCCACCTACATAGGTTTAACGGATCCCTGTCCCGCTACGATTGTCCTATGGCTACGAAAATTGTGTGGCACCTGTAGCACATCCAGATGAACAAAAACCTCTTTGATATGTGTACCCTAAAATAGACAGGAAGTGAGGTATGAGTATTTGAATGTCCAATTTTGGCCCATTTTTGCACATTTACAGGGGTCATACTTTTGCCCGCTTCTCCTACACGGTTAACCCGATTGACTTCAAACTTGGGCTGTACCATCTCAACACCTGGGACAACATCATGGTAAAAAATCTAAAGTTTTTGACATACTATATGACGGTGGCGGGGCATCAAATTTACAGTTTCAAAATTCTTACTTAACGAAGCATTGCCGGTGGTACGTTTAATCTAGAGCTACGAAAATTGGTACACATATGTAACAGACTATGATCTACAAAAAAGCCTGTTGGTGCCATATGCTAAACCTAACAGGAAGTCCGCCAGAGGCGAGGCATCAAATTTTGTGTTTCAAAATTCTAACTTAATGAAGCATTCCCGGCTGTACATTTCACCTAGAGTTACCAATATTTGAAGACATATGTAACAGCCCTCAAGGTACAAAAAACTCTTTTTGAACCATATGCTAAACCGAACAGGAAGTCCGCCATTTTGATTTACTTTGGAACGTGTTGCCATTTTTTGGGCCATTTCATAGGGGTCTTATTTTAACGAACTCCTCCTACAGAGTTTATCCGATCATCTCCAAACTTGGTGTGATTCATCTTAAGATGTTGAAGATGAAAAGTTATTGAAAGCTTTTTATTTTGTCGCACGCTGTTGCCGTGGCATGCACAGTTTGCAAAGGAAAAAATTACTTCTTAATGAAGCATTCCCAGTTGTACGAAGCAGCAAGAGCTACGAAAATTTGGAGACAAATGTAACAGCCCACGATGTACAAAAAAGTCTCTTGGTGCCATGTGCTAAACCCAACAGGAAGTCCCGTAGGGGCCGGGCATCACATTTTGAGCTAAAAAACTCCTCTTTAACGAAGCATTCCCGGTTGTACGTTTCACCTAGCGCTATGATAATTTAGAGGCATACATAAGAGCCCACGATGTACAAAAAAGTCTCTTGGAACCATGTGCTAAACCAAACAGGAAGTCCGCCATTTTGATTTATGATGGGATTTGTAGCCTTTTTTTGTGGCCTTTTTTAGGGGTCATATTTTAACTCCTCCTACAAAATTCATCCGACCGTGTTCAAACTTGGTGTGTTTCATCTTAAGATGTTTAAGATGCAAATTTATCGAAAGTTTTTTATTTTGTCGCACGCTGCTGCTATAGCGATGCATTGGTTGCCAAGTAAAGTGCTGCTTTGTTTTTTTTTATCTATACATGTGTGAAAACTCGTGAAACTTTGCACACACATCAGACTTGTCATTAACATGAATTTTTTGAGATTTCTTGTGCAATTTGCAATAAATCGCACCCTCTATACATTTTTTTATGGAGCATTTCCGATTGGATGATTCAAGCGCAAAATAACTAAAGATGACTTGACTTGACCTAGATTTGTGAAAACTCAGAGGCATACCTATTATATTATTATTATTTTTTGTACCTTACAAGATTATCTCTTGTGCCACATTAAACCCCTTTGCAGGCCTGAGCCAAACCACGGTCCATACATTTGATACCACTGCTTTATTTCAATGGTCAAGTACTTCATAACCACACCTACTTATGCTTGTCCTTGCATATATAGTAGACAACAAAGAGCTCTTTCAACAAAAGACATTTCCATCTACAAAGTCATACAAGGTAAGCACTCTATAAATTCTGCAATCACTACACTTCTATTCCTAAATTATCACTTCAAATACCAACAATGGTTAATACAGCTACAAATTTCTTGTATGTTTATGAAGTATGATACTGTATTTATTTCTACTCCTTTGCTTTTCTACAGAACATGAACAAATCAACAAGCAAATTCTCTTTTGATAAAGACCCTCTAATCATCTCCATACGCAAAGATTGCCAACTTTTTTCCGTAAGTATACAATACATAAACTAAACAGGACAACTTTCTCAATCATATACAGTATGCCATACATATATGTATTAAGTTCTCATTTATTAACAGGTTTGTTAAAGGCACCTTTAGTGTGTTTTTCTGTTTGTAATGTTTCTCCACGAGCACGTCTAGCCATTGATATCATGTAGAACACATATGCTAACCTTTTAGAGACAATTGAAGCTTACTTGCACAGTAGCCACTATCTTAACCACTTAATTCACATGTCTACTTGACAACTTATTACATGTAGTGAAATGGTACTTTGTGCGTCTTATGCTTTTTTCTGAACACTGCTTTTCAACTCTTTCCTTAAAACCAATACATGCGGCATTGTTATACTGTATAAATATATATGTCCGTGTGTATATATAACCATTTATGTACCTGTCGTATCCTTACTTTTATTCATCATTTCATCACACAATCCTAAAACATTGCTTTTTGACCCAGAGGATTCAACTATACCATTTTTGCGTGTCTTATTACTTACTAGCTATATTATTTATTAACGGGCAAAAACTATGAATATAAGATCACCGTCAAATATTACGTCTGTAATATCCATATACAGTGCATTACATAATATGCATTTGTATTAAGACACTACCATGCTAAAAATATGCACACGACTGTTCTGTAAACTACACCTAAGACAACCAAACTTCACAGATCTAACATGATTCTTCATTCTTTTTTGTTCTACAGATGTATCAAATGCTGCCACACAGACAGAAGAAGCCACTGAGGACATGCACGAAGACGATGATCACAATATAACAGGACAGGTTAACCCCCCTGAAGTTTTAGCCCGCAGGTCAAAGCGTCCTAGGACTAATTCATCCATGGAGGTTACATTATCCTAAGACAGACTATGTGCTAACCCAAACTCTTTGACCCCAAGGGATTCATCTGTCCCAGAAAACTTTTACACTAAAGAGTTTATCTGTCCTAGGGCGCTGTTAACCCCAGGTTAAAGTGTTATTTAATCTGTCCTGTTACAACAGCTATACATAAACAGCTGCATTCCTCTCCTGTTCCATCTCTCGCACTTCTTTCATCTCTTTTTCTCCTCTACTTATACCTATGCTTGCTCATGTGCTTTTTTCCCCTTTAGATGATGTCATTGGTTAGCCTGCTTCAAAGCTACATTTTTTCTTGAATAACTGTCACACATTTACTGTTTGCTGGACCCTACAAAACTGTCACAATACTTCACTATGTCATGAATACATATGTGTTGCACAGCGACACCACATTAAGAGTCATCAAAAAGCTTTTTATTTGATCACACACCATCTCTGTGCCATGCAATGTTTTCAAATAAACAGATGCTGGTTTTGAATATCAAACGAGCAACTTTTCATGAAACTTTGCACACACATCAGAAAGTCCACACTTTTGAATTTATTTTGGGAATTGTGCATCCTTTTTGGCCTTTTACTGCACCTTTTTACACACAAGGCACGGCAAATGCATTTCTATTTTCCATGGTCCTTGTCTATTTAACAGTACCCCAACGTGCAAGTCCCCCGACTTGCATATACCCCAACGTGGCCCGGGTTGCGAGGGCCCTTTATAGCTGCTCGCAGCTCTAGTTATTCTTCTTCTTCTTCTTTGTTATTATTCTTTTCCGCAAACAACCACATTTTTGAGGCACTAAACATGAACGAAAACTCACCAAACTTTACACGCAGATCGGGTCTGGCGAAAAATTTGATATTTTAAAGTCGCCATACATGATAACAGAAAAATGGCTCTGTAGCGCCACCTACATAGGTTTAACGGATCCCTGTCCCGCTACGATTGTCCTATGGCTACGAAAATTGTGTGGCACCTGTAGCACATCCAGATGAACAAAAACCTCTTTGATATGTGTACCCTAAAATAGACAGGAAGTGAGGTATGAGTATTTGAATGTCCAATTTTGGCCCATTTTTGCACATTTACAGGGGTCATACTTTTGCCCGCTTCTCCTACACGGTTAACCCGATTGACTTCAAACTTGGGCTGTACCATCTCAACACCTGGGACAACATCATGGTAAAAAATCTAAAGTTTTTGACATACTATATGACGGTGGCGGGGCATCAAATTTACAGTTTCAAAATTCTTACTTAACGAAGCATTGCCGGTGGTACGTTTAATCTAGAGCTACGAAAATTGGTACACATATGTAACAGACTATGATCTACAAAAAAGCCTGTTGGTGCCATATGCTAAACCTAACAGGAAGTCCGCCAGAGGCGAGGCATCAAATTTTGTGTTTCAAAATTCTAACTTAATGAAGCATTCCCGGCTGTACATTTCACCTAGAGTTACCAATATTTGAAGACATATGTAACAGCCCTCAAGGTACAAAAAACTCTTTTTGAACCATATGCTAAACCGAACAGGAAGTCCGCCATTTTGATTTACTTTGGAACGTGTTGCCATTTTTTGGGCCATTTCATAGGGGTCTTATTTTAACGAACTCCTCCTACAGAGTTTATCCGATCATCTCCAAACTTGGTGTGATTCATCTTAAGATGTTGAAGATGAAAAGTTATTGAAAGCTTTTTATTTTGTCGCACGCTGTTGCCGTGGCATGCACAGTTTGCAAAGGAAAAAATTACTTCTTAATGAAGCATTCCCAGTTGTACGAAGCAGCTAGAGCTACGAAAATTTGGAGACAAATGTAACAGCCCACGATGTACAAAAAAGTCTCTTGGTGCCATGTGCTAAACCCAACAGGAAGTCCCGTAGGGGCCGGGCATCACATTTTGAGCTAAAAAACTCCTCTTTAACGAAGCATTCCCGGTTGTACGTTTCACCTAGCGCTATGATAATTTAGAGGCATACATAAGAGCCCACGATGTACAAAAAAGTCTCTTGGAACCATGTGCTAAACCAAACAGGAAGTCCGCCATTTTGATTTATGATGGGATTTGTAGACTTTTTTTGTGGCCTTTTTTAGGGGTCATATTTTAACTCCTCCTACAAAATTCATCCGACCGTGTTCAAACTTGGTGTGTTTCATCTTAAGATGTTTAAGATGCAAATTTATCGAAAGTTTTTTATTTTGTCGCACGCTGCTGCTATAGCGATGCATTGGTTGCCAAGTAAAGTGCTGCTTTGTTTTTTTTTATCTATACATGTGTGAAAACTCGTGAAACTTTGCACACACATCAGACTTGTCATTAACATGAATTTTTAGAGATTTCTTGTGCAATTTGCAATAAATCGCACCCTCTATACATTTTTTATGGAGCATTTCCGATTGGATGATTCAAGCGCAAAATAACTAAAGATGACTTGACTTGACCTAGATTTGTGAAAACTCAGAGGCATACCTATTATATTATTATTACTTTTTGTACCTTACAAGATTATCTCTTGTGCCACATTAAACCCCTTTGCAGGCCTGAGCCAAACCACGGTCCATACATTTGATACCACTGCTTTATTTCAATGGTCAAGTACTTCATAACCACACCTACTTATGCTTGTCCTTGCATATATAGTAGACAACAAAGAGCTCTTTCAACAAAAGACATTTCCATCTACAAAGTCATACAAGGTAAGCACTCTATAAATTCTGCAATCACTACACTTCTATTCCTAAATTATCACTTCAAATACCAACAATGGTTAATACAGCTACAAATTTCTTGTATGTTTATGAAGTATGATACTGTATTTATTTCTACTCCTTTGCTTTTCTACAGAACATGAACAAATCAACAAGCAAATTCTCTTTTGATAAAGACCCTCTAATCATCTCCATACGCAAAGATTGCCAACTTTTTTCCGTAAGTATACAATACATAAACTAAACAGGACAACTTTCTCAATCATATACAGTATGCCATACATATATGTATTAAGTTCTCATTTATTAACAGGTTTGTTAAAGGCACCTTTAGTGTGTTTTTCTGTTTGTAATGTTTCTCCACGAGCACGTCTAGCCATTGATATCATGTAGAACACATATGCTAACCTTTTAGAGACAATTGAAGCTTACTTGCACAGTAGCCACTATCTTAACCACTTAATTCACATGTCTACTTGACAACTTATTACATGTAGTGAAATGGTACTTTGTGCGTCTTATGCTTTTTTCTGAACACTGCTTTTCAACTCTTTCCTTAAAACCAATACATGCGGCACTGTTATACTGTATAAATATATATGTCCGTGTGTATATATAACCATTTATGTACCTGTCGTATCCTTACTTTTATTCATCATTTCATCACACAATCCTAAAACATTGCTTTTTGACCCAGAGGATTCAACTATACCATTTTTGCGTGTCTTATTACTTACTAGCTATATTATTTATTAACGGGCAAAAACTATGAATATAAGATCACCGTCAAATATTACGTCTGTAATATCCATATACAGTGCATTACATAATATGCATTTGTATTAAGACACTACCATGCTAAAAATATGCACACGACTGTTCTGTAAACTACACCTAAGACAACCAAACTTCACAGATCTAACATGATTCTTCATTCTTTTTTGTTCTACAGATGTATCAAATGCTGCCACACAGACAGAAGAAGCCACTGAGGACATGCACGAAGACGATGATCACAATATAACAGGACAGGTTAACCCCCCTGAAGTTTTAGCCCGCAGGTCAAAGCGTCCTAGGACTAATTCATCCATGGAGGTTACATTATCCTAAGACAGACTATGTGCTAACCCAAACTCTTTGACCCCAAGGGATTCATCTGTCCCAGAAAACTTTTACACTAAAGAGTTTATCTGTCCTAGGGCGCTGTTAACCCCAGGTTAAAGTGTTATTTAATCTGTCCTGTTACAACAGCTATACATAAACAGCTGCATTCCTCTCCTGTTCCATCTCTCGCACTTCTTTCATCTCTTTTTCTCCTCTACTTATACCTATGCTTGCTCATGTGCTTTTTTCCCCTTTAGATGATGTCATTGGTTAGCCTGCTTCAAAGCTACATTTTTTCTTGAATAACTGTCACACATTTACTGTTTGCTGGACCCTACAAAACTGTCACAATACTTCACTATGTCATGAATACATATGTGTTGCACAGCGACACCACATTAAGAGTCATCAAAAAGCTTTTTATTTGATCACACACCATCTCTGTGCCATGCAATGTTTTCAAATAAACAGATGCTGGTTTTGAATATCAAACGAGCGACTTTTCATGAAACTTTGCACACACATCAGAAAGTCCACACTTTTGAATTTATTTTGGGAATTGTGCATCATTTTTGGCCTTTTACTGCACCTTTTTACACACAAGGCACGGCAAATGCATTTCTATTTTCCATGGTCCTTGTCTATTTAACAGTACCCCAACGTGCAAGTCCCCCGACTTGCATATACCCCAACGTGGCCCGGGTTGCGAGGGCCCTTTATAGCTGCTCGCAGCTCTAGTTATTCTTATTATTATTCTTCTCCGCAAACAATCGCATTTTTGAGACACTAAACGTGACCAAAAACTCACCAAACTTTACACGCACATCAGGCCTGGCGAAAAATTTGATATTTTAAAGTCGCCATACATGATAACAGAAAAATGGTTCCTTAGCGCCCCCTACATAGGTTAAACGGATCCCTGTCCCGCTACGATTGTCCGACGGCTATGAAAATTGTGTGGCACCTGTAGCACATCCCAATGAACAAAAACCTCTTTGAAGTGTGTACCCTAAAATAGACAGAAAGTGAGGTATGAGTATTTAAATGTCCAATTTTTGCCAATTTTTGCACATTTACAGGGGTCATACTTTTGCCCGCTTCTCCTACACGGTTAACCCGATTGACTTCAAACTTGGGATGTACCATCTCAACTCCTGGGACAACATCATTGTGAAAAATGAAAAGTTTTTGATATACTATATGACGGCGGCGGCGCATCAAATTTAGAGTTTAAAAATTCTTACTTCACGAAGCATTGCCGGTTGTACGTTTAATCTAGAGCTACAAAAATTGGTACACATATGTAACAGGCTATGACCTACAAAAAACTCTTTTTGAACCATATGCTAAACCTAACAGGAAGTCCACCATTTTGATTTATTTTGGAACGTGTTGCCATTTTTTTGGCCATTTCATTGGGGTCTTATTTTAACGAACTCCTCCTACAGTGTTTATCCGATCATCTTCAAACTTGGTGTGATTCATCTTAAGATGTTGAAGATGAAAAGTTATTGAAAGCTTTGTATTTCGTCGCACGCTGTTGTCATGGCATGCACTGTTTTTAAAGGAAAAAAATATATCCTTCAAGAAGCATTCCCATTTGTACGAAGCAGCTAGAGCTATGAAAATTTGTAGACATATGTAACAGCCCAAGATGTACAAAAAAGTCTCTTGGTGCCCTGTGCTAAACCCAACAGGAAGTCCCCCAGGGGCCGGGCATCACATTTTGAGCTAAAAAACTCCTCTTTAACAAAGCATACCCGGCTGTACGTTTCACATAGAGTTACCAACATTTGTAGAGGTGTATAACAGCCCTCGAGGTACAAAAAACTCTTTTTGAACCATATGCTAAACCTAACATGACGTCCGCTATTTTGATTTACTTTGGAATGTGTTGCCATTTTTTTTGGCCATTTCATAGGGGTCATATTTTAACAAACTCCTCCTACAGAGTTTATCCGATCATCTTCAAACTTGGTGTGATTCATCTTAAGATGTTGAAAATGAAAAGTTATTGAAAGTTTTTTATTTCGTCACACGCTGTTGTCGTGGCATGCACTTTTTGCAAAGGAAAAAAAATCCTTCTTAATGAAGCATTCCCAGTTGTACGAAGCAGCTAGAGCGACGAAAAATTGTAGACATATGTAACAGCCCAGGATGTACAAAAAAGTCTCTTGGTGCCATGTGCTAAACCCAACAGGAAGTCCCCCAGGGGCCGGGCATCACATTTTGAGCTAAAAAACTCCTCTTTAACGAAGCATTCCCGGTTGTACGTTTCACCTAGCGCTATGATAATTTGCAGGCATACATAAGAGCCCGTGATGTACAAAAAAAGTCTCTTGGAACCATGTGCTAAACAAAACAGGAAGTCTGCCATTTTGATTTATGATGGGATTTGTTGCCATTTTTTGTGGCCTTTTTCAGGGGTCATATTTTAACGAACCCCTCCTACAAAATTTATCCGACTGTCTTCAAACTTGGTGTGTTTCATCTTAAGATGTTTAAGATGCAAAGTAATCGAAAGTTTTTTATTTTGTAACACGCTGTTGCCATAGCAATGCATTGTTTGTCAAGTGCTGCTTTTTTTTTTTTTTATACACATGAAAACTCATGAAACTTTGCAAACACATCAGACTTGTCATGAACATGAATTTTCAGAGATTTATTGTGCAATTTGCAATAAATAGCGCCCTCTAGACATTTTTATGAAGCATTTCCGATTGTATGATTATGCTAGACCTACAAAAAAGTATTATGTAGCCATTTGCCAAACCAAAGAGGAAGTCCGCTATTTTGATTTTATTTTGGGAAATATACATCATTTTTGGCCTTTTTCATTCAACTTTGCACAGAAAAGGCATGGAAAAAACTAACATTTTAAATGGTCCTTGTTCCATGTAACAGTTGTCAAGTGCTGCTTTTTTTTTTTTTTTATACACATGAAAACTCATGAAACTTTGCAAACACATCAGACTTGTCATGAACATGAATTTTCAGAGATTTATTGTGCAATTTGCAATAAATAGCGCCCTCTAGGCATTTTTATGAAGCATTTCCGATTGTATGATTATGCTAGACCTACAAAAAAGTATTATGTAGCCATTTGCCAAACCAAAGAGGAAGTCCGCTATTTTGATTTTATTTTGGGAACTATACATCATTTTTGGCCTTTTTCATTAAACTTTGCACAGACAAGGCATGGAAAAAACTAACATTTTAAATGGTCCTTGTTCCATGTAACAGTACCCCAACGTGCCAGTACCCTGACGTGCAAGTAACCCAACGTTGTGCTCAATAGCGCCCTCTATGCATTTTTATGGAGCATTTCCAATTGTATGATTCAAGCGATACACAACTAAAGATGACTTGACCTAGATTTGTGAAAACTGGGAGGCATACCTATTAGCTTAAGACCTACAAAAAGTATTCTGTAGCCGTATGCTAAACCTAAAAGGAAGTCCGCCATTTTGAATTTATTTTGGGAATTGCGCACCATATTTTGCGTTTTGATTAAACTTTGCACACACAAGGCTTGTCAAAAACATTTTAGATGGTCCTTGTCCTATTTTACAGTACCCCAACGTGCCAGTACCCCGACGTGCAAGTACCCCAACGTGGCCCGGGTTGCGAGGGCCCTTTATAGCTGCTCGCAGCTCTAGTTAGGGCCCGAGCAGCGACCGCTGCGAGGTCCCTATTGTTCCTGAAGGAATTCTTATTATTATTCTTCTTCTTCTTCTTTTTCTTTGTTATTATTCTTTTCCGCAAACAACCACATTTTTGAGGCACTAAACATGAACGAAAACTCACCAAACTTTACACGCAGATCGGGCCTGGCGAAAAATTTGATATTTTAAAGTCGCCATACATGGTAACAGAAAAATGGCTCTGTAGCGCCACCTACATAGGTTTAACGGATCCCTGTCCCGCTACGATTGTCCTATGGCTACGAAAATTGTGTGGCACCTGTAGCATATCCAGATGAACAAAAACCTCTTTGATATGTGTACCCTAAAATAGACAGGAAGTGAGGTATGAGTATTTGAATGTCCAATTTTGGCCCATTTTTGCACATTTACAGGGGTCATACTTTTGCCCGCTTCTCCTACACGGTTAACCCGATTGACTTTAAACTTGGGCTGTACCATCTCAACACCTGGGACAACATCATGGTAAAAAATCTAAAGTTTTGGACATACTATATGACGGTGGCGGGGTATCAAATTTACAGTTTCAAAATTCTTACTTAACAAAGCATTGCCGGTGGTACGTTTAATTGAGAGCCACGAAAATTGGTACACATATGTAACAGACTATGATCTACAAAAAAACCTGTTGGTGCCATATGCTAAACCTAACAGGAAGTCCGCCAGAGGCGAGGCATCAAATTTTGTGTTTCAAAATTCTTATTTAATGAAGCATTCCCGGCTGTACATTTCACCTAGAGTTACCAACATTTGAAGACATATGTAACAGCCCTCAAGGTACAAAAAACTCTTTTTGAACCATATGCTAAACCGAACAGGAAGTCCGCCATTTTGATTTACTTTGGAATGTGTTGCCATTTTTTGGGCCATTTCATAGGGGTCTTATTTTAACGAACTCCTCCTACAGAGTTTATCCGATCATCTCCAAACTTGGTGTGATTCATCTTAAAATGTTGAAGATGAAAAGTTATTGAAAGCTTTTTATTTCGTCGCACGCTGTTGCCGTGGCATGCACAGTTTGCAAAGGAAAAAATTCCCTCTTAATGAAGCATTCCCAGTTGTACGAAGCAGCTAGAGTTACGTAAATTTGCAGACAAATTTAACAGCCCACGATGTACAAAAAAGTCTCTTGGTGCCATGTGCTAAACCCAACAGGAAGTCCCGTAGGGGCCGGTCATCACATTTTGAGGTAAAAAACTCCTCTTTAACGAAGCATTCCCGGTTGTACGTTTCACCTAGCGCTATGATAATTTAGAGGCATACATAAGAGCCCACGATGTACAAAAAAGTCTCTTGGAACTATCTGCTAAACCAAACAGGAAGTCCGCCATTTTGATTTACGTTGGGATTTGTAGCCATTTTTTGTGGCCTTTTTTAGGGGTCATATTTTAACGAACTCCTCCTACAAAATTTATCCGACTGTCTTCAAACTTGGTGTGCTTCATCTTAAGATGTTTAAGATACAAAGTTATCGAAAGTTATTTATTTTGTCGCACGCCGTTTCATGGCGATGCATTGTTTGCCAAGTAAAATGCTGCTTTTTTTTTTTTTGGTCTAAACATGTGCAAAAACTCATGAAACTTTACACACACATCAGGCTTGTCATAAGCATGAATATTTTAGAGATTTCTTATTAAATTTGCAATAAATGCTTCAATAGCGCCCTCTAGACATTTTTATGAAGTCTTTCCGATTATATGATTCAGCTAGATGTGTGAATATTGGCAGGCATGCCTAATCAAAAAGTATTCTATATAGGCATGTGCCAATCCATTTTGATTTTATTTTGTTAATTGTGCATCATTTTTGGCCTTTCCATGAAACTTTACAAACACAAAGCATGGAAAAAACGTTTAAAATTTAGATGGTTTCCTATTTGACAGTACCCCAACATGCCAGTACCCCGACGTGCAAATACCCCAACGTGGCCCGGGTTGCGAGGGCCCTTTATAGCTGCTCGCAGCTCTAGTTCTTCTTTTTATTTGTTATTATTCTTTTCCGCAAACAATCACATTTTTGAGACACTAAACGTGAACGAAAACTCACCAAACTTTACACACACGTCAGGCCTGGCGAAAAATTTGATATTTTAAAGTCGCCATAGGTGATAACAGAAAAATGGCTCCATAGCGCCACCTACATAGGTTAAACAGATCCCTGGCCCGCTACGATTGTCCGACGGCTATGAAAATTGTGTGGCACCTGTAGCACATCCAGATGAACAAAAACCTCTTTGATGTGTGTACCCTAAAATAGACAGGAAGTGAGATATGAGTATTTAAATGTCCAATTTTGGCAAATTTTTGCACATTTACAGGGGTCATACTTTTGAATGCTTCTCCTACACGGTTAATCCAATTGACTTCAAACTTGGGATGTACCATCTCAAGACCTGGGACAACACCATGGTAAAAAATCTAAAGTTTTCGACATACTATATGACGGCGGTGGGGCATCAAATTTAGAGTTTCAAAACTCTTACTAAACGTAGTATTGCCGGTTGTATGTTTAACCTAGAGCTACGGAAATTGGTACACATATGTAACAGACTATGACCTACAAAAAAGTCTGTTGGTGCCATATGCTAAACCCAACAGGAAGTCCGCCAGAGGCGGGGCATCAAATTTTGAGTTTCAAAATTCTTACTTAATGAAGCATTCCCGGCTGTACGTTTCACCTAGAGTTACCAAAATTTAAAGACATATGTAACAGCCCTCAAGGTACAAAAAACTCTTTTTGAACCATATGCTAAACCTAACAGAAAGTCCACCATTTTGATTTACTTTGGAACGTGTTCCCATTTTTTTGGCCATTTCATAGGGGTCCTATTTTAACGAACTCCTCTTACAGAGTTTATCCGATCATCTTCAAACTTGGTGTGATTCATCTTAAGATGTTGAAGATGAAAAGTTATTGAAAGCTTTTTATTTCGCTGCACGCTGTTGTCGTGGCATGCACTTGTTTGCAAAGGAAAAAAATTCTTCTTAATGAAGAATTCTCAGTTGTACGAAGCAGCTAGAGCTACGAAAATTTGTAGACATATGTAACAGCCCACGATGTACAAAAAAGTCTCTTGCTGCTTTGTGCTAAACCCAACAGGAAGTCCCGCAAGGGCCGGCCATCACTTTTTGAGCTAAAAAACTCCTCTTTAACGAAGCATTCCCGGTTGTACCTTTCACCTAGCGCTATGATAATTTGGAGGCATACATAAGAGCCCACGATGTACAAAAAAGTCTTTTAGAACCATATGCTAAGCCAAACAGGAAGTCCGGCATTTTGATTTACTTTGCTATTTGTAGCCATTTTTTGGGGGCCTTTTATAGGCCTCATATTTTCTACAAAACTTATCAGATTGTCTTCATTCTTTGGCATGTTTCATCTGAAGTATTGCCGGTTATACGTTTAATCTAGAGCTACGAAAATTGGTACACATATGTAACAGACTATGATCTACAAAAAAGCCTGTTGGTGCCATATGCTAAACCTAACAGGAAGTCCGCCAGAGGCAGGGCATCAAATTTTGCATTTCAAAATTTTTACTTAATGAAGCATTTCCGGCTGTACGTTTCACCTAGAGTGACCAAAATTTGAAGACATATGTAACAGCCCTCGAGGTACAAAAAACTCTTTTTGAACCATATGCTAAACCTAACAGGAAGTCTGCCATTTTGATTTACTTTGGAACATGTTGCCATTTTTTTGGCCATTTCATAGGGGTCTTATTTTAACGAACTCCTCCTACAGAGTTTATCCGATCATCTTCAAACTTGGTGTGATTCATCTTAAGATGTTGACGATGAAAAGTTATTGAAAGCTTTTTATTTCGTCGCACGCTGTTGTCGTGGCATGCACTGTTGGCAAAGGAAAAAAAAATCCTTCTTAATGCAGCGTTCCCAGTTGGACGAAGCAGCTCGAGCTACAAAAATTTGTAGACATATGTACACATTTGTCCACATATATATATTTACATATGCATGTAAAAAAATTATGTCAGGCTAAACTAAATGGTTGATTAGGCCCCACACATTTTCACCTTACCATACCCGGCCCTCTTTGCAAAAGGTTTGAACACTCCTGGCCTAAACCTAGGTGTATACTCAAACTATGCACGCACATAAAGCCTGGAACAAAATGTGTAATTTAGAGGGTTCTTGTTTTGTTTTTTGTATTCCTTATATTTCATGTCATTATACTTGACACACTATTTTTACTACTCACTGAATCAGTTATAAGAACATTTAATTGATACAATCCAATCACATCCTAGAGAATTGAAAACACATTCAATCATGAGGTTGTTAAGACACATTTACTTCTGTAGCACTTAACCACAAACAAGTTGCGACATCCCCTGATCTAACCCTCCAACCGAACAAGGAAAAACTTTCAGGGGTCATATTTTAACGAACCCCTCCTACAAAATTTATCCGACTGTCTTCAAACTTGGTGTGTTTCATCTTAAGATGTTTAAGATGCAAAGTAATCGAAAGTTTTTTATTTTGTAACACGCTGTTGCCATAGCAATGCATTGTTTGTCAAGTGCTGCTTTTTTTTTTTTATACACATGAAAACTCATGGAACTTTGCAAACACATCAGACTTGTCATGAACATGAATTTTCAGAGATTTATTGTGCAATTTGCAATAAATAGCGCCCTCTAGACCTTTTTATGAAGCATTTCCGATTGTATGATTATGCTAGACCTACAAAAAAGTATTATGTAGCCATTTGCCAAACCAAAGAGGAAGTCCGCTATTTTGATTTTATTTTGGGAATTATACATCATTTTTGGCCTTTTTCATTCAACTTTGCACAGACAAGGCATGGAAAAAACTAACATTTTAAATGGTCCTTGTTCCATGTAACAGTACCCCAACGTGCCAGTACCCTGACGTGCAAGTAACCCAACGTTGTGCTCAATAGCGCCCTCTATGCATTTTTATGGAGCATTTCCAATTGTATGATTCAAGCGATACACAACAAAAGATGACTTGACCTAGATTTGTGAAAACTGGGAGGCATACCTATTAGCTTAAGACCTACAAAAAGTATTCTGTAGCCGTATGCTAAACCTAAAAGGAAGTCCGCCATTTTGAATTTATTTTGGGAATTGCGCACCATATTTTGCGTTTTGATTAAACTTTGCACACACAAGGCTTGTCAAAAACATTTTAGATGCTCCTTGTCCTATTTGACAGTACCCCAACGTGCCAGTACCCCGACGTGCAAGTACCCCAACGTGGCACGCCTTTGCTGTAGCGATGCATTGTTTGCAAAGAATTTTTTTTTTTATATGATTCAGCTAGATGTGTGAATATTGGGAGGCATACCTATCAGCCGAATACCTCGACAAAGCATTCCATAGCAATGTGAACAAACACAAAAAGCATGGCAAAACATTTACAATTTAGACGGTTTCTTATGAAACAGTACCCTAACGTGCCAGTACCCCGACGTGCAAATACCCCAACGTGGCACGGGTTGCGAGGGCCCTTTATAATAAAATTGTGTTTTTTAAGTGTACATTGTACAGTATAGCCAACTTACTTTTCACCCACTACAATCCAACCAAAAGCATGCGATGTGATTACAAATTTTGTGAGTTAATGTTTGCCCCCCCCAGAAAAAAATAAATAAATTCTTGGTTAATTATAAAAATAATAAACTAAAAACAAGTTCAGATACACATGCTTTTTTTTTGTCAGGCAGCAACATTGGGAACTGTTTTAATTGGAACATTTTTCTATCTAAATTTTTGCTTTCTTTGACTTATCAAATCCATATACAGTATATAATGACCAAAAAGCACATATTTGGATCTGCTTAGTTGTAACACCTCCTTATAAAAGGCTATGTGTAAAATAATTTTACCAAACAGACAACCTATTCAACTCCATCATTGCTCCGTTGTTGGCATTCTCACATTAGTTTGTTTGTATAGCGTAAAATATTTGGTAAATTCATAGGATGCACATCCACCATTATTTCTTCTTATCCTCGATAACAGGAGACGTAACAATTACAAGAGCAAGGCCGTCGACTGTATAAAAATGTACAGTGGCTTTATTGACATACATTCCAGAGTTTTTTTTTTTTGTTTTTGTTTTTTTAACAGCTGCAAAACAGGAGGCACGCCCAGTATTGCACTTCATTAAAAGTTCTGGCTCAAAACATAATCCAGAATATACCAAAGAAAAGTGAAGTGAAAAGTAGCAACTTTCGGAATACAGCTAATTTGAATAGTAACATTATATACAAGATTAGATAAATCGTACACTATTTTCCTTCCAAACAATATTCTTATAACAGTCTTACCTGACAACCTTTTTTTTTTTTTATGCACTTGACAGTTGGAGAATACTGTACAAGATTACGAAAAGTGTTTTACATACAACAACATTTTGAATGTATAATAATAAGGAAGCTGGAAATACGGCCTGTTCCTTTTTTTTTCTCTTCTTCTTCTTTAAATAACCCAGACAAACTTATTTCATTTGGGTGATCAGGAGGTGTGCAACGTGGAGAGAAGCCGAGGGAATACGACGGCCGCATGCAAACACGCCACAGGTTATTTTCTTCTTTCGTTATGTATATATAATATATAATGTTATCATTGTTCAGCTTTTCCGCGCAGGTATCCCAAAGGATCCGAAACGGAGCCTGGATACTGACTGGGTTGGTAGAACAGCAGACCTGAGGGCCCTCGGCTAGCTCGGGAATCTGAGCGCCTTTCCTGCAGGGAGGAGCCAAGCTTCACATGCTGAATGCGCTTCAGCAGCCAACCAGCCAGCCAGCAGGCCAGAGATCACAGTGGACAACAACGGTTCCCAATTGCGGAACTCTTGGTTAGAAGGTGTGCGCGTTCCTGCACACGCCGCATCCCAAAGCAAACTCCTCCCCCGTTGGCGGGTGGACCACATGAAGGGGACATTCGGTGCCCTCCAGCTGCTTGCCTTTGGGTCCTGTGACAAAGATGAGCAGAGCGATACAATCTCAAATATGCATTACAAGGTGTCATATACGGCATTTCGAGGTTATGAATGACGGTTCCAACATCACGAGAAGAAGAGTTTCATACCCGCGGGGCAATGCGGCAACTCCTCCTTGGGGACGCTGGTCATCCTCTGGAAGTCGTCGTGGCAGGCGTTACAGAAGTGCGTGGTGCCGAAGCAGAAGAAGACGGCCACCGAGCAGCAGTAGCGACATTTGTACTCCAGGAAGTCCGTGCCGTGCTTGGAGCACATCTGGTGGGAGGACAGCCAAAACACAACTCAGCATTTTCAACATTTCCACACACATAAAACACCCAATGTTATTCTAAAGCTACTGAATGCAAAAAAATTGAATTTCGAATCACTTCTGCCACCTGTGGCCGGAAAATGAAACTGCAGTTTCCCTTCTTTACGTACACAACGTGCAGATGATGTCACATTTGCAGACAGATGGCGGGAAATTCAAACCCGGATCCAGTCTCTTGGCCAAAGGCTCGCAGGACTTCCCATTAGGAACAGCTAAAGTGTTAATTTACAAATTAACACATTCACTGCCATCCCAGGAAAAATGCATCTTTTGACATGTTTTGCCGTCAATGGTAGTGAGTTGAAAAAAAAAAAGTTTTAATCATAAATGGTCAAATAAAAAGGCTATTGTAAATATATTTTTAGATAAATTGTTGCAAAGTGCAGCTTTAAGGAGATTGAAGTATATCATTTACAGGTACGCTCATTAACCGATGATTCTCAAGGTGAGGTTCTTGGTACATGGCCTCCTCTAGTTCCCATTCATACGGTTTTTATCTTCCTACATTTAATGTTCAAGCTGTTCATAATATTATAAGTTTATACTGACATTTTTTATTTGTCTTTTTTTTCCCCAAGACACAAGTCCATCATTTGGAATAAATCTTGCAAGAAAGTCTAAGAAAAATTTGTTATTCACGAGAAAATTCAAACCTAAATCATTTCCTGTTAATTCCTAGAAATGACCATGTTGTCAAAAACTTGTCCACTGTTGAATATTTACTAAGTAAAAGTTGCTTAACTTTTTGTATTTGCCGTAAAAGGTCAAATTAAATATGAACTGCCTTATGCAAATGGAAAGGGTAAAAAGAAAATCACAGGCTGTTTCATTTAATTTTTTTTTTTTTTTTTTAAAGCCAAAGGATTTTTTATTTTATTTTTTGTTCTGAACATTAAAAAAAAACTCACTAAAAGTTAACATTATCCCAGTCACTTGTTTCCAACCTGACGTACTGGGTATCGTTGACCTACCTGAGCCCTGGAGACGTCAGAGCAGGCTCCACAAATCAGCTCGCTAGGGTCATAGTCATCACCTTGCCCCGCCTCGGCGTCACAGCGGGCCTCTCCCCCAAAATAGGCCTGAAAATAAACACATTAGCTCACATTGCCACCATTTAACTCTTTGACCGCCAAAAACGTTTAATCACGATGAGTAAAATCACGACGTATGCCGCCATAAACGTTAAATGATGTCAACTAAGTTTTTCTCTGTCTCTCTCTCTGTCTCTCTCTCTCTCTCTCTGTCTGTCTGTCTCTCTCTCTCTCTCTCTCTCTCTCTCTCTCTCTCTCTCTCTCTCTCTCTCTCTCTCATCAATGGGCAGTGCAACGTAAGTACAGCGCTACCTGGTCAATGGGCTAAAGGGCAAAAACTACGGCAGTAAAAGAGTTAAAATGCTGTTCAGTTTAATGGGTACCTTCTTGCACTTGTAGCAGACATAGTAGGCGTATCTGTTCATGGCAAAGCCCGCCGGGTCGTTGTGGAAGCGCGCCCCTGGCGTGGTTATGGCCTCGCTCTTGTGTAGACCCTCGTACTCTAACCTCATCAGCGCCTTCCGCCTCACGTCCTCATAGAGCTCCTTGATGGGGTCCAGCAGGTCTTTGATCACAGAGTGGTTGATCTTGTTCTAAAGGGCAAAACATTTGAAAAGGTGGTTTCGTACGAGGATGAAAGAAAACTTTGGATTAAATTGCGCCTCGTTGTTACAGAGAAAATCCGCTCAGGTCACCTTACCTTGCAAATTGGACACAACATGAAGCCAAAGGTGATGCGAGGCCCGAGCCACCGGTTCTCCAGAACACGCCGGGTGCACTGAAGGTGGAACACGTGAGTGCAGTCCAGCTGGGGATAATATATTTTTGAAAATGTCATGAGAATGGTGCTTAAAAAAAAAAAAAGAAAAAAAAAAAAGAAAAAAAAAGTCTTTTACGTTTTTTTTTGTTTTGTTTTGTTTTAAATTCAACAAGTCAAAACGTTTGCTCCATACCTTAACTGCCGAATTCATTTTAGATTTACTGTTACCAAATCAATAAAAAGCATGTTCTTTTCTTGTTTTCCAAAACCTTAAACTGCAGTGAGTGCATTTAACATTTATTAGCACAATAATTGCCAAGGTCATTAGATAATAAAAAGCATGTTGTTGTTTTTTTTCTTTTTTCATAAACCTTTAAATATGACTTGGGCAATTATTCTCGTAGGCTAACAAAACACATTTTCTAAGATTTCTTTTTATAAAGAGTTTATTTATACAGCTGCAAGAGTGCATTTATTAAAGAGGAGGCCTTTTTTTTGTATAAATGATTTTTTTTGTATAAATGCATTTTTTATTTTATATATATATATATATATATATATATATATATATATATATATATATATATATATATATATATATATATATATATTTATTTATTTATTAAATGTGCCCTTTTTAACAGACGGGTCACTTCTGTAAAGCGATCATCTATTAGATAGGTCTTGTAAACCTGTCATTTAAAAATTAATATTAGATATGCTTTTTCTATAGAGTGGATGGAGTAATTTATTTACACAACAGCAAATTGCGGGATACTTTTATTGTTAAAATAAACGTTAGCCACATTTTGTATTACATTTTGTATTTCGTTGCAAATGAAAGCAGTTTGAAACTAAATGAAACATACCTCACATAAACATATATATGATATTGTAGAGTGACCACATTAGCGTCAAACGTCATCTCTGCATAAACCTAAGATCATCTTGAATGTTGTGGAGGGAACATCAAACGGTAAGACTCCGCACTTCATCTAATAAATAGATTGTTTACATGCCTTGATAGGTGCTGCTGTTTTGGTTATCAACAGAGTTTAAATGTGCTTTGTTCAAATAGCTCCTAGTCTAACAAACAAATCGTAACCCCACAAATAGTTATTTAAATTTTCTCACCAGATGAAAAATAAGGTACTAACTAGTAAGTATAGTTATTGCACTCTTAGTCTGTGATTTCCTTGATGGAATCCATGCAGCAGGGCATACCTGTACAGCGGGGGCGGCAGAGAGCGCCTCGGTGAAGCAGATCATACACATGTCATCGGCGTCTTGCTTCAAGCAGCCCGTGTTCTTGTCGCAGCCGTGCAAGCACGGGAGGCACGACTCCTCATTTTTGACTCCGCCACACGGGTGCCCGCATGGGTGCGTCTTGCTGCACGCCAGTTTGGAGTATTCCTGTGGGAGGAAAAAGGGAAATTGGAAGGGAAAAAATGACATGTTTTGAATGTAAATTGTGGTCCCCGAACGAGGGGAAAAATATTAAACAATATTAGCAGTATACTAGATTTGATGTCAAATGTTAAGCGGAACAAACAAAATAAAAATGTGAGACCGGATGGAGCAAATAAATTGCATGGCTTTCGGGAAGACAAGCAAGGACACACACAACATTGTGGAGTGATCACATGTCTGAGGGATGCTGCTCTGTTGTCACAACAAAAGATTATTTTGGAATCTGGGAAGACGGTTTACCTGACAATCAGGATCAGAACAGACACTTCCAACTGCCGACAGCTCGGTTCCATTCCTTGTTCCGCAGAACCTGCATGCATCCGAGCTGCTGGATGCAGGTTTTCCTGGAAAAACATGTCCTTGAAGGTTAGAAGGAAAAGTATACCTGCGGCGCATTGCGCGTAGCACGTCAGTTTACCTGTGTGTTCTCTGAACTCCACCATGGCCTTCATTGTTTTGGAGTCGGCCAGCGCCATGAGCCAGAAGAGCTTGGTCCTACCACAGCCTTCGTGGAGGTCCACCTTGATGGCCTCTTCTTCCTCCTTGAACACCTGACAGCCGCCATCATGAAGGCAGGTAAAGACCAACTCTCATGTAATAATAGGACATATTCAGAAGAGAAAAAAAGCTGCCAAAAGCTGACCTGTCTCTGGTGAGAGCGCGTGCGTCTGTGCAGGTGGAGGAAACGGTCGCAGTCAGTGCACAGGTTGCCACACATGTTGCACAGGATGATGGCCGCCGTCTCGCCATCATCGTGGTTGTCGCACATTGGCTGTGAACGAACAAACAAACAAAAAGAAATGTAACTATAGTTGATGGATTATTCCACATTCCTGTTTTTTGGGTTGTCATATCAAATTGTCACACAACTTCCTGTCAACAGTTCCTTATTGCATTCTGTATTGATGATGGGTCGCTTCTCCCATGAATATGGAAACAGTCTAACAGTGTTTGAAGTAACATAACGCTGGCGTCGGGCGGAATACTTGTTCTTCCAAAATAGTCACTTTTCAGGAGACCCCCAAAATGGCATGCTTGATCAACTATTAACAAACCATTTAACACATTAGCTTGGTCAATAATTTGTAAAAGTAAGACCCTCATGTTTGAACTGACCAATAGTATAAATTTTTGAAAAAGTGTGACATTTACTAAATTGGGACTTATTAGGTTTCAGCACGACGCCAACGAAAAGCTATTTAGAAGTAATGGGGAGGTTTGCCTTCCCTAAAATTAATAAAAAAAATAAATAAATAATAATAATACAGAGCAGTTATTTAGTTGCAAATGTATCATAATCCTTATAGTGCTTTTTTTGCAGTTTGTATATTTTGTCTTGTCTTCAAATTTAATCAATGACCAGTGGGACACGAATTGACATGACTTGATAAGATTGTACTATTAAAGAATTAATGGTGAAGTCAACTCAAATATTTTTTTTTAAATAACATGCTGCGTGCCTCACTAGTTTAAACATAGCATTATGATGAATATTTTGTTTGAAGAATATGAATTAAGCAGCAAAATCCACTTGTGTTTGTCCATCTAAGGTAGCATCCGTTTTGACACTTTCTGTCAACTAAAAACAAGAGCTTCTCAGGGCTCAGGTAACGACCAATCATGGCTCAACTTCAGTAAACAGGTGGTGGAAAAAGGTACATTGATTGTAGATCTATTTTTAGATCTATAATACTATTTTTTAAACAACTTTTTTTCTTTTCATGTAATTCCTACCATCTGCTTCTGCTGTCCATCTTTGCCCATCCATCGACCAGAAGACAGCCGGTCAACATGGTCTTGGTCCAGCACACAAAGGGAAGCTAATGCCAGCCACAGCTAGCAGACACATAAGAAAACAGCACATGATACATTAAAAAGAAGAATAAGAAGAAGTCTAATTTAAGCCTAGTAACTGCATACCCTTGTGGTGGCAATGCAGCGCACAGGCGACCGATGCTCCTCCTCCATTTTGGTGAGCGCTATGATAGTCTCAGCTATTGCGTTTTTCGTGACTCGTGACCACGCGTCAGAAAGGTGACCCTGTAAACGGCAATCATGGCCACCTTAGAGGCGCATTGGCGTTAAACGAGTGCACACAGTGACAAAGGAAGGTGCTTACTCCTGCCATGTCTTTGACCAGTTTGATGATGATCTCTGCAATCTGAGGAGGAGTGGAGCCCTTCATCCACCAGTGGCTCTCCCCTCGCCGGATATAGCTGAACACAAATACAAAAAAGAAAAATGAATAAATAAATAAAATAAAATAAATAATAAAAAGATGATTGAGAGATTATAGAAAGGCCTTCACCATTACCCTTCGTTTTCTGTTTGAGTCTTGCGCTTGCTGCCTTCACTCATGTCATAATATGTCATGTCAAATTAGGGCTAGACGATTATTAGTCACGATTATTTTGACTGAGTCAGAGATTGAAATCAAGATTAATAAAACAATCATTCATTGATATTAAAACATAATATTTGTTTTCAACTTGGAACTCAACTACTCAAAACTATGATCATAGCCTTACACCCATTCATCCCTTCACATTGAACACTTGGACACTACAGTATTCCTTTTGTCAAGTATAACATAGCCTTATCATATTTATTTTATCTCGTTATTTTCACAAGTCTGGGGACTTAGTGGGCTATGTGGGTTAGTACGACCAAAAAAAAAAAAAAAAAAGTCCTTGGATATTTGGATATTTTGTATCCTTGAAATTGGACGAAAAGAAAATTCTGTGAATTTTTAAACTAAAAAAAAATATTGTGTGGTACCCGTGCATCCATGGCGTACACATTACAACGAGAACAGAAGAAAGTTGCGATTTAATTGTATTAAAATAACTCACAAATTGGGAAGAATTTGTGCCTTTGAGTAGTGTTACCTGTCCTAAACTAGAGATAGACCGATAATCGGTCGGGCCGATAATCGGGGCCGATATTTGACATATTGGTACATATCAGTATCGGTATCGGTCTGTTTTATTAATCTGACGGCCGATATGAGCGATCCATTTAAAACTCCGTCTTGTCGCTTCGAATGCAGCCCAGAGCGTCTCTGTCTGTTATGGAGTCCAACTCCAGCAATGTAACGCCCATAGCAGCATTTGATTGGTTAGCCGTGCAAGAGCCAGAACCAATCAGTAGTGTATGCCGTGTATCACAGTATCCGGTCACACACGCACCCACGGACACAACGCGAGACACATGCTTCGAAGGTAAGTTAAAAGAGAAGAGACTCCGCCGATCGTTTCACCATGATAAGCTAAACACATTGAATTATGTTGTGTATTAAATGCACTATATGAATGGAGCTGCATTGCCTTGCATTGAATCCCCGCTAGCTAACAGTGGTGTGTTCAGCTTAGCATGTAGGCTAACACCCAGTAGCTAATTTGCTACTTGAACTACTCGGGGAGGGAATCACACACATTTTCACTTAATTAAGTAAATAATGTTTGTTAGAAAGGTTCCAAATATTAACAGTTGTCATTATTATATTGTCTAGTTCCATGTTAAGAGTAGAGTAACGTCATTATATTTACCTCTCGTGACGCACACATTGCATTCTTGGTCACGTCCACTACTTGTTGCATAGCGGTTATTATGCAGTGAGATGCCACAGTGACACTAAATAGCGTTTAGTTACTTTATATTGTGTTTATTTGTCGCACTGGTTTGCCATTGTGTGCCTTAAGCTTCGACGTCGATTTGATTGACAGCTCGTTGTGCACCTCGTTAAAGTCCGCTCCGTAACAAATTAAGTGTCTCAAACACCGTTTAACTAACTACACGAACGTGTTCTCTTCCGTATGTTTGGCATTAGTAGAGAAGTGCACTAAAGTATAGTGTGCTTATTTGCTCGTTTTGTCTCTCTTTTCACGTCATGTCTGCCGTCAGTTGGGACATTATCCTCTCAATGGATGCCACTAATATGTAACATCTACGGCCGTAGTCGGCTGCAATTAATGTTCAGTGATGTAATTTCGTTACGTGCATCATACTTTGAATAATGAGCTCATGTTTGGTGTGTTGTATAACTTTCTCGTGTGTTAGTAACTATTCATGTGGACAGCTAAGATAGTGCTTGTTAATGTGAATTAGCAATGTTGCAGCCCAGTTATTATTTAGACAAGTACATCTGTGCCATTAAGTGATACAGTACAGTACAGTAGTGAGAGAATAGTGTGCCCATATACACACACGTGTCTATAAGTGTAAAACACATTAAACAGCAGAAAGTGGCAGCGGTCCACCGCAACAATGTCTGTTTAACCAAGTTATTCTTACTATTATTATAACCAAGTTATTTTACTCGACCTTTTTCTGCGTTGATTGGGGCATCCTAAGTGGCAGTAAACTACATGATGAAGTGTCCTTTGACAGTTCTCTTGTAGAGAGGAGTAGCATGATATTGCTGTTCTCGATTTAAGATCCTCAGCTTATCAAAACTGTCTATATGGTAACAATAACAATAATTATAATAAGGTCTACAAGAACTGTATGGTGTTCAGGGATGAATAGTTTTTCTCATGGAATTTTTTTTATTTATTTTTTGCTGTAGTAATAAGTAATGCCACAGCTGATGCACATTTTGAATGACAGGGTTCCTCCTATTACTTCAAAATATAAAAATATAACATTTATAGAATAAAACTACAAGTATCCCAAATGCTATAAAAGGTAATGTCACATTGGCCCCCACATTTAACTCCCCCCGCCACCAACGTCTTATTGCAGATAGAAGGATGTAAAATGAAAAGTGCAGTGTGAGAATCCATTGTAAAGAACGGTTAGGGTTTGCATTATTCAAAAATTTGGTGCCAACATTTTAACTTTTACTGCAAATGAATATCGGCTTCAAATATCGGTTATCTGCCTCCTTGACTACCGATAATCGGAATCGGTATCGGCCCTGAAAAAAGCATATCGGTCTATCTCTATCCTAAACTTACCCGTGGGTGTGTGTTTCCACAGCCTTTGTGTGTGAATATTTCTTATTTGAAGGACTATGACTCACGAAGTTGCTCACGATGCTAACTTTCTGTTAGCATTTGAATGGGATCCGTCACTCATTTGCATTAGCGTTAGTGCTAGGCTCCAGATGTTTTAAACAAAGCATGTTTTGTAAATACACACTGTAATGCAGTTGTCCTTCTCGTGTGTTTAGTTTTACAGTTAACTCCAACTGTAGTGTCATTAAACAGCTTAAAGGGGGGGAAGAAAAAAAAAAAAAAAAAAAAAAAACAGCTTAAAGGATGCTTAGGGACGGCAGAATCACACTGATTCGCGCCGGGCTAGCTACACGCTACATGATGCATTCAGGGTCCTTTCACAACGTGGGGAACATGTAAACACGCCATAGCGTTCTGCACATTAATAGTTTTTCCTCTATCATTACTCTTTTAATGATCGAGACAAGCCAAAATCGAAATTGTGATAAAATTTTGGTTAATCGTCCAACCCTTCTCAAACAGAGAATTCTTCAATAGTCATTTATGGGCTTGGTATCAACCCAATAAGGCATGCTTCCACAAACTAATTACAAAAGCAAAGGCAGCAAGATCCACAATCTTTTTACCACAGGGAGTCAACTCACCTGGAGTTGAAGATCATTGGCAGGGTGACAGTGGTCACCCCTTTGCCGGCGGCCATGCCGGCAGTGCCAGAGATGGTGGTCCCTTTGGCCTTCAGCTGCACAGTGAGCGCTTTGGCGATACAACCCAAGAACATGTCCAGGATTCCTAGCTTGTTCCAGTCGCCCTTCTCCGTAGAGTGAATAATGTCGCTGATGTCCGCCGGCGGCAGACACTTCACCCCGATGATGCTGGCGAGTCGCACCGGTGTCACCTCCGGAAGGACCCGTCGGAGCAATGACGTTACCTGGGATAAGACACACACAACATAAAATGTCACTGTGGATGGAATGGAGATGGATTTATTGTCATTTTTGACTGGGAATGGGTATTTTTAAATATTTATTAAGGTATGGGAGGATCTTCTGCTGTGCTTGTGCGGTACTAAAACAAATAAATGATATAAACAGTATTTAATGATTGGTTTCTGTAATTGTTCTGGAGATTGTTGAGTATGTTTAGGTGTGGGAAATAGATCCTGTTTGATTAAAATCAAAGGATGTGAAAGTCAAACAAGACCATCTTCTTGGGAAAAGAAAAAATATTGGTCATCAGAACACAGTTCCTGTGTTAGCTACCTTTGCTGTATGATTCTTGTTCCATCATGCAAGAATATATAATTTCTAAGCTTATCAAGGTCTCTTAGATATTATTTAATTTTAACTCATTCACTCACAGCCATTTTCACTGAAGCAATCCCCTTCGCTCCCGGCTGTTTTACTGGATTTTGACTGATTTTGCAAGGCTCACAGAATATTGTGTTCTATTGATATAAAAACATTAAAACCTACTAAAAGAAAGATTAGTCTCTTCTTTGATCAGGGGAAAAAAAAAGTGTATTTCTATCTGTTTCCGTTGCGGCAATTAGGATTAGAATATAGCTAAATTTCATCATTATTCACAAATCTGCATTGAACTTCGGGGAAATCAGCTTGTTTTAACATGGCCCTGGTTGATCTCTTATACTCTGCTGCCACCTGCTGGCCGCTTTTGTAATAACTACCGGCTTCAACCATTCTCTGCAGTAGAGAGAGGCTGCATCAAAGTCTTCTGTATGCTCTAGCATAAAAAAAAACAAAATAAAACAAAACCCATATAAATATGTCTTTGGGACACTTAGAACATTTAAAATAGTACGTATTTATCCGTTTTTGCGAGTAAATAAGTTAATTCTAACAATAATGCTGCCCAGAGGACTTTCCATAGTGTAGATGTAGGCCATCATTCGACTGCCGTTTCCCAACCCTTATTGAAGCAAATTGAGAAATTAGATAAAAGTTGGAAATCAGTTCAATGGACAACATGCATGCTTACAAGCCTACAGGTTATTGTTTCGCCTCACTCACCTGTCTCTGCACTCGTGGTGAGGCCGTGTGCAGCAGCGAGAAGAGGTCCTGCATGAGCGTCAGCTGCTGCGCGAGGTATTGACGCCCCACATTGGAGCCGCTCAGCGCCAGCACCATGGACAGCAACTCAAAGCAGTATGCGTCAGAAGAGGCATCGTCATCATTGGGCTGCGAGTTGGCATTCTCCTTGCTGGAGATAGCGTGCTCCCACTCCTCTCTCACACGCGTCGCCTCCATGCGGATGGCCTGGACGATGTGTGCACACACCTGTAAAGAAAAAAATGAATGTCTTTTCCAGTTGAATTTAATCCTATGCTGATTGTGTCTTGAACCTGACCTGTTTCTGCAGGTTGGTAAGTTTGCTCCTGCTGAAAATGATTCCGACCATGTGCTCTTTGAGGTCTGCATCTGATGGAACCTTTTCAAAAATTGGATCAATTTCAGTGAGGCATAACAAAAAAAGTTGAGAAGTATATGGTTGAACTTCTCAGTGCAGACCTTTTCCTCTCCTTCTGGCGACGAAAGCAGATTTTTCTCCTCCTGTTCTGGGGTTGGCTCTGCATCTCCACAAATAAGCTTCCCAAACACCTACGTGAACACACCCAAGAAGAGGTCTTGGTTAAACATTTACAATGTAAATTTTACATCGTAGATCAAGAAATTATATTTTGGCATATTTGGGAATCGCAATCTACACCACATGCCTCCGTAATTAAACTATTTAGAAGAAAGTTAACGTCATAACTACATTATAAGAATAACATTACATCAGTAAAGTAAAAAAAAAATAGATGTGCTGGAAGCTTTTTTTTAAATTAAGAATTTCATTGAATTGAATACTCATTTTAATCCCTCATGACCAAACACAATTCAGTTGAATTTACTTCGGGTAGAAAATTGAACATTAGCCGGGTTTACTTGCAGACACATTTGTCATTTTTATTTATATATCATTCCTTAGGTGGGTGACATGCACAGATCTATGTAAGCATTTTATGTTTTCCTTTGCATGAAGAAGACACAGTGACATAATGCTAATCAAACAACTGTGTTGACTCACATGATCAATTTGTCTCACAGTGCATATTTTCATTCACCATTCACGGAACACCGAGCAGTATCCCATAACAATTTATCCTGTCTGTCTTTGCTGAATTTTTTAAGGACTTTTCCCCTGAAGTTCAATACAGTAATACGCTCCTATCCTGGAAGAGGGAGGCATATTCGGGGAATAGTTACGCGACATCTGTATCTATATTCACAGAGTATGCGAAGATAGAGTGCAGCTTCGCAATATTCCAATTTTCCGTTAACACGACTATCTTTTTTTCTCCTGATCAGACTGGTAATATAAAGTAATATAGCCCCCAACTCCCAAATCTGAATGAACCAATCATTCATTCCGAATGAGGTGTTTCATTTGCTGTGAACTTTTAACACGATTCAAATTGGAACACAAGGCTCCATGTACACCTGGCTAGTAATTTATAGTATTTTATTAAATGAAGTTTTAACATTCTTGATGATTGAATCAATATGAAAACAGTAGCATAAACAACTGCGAATGGCTGGCAACCAGTTCAGGGTGTACCCCGCCTACTGCCCAAAGCCAGCTGGGATAGGCTCCAGCACCCCCGTGACCCTTGTGAGGAATAAGCGGTCAAGAAAATGGATGGATGGATGAATGGATGGATGGATGGAATAAGCAAAAAAAAAAAAAAAAACACTTCAATGTCAATACATCTGCCTCACCATTTGTCGCGACTCAACAAAAATGTGGATTTTCTTTACACATGTAATGATGGACGTTTATGTTTACCTGTGAGGTGATGAGGCGAAACACACGCAATGTTTCACCCTCACAGTTCTTCTGCTGCGCCATGCTGGCTGAGATCTGACCAGCAATCTTGATGCTGTCGCCCTCCTTCCAGCCCAGCACCTTCACCTGGCGCACCCTCAATGTGTTCTCGGGCCCTTTCAGCTCCACCTTAATTACGTGATGATCTCCCCCAGGGAGCTCGCTCGTCACCCAACCCATGTGACGTGAGTCTAGGTCGACCTGAGATGGAAAATGGTTTACATTTAGGGTGCACGCTATGATCAACTATTTATGTTGTGCATAGATCAATCTAAGTATAAAGATATTTTCTCACCTGCTTAATCCTGCAAAGGTCTTCTATAGCTTTTCCACACAGGAACGTCACCGAGGTTACTTTGTTCTATGAATTAGGAGGGGAAAAAATTGAAGATATATAGGAAACATCCCACAAACAATGTTGTCTCTTACCCCAAGGTCTCTGGAGTTGTCCACGTGAACAGACACGTTGGAGGCATTAATGCCTTTCACACAGCTGATGGTGACGCTCTTTGTTTTGTTTTTGTCCTCGTCCCCGGATTCCCAGAATGTCTCAGTGGAGCCGTCCGTCAGGCTGCCAATCATGGCGGGACGACTGGACGTCTTGATGTCCACCACGCTGGTCAGGTCCTTCAAGCAGGTCACCAGGCAGAGATCCTATCGTGCAACGAGCCATTACAGTCAGTGCATGTTGTGAATATATCAGCAGCAGTACCAAGTGTTGGGTTTCTTGCCTGGCTAATGGCCTCGTAGCCCGACTGAACGCTGATGTTGAAGCTTTCCTCGCTGTCGCCGTCATCTGACTTGGACAGTATGTTGTTGATGTGGTGGAAGACGTTGCTCTGGTGTAGGAACTGGTGGTCGGACTGCTTGAACTTAAGACTCCAACACCTACAAGAGTGAGAAAAAAACTTTCAAAGCTGCAAAATGCTTAAAAGCAGAAAAAAATCAAGGCGGGATCATACCTTAGTGCCATCTGCTGAAGTGAGCTTCCACTCGGAAGTGACATCATGAGGTCTGAGATGGTCTGGAGGAGGCGGTGGAAGGTGTGGGGGAGCGGGTGGGCCGCCTCCCCTGCGATAACTATGTCGGACAGAGGGTGCTCACAAACGCCGAGGTCTCGTTCCTGTGAGGTGTGACGATAATCCACATTAAGATGCAGCCTCACTCAAACAAAAGAAGCACTTTTTAACAACTCCACACCTGTTCAAGGTTTTCTTTGTTGCCCTTGTTCTCGTCATCTTCCTCGTCCTCTGGTTCAAAGGGAGATGGCGTGAGAGACGCGACAAAATGCCACAGGATGTCATGCAAGGAAGTGGTCTGGATCACGTTGCACAGGAGCCAGTTGAACGCCTGAGGGGACCCCAGGAACACATTAGTGCTTTTATTATCATATTGAAATGATCAAAGTTGGTTGAGTTAAATATTAGTAAAACCAGATGTATGATTTTCAGTTGGAGAAATATAGCTGTTGAAGCAACACTGACTGTACAAGGCATAGAAATAGAAAGGACTAATGAAATTAAGTTTCTTGGTATCATTATTGATGAACATTTAACATGGAAAGCGTATATAGAATACAGTATGTCAAATCTAAGGTGTCACAAACCGTAGCCGTTTTGCACAAGGTTAAAGAATCATGGAACATGAATGCTTTGTTATTGTTATATAATTCATTGATTGTTCCATACCTGACTTATTGCATTGAAGTGTGGGGATGTGCAGCCAAAACTTACAATGAACCCATTTTTCTTTTACAGAAACGTGCTATTCATGTCGTTTGCGGTTCGTTTGTACAGAGACCACACTAATCCATTATTTATACAACTAAAAAATTTAAAACTTAATGATGTGATGGAGTTTAACTGCCTTAAAATATTGTATGAAGCCCATCATGAAATTTTACCAGTTAAGATACAAACCAAACTTAGAAAAAGGGGGGAAAAAAATTCCAAACTTAAATATAGAACAAAACAAAAAGAACAATGTATTTCAAATGAAGGTGTCAGTCTGTGGAACAATCTGGATTGTAAAACAGTGGAGTGTCTAGCAATCAAAATATGGCATTACCTTATTATTGTATTTCTGCAAATAGATACTTGGGACTTTTATATATTCAACTGTAGATGAAGAGACGCTTATATTAACCCCAATGCAAACCGAGTGGCGAACAAATTACAGTCCGCGACTTACATCTCCACAACCTCGTCATTTGATCCTCAAATGCATATCAACTCGCTGCAACTGAAAAATTGAGACCTCTGGTGTTCTTTCCGTGGAAACGTTTTAAGGCGCCACATGTACTTTACTGAATTATATTTTTACTGAATGACAAGCAACAGTGTGTAATGGTTGAGGAAGAAGCAGATCTCTGGTTGTGGTAGATATAGTAATAAAAAAGAAGAAACAAACGAGAATTAAGTTGAGAGAGTGGATATCTGAGAAGCAGTTGGCAAGGATCAACCTATTGACTGAGTGCATTTATGTATTTCGGAGACATACTGTAGACTCTCCACACACTGCTTTTTAGTTACAGGTACATATGAAACCAGTAATTATTGTAAAACACTGCATTTCTAAAGATTAAATACAACTGGATATTGAAGAAGTAACTGCTGTACCTCCATGGCAAAAACCCGGCACGCGGACTTCCTCAATGCATGCCGCATGGCTACCTCCAGGCCCTCCAGATCATGATGCTGGATGACAAATGCCAGCACAGGCCACTGGAAGTTCCTCTCCCCTTTGCTGAGGGAGCCATGGGCGGAGATCAACCTGGATAGCTCAGGAGATGGGTGGCGCAACAGGGAAGAACCCACCTCTATAGAGAGGACCAGAAATGGGTAATAAGAAATGATGCTCGCACAAAATATACAAATGTTCAACGCGTCAAGCTGAATTACCTGCATCACCGCTGTGTACTCTGCGCCTGGGCACGGCTTTGACTCTGGCCGGAGAGGGTGAGTGCTGCTTGTCATACTCTGAGGCAACAACGGAGTAAGACCTCTGGAAAACGGTGCGTTTGGCTGTGTCACTATCTGTGATTGGGCTGGTCTCGAGACTGAAAGACAGCACATGATAGACGAGATATATTTAGCCTTTATTTATTGACAAACTTATTTATTTGTATACCGCTTTACAAGCAAATTTAGGAAATCTCCTCAAGATCAAGGTAAACAGTCAAAAAACAAATGAGATGCAAGTAATGCAGACAAACAAAAGAAGCAACATATTGTGTCTTAGCCTGAACTATTGTACAAAAACAAAAATAACAAAACAGAAAGAAATTTAATATCTGAAATGATATATTTGAGGTTAAGAGTAAGCGTTTGGAGTCATTTACCTGGGGGGCATTGACTTCATGTTGCTCTCCGGTTCTTCAAATACATTAGGGCAGGCGTCGGGGGTAACCGAAATGTAGGGAGCAGGAACAGACGTGGATCGCAAGTATCTCATCTCATCTTGGAAGAGATTGTCATCTTGATAGGCGCCAAAGTTCTCTGTGTGTTGCCTTAAAGATGAACGTGTAATTATTTATTACACGTACACATTTACCTATAAAAATACAAGCTCTATTCTTTAAGTTGGTTTGCTACCTGGCGAGCGTCTGGAGGTAGAGGCAGCTCATTTTATTGGGAAGCTCGGCCGACACGCCTTCCTTAAGGCTGGGGAGCAGTTGGGAATGAAGCGGCCGGGGAGGGAGGTGGCACAGCACGCTGGGCTCGGCGGCGCTGCTGAGGGACAGCAGGAACAAAGCGTTCGCCCGGATCACTTGGTGGGCCTCCATGGTTGGCAGGGCTCTCGGCGTCTTCACCTGCAGTGGCTTCTTCCTGGACTGCTTCACCTGGCAAGGAATAAATATTTAAGTAAGTCGAATAAGACAGCTAGCAGAATTATTACACTCACTGGACGATTCGGTGGAAACGCATGGTTTGAGACCACAATGGCAGTCAGAGCTCCTTTATTACCTGGTATTAAGGACTTGGTTTAGGGCCCAGTTCAAGACCAGCTGCCCTCACACTGAAAACTGTCCAAGCCCTTATGGGACATTAAGGAATTCAGTCTTCTTTTATCGAGTTATATATTTTCAATACCACTTATCCTGTTCAAGATTGCATCAAGCAGATACACTCTAAGAACAGTTGGGTTAAAAATGGAGCGACTCAATTGAGTTATTTAATCCAAAAAGTTTCTTTTTTTGTTTTAAGTTATTTAACCCAAAAGTTGGGTCAATTTGAAGTAACTACCCATAAAACAACACGATTTTTGGAGTTGTTTTGAGGGCTGAAGAAAGAGACACAAGGGTGGTCTTCCCAGTTTGCATTGGCTTAAAAAACAAAAAACAAAAACAAAACAAAACATGTACATGTGTAGGTGCCAACATCTCATTTTGAACACGAGTAGCTGGGGTCTGAGACACTGCGAGTTGCTAAGAATTTAAACAAAAGAAAATGTCAACATTTACTTATTATTATTATTATTATTATTATTATTATTACATTATTTATTATTTTGGTACATGTTTTTTTATGTACCAAACAGTCTACATTTTGTTTAAAAATGAAATAGATTGTGTTCAATGTTTTATTCAACCAAATATTTTTACCAACATGTCCTTACTGGGAAGGACATTTAAGAGCTGTAATTTTAATAGTCAAGTCAAGTTTATTTCTATAGCCCTTAATCACACAAAAGTCTCAAAGGGCTTCACATGCCCACAGATAACAAATAGCAAAGACATCCCCTGATCACACCACAATACTGTGATACCCATGACACCGCGATATTTTTGCTCACATTTATCATACCGTTAGAATCTAATATTGGCCCATGCGTGAAGTCAAAGTTGTTAAGTTGTGTTTTTCTTACAGCTTATGTGCATGAGGTTTTGGAGGTACCGCAAGATTTTTCGCCGTTTTGTTTTGGCGGCTCCATGTAACAAATATCCATTATTTGACTGTGAGTCGACCTGAATGGAAAGAACGTGTTCTCTAAGCATCTGTGGTTATTGGGTTTTGGGCTTTTTGGATTATCCATTTAACCTACAAAATAGCTGCAAAAATTGGGTAGCGTTGTGGGTTATTCATTTGATCCAACTTTTTGAACTATTTAACCCAAAAATTTGGGTCAAATTAAATTAATAACCCACAAAGCTACACAATTTTTGCAGCTGTTTTGTGGGTTAAATGGATAATCCTAAAAGTTGGGTCGGTCCCTTTTTGGCTCAGCTTGTGTAATTTTTCCTTAACACAACTGTTTTAGGAATGAGTGGTTAAAATGGGTCAGTTGTGCATAGTCATAGGGCAGGTGTGGGATTAGTTCCCACTCAATACCCCATTCACAGGATGTAGTGAGCTGGGACAGTCTGGGTATAACCCACACCCAGATTAGCAGAGAAGAACATAGATGTAAAGTACACCAAATGCTGGTATACAGTATAAAATGTTAAAGTACAAGATACCTTCTCCCTGGCTGCAGTCTGCTTCTCTCGCAGATATTTCTCCCGGCAGCGATCACACACCAGATACCAGGTGCTGCCTCCAATGCCTCCATCTCCACAGTTGCCAGCCCAGCCACCGCAGAAATGACCGATGCTGTTGTACCCTTGACCTCCAGCATAGCGGCCACAGCCTGAGGAATGGATGATAGTTATTCCTTTTAGGAACGAGTCACTTTCTGTGAAAACTCTCCAATTACAGGTTCTCTCGCTTTACCTGGGTGCGCTTGTCTCATATGGTAGGTGACGGGATAAGGATGAGATTCCCCACACAGCTCACAGATGGTGTCCTTCTCCGGTCCGCCCATTGCGAGCTGTGCCATCTCTCCAAATAGATTTCCCCTCGGCCGCACTTCAGCTTTTTCCCGCTTCTTCTTCTCCTTCTTGGCCTTTTTGCTGTCCTTTTCATTCTCCTTCTTCTTTAGGATGGCGCTCGAACCTGGACTGGGGAAGATCATGTTCTGAGTTGCTGCCTTGATGGTTGCCAAGGAGATATCCTCCCAGAACGCGACCAAGTGCTGCAGGGTCAGAGGCAGGATGGATTTTGCTCTCATGGCGGGATGGGACGTCATTTCATAGGAAACAGCATCCCCTTTGCCATCCTCGCACTTTTCTGGCAATGGCGGTTCCTTTAACATGGAGAGAACCTTGTTTTTGTTGATGCTGCCCATTTTGGAGATGTCCGGACCATGCGGAGCGATGTTAAACATGTTAAGTGCGGAGGAAATCTCAAGGGAGTGGCGGTTCTTGAGTTTGCTCTCCTTCTCCTCGGCACCCTGACCTCCGAGGGAGCTGCGTATGGGTGCGTGCTCTTTGGTCAAATCCGGGTTGAATTTGAGGAAGGACGAACAGGCCATGGCGTCGTGGACAATACCTTCATGCCAAAGAAATGCTGCAAAGACCGCCCGGGAGCATTCTGCCACAGATGGAGACATGGCCTGCTTGGCAGGCTCGCATATCCTCTGCGTGCTCTCACCTTTGAAAAGAGGTCCTGATTTGTCCTTCTTTGGCCGGGCGTGCCGACTGGAGGTTTTGCGGCTGACTTTGGGCGAAGAGCGGCTCTCCAGCTCCTCCTTGACTGGTGCCTTGCCAATGCTAAAGTGCACCTTGCATGAGGCCTCCTCAGAGTCCTGCACCTCCACATTTTCATCATTTGCATCCTCGTTTGAAAGAAGAGTGCTCGAGGAACACACCTCCACCACCTCACTGTGCAGGTTTTCTTGGGTCACCTGGGGGGAAGGAACACGGTTCTCTGTGTTACCGACAACATCTTGGTTTGGATCTTTGGGAGACAGTTTTGGTTTAGGGGAGGTAGATCTGCCTCTTAAAGGCTCTGTAAGAGGAATCTTCTTCTTCCTAAGAGTGTCTGGGTCCAGAGTGTAGGAATCAGACTTGGATCTCTCTCTAGGTGGTTCTAGACGAGCTTTGGATGATGGGCTAACTTTAGGTGGTATGTTCTTGTCATGGTGTGTTGAAGAGGAATGTTGGGAGGAGGTGCTGGAAGGACTGGACCTGCCAGAAGAGGACACTCCTTTTTGTTTAGGCGAGGAGGAGCGGGAGCTGGAATTGGGAGACTCAGACCTATGTCCCGACGTTCTGACGTCTGACTTGAGGGCCTGGAGAGTGTTGTGATTCGGCGAATGAGAACGGCTATGAGAGTCAGAGCGCAGTTTGGCCGTATCGGAGCGCAGTATGAGGGCTTCGCTGGCCGAGAGTGACCCCTCTTGACTCGTCTTGATTCTGCCGTGTTCCAGTGTGCGGCTCCCTCGACTTTCTTGTTTGAGCGAACGGTTCTCCTGGCGGTGTTTGGAGGCTGGGGACATGGACCGTGCACCGAGCATCAGATTCCCTCGCTCACCTAAATGTAAATAACTCAGTTACATTAAACAGAAAACAGAAAACTCAAGAGAAACCATTATACACAATTAAAGGGGATACACGATGCTAAGTCTCAGATTTGTTTTGAATGGATGTGCATTTTTTATGTATTGGTTACAAGCTTTACATGACAAATCAATTTTATTTTAGTATTTTAATAGCAATTTCAACTGATCATGCCTGCTGTGGAGAGGCTCTTATCAATGTTGAGCAGTGTAGTTTATGAAGTATAGCATTTCCGGGAAAAATAAAATATTATTCAGCTCTTATATATAACAATTAAAAAAAATGTTTCCTTTCCTTTGTGGGATATTACCACAATTGTGGGCTTTCAACATACTGACATGGGATCGCACAGTCAGATAATTAGATGACATCAGAGTCATTGTCTGGTGTGACGTACAAAATACTTTATCAGACATTGAACACTGGGAGGGAGAAGTAGGCTAGGTGTCTGGTAACTTCACACTTACCTCAGTTGCAGCTAATAAACTCGACAAAAGGCTGAAAATTAACATGTAGGCTCGCCAGTACACTTTGTACACAACAGTGACACGGGAAATAATGCCAACAATGACAAGTAGTTGAAAATAGCTACCGTTTGTTATAAGGTTGTCTTTTCTTAACACGACGACTTCACTGTGTGAATCTGTAAGCAGGTTACATTTTAAGACTGTATAACTGAGACATTCTGGCAAACATGATAAATCCCCTTTAATTCATTGAATGACAACATAACATGCTGACATGTGACAATAAAAGATGTAAACTGATATGAAAGGTCCAAACAAAAGTGAATGAACACATGAGTATGTATTGAGCCTGTTCATCACAATTACAACGTTTCATCAAGACCTCCTTTTTTGGGGGGCGGAGTGGCCAAATCCGATTTGAAAATGTTTATGTCAAGCTTAGAAAATACAAGCACAGAAAAATCACTTTCTACCCAACCTCTGATCGGTCTGAGGAAGGGCATTGCGTGATTTGACTACCCACCCTTTTGCCTCAGAGCGAGAGATGAGAGAGCGGTGGCATGCCCAGCCGCAGCCACGCCGCTTTTGCGTGCACGCTCGTGAGAAGCAAGGCTGCGTGGTGAATCATCTACAGCGGAAAACAAGTGGCAAGGTAAACAAACAAAGCATGGAATGCAAGGAGGCCACCAGAGCCAGAAAGTGAGAGAGAAGGAGAGAGCCAGAGAAAGCACTAAAGAGGAAATGGGTTTAATAAAGATGATGAAATTGAAAGAGGCAATGCATTAAAGTGTTCTAAAGAGAAGCTGATAGTGAAATTAGTTTTTAAGGCAGAAAATAAGCATGACACAAAAAAAAATGTCAAACAAGAAGAGAGCTACTACTTTGGGTTCTGTCCAATGCCAATTTCACACTTACGAGCTCTGTAATTGTATTAAAAACTGAAGGAAAAAAAACAGTTTAAGGAGGTCATCAGAGACAATAATTAAAAGTACTTTTGTGCGCAAGGGCGGCAACACCCGCGGTTGTCGGGGCAGCTAAAGACAAGTTCCCAAGAATGGAAATGGAGGAGAAGGAAAATTGATGCAAAATGCAGGGGGGGGGGGGAGTCTCATCATCTAATCATCAGAACAAGCTAAAAAGAAATAACTCAGCCTCTTAAGTTTGCACATGCCCATGAAAAATAAGTTTTAACAAGACAGTCTACAATTGAGATTCTAATTCTTGTTTTAAAAAGGTGACTACCATATTTCCTCATATTCACTCAACTGCAGAGTACTATTTCAAGTGGCAGGCTTTTATTTGCACAAATACATTCTATTATACACATTTCAATGTTGTTAATACGATACGTCTAGTAAAGGTAACTACTACTACCTGTTTTTTTTTTTTTTTTTTTTTTTTCCTGAAGGGGGGATCCTTTCGAGGGGTGAAGTTTATTAGATTAGAAGCCAATGTTTGAAGAAATGTTCAATATTTACTTCAATCCAATGTCACCTGCTACTTTTTAAAACAACAATTCAATGATAGACTGGTGAACTTGTTAAAGGTATTCCTGCTGAAGGACCAACACATGAGTGCATGTGATGCCTTACAACACATTCTGAGTGAATGAGGACAATGAGGGAGGTTTAAAAAAATAAAAAATAAATAAAATAAAAGGAGCTGTCTAATCACTGGACACACTTACTCAGAAGCTGTGGTTGCGGTTGAGACAGTTGGGAGGGGGACTGTCCAAACACAAATGGACTGTGGACAAGGGAAGAGGAGGAGGAGCAAGAGGAGGAGGAGGAGGAAGAAGAGGAAGAGGAAGAAGAGGAGGGAGGTTGCGCGGCTTGCTCAAACATTGAGGAAGGAGCTGCTGAGACGAAGGGCCCAGACTGAATGGAATTCAGTATGGCACTCAGCCGGTCACCTGCAAACATGGAGACAGAGGAGGTGGGAAAAACTACAGCTTCAACTATTGGGGACGACTGGGACAGAGGAGGGACACCACAATTGAGGGTGTGGGTAGCTCAATCTTCATTTTAAGTAAGTGTGACATATGTATGGAGTGGCATGGCCCAGAAAAATTAAAGTAGGCTGAACTGAAGAAACCCACAGACGTGATGATTGGCATTGCAGAGGTGTTAGGCATCACTTATCTACATCCCAGTTCTTCAAACATACATTAAAAAAAAGTGACGTTTGAATGGATTGGTGATATTAGAATGTAGCTTGTGAACGAGCACAATGAAATCTGTGGGAGAGGAAAAAAAAAGGCTAACTCAAAAATCTTGGGGAAAACAACTTCACATTGTTCTCTTTTAAAAGTTGTGAGTATGGAAAAAGCGGACAAAGCCATGAAATCAATTTTAATGAGGCACAAGCGAAATTAGTGATGTTTGAGGCGAGACTTCATTAGGTACACCTGCACCAAATAATGAGATCAATACAAGAGCTGCATCAAGCATTCTTCCTTTGCAAATGTAACTGCTACAGTTTTGATAGTCAATTTATGGCTAAAGGTTTGCAGAGGTATACAAATTGCATCACATAATACCGTGATTTTTTTTCCCTCCAAATTATAGTACACACCCATAGCAAGGTTGCTTGCCACATGGGTGTCAGAAGTGAGATTAGCTATTATGTTGCTTGCAACACAAAATATACAAAAGAGTAAAAATTGAATTTCCCCTTTAGGATTTAATCTTGACATGCAGCCATATCATGTCGGCACACCTGTCGATTGTTGAAGAATATATATGTATGAATGGCTGAAACATGACTTTGTAACCTCACCTATGGCACCACCTGTCATCAACCTCACAGAAATTGTTGATCAAATGTCATTGCTATCAGAATTAAAACCTTTTTTGGTTAATTAAGATCTTTAAGATTGAAATCCTCTGTGTTTACAGCAGTAGGATGCAATAATGCTCAGTTCTACATATAACCATGTGTTTATTAATGTGGTTAAAGTCGACAGGTGTGCAAAACAAAAGAATAGAGCACACATTGCTGCAGTCAGACACGATCACAACCACCGGTGTAAGCAGTGGATACAGCAAAGTGAAATTTTAATCACTCTTGAGGGATTTGAATTAGCAAACATTTAAATTAAAATACAAATTGAAATGTGTGTGTATTGTTAAATGAAAACATATCTGACAGTGTCAATCAAAACTGAGCACTAAAATCTCTGTAAAGAAAAGTGCAGGTGTACCTAACGTTGAGGTAGGTGAGTGTCGACTGACTATCAGTCATCAGGGCTCTAGACTGCCTCGAAATGGTGCCATTCTGCCTATAAAGTATGAGGCAATGCAGACGTTTTAATCTACTCACGTCGGTGCAACTAGTACATTTGCAGATTTATTTATTTGTTTTTCTGCTGACAAACGTCCGCTTCACACTTCATCCCATTTCTCAGTCATATAGTGAAAATGAGTGAGATGAATATTTAAAGTCAAGTTACAGTGTGTGCCCCTAAAGCTTTTACTTGCGCCCTTAATTTTTCAAGTGTGCTCCTAGTTTAAAAAAAATAAAAATAAAATAAGTCTGGAGCCCTGGTTATGGTAGAACAGCAGTCAAAATGTGTTGGACCATAAGAGTTGGCGTTGACAACTATTCCATCCCTAAACCGACCTTTGTTGTTGGAGATTCCATAGTCAAAGCCCTGAGCGCCATTGGATGTTGCAGCTCTGTTGAAAGCCTGCACTGAGAAAGGGCTCGGCGGAGGGGTCTGGGCGCCGTGTTCCAGCAGCGCTTGTTCTGCAAGAGCAAATTTAATCATGTTATCAAGACAGCGATTGCATTTGCTGTACAGTGATAATGATGGAGGATGTGGCTTACCCTCGTCATGGCGAAGGTACTGGTTTCCGCCACGGTCTCTGGCCAGTGACCAGGCCTCTCCTTCATCACTCTCACAGTACTCCACAACGCTGTTTTTATCCAACTGCACCCATGTTCCCTCAGAGTTGACCACCTGGTACACACACAACACTCTTTATCCAAATTCTCTAGCTGACACATGCTTTGTCTTAATCCTTATTTATTCAAATCAAAACATAGACTGTATGAGAGTGGATGTAGCCTTTGGATCTGGAAGCAACAAGCTTAAAGTGTATTTATTTCAGTGGCAAAAGAGGGCTGTATCAATGGACAAAAACAAAGTCGGATAAGGGTGTAGGGGGTCCTCGCTTTTAAATTGATACCGACATGGGCAATGAACTGCATGCTCAGTTAGATAAAAGATGGATGGATGGATGGATGGATGGATGGATGTTTTTTTTTTGTTGCCACTTTCTTGTAGCATTTAAAGCTAATTGCAAACTAGGAGCAATTACTGGTGGATTGTTGATTTTCATGGCAGGGCTTGGTTCTGACCACACAAATAGAAGGGTTCCTTGTATGTAACTGACTTTAGCACCGAGTTAGCATAGGTTAGTCATAGACAATGGAACATTTCATCTTAAGAACAAATTTGACTTGTGTCGGTATGGAGGACCAAAAGTGCCAACATTAAATAATTAAATTAAATTGTCAAATAATTAAATGTGTTATTTATTAATTAAATATGGAATTAAATAAACCAATAATTAAATAAATGTGTCATGAAATAATTAAATGTGTCATTTATTAATTAAATATGGAATTAAATAAACCAATAATTAAATAAATGTGTCGTTCATTATTTAAATTACCTATATATATATATATATATATATATATATATATATATATATATATATATATATATTAGGGGTGTGAATTGCCTAGTACCTGACGATTCGATTCGTATCACGATTCACAGGTCACGATTCGATTCGATACCGATTAATCCCGATACGAATGGTCACGATTCGATACCGATTAATCCCGATACGAATTTATAAGTCGATTGTTGCGATTTTTTTCCATTCAAATTTAGAAAATACTATCAGTAAATTTGTACATGTACACTGTAAGATTTGTATGAATATATTTATCTAAAACTTGAGGCTTATAACCGTGAGCCACTGTACACAAACAGTTTGCAATCTGTTTCACATTTGAACAGCATTAAAATAAAAATATTAAGGCTTAATGTGCCGTTCATATAACATTCTTCCATGCTCAAGGTGTGAATCCTAAAAAAAAAAAAAAAAAAAAAAAATCGATTCTGCCGATTATTGAATCGATTCGAGAATCGCGCGATGTAGTATCGCGATATATCGCCGAATCGATTTTTTTAACACCCCTAATATATATATATATATATATATATATATATATATATATATATATATATATATGTATGTATAAAATTATTTGTATTGATTTATTTCATGGTCCTGTTTTGCAGTGTTTCATGAATTATTTTATCTGTCAAACTCGCCCGTCAGTGGCTAAAGCCCAATTCACTCAAATCTTGTCTAGTAGACTGCTTCGTCATGAAGTGGTTAGAAACATGGCGGCTACAGTGAAGATTTTTTTGCTGATATAGAGTGATCGAGGCTTGTTGTTGTGCAAAACCAACATCAAAATAAAAGCGACATTTCTTCTATTTCAATAAAGTACAAATTTGCCTTGTAGGTGTTTACATTGAAGAGTGATTTGCTTCTGAGGCATAGGTCTCGTCATGTCCCGCCTCGACTCTCGCAAAATCTCGCAGTTAATGTAGGCGGTCACATCACGTTGACAGCTCCTCATGCAAGTTAAATGCATATCTTATTTTTACACTTGTATGCAATGTATATTGTATGTTACCATGTTACTTTAGAACGCCTCTGGCGTTAAGAAAACATTTTACATTGACGACAGGTTTGGCACCCATATGTTTTTTCATATATATATATATATATATATATATATATATATATATATATATATATATATATATATATATATATATATATATATATATATATAAATATATTATTTTTATTTTTTTTTTCTTCAATATTTAGGCGTTTTTCCACCAACAATCCCAGGAACTTTGAGTTCTGGGTAAAGGGAGTTCTTGGTTGTAAAAGTTCTGCAGGGAATTTAGAATTGTGTTTCCACAGCATCTTCGAGTTCTCAGTAATTAATTAAAATGAGTTTGATTGAGTCCAGCTAATGTAAAAACAACGCCCCCAAATTTGACCAATCAGCCGTGGCCATTGCAGGCCGCCCCCTCAAAGTTCCTGCCTGGCTCAGCAAGACCCTGTTGCTGAGTTAGTACTTGGATGCCCCCTGGGGATTTTAATTACCCTGGTAATTGTTATTGGTGGAAAAACGCCCAAAATGGATTTTACTAAGGTAAACTGAAAAGTTCTCCAAAATTCCGGCGGTGGAAAAAAAATGAAGTTTTTTTTGTTGGGAACCAACCTTCATTATTCATGGAAAGCGCATATCGGAGGTTTACCGGTGTTTTTGAAGATTTCAATGGTTGTGAATTCTACATGGATTTCCGCTAATTGTGGGGTAGCTCGGTCACTACTCACTATCCCCCCCAATCAGCTTGCGTCCACTGTACATTTCCTACAGGTAAAATTTGATTTAGAAAACTGTTTTCTACTGCAAATGTTTCACTAGATTTGGTATTTGTCACTCACGTCCACCCTCTTTTCCAAATACTATATGGTTAAAAGAGTCAATCTTAGTCACAGAGGGTACATCCACATTTGATACAGTCTATGGACACTTCATCAATCCCAGTGTAACTGCACAGACCATGACAATAATTTGACTGGAGCCGATCTTTCACATGCAACATAAAATGAATCAATTTATATACACAATGTGCAATATTGGAACACAACAGGAGGATTCAATAATTTTGTTGTCAGCACGCCACACTATAAAACCAATGTGGCTTGAGCAAAACTTACTCATTGAGAGGTTAGTTATTGCCAGTTAAATGCACTCAACTCCCTGAAACACTATATCATTTTTTTTGAAAAAAAAAAAAAAAAAACAGAACACAGATGGGAAATATTAAGTGCAGGCTGCACCTCCCCGGTCCGGATGGGCCATTCTAGTGCAGGCTTGTGAACAGCATGACACACTACAGCGGCCAAAACAAAAAACAAAAAAGAGAAGAGTAGGACGACGATCCGTTCAACAAAATTGAAAGTTTGAAAAATCAAAGTGCAAGAGATTCCACCCGCAGCTGTGATAACCTGAGCAAACTGGGAATTAATATAAAAAGGCACAGGCACAGTGTGAAAGATAAAGAGCATGTATCCACAAGACACCCAGGTTACACCGGAAATTTCTTTGAGTGTGGTTTCGTTTTATTTGACCAATGCAGTTCATTACGGAAAAAAAATTCCATCAACCCTGATTTACTTCATTAAGACTTTGCATTTGGGATGAGTGCGTACCTCGCCTATGGCCTTGACCATGTTGCCAAGTACTAACATTCCAATGGGGATACCCCTAAGGTTTGGGCAGCTTCTGATGTTGTGACCAGAGGGGCCGGTCTTCACTACCTTATAAAGCCCCGGTCCGCCGCCCTGCCCTGCCCCGCCCTGCACCCGAGCGGGAGCTTCGTGGGAAGGGCAGCTGCTCACCTCCTTTGTGGTATCCTCCGTCTGGTCCCTGACCTCCTGCAAGAGGTAAGAGCGGGAATAAGAATGAGTGGGAAAGCACACCAAGTACTGTGTGACTTGAAACAATACCAAGTTCAATCTTATTTCAAAGTATAAAGAAACGCAACACTATCCTAATGAATCCCAGCAGATTGCCCCTTGTACACTTGTAATAGTGTATCAAAAACAATTTGGACAAAACTATTGTGACAATTAGAACAAAATGTAGAAATGTAAATATAACTGCTACTCGAGGTCTTTCGAATAGATATGAAGAGTGTTGTCTTTTCTATAACGATAGAAATACACAACTGTCCTAAATCTCTTGGGATTGCATATGAACTGACCATCCTATTCAAATGATGCTATGAAACCAACATTTATCAGTATTTTTCCCATTAATGATTGAGGAAATCAAAAGTCCATATTACCAGGTGCGCCGGAAAATTAACATTCAGACGGAACTGATTTCTATTGATTAATTCATTATGACATGCATCTCAACAATTTTGTCCAGTTGTTTTCAAACCATTTAAGAGGAAAATAAACAATCACCGACTAAATGTGAAGGACCCACATAATTACTGTATGTCATTTTCATAACATGCTAGAACACAAACATGACAAACTGGCCAATCATGCGAGGACTGGTATAGAAGGCTTCAGTTCCATGCAGTTAAAAAACAACACTAATCGCTTCAGGACACTGTGGAGACATTATGATCACCTTCGGCTGACACAAAGATACAAGAAGTAAATAGACAACCATGCAACTTTGGCTCCTCTTCCTTTTGACACAACTACAGAGACCGTGAGAAATAAATGAGATGCTATAAATGGTGTGGGAGAGGTGTGGAGGCAGACAAGCTATTCAACCCTCTCCTTATAAATACAACTCACCTGTGGTGGGAATATAGTTAACGGGGTCCACGACAAAAAGCCGACATCCCTGACTCCATGGCTAGCGTTAAAGACACTCTGAGCAACAGATCGTGAGACAGTCAAGACACACAGCAGAGAAAGAAGAGAAAAACAGGATGGAGGAACAAGGGGAAGGGGCGCTGAAATATTTTTTTGGAAGAAGAACAGTTTTCTCGCCAGTTTGGCTCTTTGAAAAAAATCAGGAGAGACAGCAGAATTTGAAAAAGGAAGAATGGAAAGCACTTCCAAAAAAATCCCCCCACTTGGATGATACGGTGTGTCATGCTGTTCAGACAAGAGACCGTGCACTGGAAAGCCTTGGAGCCCCGAAAGCGAACCGATGCAAAGGTGGAACTGTGGAGCTGCAATTATCTCACTTAAAAGCTTCATAACCGTATGGATCTCATTTTTTGGACATCTCCCATGTCACTCAAACAACTGAGGAGCATCACATTCATAGTGACTTATGTTGCTGGTCAGGGCATGGAGCAGCAAAAAGCAAAAGAAAAAAACAAAACAAAAAAACTTCATTGCGGCATGCCGTAATGCATCAGTGCTAATGGACTGTGAGGGAATGCAGAAAGAGCCCACTCAGCTAATTTACCACAGGATTAAAGTTGCATCTTATTTTTCCGTGTTAGTCAATGCACTTAAAAGTGTGCTTATCTGAGTGCATGAGCACTTACAAGAGGTGCTTTCCATTTCAAGATGTACCATATTTCCTCAAATAGTGGTCTCCATGGACACAGAGTTGCAATTAATCACTAGCTGAATTATTCACATCAATAAACACAACTTGTCAAATAGATTCCTCAACTGTTTTTAACTAAAACAATGGTTGCAATTCCTTTTATTATGTTACTATTACTAGGACAGGTATATAGACATATTTTCCTAAACATATACTGTACAGTATATACAGTACATACTACTGTTACTATACTACTATGTCTACAATTATACCACCATGTATTGACATCATGACCACTACATTACATGGCATCTACAAAGCTGTAGTATAACAAATTTATATAATTAATATTTTTGCAGCTCTTTGAATTGTGATTACTTAAATGTGCATCTTCTTAATGAACTGGGGTATGGTGGAAAATGTCATTTGTTTCAGGATTCAATTCCAAGAGTTTAACTACTTAGTTTTTTTTTTTTTTTCCATAAATTAGTTATTATTTTTGATGATTATAGCTTACAGCTGACAAAAATTCACCACCTCAAGAATTTAGTATATAATATAAGAAATAATATAATTATTAGTTAAATTTTTAAGATAGATATTAGCTAGGAATTGGCCTTCTAAAACTCCTATTTTTAAAGAATCTACGTATCAAATACGACACTTTTTTGACTGAACCGGAAAAATAAATGAGCTTTTCCGCAATATTCAAATTTATTGAGATGCTACCTGTATTTATGTAACACAAAATAAAAACAAAATGGCTTCCCTCATAATAAAAACGGCGAATAGATGCCTGGTACTCTCGACAACAGGGCTGAGCGACTATGGCCATGTTTAATATTATTCATATTACATGTTGTAACATTTTACTGAAGTACTGTGGAAACAGTATGATTTTACATTTTATTAAAAATAAATAAAATCTTAATAGTCGCCTTCCCTTACAGGCACCTGGCAATTCTGACAGTTTATTTATTGATCGAGTCATATATCAGAATTTACTATACTGTAGTAGTTAAAGTATCATTTATTCGTGTGGGGGAAAAAAATCCATAAAAACAACATTTAATAACATTCACATTTATAAAAATAAACAAATAAAACAAACTATCAAACTACAGCCCTGCCCCCTAATAAATGTCCAACGGGCCTTACATGTGCTCACTGAATTATAAGTAAATAAACCTCTGGGGTCACTATATGAGAAAATACGGTACATTTTGGTAAAACTTTAACCACCTTTAAACATCACTTAGCTACATGCACGCTTTTCCTTTGCTGTGCCTCAGTAGAAACTGTTATTCAAACAGATATTACATGCAAGCGCACCGCCCTTCATTAGGTCCAATTAAACATGCTCCGTGTACATTTGGGGAGAGGGCACCAAAACAGGAACCATGTAAAAGCAGTTTTGACACGTAACGAAAAGGGGAGCTGAGATTCTCCCCAAATGAACATCTTCTGTCAGACTGCCTTCTTCTTACTTACATCGGCGGGGACCAGAAGGCTCCTGCCCAGATGCTGGTTAAAAGAGAGGCACCAGGCCTCGGTGTACCCATTCATGCTGGGCACGTACTTCTTTACGGTTTCGTCATTGAGCTTGAGCCACACGCCATCATCATTGTGGATCTAGAGTAGGGGAAGGGGGAAGAGGGAAACAAGCAACAGAGCAGAACACAGCCATGCCGTCCCGTTACTATGGAAACAGGAGGGGCACGAAAAACAAGCCTAAGCAACTCTGAGGCCGCAAGAATGTCTAAAAAAAAGGAGGGATATTTAGAGTTAAATTAGAGGATGAATCTAGATTCCACGAATAACTTTTACCGGCGAACATAATTTGACTTCTTTTAAATTCATAATCCAACTGATGAATCTTTTAGTACTACTACTTGTGAGGCTTCAAGCAGGATGTTCTCAGAGGAAAGTGTCATCAGCTTGACAACAGAAATGCCGACAAGAGTATATCTTTGAAGCTTTTTTTGGGATCAAATACCTGTTGTGAATTTTGCTATATAGCTAATTGTGAGAGAACACAAAGATGTTTAGTTGGACAACTACAGTCAAAAGTTTAAAGAAGCTCAAATTAAGTTCACCAGCAAAGGTTACAGCACATTTTAACTTCATCCTGAAATTTCACCCCAGAGCAAAATATCTGAACTTTTTGTGAGTAGGATATACTGTCCATTGTATGAACATCAAACCATTTTCTTATGAATGTGTTTTATTTTTAGACTTTCAAGCAGCCTCCGAATGCTTTGTAAGGAAGAATGTTTAAAAGAAAAGTGTAAATATTTTGGGCAAGAGGTAATCACCACAACATTTAGAAGCAAAAGAGGATTCATAAACTAGACTATCTGGAGAAAGTTGATGATGGTTTGTGTACTGCACAGAGGAACCTCAAAGATTGACCAAAATCCCCATTTTTCCTAATCTAAATTGAATCAGTCCTAAAACTGTCATCTCTAGTAACTGTCCAGGTAATGTTTTATTTATTGATGAAAATGGATGGAATAACCTGCTTAACTCTTATTCCGCAAATGCAATTCCATTTTAGAGCATTTTGACTTTTTCAATACCCACACGATATTGTATTCAATGATTATATGCAGTGGTCCCTCACTACTTCGCAGTTCAAATACTGTGGATTCACTCTAATCGCGGATTTTTGATTGGGTCCATTACTGCTGCAGGTCATTTTTTTGTAATATCTGACACATCTCTCCTTCATGCAACACAATCTACTATGTAGAATATTTGGTGAATTAATAATAGAATATTTGTTAAATTAAAAAAACATGTTCCATGATAAGTTTAAAAACAGTTTTTCTTTTTTTAATTCTTCTTAGCAAGTTAGTGTCCCATCACTGGCGAGCTATTTTTAGAACAGACCAAAGTTGTTTTTCATACACGCTGGCACCAACACAGTAAGGCCAATGCCTGTGTCTTATTGGACGTGAGGTGTTGAACACTATGGACTGGTTGCCAGCAAATGAGATGTGAAACATAAAACAACCAACCATTTACACTGGTCAATTAATAGTCTTCAATTAACCTTCGAAGCATGTTTTTAGCTAGCGTGAGGAAGCCGGAGTATCCGGAGAAACCGGTTCATATCCTGCACAGGATGGCAGGAGCCAAGAATCAACCTCAGAACTAGCCCACCAAGCTCCCTGGGTTTGAATTCGAACTGCAAATTTCAGAGTCATATAAGAGGTGTAACAGAGGTGGGACGCCTTCTGCGTGTAACGCAAACTTCAAATTTAGCACCCAAGACTCAGTGTGCACACACCTTTGGAACAAGAGCAAATGTTGCTGTCCCACACATTTAGTAAATAATCTGACTGCAAATCCACAACATTTGAGTGATTGTGCACTTTGGACACAGCAACAGTGACAGCTGGGACTGGATTTCATATTTGTCTGAATTCTAAACTGTACGATTTTGAAGTCCTAGTGCATTTGTGTACATTTGTGTCTATCGGCTGACAATAAATGCAAAACAATCATCTTTTTGGGGCTTAATTACCTCGTCAATGAAAGTGATGGTGCCATTGACATGCACTATGCCTATTTGTTCGCTCTGCAGGGAGGGGTGACTGCGCACACGCAGGCCTGCGCTATCCTTGGACGCAAATTTGCGGACCTGAGAGAAGCAGAGGGGAGACTGTGTGTGAGCCACAGCAGCAAAAGATGAAGACAACCCAGGAAAGAAGGACAGTCACTGAAGCAGAGCAAGAGGGAAAGAAAGCAGGCGCGCATGCACTGAAGGACAAACACCAAACACCATTTGGACGAGATCTGCTTCAGTCCTGCTTTCTTTCTTGATCTCATTATGACAAACACGCTTGGAGAGGTGGATACACAAACAAGAGAGAGGGTATACAATGTTGCTTGTTTCCCCATTTTCCAAATGAAGAACCCTGGCGCACAATAATTGCAACAGGTCAAACATTACCCTGACTCGTTCCTTGAAAAAAGGCTGAGGTTAAAAGCTGATCTTAAAGCAATACAGCCAAGGCCTCAGTGCAGGACATTCTGTCTTATGTTCGCAGGGAGAGTATCATACTTAAGGTTATTACACTTAAATGACAAAAAACGAGGACGGGGGATAACTTTAAGGTGTTGCTTTGACGATTGTCTTACTAGGTTAGCAAATGAATGGGACATATTCAGTAAATTTCTGGAAATATTCCAGAAAATTTCATGGCGGGTATGGCTGGGGGAATTTGAGGAAATATTCAATGTCGGTAAAAGTTTGGAATATATGGTAATTTATAAAAATGAGCTGTTAATTTGAGGTCACAGATATATAAAGGTATATAATGGAAAATAAATGTATAAGATTTTGTGTAGTGATGAGTACACATGAAAGACAAGTACAGTAGTAGACTGATTAAGATTGATTCTTAGTGAATAGTTGAGTAATATAACAAAAAAGAAACATTACCTCACATTTTAAGTGCATTCACGTTAATTATTCATTACATGACCATTCATTCTCATACACTCCTGTTATTCAGAACTCACAGCATTGTTTTTTAAACATCTGATACCTTGACAGGTGTCAAGGACTACCTCCACCAAAGATGCAAGTTGTTGAGATGATCCCTACTAAAACGTTTTGAGTGTGCAAGGGGATTATCAGCAAGTGTTTGAGGCAAGAAGATCACTTGGGCTTTCCGTAACGCGATTGCTAGCATGGACGTAGTTACAACTAAGGTAATTTAAAATAAAAGCTAACCTTGCTTGGCTGAGGCTCTGCCTTGGGTTTGACCATCTGCGCCCCAGGCGGTATCATGCCTTTGGGAGGGTCTTTGACTTCTACCTCCAAACCAGCATCTGTAGGAGACATGCACTTTATTTAAATTTAATATAAACAACATGACCTGGCCATAGACGACCGACCACATAGTGTTTCCCCAAAATCAGCACACACAAACATTTCCCCAGTGAGATACAATTATGAAATCAAGCTGTGTTTTCACACCTATTTCAATTCCATCAATGGTGACGTGGATTGTGTAGAGACCGATTGCTCCCGGGGTCCAGTTGGCACTGTAGGTTCCATCTGTGTTGGCACGTATCAGCATGTTCTCACTGGGCCTGAAAAAGGAAATGTAAATATGTAATGATGACCACAGAACAGGATATAGAACACAGGAACCACATAGGAAAGGTTCTGGCAGCTCTGTATGGTGAGTAATAAATTCAAAAAAAAAAAAAAAAGTACAGTTAAAGCTGGCAACACGTTGAGCATTGAACAATTTGTTTTATTATTTCTAATTGTTTTGAAACGAGAATAACTTTGAAACTGCCATTGTACTTCAATGCAAATCTTGTCCTGTCACGTACCTCTTTGGAGTTGGGGAAGCGAACCGTAGCTCCTCAAAAGAGTAGCTTTCATATGCCTATAAATATATATAAGCAAACAAAGTACTCATATTAGGCGAGCTAGAGGAAAGACATTCGTGGGTGTGAATGGGGGCTGACCTTCATCATGGTGATGGCGATGTAGCGAGCTTCTTTCACGATCATGGGCTCGTACGTGGCCTCCAGTTTGGGTGCTGGCAGACCTCCAAAGGTGAGGTCGGGACCTGAAGATGCCGGGGAGGTACTTCCAGTTAGTCGCTGCAGTTTTTTCACATTTTCGGGCTGCAGCGATTTCTTTTGAGAAACAGGCACGGCTTTTACTTCCACCTGGTGATGAAACAGATGAGGAATTTTAGTCAAATTATAAATCTCTGCCAGTACAGTTTTCTCTACATGCAAGTCAGCATTTTTCCCAACCTTCATGTTCGGAACATGCACCACATCTCCGTATTGATCTTTGGTCTGCACAACGATAGTAGCTGGCCATCCACAGCGTATGTCGTCTTTGTTTAATATCAGAGATGTCTTCTGGGGGTCGGCGTAGGAGTCTGGTTGCAGCCACCTTGAAGGAAGAGATGGCAAGTCGTAATCAAAATGTGGGGTTACTTCTTGTGAAAGGCATGAGCCGGATCTCTCATTGTGGGATTATCTAATGCTGCTTTTATATAGTGCATTATCAGTTTGGCTGGTTTCTAATCTTGGTTTTGCACTTTAAAATCAATACTGCCACACTGAACACGTCCGTCAGAATGAGAAGCAGTAAAAAGTAACAATGGATGAGAAAAGGACAGAAGGACAGAAAAGAATACAGACCAAGGTAGCTAAGCTAAAGCTAAGCTCACATTAGCACGGTTATTTTGGTCACTTGTACCGTAGTTATGTTATCGTCAAATAATACAATGATCAATCTGTTCGAACAATGAGCAACCAATAGTGGCTTATGTCATCTCTTTGGTAGCTGCTCATCACACTTGGAAACCCAGCTGACCAGGTAGAAATAGTAACTTGCAGTACCTGGTTTTGCCAAACGAAAAGGCTTCAATATCAAGTAAAAAAAAAGTAAGTCCTCTGCGGTGAAAATTTGTGGCAGTAACACTGATTCATACCTCGCTAGACGTCCTCCGCTTGAGTTCTGCACACACGTGATGAAGTCCTCAAGGAAGGAGTGCTCATTGGTTTGGAGGTGCAAGGGCAGGTTCCCCTCCAAGGCCTCAAGGATGATCGGGGGATGGGAGAGCGCCAGACCCTTCCCCAGGATCCCTGCATGGGCTTTACACACCTAAACGCGGGGCATATGGATCAATAAAAGCATCTGATAATAAGGGGGAAAAATAGTCACTTACCTGGAGAGAGGCCTCCTCGAGAATCTCAAGGTCCTCCTCTAGTTCATTGCCTAAAAAAACAAGATTGCCATTCTAATTAAGATCACAACAATAAGGGAGTGCAAATGATACATCATCACTTTTTAAGTTATGTATTTAAAGTAAAAAAGTGATGCAATTAAAGTAAAACTCCTCTTGCTGTAAAAGCACTAATATAAGGATATACCAATAATTTTGGTAATAGAACAACTTGTGCATCTTTGTTATAATTTAGTGTAGCTTTTGTGATTATAGTGTTTTCAAGACAATTTTTATGAACAGTCAGCTGACTCGTAAATTGTTGCGTTTTAAATATATGAAGTTAGAATTAGGATTAACTGGCCAGAAAACAGTTCATTGAAGAAGACGGCTGCAAAGCATATCAGGAGGAATGAAAGTGACAACTGGTTATTTTAGTCTGGCAAGTTTTTTTTAATTAAATAATGTTTGATTTTGTTAAAAAGCACATAAGTTCAATGGAAAGTAGGCCTATGAATATTAACACGTGCAATATGTTATGGGTTTTTGGCCATGGTTGTTTTGTTCAAGTGCATTGATGCACGTATAAAGGTTAAATGCCTGAGCGCTTATGCAGTTGTTTATACGAAAGTCAGAGGTATTAATATTTAAAAGACATTAACTAGCAATATACACTATAATACATCACAGTGAGTTGTAACTTGCCCAACAGTGTGTCTATCCTCCCCCCAAATACCTATCGGGAGCGCCAGGTCTTTCTTCATTAGAGCTGCAGCACATACACTACCCAAGTATGCCAACTCTTTCTCCAGCTGGATGATTCCCTGAAATGTCCCAAAAGACTTTGTCAGATAGAGACTATGACATTCTGCTTTTACTTTGAGATAACGAAGACTATTAATGCAGAAAAATGAAGAAGCAGACATTACCTCATCAGGACCTGGGTTGAATTCATACCCCACCGCAACACACTTAAAGCCGTAGAAGGACGCCTTCTCATCCTTCACATAATCTGAGGCAGTTTCCAGTGAAAAGAGGACTTCATTTCCTGTACAAGAAGTTTAATATCATATTAATTTTCTTAATAAATTAAGAAAGCAAAAAAAAAACATGACAGAGGTGGAAAGACACAATCTTCTCACCCGGAAGCACAAGCACTGCGGTCGGCCAGCCTGTTGAGCCAGAGAACTTCCTGAGCTCGGTCCAGGTGTTGATGGTGTCATGGACCAGAGGTTTGCCGCCCAAGCAGGACAAGTGCAGGGTGCGGCTGGGGATGAGCAGCCGGAGGACGTCCTCTGGCTGAGCGGTGCCACACTGTGGGTCGAACTCAATGCTCGTCCAACGCACACATTCGGGAAACGACACCTGAAGGCAGGTGAGGGAACAAACATGAAAGAGACTTTCAAGAGGAATTCAATATTGCTGGGAAAAAAGAAATACGTTACTTGACAGGATGTAACATCAAATTTATCCTGTCAAACGTAAGCAAAAAGAATGGCTGGCAACAACAACACTATTTGTGAATAGATCCTTTTACTGCAGACAATTCAAATTAAAAACAAATCCTTTTTTGGCTTTTTTTTTTTTTTTCAAAAGAAATTGTCATTTTAGCAAATAATTTCATGCTGAGAGGATATAGTCATACACGGGTAGGGATAGGTTTAAGGAAGCCGAATATATTACTTTTTAATGCGACTCCCTTCATTTTTTTTTTTTTTTTTTTGACACACTAAATAAAATGAGATTTATTTATTTTTTTACAGTGCAATGATGCAATCTCTTATCTATAGTCAAACTAAAATCTTTAATCCATCTCTTCTGAACAAAAATGGGCACTTTAAATCTTTTCAGTGGCTTGAAGATTTATTTTATTTTTTTTAAGATGATCAAGGTCTTCATTTAGAAAGGAAAATCAAATTTAAGATTCCCTGAACCATTTTCCGTGCAAACCTGGTTGTGTGGTCATATCAAGTAAAATCAATAAATATAGATAAATATAGTTCAAGTCTTTCAGTGAATCTCAGTGTGTGCAGTCATTTTATGTGACATTAGATTACATCGACCTGCCCCAAGTAGGAACTCCAAATCAGATTTCAGAGATTTCCCAGTTTTATGGAATACAACAACAACAAAATAAAAACACTGGCTTTCACTTGAAGAATATTGTACCTTGTATTGTGTGACCCCGGCCTGTCTGTAGGGGTGGTCACTTTCTATCACAGAGTAGTGATTGGAGGTTGTGCAAGCAGACAGTCCTTGCTCCAGCTGGTTGCCAGTTGTGCTGTCCGTCGATTGGTTGGGGTTAAATGTGGGCGGAGCGTACTTTTGGTTGAGGGCCGAGACAGCGGGAAGCAGCTCTTGGACGAGCCCGAAGACCTCGACGGCAGCCTACAAGACGAGCCAGAAGTTCAATACCATCCAAATGAAGGGAAACAATGCTATGATATTTAGGGTGCTTGGAAACGTACCTTTGGTACAGATGCAGCCACAGGACCGATGTAGGCCAGGATGAGGGGAAGCAGCATGGAGAAGAGGCTGGAGGAGCTTAACAGCTCAGGGATGTCATCCACTAAAGAGAAAATGGATATTGATAAAGCTGAGAGCAAGTTGAGCAAATTAGATTAGGGGAAAAAAAATCTATTCTGGTGCCTTGAAGTTGTGTTTGCAAATGAAGGCATCTGATTATCCGGCTTACCATCGACAGCAAAAGCCCTATGAAGCAAGTCCTTGGCCGCTCTGACCACAGCACTGACCACAGACAGCGCCCGGCTGCAATTTTTGTCCTCTTCGTTGGCTTTGCTCAGCAGCTGGGATTGGAGATCGCCATCATACTCGCTCCTTGATTAAGTCAGAAGACAAACGTCAAGGGGACAAAATATAGTAGTCAGGGGATGTCTTCTCACAGAGATAGATTTGGGTTTACCTGTAATAGAGAATTTGAGGGATCTGTCCTCGTGTCTGGTTGGTGCCATTGCTGCTCAAGCTACAAGTGCTGAAGGTAAACGACACGCCATCTGTGCACTGGACCGTGGTCATGCCGCCATCCCCGTTTGCAGTGCGGCTGCCGTAGTTGCGCAATCGCACAGCGTACTTCACTCCTTCCTACATGAGAAAACATCAGTTTCACAGTGGAATGTCCCAAAAGTTAAATTGGCAGTTCAATTCAAATGCAAATTCATTATTTGAGAAGTGCGTATCAAACTGGCAGTCCTTCGCATTAATCAGTATCAAAGTCATAGCTCACATTTTAAAATAGGTCGGTGACCCCTGGTCGACACAATGAACTTCACAAATGTGCTCTACGTTTTTTGTGAATCCACCGCAAAAGGCAAAGAGAAAAAGGTGTAATAATGACCCTACAACCTGAAACGTAACTTAATAAGAATAATGCATTAGATTACAGCGACACGGGAAAGGGTCTGGCTGCTCATTACAACGTGCACATTAAAATTAATTGAATGGAACGGATTAATTCAATTATATATTATTTCCTATGGGAATATCTTTTTGAAATTAGAACACTTTGAAAGTGGACATGGTTCCACTTTGCAAGTATTTGCAACGCGCATCTCACCATTCTAGCAAATATCAAGTGCGAGTGCCGAGCACACGTACTTGGTGTATACTGTATTTGCATATTCACCAGCATCGAGGACATAACTTGATAACGTCACTACATTTTGCAAATGTGATGAAAATGTGTTTCAATTTGATAACGCCTCTACATTTCGCAAATGTGATGAAAATGTGTTTCAATTTAATCAAATATTGTTCCAAAGCAACAACAAGAACTTGAACATGGCTGTTTCACTAAACAAACTCTTTTTAATGTAACAACTTGTCATCACTCATCACTGACATTTTAACTGCCAACTGCATGTTTTTCTGTCTTGCCACACATTTCACTTAAGTGTAGCCTGTAACACAAGACATTTCAGTTGCATGTGTCTCATTCTGACCACTAAGGGGCACAAGGTAAAAGCAATACATACAGTAGGTATGAGACAAAAAGCGGCTTACTAAGCTAAAGCTAAGCAGTGGGGAGCTGATAGCAATTGGGGCCTGAAAAACTTAGTTGATCTCCAAAATTACCCGAGTGGACTTCATCCATTTTGCAAAGAATAACTCGCAGACCGCAAACAAAGTGTTGTGGTTACCATAAATTATTAATGTCGTAATACTGGAGCTTTTTTTTTTTTTTTTTTTTAAGTTCGAGTACAGCTGTACAGTATCGACACCAATACTCATCTGATATTGGTACTGGGATTGGTGCATCCTTACAAATAATGCATGCATGTACCTTGAGCGGCACGGCCTTGTCCAGACGAATCTCGGCAATATCACTGGGAGAATCATCAGTGCTGTAAGTTCCTTTCACTAGCTCAAGAGATGTCCACCTGTGAGAGTGCGCTGAGTCCCCTGGGTGCTCTGTCTGTGCCTGTGTGAAAACGGAGAAGTTAAAATAGTTTGAAATAGTGCCAGTGAATCACAAATCCACCTGAATACTCTTTCTTACATCATCAGCGAGCACCTCCAGCTCATATTCGTGGATGCCGCCACCTCCGTACACACAGACGCCCACCAAGACCACACCCGGCTTGTCTACCGTCATGCAGATGGCATCCGGGGAACCATTGCCAGTGTTCCAGCTGCGGCCCTGGCTCGTCTTGGTGAAACGGTTGGGAGAGGCCTTCACAGAATGGAGTGAGTTCAGACCATCAACCTAATAGAGAAGAGACAAGAAAGAATTAATTATCTATGTTTTAATGTTTCTTTGTTTTTTGTGTTTTTGTGATGTCACAGCAGAAAGGGTTCAATTAATGGCAAAAACAACTACAGCAAATTTTGTATTATTTTTTTTTATTATTTTTTTTTTTCCAATTTGATTTTGGAGCAGGTTATTTAAATCTAAAGTTCCGACTATAACTACAGTTCTATGAGTCCCGGACGACCGCCAAAGCGTCCCGTCACTCGGAATCCTCGTGTTCACGCGACAAGATTCTGCAACAAACGAACCTCTGGTGACATGAGGTCATTTTGTCTCATGCAAATCCAGTGCAAATTAGTACGCCTTTTGTTACCATGACGACCGGTGGTGGAGCAAGGCCAAATATAGTTACTTTGCCTGTCGATTAAAAATAACGGCCCTTTAATCAGCCTTGATTCACTCAACCCACCTTCCAAGTCATGGGCGGAAGAACTTGGTTTGGGGATAAATTAGCCAACTACAGTTACCCAACAGTGGGCAGAATTTCCGACTCACTCACAGATTTTCATAAATTGTTAAATTGTTAAATTTACTTAATTGTAAACTTGATGAGTAGGCTGGCCCTCTAGAGATACAATAATTTGTATACAAGCTATTAAAAAGGAAATTTCCCATCATGCCCATGTCCATTTTACTTGTTTAAATCAATGAGTTTTATGATTGCCAGGGGGCTGCTCACTTCAAACAATGCACTTTTCTAAAGGACAAGACATGTCTCCTTAACAAGGGGTGACAAATTGCTGATGCTAAGATCTGCTGTTGTGTGGCGGTTACTACGGGGGCAGCTGATTCCTGACTTTGGCTTATGGTGCTATAGAGGGAAGGTGAAGATAACCAAGACTAGGGGTGTTAAAAAAAAATCGATTCGGCGATATATCGCGATACTACATCGCGCGATTCTCGAATCGATTCAATAATCGGCAGAATCGATTTTTTATTTTATTTTTTTTATTATTTTTTTTTATTATTTTTTAGGATTCACACCTTGAGCATGGAAGAATGTTATATGAACGGCACATTAAGCCTTGATATTTTTATTTTAATGCTGTTCAAATGTGAAACAGATTGCAAACTGTTTGTGTACAGTGGCTCACGGATATAAGCCTCAAGTTTTAGATAAATATATTCATACAAATCTTACAGTGTACATGTACAAATTTACTGATAGTATTTTCTAAATTTGAATGGAAAAAAATCGCAACAATCGACTTATAAATTCGTATCGGGATTAATCGGTATCGAATCGTGACCATTCGTATCGGGATTAATCGGTATCGAATCGAATCGTGACCTGTGAATCGTGATACGAATCGAATCGTCAGGTACTAGGCAATTCACACCCCTAACCAAGACAGTGAGTACTTCATGACTCAGCAAAGCGTACAAACAGAATACTAACCTCACTTTAGCTGCCAGCAATTTCTCTTAACCATAGAAAGAGCTTTAGCACGTCACAGTGAAAAATGATCAAATTCTTTACCTCGGAGCCCAGGGCAGAAGCGGTGAGCTCAGAAACGATGGAGGCCAGAAGGCCACAGGTGTTGGACACCAGGTGTGGAGAGAAGAGTTCCACCTCTTTCCTTAGGCTCTTCCTGACCGGAAGCACCACAATCACCAGCATCTTCTCCAGGACCTCTCGGAAGCTGGTCATTCCCATCAGGTTCTCCTCGGTCTAAGATGGACCACAATGACAATTAAAGCCCTGCGATTTGTTGGTAACCAGTTCAGGGTGTACCCCACTTACTGCCCAAAACCAGCTGAGATAGGCTCCAGCACCCCCTGTGACCCTTGTGAGGAATAAGCGGTCAAGAAAATGGATGGATGAATGGATGGATGGATGGATGGACAATTCAAGCCTTTCAACAATTTCTTGAATTAAAACAGTTTACAACGTGCACATGATACTTACATGACTTAGCTTCTCCATGTGGGCCACGAGCAGGGGAAAGCGGTGAGCGAGGGCTGAGTCGTTCTCCGTGCTGACTTGCTTGACTAGCGAGCGCAGCAGGACTTCGCCGTCGTACGCGATGGGCAGAATTGACGTCAGCTTGACCGAAGTGTTGCACAGAGCTGACATCACCGCCGCCAGCAGACGGCTGCTGGATGTGCGAAAGTTAGCCTCAGCAATGTCCTGGAAACAACAACAACAACAAAATGACAGAACTGCTTTTAGTGTTCTTTTTTTCCAGGTGTTCATTTAAACACATTGCAGTAGTGTTATGGGTCTTATTCGGCATGGTGTTTCTTTAGCTAATATCTTATATAACTTGGAGAAAGTTTACAGATTTTTTTTTTTATTCATTTTAAAATGTAATTGAATTTATTATTTATTTATAATTTAATTTAAAATTTATTTTCATTCTAAAATGCCATCAGAATGTGCACTGTACTAAACCTCATTTCAGCATGCATCAAAGAATTAACAGTGGATTTTTTTTTTTTTTTTTTTTCTAAAAAGGACTTAAAAATTTGTAGAGAAGACGTTACCATTAAGTCATATATACAGTATATGTACAGCACAAATGTGAGAGGATTTAGACTAGTTATGCTTATACTTGTGTTATTTAAAAAAAAAAAAAAGATTTTATTAGGGAATGTGTGAACTATGGAGCAAAATAGTCAACCCATAATTTATGCCAATAAGAATCTGTTTTTGAAAGACAACCAGCTCACTGAATGGCTATGATTGTATGAAAAGTGCAAAATAAAACAAAATGATGACTAACCTGATCAAGGCAGTTGAGCAGGTCACAGAGGCAGGCCCACTGCAGTGCCGGGGTTGGATAGAAAGAGTGGAAGCAGGCGGTGAAGGTGTTGTGACACTCTTGCAACACGGCCTCCAGCAGGGTTAGGGGCTGGGACAGGTAGCCTTGCGGGTCGTTGTCCAGCTTGGTCAAGCAGTTGTCCGTGCTCTCCGACAGGATTTTCTTCAGCAGGCTGCGCGTCTTCCCAACACACTCAGCCAGCTTGCTCGACTCCTCCACCACTGCTTTGGTGCTGGCTAGGAACCGGATCACATCGTCAAAAGTGAGAACACCCTCTTGAATTTAAACCTCTTCTGCTATTATAAAGCAGTCCATGGGCCAAAAAAGGGCCTAATAAAGTGTGAGCATTTGATCGCTAAGCAAATTAAAAAGCCTCGGAGGACTCCTGAAGACATTTAACTTCCACGTGGGTCTTACCAGCAATGGGGAAAATCTCACAGATGTAGACCCGGAGCAGGCGGAGGCAGCAAGTACCCACAAAACGCAACCTCTCCAAATCGAGCAAGGTGGCTGTGTACTGGAACCCCTTGAGGCCTCGCAATTCCTCAACACCCAGAACCAAGGTGGTCCAGCTCCAGTGGAGGATACTGAGCAGGGACTCAAAGCACTCCTATGGGGAATAAAAAGTGTAACTACTGAGCTATGAGATGTCCCCCCCACCCTCATCAAATTACTGTGACATAGTTACCACAGAGACTGTTCGAGCAAATGAGCGCTTCAGGATGTGAACCGGCTCACTGGTCTGCTGCTTCCCTTTCGATGCATTCCCATCATTTGAAGGAAGCCTAATGTAAAATAACATTGTATATGTTTACATTTAATTGACAACATATAAAAAAGAAGCATAAATCACTATTAACAGCTGTTACTTGCCTATAAAGTAGCTGAGGTATTTGACCCGCATTGACATCTGTACCGTTGTTTGACTTCTTGGAGCTTTTGAACTGGAATACAACACTAAAGAGAAAAAATAGATAACAGTATATATGTCTTTCAAGGTATGTTATACACATTGCATAGTAAATAAACATGAAGTGCATTGTACCCATCATCAGTGGTAATAGTCGCTTGTCCGTGGGACCCACAGTCACTGCTGGGACCAGACACCCGGGCCCAGGCCACGTACCACCAGCCTAACTGCAGCAAAACTGGCTCATCAAACATCATGGCATATTTCTCCCTGGAATTACATTCAAAATACAAACAACTTTTAAATTAAAATGAACAAAGACTGCAAATTGCTTGAAAGTTGTTGGGAAGAATACTTTTTTCATATAGTGTTCAGCAGCATTTTTTCACTCAAGTGCAGTGAGTACCATGCGTCTTCTTAATAATATGTATTATGGAGGGAGACTTGTGCGCATGCAATAAAAACTAGTGTTGTTCCGATACCGTTTTTTGGGCCCCGTTACGATACCCAGTTTTGCGGTATCGGCACCGATACCAACGTTGTTGTTTTTTTCCAGCATGAAAATGCTGCCCTGACATTGGTTCAGAGCATTCAAGGGCAGCATTCGGCATGCAGTGATCATGTCACACATCAGTGAATGTCGTGCACAAGCAAGACACAAGATGCTGCATCCAAAAGTGAAAAAAAAAGTGAAACTTTTCATCTCTGCTGATTTTTATTATTATTGCTTGATTTTTTGCGTCCTAGTTTAGTATGGGGGCGGGAATTTATAAGCTTTATGCTTCTTCCTGCCAGCCCTTTTTCTTTTCGGTTATTATATGTCAAAATTGTATGATGTAATGTTTGATTGTCAACAATGCTGTCCGAAAGGAAAAATGAACAAATAAATCAAATCAAATCAAATCAAAATCCTATATTAGTGTCGGAAATAATGGTGTCGGCATGTTACTTGTTAGTACAATATCGGGGCCTCTCCCAATACCGGTATCGAAAAACCACTAATAAAAACCAAAAATACATGCAATAATTTTTTTTTTCCCCAAAAATAAGATTTACTTCAGAGAATATATTATAACATTAAATAGTGGTTATTTTCCAATAATAAGTAATGATACATTAGTTATTTATATTATATAATAACATATTTATCCAACTGTAGACCAGGTTGTTTTTTCTAAGTATTTTGTTGTTTTTACACCTAACATGGCACCTATAATAATGTTATTGTTATGAATATATAACATAATATTTATGTAATATAAAACAAATATTTTCTAAGTAAATATTTTTCTTTGAATGCCAACAATTAACATCATTATTCATGTTAAAATGCATATTACAGTAATGTTTTCAGCTGTAATTGGCATCTATTACAGATCAGGCGTTTGGTGGGGATGCTTTATTTGTAGAAATTTATTTTCAAAACTTGTCTTTTTTCCACAAATATATACTGATAGTTATAAAATAATATATATTATAAAAAAATGTCAACAAATACAAAGTATTGTATCAATAGAGCTTTACAGAAGCTTTGTCTCCCGTTTAGCAGCGGTGTGTTTGTTTGTTTGTTTGTTTGTTGATTGAACATATACACATCTAAACATAAACAAGTAGCAGAAAAAAAATGAAAGAAAGAAGAAACTTATACAATCATTAGTGACAGTTTATTTACATGGTCAAAGGGAGTAGGAAGAAGGTGAAAACCCCTTCCCCTATCCCTAACCCCTATCCTACCCCTTATTCGTTGCATCTTTTGACTTATTTCATTATTAATAAAATAGGTAATACATTTCAATAAAAGAAAAATGGTTATTGTGGTAAAGATGACCATCGCCACAAATAATGGTATCAGTTTATTATAGCCATGCAATACCACACTTTTATTTGTTTCCTACCAGGAAGAAGTGTCTACTTAAGCCATGTGTTTATTTACTCACGTCAAGTGGATTAGGCCATTACTTGAGAAATATGCAATACATAATCGAAGTTAAGTGTACCTGGCAGCACAGTCATAGGCCAGTACGTCAGTCTCAGCAAGCAGATCTCCATCTGTCTCATGGTCGCCTCCATCGGGCCCCAGTTCAAAAAGCTGTCAAAATGTTATGAAAAGATTAAATTAAAACGCAAATAAATACAGCCTTAATTTGAAATAAGGGTTGTTTACCTTGATCTTAGCGGTATACTCTCCTCGTCCACCAAACAGGCCCAGCCCCCCCAGCAAGATGTCAGCATCAGCACAAAAGCGAATGGCTTCCACAGAGTGGGCTGAGTAGCCCCAACCGCCACCGTGACCTAAAACATCCCATATCGTTAAGACTATGCAATGTGCTGAGAGCTATAAGGTTCAGAAGCTAACACGCAATAAATCACAGCTCAAAGGAGACTGATTCATATTTCCAAGCAAACACTTACTTTCAAAGCGGTTCACCACACTGTAGTCCTCCTTGGAGTATACCTTCATCACTGCCTGTGTTTCTTCCTCAGCGTTAGCCACACCCATCTTCAACTCCTGCATAGCCGCCAAGGTGTCCAGGCAACCTGTCGACAGCAGCATACGTCCCCTTTAGCACGAAACCTTCTGGCATTCTGGTAAACGCTAACAACAGAACAGAAAACGAAGCTCTGGCATTACCAAGGATGTGTAAGGCGCCATGTGAGCGTGTCGTGGTGGCGTGTGACCCCGCAGGCAGGGCGAGCTCCGGGCTGAGGATGCTGCAACGGGCCTGGAGGTCTGTGGCGGAAGGCATTCTGGCATCTGCTATCACCGCATTGTAACACCACATCTCTCTTGAAGCTGGTAAGAACCTGATGATAGAGATGAACATGGAGATTAGTTGTCAGGTTTTTTTGAAGGAGCATAGAGTGAATATGTGGATTGGTTAGCTGCCATATATGTTTGTTACTCAAAAGATGTTCAAAAGATTAAGTTTATATGTGTTGGGTTTTAATCTTACTTTTATTACTTCAGTGCAGCGGTGGACAAACATTTGAGGTCAATGGCCACATTTCATTTTTATAACAAAGAGGTGTGCCAGGATATTTGAAGAAAAAAAAATGTTAAAGTGAGGCTATAAAATACAGTAGTATATAGTTCAGTATTTTAATAATAATGACTTCTCATTTAAAATTGTATTATGAACTGTAATAAACTGACCATGCATTTCTGTACTTATTTTATTAATAAATAAACAATCAATCAACTAATTATTATTTCATTTTTTTATTAAAAGAATAAACACATGCACTCTGCAGTTATAAATTTAGCAATTATTTAATTAAACAAATGCAAAATGCTTTTTTTTTTTAATTTTAGTAATATTCTTTATGTTTCCATACAGTTTTATATTTTAGCATTTACGATAAAATAAATGTTAAATATTTCATTTGAAAAAGTAAATATCCTTTATTTAGCTAATTTTGAGAGAAAAGCAATGACTAAATTAATGCAACAAATATTGCAGGACTCTTTTTAATGTAACTAGTGTTAATTTCGTCAACCAAAATTAATCAAAAATAATTTCGTCAACACACATTTAATAACTGGGACTAAATCAGTATGCATTTTTGACTAATGAAGATGAGATGAAAATGTCCTTCACTTAATAAAAACTAGACTAAAATCTATGGACATTTTAGTTTATAAACAAAAACAAGATTAACATTTTATGATTTTATAAAATCTTGTCTGCTAATCTGTCACATCTGTGACACTGTCATGTGACACAGCACAAACACATGGGACAGACAGGAGGGGGATTCAAGTTGAAAGGTTAAAAAAAAAAAAAAAAAAAACACGCAAATTGTAGTTATGACTTAACATTAAGCATGGAGCCATAGTAGCCACTGTAATTGTGTGTGAAGATGTTTTTCATCAAAAAGACGAGAACATTTTATGTGAAATTGTTTTTAGATCTGAAAAGGTTCAATATAATCTGCTGACAAACAAAACAATAAAAATAAAAAAATAAAAAATAAAAAATAAAATACAAGGGTGGTTGTCCTAACTAAAACTAGACTAAAACGTTGAGTTTTTGTTGACTGAAAACTAGATGAATAGAACTGCTTTTTCAGACTAAAATAAAGACTAAAATGCTAGCTTTACAGTCAACTAAAAATTGACTAAATAAAAAATGTGATGAGGTTGACGAACTGTAATAAAAAAAAATAACAAGCATGACTGAAATTGGACTAAAACTGAGACTAAATTTAAAAATGGCAGACAAAATTAACACTAAATTAACTTGTCGGGCCTGATTAAAGCAGTCTGTCATACTTTTCCCGCACCTGCATTTGGCGACAACGTTAAAATTTTGCTTAGAGTTAGAACGCTACCTGTTCAATTGATACATTTTTAATTAGAAGGTTTTTAATGGAAAATAATAGCACATAAAGTCCTGAGACTGACCTCCATATGACATCATACACAGGGTCCAGACAGAGTCCAAACCCTTGTAGGTCCTCCTGCTCAGAATCGTTGAAGGTGCGGCAGCTTCCGTCCATTTTGTTGATGAGCAAACATTTGAATGGTGGCGGCTCAGACACAGAGGAGGGCACGAGACCAATGATGTGTTTGCTGGCAAAGATCTCGGAAGTGGCCAGCACGTGGGAGTTGATGAGCGCCTCGTCGATGCGCAGGAACGTCTGATCTCCGCTGGCGCCGATCCAGGTGGCCTTTCGTCCGTATTTGGCACCGATGTTGGGCATGGGGGACGGCTTGGCATTCCAGTAGGGCATGTCAAGGATAGGTCGCCCAAGCTGCCCTTTCTGAGAGATCAATTGTGTGTTTCGGGGTTTCAACGTGACTCATGTATTGAGTTCATTGTGGAAATTGTTGTTTTCTTACCGAGAAACTACCAAAAGTGAAGACCTGCCCGTCTACGAGAAGAACAACAGTGTGGTTACTGCCTGCCGTCACTTGGACACTTGGACCCGGGAGAGCTTGGATCAGCGTTGGAGAGCCCCTACAAGGTAGAAACACGAGTTTTTGTGAATACGATATGCATTTGCATAGCATTTTTAGGTTTACAAATATGATATTTTGAGATTATGAATGGTGCACAAGAACATGAGATCACGTAAATCGTAGTAAACTAAAAACGTAGTAAATTGCTCCCGAAGTGAAGTTATTGATTAGCAATATTGCTCTTCAAAGAAAAAAACTCATTTAGAGCCTTGCCTAGAAGTGTTTTTATAGTATTACAGTAATTCAGACATTTTGGTGTTATGACCAGCTAGTGATTAACTATATTGCAGTTACCTGGAGTTTACGTCACCATGTCCAAGCTGACCATGTTGTCCATAACCAAATGTATATACATCTCCATTCTCCATCAGCACCACTGCAAGATAAAACCACAGGGGAAAACAGAAAAAAAAAAAAAAGGCATTGAATGCATCAGTTGGTATGAAACATGTTAATAATCGGAGGAGAATAAGAGTCGGCTTGTATTTACTAAGTGGCATGTGGTTGTTAAATGTAAACCGGTAGTGGTTTTACCCTGCAGTGTCCATGCAACTCAAGGAACCAACCCACAACGCTAACACATCTCCGGCTTGGGAGCGGAGAGTGCTCACCACTGAGCCAAAAGCCACCAGCTCAGCAACCAGCAGCCTCGTTGAAGGAATGGGGTTGTGAGGATTTATAAACACACAAATACGCAGTTCAAACTGGCATCCGTTACATAAGGAGACAAATTTCATCTGAGTGGAGACTGAGAGCAGCAAGAAAACAACATGCTGCGGCAAAGTTGAGACAGTGGAGTAAAATGCTCCGGTAGCCAAAACTAAGGCACAGCAACAGGGTAAATTGGTCCTAAAATGTCATATTGAAATATATGTGTACATATATAAAAAAAATGTATTAATTATATATTATTAAATAATCTATTTAAAATATATTATTATAGATATTTAAAAATGATATTGTCCTACATTGTTTTTATTTCACCACGCTGTGTGTGTCTGCTTTTGCTGCGTGTGTCTAGAAAGTATATTCTCGACACTGACTGGCTGCCGACAACGCAACACTACAAAAAGTTCACATTTTGCAAACCTCTGTCAAAAATGTTCACTTCAAACGCTTCATCCACACATTTACACCTGACAGCACAAATTTCATTGGCTATAAATGGAAACGCGCCGCCAGAAACGCCTCAGCTTACGTTCAGTCTGACAGTAGTATTAAACTTATCACTACAGTATTTGATTTTATACAAGGAGCTAAAGTGGGGCGGCACGGTGGACGAGTGGTTAGCACGTCCGCCTCCCAATTCTGAGGACTCTGGTTCGAGTCCAGGCTCCGGCCTTCCTGGGTGGAGTTTGCACGTTGTCCCCGTGTCTGCGTGGGTCTTCTCCGGGTACTCCGGTCTCCTCCCACATTCCAAAGACATGCATGGCAGGTTAATTGGGCGCTCTGAATTGTCCCTAGGTGCGCTTGTGAGTGTGGATAGTTGTTCGTCTCTGTGTGCCCTGCGATTGGCTAGCGACCAGTTCAGGGTGTGATCGGCCTACTGCCCAAAGCCAGCTGAGATAGGCTCCAGCACCCCCCGCGACCCTTGTGAGGAATAAGTGGTCAGGAAAATGGATGGATGGATGGAGATAAAGTGGAGACTGAGAAGAGTCATAGTGCAGCATCCATAGCTAAGGCACAGCCATAGGGTAAGCTCACCTTAGTTAATATTAGTATCAGAAAATACTAAATAATATACAGTAATTAAATGTTAATCTGCTCGACTAAAAACCGTAACCGTAGTGATTCATCACAATCATATTACTGATTTGACATGCTTGAAACCCTGACTGTCCATATTTAAGATTATGGTTTAAGGTTGCGAGAAGTAACCTACCTGAGTGGTGAAAACCGCAGCTGACCTGCACAGCTCGCACTTCACAGTCAAACCTGACCGCCCCGGGTGGGTAGGTTGTGATTTTACTGGCATCTTTCTCACCACGCTCACTGCTGCCATCTAAAAGAGAAGACAAAGCATCACACAAGCGGTCCTGTTTTAAGGGCAAGAGAGGGTGGCGAAAGCTGCTCAGCTCCAACTTCCAGAAGTCTCGTGTCTACACTCCTGGGAGGAACTACACTGGAGGGAAAAGGAGAGGTTGAAATCACATGCTGAGAATGAAAGAAGGGGTAAATAACAGAAGTTTCTGTCAAACAGTCCCAAAATAAAATAAAATAAAGATCTTCTGCATGAACACAACAGACTGTTTTTTGTATTAGTTTTTTTTTTTTTTTTTTTTTTTTAACTATTGGGAGAAAATGTGGTCTACGGAGAGTCTTGTGTAAAAGATCTGACTTGAGCTGTGGGAGTTGAAAAATCTGTGTCAATGCCCATGAATCACATTGAACACAAGAACTACCAACTGTTTGTGATTTACCAAACCAACAGAAGATCAGAGAATACTGGTTGGCCCTGACTATCAAAATAAATATGGACTGGCTCACGGCCCCATGACTTACCACGCAGGGCTGAAAAGTTAAGCAAGAATAAAACAGTGGTGCGCAAGAGTGTGTCAGTGATGTTGCTCAAAGCTGTTGGAAGTCAAAGGGAAAAGCACACGACTACAACGAGGGATAGCTTCCTCCTCTTCAGGAAGGATTCTAAAAATTGTCAAGCATACACAGTGGACCCTCAGAACTCTCGCTGCATCAAACATAAATTTAATGGAAATATAATTTGAAAGCTTAATGAGAACTCTGAACCTGTGGCAGCATGCAACTTTATATTAACTATATTTTAAAGTAGCATTGTCACAAAATTCACTATCATTCAATATGAAGTCAAAAAGCCTCCCAGAACACAACTTGTGTTCCACTTCCGAGGGTCCAGTGTAGTTTTTATTAAACGGGAATGGTGAAGGGGTTTCCTTCTCCCTGGCTTAAGTCAAAATAAAAAGCACTATGTGGGCAAAAAGTCTACCATAAGCGTTTGATCCGGCCCATCATGCAATTTCGTTAAAAAAACACACTTGAATGACCCCCATCAGAGAGTGAGAGAGGAAGTGGGCGGGACAGCCAGATGGGGGAAAATGAGTCAAAAAAAAAGTGGGGGGAGTGTCTCCCTGCCCGTTGAGGTAGTGTAAGACCGTAGTACCTTTGTGCTTGTCCCGTTTATGCCTTAGCGCCTGAAGGGGTCTTATTCTGGCTAGGGCTTGCTCACGCTGGTTCATTAAAATGGTACCGGGGAAAACAATGGGGCCTGGGGGAGAAAGAAACTTTCACATGCATGCAACAACGCTCACAAATCAATGGGAAACAGCACAGGATAAATACTGCTACGCCACGACCATGCACGCTCACAGAAATAAAAAAGCATGGGGGAAGTCACCAAGGCACCCAAGCTAGCGCAGCACCTTAAAGATATTTGAAATGAAAGGAGATGAACGCATTGTTTGATATTCATGCCATTCACACAATTTCTAACACTCCCTGACTCTTCATTAACGCATTTTATTCTGGATTTGCCCCAGGGCTGCCATACGTCCAGCCACACATGGCAACTCCAACTGTACCTTGGAGTTTGGAAAGTCATTACACTTACTTTGTAATACGAATGTGCATAGTGGTTAAAATGACAACCAGTTGAAATATTAGTTAATAATCACAGTTGTCTGTAATTTTAACGTAAATTTTGTATTATTTTTGTGATGGACAGGTGTGTTTGTATGTGTACCAGGAGTTCATGTGGTGTTATACAAGACAGGATTAGCCACACTGAAAAAACATACTGGGGAAAAAGAAAAAAAAAAAAACAACAGAATAAATTCAAGATTTATTTATTTTTGAAAATTAAGCCTTTGCACTGGAATTCTTGTAAAATACAATGTCATAAAATGTAGACTTTTTTTCTCTGAATATTAGAAATATTAATGCTATTAAAGTTTGAGTTTCTCTCCTAATACTAAAATTAAATAAAAAGGAAATATTGACTTTATTCTAGGAGAGGTCTGACCTAATATAACAACTTTCTCATAGATTTACATATGGTAATATTATGACTTTATTCTAGGAGAATTATGAGAAATTTATTTCTTGTAATATTGCTAAAATTTCTCCGGTAATAATAGGAATTTATTCTAGTAAAATTTCACTTTAATCTTGTAAAATTTTTATTCTTTTTCCCTGCAATATTACTTCAGTCTTTCAAAATTACAATTTTTTTATAAGATGATTTTTAGTCTGTTTGTTTTTTGTTTTTTTATCTCCAACTTCCAAAAACGTTCTGACCTCATTCATGCAAATTACAACTACTTGTAATTTCCAACTTTATTATATTTTAATATGTTGTAAAAAAAAAAAAATCTTACCAGATTCTTGCTTAATTCATTTTCTCCTGTCTGAATTTTGGGTGTTTGTGTTTTTCTTTTCTAATATTGCAACTTAATCTTTTATTTATTTAAAAAAACAAAAACAGGAAACCACAAACAATTCCAACTTTAGGCTTGTAGAATTCTATTTTATTCTTTATATTTTGATTGATTCACGTAAAATGTAGCTCCCCCCCCTTTATATAGATATATATTTTTACCATACTTTCATAAAATTCTATTTTATTTCTCTAAGAAATTAAATTTTATTCAGTTAAATACAATTGTATTATCTTAATTCTACAAATTTAGTCTCAAAATAATATTCGTTTTTGAGTTTTCAGTGTGGCCAAAATACTATTACTTTTTAAGGCAGGCCAATCTGCACATAATTAAAAAACAACAAAATCCCTAATGAACCGCCATAGTTCTTAAGGGAAATTTTAGACAGATTGACTAAGATAAATGGATGGCCCCCATCTGTCTTAACCTGATTCCTACCTCGTCCCTCCTCCAGCCTGTGTCGGCGGTTGATCCTTTGCCGTTTCTCCTCCTGACGGATCTGAATGTGCTCCTCGATGTTCACTCCTGGAGGGGGGGGAACAGGCACAGCTGATAACAAAAAAAAGGGAGGGGGTGCGAGGGGCGCAGCCAGGCCAGACAGATGCAGGATGGGAGAAGGAGGAGCAGAGCAGAACAAAACAAGACACACATCAATGAATGAATGATGATGGAGAGACGCAATGGACTAACAATGACTCAGCTCAACACGAGAACAAAATGGGTGACACAGGCACATGGAATGCAACAGAAAAGCAACAGGCAAGGCAGTGTGTGCGGAACAGACTCAAAAATAACATAGTTTTCTCTCATCCTTGTTCAAAGAATTCCTGTGAACCTGCATACATACTCCTGAAACCTGAAAAATCACCTTTAAACACCTTATATAACAAGTAGATGAATGAGAGTTAACCATGCTTATCATGTAAGTAAGTACATGTAAGAGGGACATCTTGTGAGTGAAAGGTAATTTTGCGGGACAGGACAACAAATGCTCTTCTACACTGCCTGTAAAAGACGTCCTTTTCCTGCCGTTGTGCGCAAATGTCACCAACATGCAATGGATGGAATTGACCCGGCTATTTTGTAATATTATTATAAACTCATTTTCAACAAGTTGTTTGCAAAATTGTGATTTTTTTTTTATTATTTTATAAATTATTTTTACCTTTTTATGTAGCGTACTCTATGTATTCATACATCTTTAAACATTAACAACATGATGCTCTTGAGAATTTTTTTCTGACTTTTTTTTCTTGTGTAAAATTGTAATATACCTTTATTAGGCATAAATTAAATATTACTTTTTTAATATTCGAGCCTCAATTTTAACATTTCATGATTTTTTTAATGAAATTATGACTTCTCATATTCTGCCTTAATTTTTTTCATGTATTATGTATTTAATAGTGTAATGTGTAATGTGGTTGAACTCTCACAGAGTTGCAGCAAAGGTGACTAAATGTGGGATCTACTGCGCCAAATTTCACGGATCTGTTAAAGAGGCTCAAGTGTTACAAGGTGAGAAAAGGGCATTACCTAGAAGTAGATCCAATGGGATCATCTCTTTGACTGCATCAAAGATGCCTCTCTGCCGAGCCTCCTGACCATCCAGTTCCCTGGCACAAGCCTTGCAGCAACCGCATGCCGAGCAACCAGACTCTCCCGACCCACAGCCACAGATGCTGGTAAACAAAAACAAAAAAAAAAAAAACAGTTGCAAATGTAATTTCAAAGATGAGAAATATGTACAATCTGTGTCATCTTACCCTCCTGGTACTCTATCAGGCCTCCCACTGCTGACACAGCTGGCACCGTAGCCCGTGCAGTCGCCGCACACGGTGCAAACCATGCATTGGTCCAGCTTCCACTTGTGCATGCCAGACTGACACATCATGCTCTTCTCTTCCTTCTCCTCTAGCTCGTCCTCCAGGTCCTCGTCCATGGCGGTGGCCATGTTTTCCACGCCGAACGCTGCAACAGATATGCCAAGGAAGCAAGTTAGCAATATCAAAGAAACAATTATGCCAATTATGGTGAAAATAAATATTTATTTTAAATTTGATACATCGCAGAGAATAGTATTTACGCTCTGGGCAAATTTGCCAAATGTCAATCAAATGCCACTTCTATGATATGGAAAAATGGATGGTACTTCATCTAGCATCGAAAATACATTTTCAGGGTGCAGGAATGGCTAGCTAGCTAGCTAGCTAGCTAACTGTGCATCCGCAATTGTGCTGGATAACCACTGATGCGAACACGGGCATTCAAGTTCTTCTATAGAGTGGGAGGTTCAACTAATGCCGGACTCCAAAGTGCATCATCGGGCCCTGTTTGAGCCACACCCAAAAGGGAAACTGAAATAATCTCCATAATCCAGAACTACTTTATACATAGTTGGCAGCAGTTAATCTTCAACCATGTAAAATGTATTTAGAAACAAATCTCTGAATTCACTTTACTAGGTGATTGTTTTATTTTCCCCACCTTTCCCAGCCTGGCTCATGGCCCCTGTGTCTCTGCCACACTGGCCTTTGTTGTTTACCCCGAATGTCCACACCTCCCCACTCTTGGTCAGGACGCATGTGTGGGCCTTTCCCATTGCAACCTGGGTGACGACGTGGCCTTTCAGGTCGGTCACCTGGCCTGAGGAGAGCAGACGGTGATGATGGTAAGACAAGGGAATTAATAACGAAAAACAGTGTGAATATAAGAAACACTGAATGGTACAGTCTTTGTTTAAAGTTACATTTTAACATTCTGAACTGTCATATAAGAGTGTCGAGAAGTCAGTGGACATACGTGTTTAATTTAAATCTGATTAGGCTAATAAGTTTTTACTCAGTTAAAAAATTGGTTCTCCCCATTCATTGTAATTAATTAAAATGTCATTACTCCATTCAAGCCTCATCCAAAGATCACAATTTCTTTGTTTTTTAATAAAGATATCAACATATTGTAAAATATAAACTATTAAGATATTTAAAAAGAGTGTAAAAAACACATCCACACACACACACAGTAGTATTTGTGTTGACATGTGCATTTATAAAGTGTGACCAAGTGAGTGATGTCATGAGTTTTGACTCAAGCATTCTGTTAGCATTTTCTCCATGCTCTTTGCAAGTGTCTCAATTTTAGATTTGTGTGTTTGACTGTTGGTCCTGTTCAGTAGACGGGTCACTCTCCTTTATTTTCACTTCAGTCAAGCGGCAGTGTATCTGAGTCTATTACGTACGGTAATTCAAATTTTGACTCACAATGAAAAAATAAAAATAAATCAACCAAGACAATGGCTCGTAAGTGGACAGACTTGTAAGTTGGGGCACTTGTAAATCAACATACCTTTGTAATGTGTATAATACAACAATATAAAAATAAAACAAAAATCTGTTTAAACTTCAAAATACTACCCTACAGGGGCATTTGACTTTGGGGGTTCCACTGTGTTTTTATTGCCGATTAACTCACAAGTGCTGTCGCTGTAAATGGCGTCCTTTCCGAACATGTACAGCTCGCCGTCTTTGGTGACGATGCTGCTGCTGCCGTTGTTGCACGCCGTGTACACCGCCATCTTGGTCTCTAATTTGATCATCTTCTTCGGCTTGTAGGGTTTGGGCTGTCGCCGGCTTTTAGCTGCGCAGGGTGGCAGGGGAAATAACACATCACATTAATTCTGTTATCTTGCAATCTGAGCCCTAACTAAATAAATGTGGACATCTCTCATACTGGACTCTCCATCCTCTCCTTTGCTCGCAGAACCGGTAAAGAAAACGCTTCCGTCTTCGGCCACTAACAATGCGTGGGAGCCATCGTGGCCGACGGAGAACTGAAGGATCTTGGGAGATTTGGTGACAGGAAGTTCCACCCATTTTCCAGCGGAAGGGCCTCCTTGCTTTATACCCAGGCTTTGATACTTTCCTGTGTAGTAGATCTGGCATGGGAGGATAAGCGAACACAAGTGAAAAACTGTAGTATTAATAAATTTAAAAAGATATATATTCAGGACTTCGGTTTCTCTGAAGGGTGTGTGCGCAGGTCATATGTCTATGGGCAGGTACTTAGAAGTGTTGCAAGACAGGCTGACCCTTGTCCAATCGGGTCCAAAGAAATGATCAACAACCAAGCTGGCCTCTTGTTATCTGGCGAGGCCTCACACTGTGTCACACCCACTGCACAGAAGCAACCAGCTACGCCTTGCCCACACCCCTGCCTAACAACATACTCGGCATCGACTCCTGTTTGTATGAAGAAAGTGTTTCTCAGCCTCTTTATCCCTGTAACATTAGGTAGACGTGCATCTAATTAAGCCCTAAATAGATAGAAAGGCTAGGTCATCTCTACTATTTTGTGTGTTGATCAAATCAATCTGACACTTTTTGATTGTGTGGGTAGACTGAACGATGTGGTCAGTGAGTGTGTGACTTAAATAATACATGATATTCACTCTCACCTTCCCAGAGGCAGTTTTCATCAGTGCAAATTCCCTGCCAGCTCCAAGCAACGCCGCCTCCTCATCAAAGCCCGTGCCTGTGACATCAACACAGTGTTTTGAGTTATCGCCTCATGGGCTCAAGATAGTTTCTGGCCAACACACACTACAACTACAGTGAGATACATACTGTATTTCCTTCATAGTGGACTAGACTCTAATCGACTGCATTTACAAATAACCACATGTAGCATCAGCTTGAATAAACAAATCCCTCCCTCAAATAGACACTTATCATATTGTAATATATGCACTTTAATGAAGCATAATCATCTGTAAAATAATCAAACTCTAGGAATGTTCTGATTAGGGTTTTATGCTAACGATTCCAATACCAATCATCCATGCGTGAGATCGGCTGATTCCAATTCTGACATTGGTCACATGGATTATCAATATATTTTTTTCAATTTTAGAGTTGATCATTGTATATCCAATATACACATTACATTCCTTTATTGTACAAAAATGTGGCATTACTTCAAATTGACAATGCAGAAAATGCAACAACATATGTTTGATTCAGTTACTGATTTGGTCTTAACGTGCAGTGTTAAAAGGGGAAGTCAACCCAAAAATGTTGTTTACCACATAATGTTGTATGCACACCCTCTAGTCTTAACACAACATTCTTATTAATACTGTGTTCATGGAATATGAATTAAGCAGCAAAATTCCCCCGTTTTTATGCATACCAGGAACGGCCATTTTCCCACTTGCTGTCGCCTGAAAATGACATCACAGTTGCCCAGTACTCAGGTAACAAGCAAACTTGGCTCATCTATTTTTCTGAGTTTGGTGATGTGACATTTATGAGCTCCAAGCCATGATTGGTTATTACCTGAGCACTGAGCAACTGTGATGTCATTTTCAGTCAAAAGCAAGTTGCAAATGGCCGCCCGCTGATGGATAGAAACGGATGGATTTTGTGGCTTATTTTATAGTCCACAAACACAATGAATGCCGTGTTTAGACTACTGGGGTTGACTTCCCCTTTAAGTGAAGGGAGAAATGATGCTACACTGCACACAGGCTGGTCTCTAGTTGGGTGTAGGCCGCAAAGTATGAGCTGCTGATTATTTGTGACCGGCACTGAAAGGTATTGATCGAAATATGTTGATCAAGTAGTTTTCCAGGGAAATCTGGCAATAATGATCAGTAGCTGATCAAGTGGGGCACCATTAATTGAATGTGATCGCTCAACTATGTACTGTGCATCCATGGTTTATACTGGACCATAAGTTCAATGGCTCCACCACGCCCACGACTCTCATGAGGATAAATGGTTCAGATAATGGATGCAAGGATGAATACACCAGTAATGCTAATATTGTACAATGCAGTTGAAACAGTAATAATAAGCATATACTAGAGTACTCTCAACACCATAGACCCCAGACCCCGCTCCAGCCACTATATCGTCACCCTCTTAAAATAATTGCCCAAGTTATTTTATTTTGCCTAAATCATCTCCTCATGATGCAAATGTTTAAAAAAAAAAATTGTGTTTCCTGAAAAATCTGAAAAAAAAAATGACTTGGGGCGATTATTTTAAGGTGTGGATATGAGAAAATAAGGTTTATTTGAAAACACCGTCACGTCAGTTTAGCATAAACTCACTGATGATGTGCAGATCCTTCTCAAGGTCAAAGAGGGAGATGCCACAGGCGTGCAGACACTTCCTCGCCAGTTTCAGCTGCAGTTCCTGTTGCAGACTTGGATCGGAGCTCATAGTATAGATGCGCACCACAAAACCGTCCTGCTAAAGGAACACCACACGATAACGCACTAGCTTGTTTTACAGTCATTTGATTGCTGACACTCATAATGCCGCTGAGCACACGTATTGCATGTTTTAAGTACTATTTAATAAGGTTGTGCAATTAATCGAAATTCAATTACAATTTCAATTACACTACACAAAAAAAAAATCAGCAAAACCATAAAACAGATTACTAATACAAATTTTTCAGTTGTTTAAATTTATACATTTGCACCTTTTTAAATTTTAAAATAACTAATTTAATAAATTTTGCTTCATCCAAAAGGAACTTGCATAATTAAGTGTTCAAAAATTTTTATGTCTTAATATTTCTTTTGTTTTTTACTTTTAATCATATTCTTATTTTGTATCCAAAAAAAAATGATCGTCCGACTGCAGTGCCCATGCTGCACTCCAACTTCAAGTTCAAGTTCTTGCAAACATAAATAAATAAATAAATATTATTATAAATATATCCATCCATTTTCTTGCCCGCTTATTCCTCACAAGGGTCGCGGGATTATAAATATATATTATTATATATTCTATTTGATCCAAAAGGAACTTACATAATTACAGTGTTTCTAATTTTTGTAATTGGTCTTAATTTTTTTCTTGTTTTGTACAAAAAAAAAAATACATAGGGGCCTATTCACTAGGGCTGGGAATCTTTGACTGTCTCACGATTCGATTCGACTGCGATTTTTGGGTCTACGATTCGATTCAGAATCGATTTTTGATTCTCGATTCAAATGATTTTCGATTCAAAATTATTTGATTGACAAATGATTTCTGCCTCAATTTACAGATATGCGCAACATTGTCATGATCTACTCCAGTCTGCCTTGCAAGACAAAACGACAAATAGAGACCTTTAAAGTGTCTTTTTTTTGTTTTTTTTTTTTTTGTTTTGTTTTTGTTTTTTTGTTCAAACGTTTATTAATTTTGTATTGTAAGTGCCTTTTTTCCACAAAAACAGCATGTGGGCTACAACTGCCATTTCCCCTTCTTCTTCATTTCTAATTTAAATCAAATTGATTTTTAGATATTAATATCGATTCGATTCGATTAATAAATGAGAATCTCGATTCTTTTATGAATCGATTTTTTGGCAGACCCCTACTATTCACTAAATGTTTGCGTCGCCTTTGCACGGCGCTAACTGTTTAAAATGGAGCTATCCGGGGAGCGTCTAATTCACTAAACACGCACAGATAGGGAAATCCGTCACTAAGTGCGCAGCCAACCAGATTGCGCCACGGTCCACCGGTGTTATTTGCGCGTATGTAAATTAGGTAATTTACATACATTTGACGCAAAATATGCCCACTCCAATGCAAATGAGACTCATTGATATGCAGCGTCTAATTCACTAACGCCAGCGCAAATAGCCACACAGAGTTTGTGTGACGCAAATAAAATTTTTAGAACGCATGTATTAACCTGACGCAAACTCGATCCCGGGATCATGACAGCAGTGCATGGCACGGTGCAACGTCGCTCTCTGGCTGTTCACGCAGAGAGCGAGAGCGAGAGAGAGTGCGAGCGAGAGAGAGAGAGAGAGAGCGAGAGAGCGAGAGAGCGAGAGAGCGAGAGAGCGAGAGAGCGAGAGAGAGAGAGAGAGAGAGAGAGAGAGAGAGAAAGGGACATTCCTCAATGTTGGTTTAGGACAACGTAACCCGGGCTGATCGGCAATGGCGGGGAGGCATTTTACGAATATTTTTACGTGCTAGATGCATACTGTACGGCCAACGCCAACCTCTGAAAATATATTTCTAAAAAACGATCGCACCAATAATTTGTACAAAGAATGAATGACACCGTTGTCGTCCTCTCTGCTCTGTACAGCTTAATGGCGCTATAAACGCTTACTCTCGGTCCAAGCTCGGTTTCTGATAATGTCATCTTTCTCGCAACTGTTACTATAACAACCATGTTCTTGGCGCAAATCCATTTCCATGTGTTGTAAATCAGGTGCAAATTTGCTCCAAGCTGTCAGTTTTGTGGGCGTGTTTGCGCGTTTGTATGATTAGAGCAAAATCCTTAGTGAATAGGTGGGTAACTGGGCGCAGACTGCGGGTGCAGTTGTGGTGCAATATTTCGCGCTATTACCGAACGCAGCGCATTCTTAGCGAATATACCCCATAGTCGTTTGAATAATCGTGATTTCAATTATTGCCAAAATAACTGTGATTATTATTTTTTTTCCAGAATTGAGCAGCCCTACTATTTAATATCCTTAACCTAAGGGAAGTTAACTGCTATGTTATAAAACTAAATACAACTAAAATAAAGTAAAACTATTCATGCTTTGAAGATGCCCAACACATAATAGATAGGAAACATGAGAGTAATGTGTTCTGTCGGTACTGCTGGAATGAAAGTGCATGTTATCTTGTACAGTGAAATAAGTTTATCTATATTAGCATCTGCTGGGGAAAATGTTCAATTTTCAATCTAATTAGAATGTGTGTTTGTTCTCTGAAATCTTTATCTTTTAGACTTTGCTCTCAAACCTTATTAATTAAATCAAAACAATAAAACACAGCTCTGCACCTATATTAATGGCAATAAATCTCAAGATTTAGCAGACAGCGAGGGATATGAAAAATAATTTACCATATGCGCAGCAGCCCTCTTGATTTGCTTCCCCAAAGCTGCTCCCTTGTTGGAAGCTGTACTGCAATGGCAGTTATATGATTTCACATGGTCCCCTCCCCCCACCTGCATCACAGCGCAGTGTTTATGTGCTTATGCAGATAGCTTCTGACATTAAACTCTGGCAAATACGCAAGCACGACCCTCGTCGCTGTGCTAAGCGCTCTCTCGGTATAATAAATGACAGCATTATACGAGAAGAAGCTTCGTACAAATGTAAAGAGCTTTTGACTGCTGGGGAATTTAAAAGTGATTCAGTGTGATTCATAATAAAGTACTTGTTTATGTCTGGAATTCATTATAGATGTTGAGGAATTCCCATGTAAATGACTTGGAGAATGTTAAGACTTACATCTTTGCAAGCTGCTATTTGGTTGATGTGCTCGCCGTCCGTGAAGAGTATGTTCTGTCCATCTGAGTGTTGACCTGAAGAGAGGAACATGACTGTCAAGATTCACTATTTATCGCATGTGCTACTTTAATCAATCTTTCTGTCGATGACTGCAAAATCAATAGTCTTCTTACGTCAACGAGAAGCAAAAAACCTCAGAATGTACAATACATGGGGGACTGGCATCAAATAAACTCAACTCAAAAACAAACATACAAAGTGCTATTCATAAAAGTAAAAATCCAAAGACAGTTAAGCAAGTAAACAAACATGTCAGCACCTGGCATGGTGACAGCCCCCTCAGGCTCCAGTGTCTCCGGATTGATCTTGATGGCTGACAAACTGTGGTTACCTGTGTCCCGGTACAGCAAGTAGCCCTAAGGGACAAAACAAATGTGCTGCTCATTTTTACTCTCAAAACAATTATCACTAATGTAGGCTTAGTAAGTATAAATTCTTGATGCGGTTTAGCTGAAAACATTTTACACCCCAATATGTAGTTGCCGAGTCAAACTCATGAGCTGAAATTACTTGCGCGAAGCCCAACCACGACCTCTTCTCTGTTCGATTCCTGATGCGAGATGTGGAGTTGTAAACATGACCCTGAGGAAAAGATATAGAAGTCATACATCAGCAAAAAAAGCCCACATACAAGCCAACACTTGATGCATAAAAAGGGAATAAATAAATTTGAATTTCAGGCAGTTTTAAGTATGGGAGAACCTCTAAAGTTGAATGAGCAGGAAATTAAACTTGTTGCGACGCCGGAGAACGTTTACACACGTTTCTGCCTTGTGTCGGAAAATAATTTTCAATAGAATTTAGGTCAGTAATCATCACAATGATTAACTAAATTGTTGCTCTTTTGTATGTTTTTGGGATACCACCACATAAAGGAAACGTGATGACAAACTACAATAAAAGCAAATCTCATGAGATTTCAACTCTGTGAGCAACTATGAGATATATATTTCTGCTTAGTCTCAATACAAAAGGCCACTGATAGCTGAGGGAAATTAGATAACCATGGGTTAAGGAATGGAACAACAATTTCACTGTTAGAAAGCTGCTGCATTTGTCTCTGTCTAGGCATCTCGGGACAGATGGTTAAAAATACTATAAAAGCAAACTTCACGAAGACAGACAAAAACATTTTGTGATTGTTAACACAGAACAGAATGGCAAAAAGAAAGCATGACAATGACAGTAGAACAGCAAATTGAACTTGCCACGTAGGAAAGCACTCTGCATTTCTGTCCTGACTTCTCGATATGACTACTAAAAATGCAAATCTCCTGAGACTCCACTCAGTCAGCAACAAAAGGATGAACAATCTCTACTCATTTTTTATTTTTTTTCACATAACCATATAACAAAAATGTAAACTTATTTTTTGCATTTATTTATGGTTATGAGCATCTCTGTTCAATTGCAAAAAAAAACAAAAAACAAAAAAAACGTTATCAAGTGGTTATGGAGTCTCACAGAAGATTTTTCTTTTTTTCTTCTTTATTTTACAGGTACAATTGTGGAACTTCTTTTTGGTGTCACGTACCCTGACAGTGCCGCTGTACCCCGAGCCCACTTTGTAAAGTCCGTCCTTGCAGAGCAGGTAGAGAAAGGAGCCATCGGTCTGCAGGAGGCAACGCTCGTCCTCATCGATGGTCACGCCTTTCAGCACCCATTTGCTCATCAATGCCGCACGTTTGATGCCGTTCCCAAACCAGTCCTGGATTTGGATCTTTCCCACCAAAACTGCTTGCACGCTTCTCTGCAGGGCGTTCAATATGGTGGGCACCTAAAGGAATCACATGTGTGAGTAAAGCTTATAGAATGCATGACATTGGCCCTTTAGTGACATAATTGGGAGTTATTATGGGAAGCAAGTGATGCTCCTGGCGCTGCTGATGACTCGTTTAAATAGTATTACGACCTGCAGTGTGAGTTTTCCCTCGTCTCATTGAGCTCAACATCACATTACCACGGCAGTTATAGCACACACACACACACAAATGTGCGGTGTGCAGAGGCACACACTTCCCGCCAGCCTGCTTCTGTGATGACTCAGCATCGTCAAAGCTTTAAAGTCAAGAACCCAGAAGGAAAATACAGCTTGTACAAGTAGTCTGTTGGCGGGAAACTGACACTATATTAGGTAAACCTAGACAATCTAATTGGATCCAATACAAAAGCAAAAAATAAATAAATAAATCTTTAAAAGTATAATAATGCTCAATTTTGATTGATGCCGTCAGACTGTTTATTAAAATTGTTTATTGTGAACCACTGTATCAATGGCATTTTAAAGTAATCAGTTGTTTTGGTTACTTAAATACATCCATGGCTAAATTACAAATGCAGAACAAAATATTAAAATCTAGTTTGTGCTCTACTTAGTGCCATTGTAGTCATCTTCAAATGGGCAGAATTTTTTTTTTTCTTTTTTTTTAAATACACACATTAGGGTACATTTAGGGGTAGCTAATGTTAAAGTCAGGGAGTATGACTAGCGCAGGTATGGCTGAGAGACTGTATGTATTGAACTGCAGATGGAAGAAGTCATTCGGAATAGTCCAACCACTCATTTTCTACCGCACTAAACTGGCAAATCCAAGATGACTTTGACAAACAGATTTCACTTTCACACCTATGGACAATTTTCAGCCTCCAATGAACCTAACATGCATGTTTCAAGAATGTGCGAGGAAGTCTTGAGAAATACGGTATAAAGCTAAAGATGCAATCAGACGAGAGAGAGAGGACCAGTGTCTTGGCAAAACAGAAGAAGTCATCAGGAAGGGTAAACTAATTAGTGAGGGGACTGCTTGCCGGCTGACATTTTCCCAAACTCAATTTGGTCTGTCCATATTGCTTAAAAGAAATGCACAAAGGAGTTGCAGTGATGTTTTCTGTAATGACTTGTAAACAAACAAACATAACACTTCCTCACTGTTGCTGGTTAACGAAATATAAATTTTCCAACTACAGTAGTGCCTTGCGATATGAGTAACCTGACTTTAGGAATATTGAGATACGAGTGATCCGTCAGCTGTTGTTTTATTTTTTTTGCTTTGACTTGCAGGCGCAAAGTCATGGAGTAGCATGGTAATGGAGAAAATTAAAGTCATATCTCAAGACACCACTATTGGCCAGTCACCTGTATCGTCTGGCAAGCGTGGCTGCCATTGTTGGTGAGGATGGCGGAGACAGCCTGCAGAATCTTGCCGGTGTCCCCCCAGGATACCACCAGACTGAAGAGGCAGGCACAGGACAGGGCAGTGATGGCCTGTCCCGTCGGGTCATTGGGGCCCGTGCTTCGGACTGTGGTCTCCAGCAGCAGCTGGAAAAGGGATTCTGGAGGACAACATGTATTCAATGAACGTTACGTTCCGCGAGCTATTACATGCTTGCTTTAATACAACCAGTATAACAAAAACAAAAACAAAAAAAAACACATTTGGATGCAGTTTTTCTTGATAAACCATGCATACATTTCTCCTTCTAAATGCCACAGGTACACTTTAAGATGTCAAATTACAAAGATTTTCTTGCGCACCAGTTCTAAATGGCAAAATATTGAGATCTCACTAAAATTGAAAGTCTGCATTAAGTACAGAGTAAATTCTGTAGAGTAAATTTGACTCTATTCAAAGAGGGACCAAATAGACTCAATTTTAGAGTAGACTGATATTTACACTAGGAATGGAGTAAAATAAGTCACTCAAGGGTTGAAGAACAAACTCACGACCTTCAGTTTGGGAGACTGCCACACTACCATCTGAGCTATACCCCTCCCTACTGCTTATCTCCAAGAGGAGACCAAACGCATTGTTTTTGGTCTTTTGGAGTTCCGAAGATGCCAGCTGACACGAGCGATATACTAACAGCAGGAGCTGCGTGGCTCAGGGAGTAGATTGGCTGTCTCCCAAACTGAAGGTCCTGAGTTCGTTCCTCATCCCATGTGACTTTTATTTTTTTTTCAATTCTTTATTTTATTCTTCCAAGTGTAACTATTACTTTAAAACTTATTTTATTTGGTCCCACTCTAAATAGAGTCACATTTACACAGAATTTACTGTGTAGTAAATGCTGCTGGATGACACCTTGTTTTTATGACAGTTGGGCTAATACATTTATTACCATAACTCATTCACTCCCAGCCATTTTTACTAAAGCACCCCCTTTGCTCCCGGCTGTCTTACTGGATTTTGACTGATTTTGCAAGGCCCACAGAATATTGTGGTCTATTGCTATAAAAACATGGAACCTACCAAAAGAAAGATTAGAGTCTCTTCTTTCATGAAAAAAAGTATATCTATCTTTTCCTGTTTTGTAGCAATTAGCATTAGAATATAGCTAAGTTTCATCATTATTCACAAATCTGCTGAGAATTGTGGGGAAACAGCTTGTTTTCGTCATGGCCCTGGCTGATCTATTATACTCTGCTGCCACCTGCTGCCCGTTTTTGTAATTAGTACCATTTTTCACCCATTCTGTGCTGTTGGGAGGCGGCATCAAAGGCTTCTGTATGCTCTAGCATAAAAAAAAACAATAAAAAAAAAAAAAACGTATAAATACGTCTTTGGGACACTTAATACATTTAAAATAGAATGTATTTATATGTTTTTGAGAGCAAATGAGTTAAACATTGTCAGTGGTCCATAAACATTAAGCAACAACTTATTCAATTTAATTTCATTTCAATAAGGTAAAGTTGATGTAAACTGGCATTCAATTTTAAGATGAAGAAATGCCATAACATTTTGTGACACATTCATCTCAAGCACTGTTAAAAACACACTAAGCTATTTTTTAACAAATATAAAGTTGCAGGCTGTGGTCTGTACACACAATTAAAAGATAAAAAATAAAAAATAAAAAATCGCCACACTATGAAAGCACAGATACACCACAGGTTACACTGTGGCATAAAATTACAACACAGGGTCAATACACACACTTTATCCCAATACAAAATATTTCCCTCATTATTTCTCCAACATCAATGAGCACTCCTCACCTAGCACGTCGGGAGGCTCAGTCTGGAAACCCTCAGGCTGTTGCCCCTGCAGCATGTCCAACAAGGCCTGAAGACTGCGCAGGCACAGCGAGGGGTGCGAGAAGCGTGTCTCCTTTATCAGCTCAAAGACCCCACACAGGCCGATACCGATGATCTACGGGCACAGACAAATCAGAGCAGAAAGCTAAACTAGCTATAGGCTACTGTTCATACCGTTTCATTCTTAAATTATTTATTTAACTCTCGGTCTAAACTTAAGCCTGGTTCACACGGCAGGAGAATTGGCCCGATTTTAGCCCCGAATTTCCCCTCCCGACAATCGTAAGGACGCGCCGAGATGCAAGCGATAATCTTCACAGATAATCGTGCCGTGTGTCTTGTCACCACACACGGCGCCTCCCGATATCGGACCCCCGACTTGACATCGGGCATATCCAACATGTTGGATTTTTTGGCCTGACTTCGCTCCGTGTAGATGATTGACGGTGACATGCAGCCAATCAGAAAGCGAGCCAGCGAGGAAGCCGGTGGTGAATCCAAAATCAAAAAAGTCATTACGCAGCAGAAAGTCCGTGCTGGCGCTATTACACTCTTTTTATTTTATATTTTTTAAATTAATTATTATTATTATCATTTTATTTTTTTATACAAGCACACACATTCGCCACAAATAAACGTGGTCTCTGGGTGGGACGCCAACCCGCGCCGCCAGCACCGAACAGAGGGCAAGCGATGTCTCGCCAGTGCCAATTTACACTCCTTTAAACAACACCTTTTCTTTTTATGCCGCTTTTTAGGCTGAAAACCAGGATCGACTCATGTTGACGACTCGGAAGCCACGTTTAATCTCGAGAGGTTTTGCGAGACTTCCCGTCACATTCTTGAATGAACTCGGCTCGTGTGGAGTGTGTTGATTGTGCAGTGTGGCCGCACACCACGCATGGTACGTTCAAAACTGGAACTCCCGTGATTTTTTCTCTTCACGTGTGGGGTCTGTCAAAGATTGGAAATCGGCCGACAATTTTAAAATCTTGCCGTATGAACCAGGCTTCACACGCCCAATTATAGCATTTATAAAAATATCCTCTGGTGTACTTTTGCAATCACCATTACGAGTTTGTGTATCGCTCCCATTTGAGAACATGGAGAAATGAACAAAGAAGGCTTGTATTAGATACAGTATACGGATGCTTTCTTTCTCAGTGCTTGTAAGCAACCAAATACAGTGTAACTTGAAGTCTTACCAGATTTATCTTGTGATTGAATATAATAATCAGGCAGTAAACAAATTAACGGCTGTGTGATACATACAGGAGCATTGCACGTGTGCAGATGTTAGATTTAACGGGCCATGAACAGTAAATGATGACAATCATTTTTTAACAGTATCTCACTCCTTATGTTAGACTGGTAGCTCCTCATGAATGGAAATTAAAATTAGTCCAAGGGAAATGTGGGCCGGGCAACGTTGTTAATTCTCATGATAGAGATTATAACAGTCTGGAAAGGTGATATCAAACCATTCATTATATTTCTTAAAAAAAATAATAATAATAATCCTATAGCAAGCTTACTGCATAATGATAAAAGAGTGTCCTTACCTTTGGCAGCTTGATGGCTGGCTCGCGGTACTCCTCCTCCTCCTCACTGTCTGAGTCCCCGCTCTGCACCGAGCTCCTGGAGGCCAGCGCCAACGAGGCCTCTCTCTGTTGCCACTCCAGCACGCAGTGGCGCACGTTGCAGTAGACGTTGAATGCGGACGGGTTGCTGTGCAGTTTGATGTCGGGCACGCAGAGGGTGCCATCGAAACTCTCCATCTGTAGGAGCCAAGTTGACAAAGGGGAAGTTGTCAGTCGAGTCAGCAAAGTTGGCATTTGTGGCAGTCACACTTTAAGTAGGAATCGGTCATTACTAATTGATATTACCAATTCATATCATTAATTATATGTACTGTAGTAGTACTTAGGGATATGTTTAGGGCGTGTTGTGAGTCGTTTATAGTCACGCCCCGATATGTTACCAGCGCTACCCCTATTGATTTGGAGGATAGAAATATGAAGCAGTGGGGTGTAAAAGAATCGCCATGAAGTACATCTAAGAGTGTCCATCAAATAATAATCAGGATGAGCGCACTGAATGATTAGCTTTCTCCATTGAGGCAGCATTTTTAGCCACACAACCCCAAGGGAGGACGAAGCTCAATGATCGATCGCCACTGCCTCTCATTGCCCTTTGGGCATACCCATCACAGGAGGTGATGTCATCTGTTTGGGAGGGGGAGGCAAGAGCGGGCGTTGGGACGAGGTCATTCATACTCAGCTCAAAGCAACAGGGAGGATATTAGTTCCATCTAGCAGGGCGTCTGCTGCTCTCTTGCCTGTAGCACTTAGTGTACAGTTTAAAAGGACAAGGGTTTAGAAAGGCATGTAATACAAATCCCATGCTGTAAATGAGCAGAGAAGGCTTGATTTTGAAATGGGCCATTCTCGGAATGAAGAGATATTCTGAATGCAGCGAGACCTCCAAGTTTGTACGTGCGCTCGCTGGTATGCTTGTCAACCACAGTTTGCCTCATAGAAAATCACAGGCCAAACTGTCACATCATAAAGTCTTCATTAGCTGTAGTTTTATGAAGTGACAACTGTCACACACTGTGAAATTAACATGTTAAAAACAATAAAAGATGAGGGTGAAATGCAAAGTTGATTTGTGTCACAGATGCACATCCTATTTTTTTCAGGTGCTTAATATACACAAGTGCGAAAAAGGTTCACCAAAAACAAACACTTGGCCTTTATTTTGACAAATAACTTACAAAATTTATGCTTCTGAGCTCATGTTCTTCAACACTCCACGTTGAGGTTGGTAGTAGTGTTACATCATTTGAAGCATGTGTGATAGGTATAAGCATATACCGTAATTGCCGGACTATAAGCCGCGACTTTTTTCTCACGCTTTCAATCCTGCGGCTTATACAATGATGCGGCTAATATATGAATTTGAACCGTAACAAGCATTTGTTGTCATAAAATTAATTAAATTAACACTGGAAGCGAAACAATATTTGATCTTTTTCTCTTTCTGTGTGGGAGGATTTCCCATCGACAAATTCACTGTGAATGAGGCCATCGGCGGAAGGATACATGAAAAGAAGGGGGGGAACTTCTGCCTTTAAGTTAAAGCGTGCATGTTCAGTGAGCATGTGTCCTCTTTTTGTTTTTTCTTTTTCACTTGTTTTAGGGCTTAACGAGCCACTTAAAGTTAATTGTTTGATTGACACTAATATGCGAAGATTACGTGATGAGCGTGGGGAGGGAGAGAGAGAGAGAGGGGGCCGCCGTGGCCGTGAGATTCAACGAAGAAGAAACTTTCTTCAGCCGCTGGACATCGGTGTCAACAAGGTGTTCAAATTGGTCTGGATGACCGGGAATGGGAGACTGGGAGGCAGTGCCGTGAGTTACACCACAATTTATCAATGGTTCGTGAATGCTTGGGCGAACGCAAAAGCCGGCATGATTTCCGAGGAGCGCACGTCAACGAGACGGAGCCTCAGCCTGGTGTGTTTGATGGACAACTTGCCCAGTTTGTTTTGGATACAGAAGACGAGGACTTTAAAGGGATCGTTCGGATTCTTTAACATGAATCTCAACTTGATCCTCACCTCCTGTGTGTACGATCAGCACTGACAGCGTTCTATGACACGCGTTCTGGTTCGGCGTTGGACGAGAGGAAAATAGTCCAGCAAGCTGGCTGGGGTCTCGGAAATAAAGTGTTTTTCTTCTAAAAACTATTTGTTTTCAAAAGTGTGATACATTTCCATCACAATGCTCCTTTCCTGAATAAAGTCAGACGCCATTACCGCCAGCCACTACTTTTCTGTTCGTTCGTATCACTGCGCGGCGCCCTATAGAGCGCTAACCGACGCACTGCAGCCAGCTAGCTGATAGTTCCGCCAAAAAGGCAAACAACTTCAGGCGTAAGGTAGACGGTATAAATGATACAAATCTGGTTCTGAACTCTAACAACCAATCGTGCTAAGACTTGTTGCCAACATCATCATCATCTCCCTCAACTCAATGTGGCTATGACTTCAAGCAAAGACCACGGAAAATTATTAGATGTTATAATCAAAATGGTGCTAATGTCAGTGAACAAAACAGAGGAGGACAGTTGAAAGGAAAGATAGGACAATTGATGTGGAACGTGCTGAAGGACGTTGTGCTAAAAAAATAAAAATAAAAAAATAAAAATAAAAAAAGATCAGATGTAGGTAAGTAGGCTATGTCAGTGATTTGGACTTGGTATTGATTTAAAAAGTCAGATAACAGCTTGTGATCACAAAAATCTCATTTGCAGGATTTGTCGAGTGACCGTGCCTGCAAACTGAAATAACATCAGAAATTCACTCTACCATCGAAAGTACGACTGATTTAAATGCCCAGGTTGCCTCGAAACAGGAAGGAAGGAAAGATTTGCTTTATTGTACTACCCAACAACTGAGTTTTATAACGCACAAGCTTATACTCCCTATGACAAAAAGACTAAGGGTTGGAATCACATTACAAAAGCCATTAGGCTTACAATACACTTAGGCAAAGACATGGTACCTTTAAAAAACAATGGAACATGGCAGGCTTTAAGACAAGACAAACCCTTGATCCGCCATTTGAGACACAGGTACTCTAAAGAGACAGAAATACCCAAACTGTGCTGCAAGAGGAAGTTTGTGAATTAAAGCATTTCAACATGCAAACCATTGTGCCTTATATCAGCCTCATGAGCCAATTCATAACTGATGATTGGGTACTGGCCAGCCGATTCTAACAGACTTTTTTTTCTAACAGATTTCCCTTATGAGCATGCAGGTGAAGCAGATAACAGAAGGATTAAATGATATGCTGGAGTCAATGGGTCTCAAAAAACAATCTACAATCTACATAACCCCTGACAACTGTGCAAACGTGGGAGAGGCAAACATCGGTAGAGTAGCCAAAAATTAAATATATTGAAAATATATTGAAACATTGTGTAAAGCACCAGGAATCTGTATTTTATTGATATATCTACTTCAAATACAAATAGTAATTCATTTTGAGTTTGCCAAAACAAAAAAAAGTCACGTTTTAAAAATGCAACAAAAAACTGCGAGGGTAACATTTTGGGGAGTGTTGTGGAATTTCCAGTAGTTAGGCGAGATGAATAAAACAGTCTGAAAAACAATTTGTCTTTTGGGTTTCTTTATATTTGAAGATTCAAATATACACAAGTCTTAGAGAGCAGTCTACAAGAAGTGTGCATAGTAAATTATCATGGGAACATTTTTATGCAGGATGGTTAGGTTTTGGGAGGAGAAAGGGAGGTTCACCTAGACAGGAAAGCAAGCGGTCTGTTCCGAGCAGACTTATCAGTCAAGGTCACTTTGATATTGCTTCATGTACAAGAAGTGATAAGCCCATTGTTAAAAAAAATACAGGTGTCCACAATACAGTATAAAGTTGTGTTAATATGTTTTAAATAGTTATTTTCCATAACAGGACAGTAAAGAAAGCCCACACTGGCGACTTCCATGTCGCCATGATGCATCTTCTGTGAACATGAGGTCGAGAGCATTATGATGTCACAAACATACAACACTATCATCGGAGAGGGGAGGGGTTGAGGAGTTGGGCACAACTTGAGCAACAACCACAACAGATGGACCTACGTGGCAGTCTATTATTATTGGCGGATTTCTTTATTATCCGGTTTATCTGTATTCAAATTGGTCGATAATTGCTGATATGGTATATGATTAGAGCAATATCCTTAATGAATAGGTGTTTAACAGGGAGCAGACTGCGGGTGCAGTTGTGGAGCAATATTTAGCGATCTTAGAGGACGCAGCACATTCTTAGAGGATCTACCACCTTTGGAAAAACATAACTCATTCATAAGACATTTACATAAAAAATAGTTCTCTAATAATTACTTAAGAGTAAGTTCTCAGTGAAAAGAAAACACCTCCAGTGCTGAGTAAATGGTGAGTGACTTCAGATTTGTTTTTTCATCAATGCATGAACGCCAAATACACAAAATTACAAAGCCAGAATGTGCAACTTCAGATATTGCCCAACAATATCACAAACTAAACAAATTAAATCCTTATGAAAGACCAACTTTGGGCCAATTCAGCCACAAGAATTCGAAAATGATTTTAAATTTCTTTGTTTTCACTTGTGAAACAGCATAAGAGGCTCACCAAAGAGAGCTTAAAAAGAAAACCACAATATGTTTCTTGAAATGGAACTATTGTAAGGCAGAAATGTGGACATCTTTGAGCAGACACAGACGACAGCACATGACATAGCCCGGATTCGAACTCTCAACCTCTGCACTGTGAGGTAGATGCGCTAACCAGTCTACCACTGTACTACTGCCGATTACAAATGAATGAGATAAAGGTAAAAAAATAATTCTATATATATATATATATATATATATATATATATATATATATATATATATATATATATATATACATATACACACACACACACACACACACACACATCTATATATACTTTTTTCTTCTGGTGAAAAAGTCTAACAGCTAATATTAGCTGCTTCTTAAGAAGACTGATTGCTCAAGAAGAAAAAAGCTCTGCACATGCACAGTACAAAAATATGATGCCGCCAGGAGCAGCAGCAATCACATGGCAACATTTGTTTTTTGTCTTTAAAAGATATTTTAGTTTAAGTACTGAACTGTAGCCACAATATTTTTCTATCCCAAAACATGTGTTTACTATATCTGGTGCTCTTGTCAGAATTCCATGAAAGGCAGGCAGTTTCTACCAGAGACAGAATGCAGTCCTTAAGAAAAAAAAAAAAAAAAAAAAAAAAAAAAAAAGAAGAAGAAGAAGAAGAAGAAAGAAATGAAATAAAATTAAGTAACAATAATAACAGAAAATCTAAATGAGTGAAATGTTTTCCCCAATTATTTGAGTGGTTTAAACTCGTTTACAGAGTTCACAGTAAAACTGTGCTATTTAAGTCACTTCTGTATTAGAAGACGCTGCCTGTCTGACACTTTTTTTCGCCACAATTGCTGCAACGCTGCATATGTAACTTAGCCTGCAATTTAGAATTTGGAAAAAATGAAAAATAAAGAAATAACGAAAAAAGTTTAAATATAAACTCTAAATTGTATAGCACTTTTCAAAATCTGTTAAATGTTTTTTCACAGTTATTTGAGCAGATCTCGTTTACATAGTTTACAGTAAAACTGGGCTATATAAACCACTTCAGTATTTATCAAAGATGCTGGCTGTCTGACACTTTTTTTTTTTCCCATAATTGCTGCAACGCTGCATATGTATGTAACCTGGCCTGCGGTGCACTATTCACGTGAGTGTTTCATTTAATGTGATCTATTCATCCCTGGAGGTGTGATTAGATAATGTGCATCACACATCATTTAATAATTCAAAATAATATTACGTACACAGTAAATTCTGAAGTGTAAATTTGACTCTGTTGGAGTAAATTTTGACTCTATTCAGATAGGGACCAAATAGACTCAGTTTTAGACTAAACTAAGATTTACACTAGGAAGAGAAATAAAACTGACTCAAGGGTAAAGGTTCAAACTCAGGACCTTGGGAGACTGCCACACTACCACCTGAGCTATGCCCCTCCTACTGTTTGCTTTTCTCCGAGCGACCAAAGATCGTTTTTGGTCTGTTGGAGTTAGGAAGATTCCATGCAATCATGGAATCAGCTGCAGATGACATGAGCAATATACTAAGCAGAAAGCAGGAGCTGCGTGGCTCAGGCAGTAGGTCGGCAAGCTGAAGGTCGTGAGTTTGTTCCTACCTTGAGTCACTTTTATTTTGTATTTTTTCCAATTCTTTATATTACTCTCTTCCAAGTGTAAATATTACTCTAAAACTGAGTCTATTTGGTCCGTATCTCAATAGAGTCAATTGACTCTACAGAATTTACTGTGTAGGAAATGTATAGACGCTGCACTCAGTCATTTTAAGACGAAGTGGGAGGAGGAGGCGGCTGTTATTCAGGATTAATTTCTAATCAGCTGTGATGTGTTTGGCACTGGCGGGAGGGAAAAAACATGAGGACCAGTGCACCATTGTTTAATTGTGTGAATATTAAGTTAATCAATCATTCACACGAGTGGTATTCATTGATTAAACTGCAAAATGCTTGATCACCAGTTCTCTTAAGAATTTAAGACAGATAAACAAAAAAAAAAACAAAAAAAAAAACAAGGAACTGTTAAAACAAGTGTAATGTTACCAAAATTTTCAAAGGATTGAACTTCCTCCACAACATCCTGGTGGCAATCATGGTCAGAATGACAACCATGCCTGACTACTACTACTTTCCTTTCCTTACAGGAAAATTAACAGCTATTTGCATCATTAGAACCCAAGCACCAAGAGAGACCCTCTTTAATTGACATAATTTTGATATACAAGTGGATTTTGGGAGTTTCACTCTCAACAGTCTGAAAAACTAACCAATTTTTGCCCACAAATATATGCTTCTGTAAATACAGATTTTAGCAGTCTCCAACAAGATCCCCCAAAACCCACTCAGTAGCGCTTCTTGAAAAGTTGAGAAAATATCCCCCGTGAATCGTTTTAACTGATAAAAGCAGATTTTGTTGGACATACATATATATATATATATATATATATATACATATATAAATAACATGAAACACACACAAAAAATATTGCATAGCATTAAAAGCTAAAGCTTTATTATTATTTCGAAGATTCACCATTAAAGAGAGGATGCAAAGACCTGTTCATTGTTAATTCCAGCTTTAATTATTGTTTTTTGTGAATAGGATATAAGAAATGTTTTCTGAATACAGTGTTCCCTCACTTTTCGCAGGTGTTATGTTCCACGCCTAGCCGTGATAGGGGAATTTCCGTGAAGTAGAAGGTCGTTTAAAAAAAAAAATGTTATCCCCCTCTTCAATAACACTAATAGGTGGAGTTGGTAAACACACGGCCTTTTTGAAGTTATGTACATTCAATTAACTCATCAGCAAGAGCGCGAGGTTGGGGGGCGCAGGGGTGGGAGTGCGAGTGTTGGAACGCGGCCAGCAGTGGCCGGAAACGGCGCTGATGTGTGAAACCCGTAAGTCCGAAGTCCGTGACATCTACCCCATTAAAAAGAAAAATGTCAACTTTTTTTAAAAAGTTATCATGATACACATTTCTTAATTTACCAAATATACTATATTTTGATAAAAGTGTAATAGATTGTGTTGAATGGAACAATGAGCTGTTTATATTTACTCAAATATCACAAATGACAACAATGGCAGCATAAATAAAGAATTATATGGCGTATACACTATTTAAAATGGGGGGGTTAAAAATCTGCGATAGCGTGAATCTGCAATAAGTGAACCGCAAAGTCGCGAGGGACCACTGTATTCTAAACTTCCAAAATCAAATCAAACTATATTTATATAGCACCTTTCATACATTAAAATGCAACTCAAGGTGCTGAACAGTTAAAGCATCCATAGTACAATAAAAAGATAACCCAGCCCTCCCCATGATCATACCCACAAATGCAAACACACACGCAAACCACAACATGGTGGGGCACAGAATAACCCTGTGAGGAAAGGCACCCAGGAGGAGTTCATCCACACTGAGAGGGATGACTGCCAAACACCACAACGAGCAATGTCATCCCAGAGACCCCGGGCCAGATTGACTGCGGCTCGCCACACACAGAGTGAAGCATGCCACAGTCCCCTGGGGCCAAGGGGCCCCCAGGACGACCGCCCACCCGCAGGGGAAGACCAGCCATCCCTCCCAGTGTGGAGGCTGCCCCATGAGGAAACACTGCAGCAAAAAACTTGGGAACAAAACTGAACTTCTACTGTACAGCCCTGACAACTTGTCAAGTTGTCCTTTATTACACAAAACTGTTGAGTGATTGCACAGTGCCAGTTTCTTTCAGAGACATAGTGTGCTCCATTTAGCCTCATTTGCATCAAAAGTTGGTGGTTGAGTAGTTGAAATTAAAAAAACACTATACCACCACATCGACTTCAACTTTTGGACAATTTCACCCTGAAACACATGATTTCTATTTCCATTCAATCCCTTGGGGAAAATAGCTTCAAAATGCAAGCAAACCAGAGGTCAAGCAGATTGTGTTTGACCTTGAGGAGAGAAAACAGATCTTGTACCACACAAAAACAAATGTTCAGTCTGCAAAGAGAGGCAGGAAACCGCCCCCCACCATCCTCACAGAGTACAGACAAGGTGTCCCCTTCGGATGGAAGAGTTGGAGCCAGGCAACTGTTGCCGTGGCGATGCGCAACACATTGGGTCGCTTGGCAACAGGCCGTCACTAACATGGATGAGCCTCCGAAGCCCCCCCTCCGGTGTATTTGTGCCTTTTGGCACACCCCTGGCAGCGTTTGAGGATGAGATGGAGTCCAGCACCAATCATGATTTCTATCAGTAAAATTACACTTGATTATTTGAATTTTATGCGGGTTTGTTTGTGCATACAGGAAGATGACAAATGACATCAAATTGACAAGCATCTCTTACCTTCGTCCTCGATTTGACTTTGGACTTCACCTTTTGTCGCCTTTTCAGCTTCTTCTTGTTCAAGGCTTTCTTCCCCCTGAGAGAAACAAATCATCCATCACAAGGAATATCCATCAAGAATATCTACAGGGAAACCTACAGCAAGAGGACCATAGTCAAGCAATTCTGAAAACAAATTAAATCTCAAAGTAATTCCCCAAATATATAATCATAAGACATTATATATATTTTTTATACGTTTAATAAATTTTAGCATGGCCCGTGGGAAGACTTTATAAAGTTGAATTCGCCCCTGACAAGGTCTCTGTATTCATAGAAGCTTGAGTGCAAACGACACCTGTCAAACGGCTTTCTATAGCTTGAACTATTACGATGTTCTCCAAAAGCGAGGATGCAATTATGCTTATGTTTTGCAGTGCCAGTGAGTAATGCTTTGTACTTTAATGGGAGCAAAATTGAACAATAAGCTTAAAAGTAAAATCCCAGCTAACATGATATGCAAATCATTTTTGCAGTAACTTGTCAACAAAGATGATTTTCGTGAATTAAAAGACATATATCAATCCAAAACACCTTTAATTGTTCTCGCAGTGTTGTCACTACACTGCATATTCCACATTTTGACAGATACATCAAAAACTATTTAATTGCTTTTGTGCTCTATTTTTGAGAGCGTTACAGTTCAAATTTTAAATGTGTTCACTCTATAGAATCAAAGGGAATTATTATTTGTGATTTAGTGATATTACAACAGGAAAAAATAAGTGGTAATAGAGACACTGAAGTGAAAACAAAAAAAATTGAAAACTTGGGAGAGGACTATACAAAAAGAGCTGAAAGCTTCTCTATGGTGGAGCAATTTGCCCCAAAATATCTTTACAATAGGTTTTTTATTTGACCGTTTATGACTCAAACATCTTCCAATTGGCAGATTACCACCATAGCTGTTTACAATGGATACTCCCAGTCCCTGCAAGTCTGTGGCCAATAGTTTTAAGACTGGATTTGGTTTTGAATTTCCCGCCCTCTATCTGAGGATGTGATGTTATTTGCGCAATAGGTGCACTTCATAATTAACCATTGAACTTCAATTCAGGATGCATAACTAGCGATTAGACACTAACATCGTAAAAAATAAATTAAAAAAATAGCATGGGAAATTGATTGTTGATTGAAGCAATTGATTGCAAGCAGCAGAGGCAATGTCCATTTACTCTTGACTTGCATGATGTCTGCTATGCTATTTGTTAGATAAGATGCAACATTTAAAAGCATACATTTAGGGGGTCTGGGTCTGGTTACAAATCAATTAATTTATTATTCATTTTCCCCAGAGGCAACCAAAGAATTATAGTCAAACACAGATCCCTGATCTTACGTAAATGAAAGTATTGGTGGCTGTGGGACTTCACTTTCTAATTGAGTCACACTATGCCGCCGTTCCAAGTCTTATTTGATATGCTACACAGGTTTGCTTGTGTTCTTGGTCAATGAAAATGTGAACTTGAGAGACCATGACTGAAAAATTACAATACACATCTGTGCATTCATGTATAACAACACTAACATGTGTTTTGTCCTCAAGCACGGCCATTTAGAGGGGAGAACAATAGTATACGGACGCCAATGAGAAGGTTAATCTAATAGAGGGTGAGACAAATAGGTATACACTTTAATAGATTATTTTATTAAGAAATACAGGTTTGTCCGGCCATCTTTTCTTTACTGGCTTCCTAACTTCCTACCTTACCACAGAGTTACTTATTATTATTGCATCTTTTTTATATACTTCACTAAGTCCACTCCTTCCATCACTGAAACCTACTTTTCTGCTCTCCTTTATTCCTACCTTCCCTCCTTCTTTTCTGACCTCTTTCTTGAATTTCTTATTTTTTTTCTGGCATCTTTTACTTTCTGATTTCCTTACACTTTTATTTCCTTCCTGCCTTCCTTCTAAATCAATCATGCATCTTTCCATCCTTTGCTTAAACCTACTTTTCTCCCTTGAGTCCTTCGTGCCCTCCTTTCATCACACCCATTTTTATTCATGGATCCTTCCTTTCATCGCTTATGCCTGCTTTTCTGCCTTCCATTCTCACCTCCTTCCTTCCACCTTTGCCCTATTTTTCTTCTTTCCTTCCTGACCTCATTCCTTCACTTCTAAATTCATTCCTTCCCTCAGACCTGCTTTTTTATTTTGCATCCTTCTTTCTTTTACTTAAAACTACTTTTCAGATTTCCTTCCTCCACTTCCTCTTTCCTTCCTTCCATCACACTTATTTATATTCGTGCATCCATCATTCTATCACTTAAACCTGCTTCTTTGCCATCCTTCCTAACCTCATTCCCCCTGATGTTTCCTCTTTCCTACATAACCTCCTTCATGCCATCCTACATTGCTTTCTGGCTACCTTCAAACCTGCTTTATACTTTGCATCCTCCCTTGCATGCTTAAAACTACTTTTTTTTCTTCCTTTGCTACTCATTCAAGACTGCTTTAGAATAATTGTTGTTCTTGACTTGAAATTATTGGCCATTAATCATGAAACTGTATAGTGCATACCAACATTTGACCCAGCATGTACAATATTTACCAAAACTGTAATCGTGTTTCATTATCACACCATCTTGTAGTAAAGAAAAGTCTCCTCATTACAAACTGACATTGAGGGCTGCTGACAACACAAGAGCAGAGAGTGAGGGAGGATGCTGCAATGCCCTGCTCCTCTCCAACCTGACTGACAATAAATGACGTAACTCTATTACCCACTTAGACCAAAAAGAAAATGCCACTTCAGATCACCCCCCACCTCCACGCACAAAAAAAACAGGCACTTTATCGTGTCACTGTCATTATTGTGTAGTCTTAAAAAAAATCCTTGAGACGAAGAAGGTCTAACGCTACTCCCATGTTAGGTGATGTCCACCTAGCTGACAAGCTAACTAGCTAGCAATAAATAGTGACGCCGTTGGGCCTAAACACACACGAATGGCCACGACTCAAGTAACAATATACATCCTGGACAGTTTGTGATATAATTGTCACGTTTGGTCGCTTTAAGTTGTGGTGTGGTATATTAGGAAATAAATCTTTTAAATTGCTCTCATGACAGCTGAGCTGAGAGCGGCATAGCTTGGGCTTTAAATATGAACCTAAGGTGCGTGCCATTACACGTCAGACAGAGTAGGTTGTGTTATTTAAATGACAAGTGCTGTATTGGTTAAAAAAAGAAAGGAAGAAAAGAAAAAAAAACATTAGCCAAACAACTCCCTCGTGCATGTTGACCGAAGCTAACAGGAGCTACTTTGGGCTTCGAGAGGCTAAGGAAGTCGCCGGACCAAATGCTACCTTCGCAAGCTGACCTCACCGGGAGTGCCCCCACCCCTTCTCAAAACAGCGCACTTCTTGGGTTCATTTATTTATTTATTTATTTATTTAGGGAGCTAATGCGACAGCGGTATGAACCATCAAATCTAGCCTAACTCATGATACATAAATGACATTTCGTTAAGATAGCTGTGTCGAGCCAGGGCTTTGACGTTGAGCTAAGCTTAGCTCCAAGCTAGTCCCGCGAATGACAAGCCAGCTTCTACCCGAACAGCCAAATATCCCCACTCACCTTCCTGGATTTATTCCTTGCTCTTTATCGTTAATGGCAGTCGTATAAATCCTCCTGTATCTTTCCGCCAGGGCTCTCCCTGAGAGTAAAAGCTGGTACCGAGTCCGACAGTCGGACTGGGTTCCGGGTGTCGGGCAGGGACCCATGCCTGGCCCAATGGTGGAGAGGTCGGCTCCTAGTCCGTAAATGACCCGGACTCCCAGCCCCATCGACGGCGAAGAAATGGGCAGAATCCCCCCACAGGCGGCGGCCGCTGCCGCAGCGGCACACATCATCGTTTAGGAGCACAATGCATAAATGAATCACGCAAAACAGAAAGCAGCTAGATCCCGCCCGGCCATCGGGTACAATATGTGTATTGTTAAATCCACCGCGCGCCTATAATATGTCCTTTTTACCGTTGCGGATAATGGCACAAACTGTATCCGGGATCGGCGCTTGTTATCAGGGCTAATTCAGCGACCGAGGTCTTCCTCCTCCTCCTCCTCCCTTTTCTGCTTCTCCTCCTCCGCGCCTCTTCGTCGCACTACAAAAACATTCCCTATAAAATGTCAAAGATATCAAGAGTATTCGTTGTTTTGTGGTTTCGTTGCCATTTGTCCCTCGGAAATGCGTTGACCCCCGAGCGGCTGCACCCTCAGACGGTCTGCCATCTTAGCTCCATCATCCCTCCCCTCCCTTGCACTGTGTGCTGCGTCGCTTCGCCTGCACGCCGGAACATTTTCATTATGGGATTATTATTAGCCTTCAGGAACATTATCATCATCCTTTGGTATTTTAACTATGCAGCATGTTTGCAGATAAATAAGAATTTCTGTGGAATATCTCCCAGTGTACAACAAGTTGACATTCTATTTTTAAACGGTTTTGTTGTGTCTGCTGTGTATCTACTCTAGAAACCATACCCCCCCCCCCCCCCCCCCCCCCCCAAAAAAAAAGGAAATGTGGGGTTTATGACATTGTTTAGTTACTTATGTATCCAGTTGTTAATTGAATGAAACAAAAATGTTTTTGTTTTTTAGGGGTGCACCAATCGATCGGCCGGCTGATTTATCGGCCCCCATTTCCTTAATTTTGGAAGATCGGCCAATCCCTTAAAAATAAACCGATTTTTTCCACCAATCTCATCTCCCTCCTACGAGGTCTGAAAAAGTCAGCCACTGTCCTCTTCTGCTGAGATGACTAATATGATTTTTATTTGAGATAACTATTTCATGTGCAGTTAAAACAACCCATTTGTATTATTTCGCCGTATTGTTCAATGTTTTCCTATAAAACAAGATTAGAACACTGAAGGTTTATGCTCCTTGTTATGAAAAAAATCTGTATCTGCAAAAATCGAGATCGATTTTTTTTTTTTTTTTTTTTTTACTTAAATGCATACTGATAAATAGCTAAACCTGGGAAACTGATCATCTTGCAAGGTTCTCTTAATTTTTTTTCCAGATCAGTATAATGTAGATCAGGGTTGGACAAAATAGGCCCCACAGTTATTTTCATTCCCTTCCTGTTAAAATTGTGAACTTAAAATATATTTATTGATCTTATTTTATAACTTTCATGGACAGAATTTCTAGGCGCAGCCGAGGCGTCGAGGGAGTCTGGTTTTGTGGCCTCAGCATTGCATCTCTGCTTTTTGCAGATGATGTGGTGCTGTTGGCTTCATCAACCTCCAACTCTCACTGGAGCGGTTTGCAGCCGAGTGTGAAGCAGTTGAGATGGGAATCAGCACCTCCAAATCCGAGACCATGGTCCCCAGTCGGAAAAGGGTGGAGTGCCATGTCGGGGCCGAGTTCACAGTTGTAAGGTTGTGAGTTCAAATCCAGGCTCTGTTGTACCTACACCAGCATTTCTGTTGGAGCTTGCATGTTCTCCCTATATGGCTGCGTCAGTTTTGTCAGGGTATTTCGGTCTCCTCCCACATTCCAAAAATGTCTATAAATGTAAATGTGAGCAAGTCACTCTAGTGAGTAGTACAGAGAATAGATGGATGGGTTTTATTGTTAAAACTCTTGTATTGTAAAATAAACAAGTGTACATATATGTTTAATAATTGCTATATACTTTTTTTTCACTTCAATTTTTATTTCCTTTTTGAACACACACAACCATTGTTATGTATAAAATACAAACAAAACAAACCTTCAACAGGGGAAGCCACTTTACTAAACAATTCACTGTCTACTTCTCATATTGATCATGTCCATCGCCATTTATGCTATATACTTTTTTGAATAAATGGTTAATTAATTGTAATAAAAAATAAATAAAATGAAATTAAATTAAAATTAAGTAATAGTTTCTTTTTGAAAGTTTAACATTTTTTTTTTTAACAAGTTACCTCGCCTGATTGTCTGTTTTAAAATTCAAACGTGGCTATTTGAGCAAAAGTTTACCCACACCATAATTTATATCAATCAATCAATCAATTAACTTTATTTGTATAGCACATTTAAAAAATCCACAGTGGAACCAAAGTGCTGCACATAAAATAGGAAAATAAAACAAGATAAAATATAAAAGAACATACTTAGAAATCACCAAACACATAAATTAATATAAATAATATAATTAATGCTAAATAAACAAAATGAAATGAATAAATTTTTGTTCGTTAATGTTGTCTTTCGTGTTTGTTTGTTTTTCTCAGAATGCCCTGATGCGTCACCCATGGCTTTCAGTTCAGCTTCTGGCCTTACAGGTAGGTACACATACAAATCCATCAATCTGCTCATTTTCTGTAGTGGTTGAGTTTTAGTGGCCTGCTCATTGGCTGGCAACCAGTTCAGGGTGTACCCCGCCTACTGCCCGAAGCCGACTGGGATAGGCTCCAGCACCCCTGTGACCCTTGTAAGGAGTAAGTGGTCAAGAAAGGGATGGATGGATGGATGGATGGATGGATGGATGGATGGATGGATGGATGGATGGATGGATGGATGGATGGATGGATGGATGGTTGAGTTGAGTTTTAGTTTGTCACAGCTGACTGTGGCGTGAGAGACACACTGGACTGGTCGCCAGCCACTAGCGGGGCATACAAACAAACATTACATTCAGCTTTACATTTTAGTTCAAAGTTCTGTACTCAAATCTTGGCTCTGTGTGGAAGTTGCATGTTCTCACCATGCTTGCGTTGAATTTCCTTTATATAGGTACTCTTGACTTCCTCTCAAATTACAAAAACCTGCCTGTTCACAATCTGATTCTGATTCTAAGTGAGGACCAGTGATATATAAAATGGATGGCCGGAACTGTTGCCGTAAAAAAAAACTAAAATAAAGTAAAACTTCTCACCCTTAAAGCTACCTAACGCCCATAGATGCGTGACAGAAAATGAACTAAAAGGGGTAGTCAGATCAATACTGTCACCTAGTGGAGTTTCATAGGTATGGTTGGAATTAATAACTTGTTTAACATTTCCTTATGGGTAAATATCACAAAAAAATAAGGAAAAAGCAAAACCCAGTTATAGAGTTATTGATCTATTAAATGCTCACCGAGTTGAATTCTTATTAGATTTACTGATTCACACATGATGGCTTGAACTGCAAGTTTCATTCAACTTTTGAGGTGTATCTTTACAGAAAATGTTTGAACGCCACACTTTTGCTGCACCAACTTAATTGCGTTTTGCTTTTGTTTTTAGTGTTCCACAGCCATCTATGTTGTCTTTAAATGCAAAACAATCTCACCGCCTAGTGTACGTCATTTCAGTATTACGGGGTGCGTCACTGGTAGAGAATGTCCAACACTAGTCTGAGGAATGAGAATGAGGATTCACCTGTTTGGATTTTTTTATTCATTTTTGTCTACCAGTCTATCAGAACAACTAAGCTTCTCACCCTATCTCTTACGTGAACGTCATTTAGGTCGCTCGTCTTGTTCTTTTGGTCATGATCCACAGCATTACCATGGGTGAGGGTGAGATTGTAGATTGATCGGTAAATTTCGTCTCAAACAAACTGCCCATTTAACACCTAGGCCAAAACCACCACGACCACCGTACAGCCATTTATTGTCCTGTTGACCGCCTTAACAATGGGGGCATTGCCCACCTGGACTCATCATCCTCCACCGCCCCCGGTACGGGTCACAGTTCTGTCAGAGATGGGAGTTGATGGGGCTCCTTTTGACAGGAGTCTGCTAGACGTTCCTAGCAGACCCTCACAAAATGTTTGCCAAGTATTTTCCAGAATCTTCCCCCACCATAACTCCGCCCCCTCACTTCAGCAAAGTATCCAAAATATGTGCCCTTTACTCTTATGACAACCACAAATCGAACCTGTCTGGGGTGTCCTGGTGTACATCATACGGACACTATTTTTGTGGCTGGTAGAAAATAATCTAGGTCGTGTGTTGATATAGATATTTTTTGCCAAATGCTTTCTTGCAAATGCGTGCTTCCTTATTTCCTCTCCGATAACCATTTTAATGGCTTAACCTAGCATAACAAAACACAATAGCGAGCTCATTTCTGGGTAGTCTGCATTCCTGTCATCGCAACCGAGGCTTGCCTATCAGCATCATGTTGTCACACCCTGGCATGCTATGAGCCTTTCAAACTTTTGATCATTCAACTAGTCACAGTTCCATAGCAGAAAAAGAAGCTTTGGATTCTAAACTTGTACAGTAATGTGTTGGTAGCGTTCCAGTGGTAAAACTTTAATGGAAAAAAAATTTGTGTGTGTTTGTGATGACCCATTACCCAGCTTCTATCGTATTTATTTTCAGACATTTCATTTCTATGCAATCTAACACTGCAAAATTAATCTAAATGAAGTAATTTTATGGGCATGGCCAAACTGTTTCAATGTAGAGCTTTTATTAATTAATTGATAAAAAAAAAAAAAAAAACACTTTTCAAAAATATAAAGTGACATTCAGTCTAAAGAACTGAACCATTGCGAGCTGGTTTCTCCTTCTTGTCTTGAGCCCCCTCGTTGAGTGGTCGAGACAAATTAACTTGAAATAATCGATAAAATTCATGATTAATCTTGAAACCCTAAATAATGAAAAAATGTAGTATCACTATGACCTTAAAGTTATTTGATTAGAAATTATTGGCAAGGGGCAAGAAAATGTGTGGGGTGATTTTGTATACTTCATGTTTTTATTTGACTTTTGGGACATATTTTTTTCTGAAAGCACATTTGTAACTCCAAATAATTTTTGTGCCACTTTTGCAGCTCCACTGTAATTATTCAGCTTTTCTGGAGCAGTTGTACCCGCAAAGTGGTCTTCAACATTGGATTTGAGGTTTGTTTGTTTTATTTGTTTTATTCATTTTTCCTTTCGGACACATTATTACAACAGGCCACATCGATCACATCATTTGCAACATTAATATCCGAAAAACTGACGGTTTGAAGCCATGGTTTATTAATAACGCATCAGCATCAATTCTTAAGAAATGCATCAGTCATATACATTGATTTTGATAGTCATTGATTCATATCGTTATCCATCAATCCTAGAATTATGTCTGCACACTCTTCGAGGTTCTACAGTAATGGCCCTTCAGATTAGGGCTGCTCAATTATGAAGACAATATAAATCAGGGTTAATTTGGTAATAATTGCAATCGCGATTAGAAATTTTTTTTTGGGGGGGGGGGGTTGTACAGAAAAAAACACAATAATTATGCAAGTTCCTTTTGGACTAAACAATATTTATTAAATTATAGTAGTTGTTTTAAAACATTATTAATCTTTTATCATTTTTTTACGATTACAGTCTTCCCTCGCTATAACGCGGTTCACTTTTCGCGGTCTTGCTGTATCGCGGATTTTTTTTTTTTTTTTTTTTAAGTGCAATTTTGCATATTTTTTTGCAGTAATATACCCATTTTATAAAATTTATGAAGGTTTGAACATTATCAATGATTGAACAAGAGAGAAATGTGAGAACATGTAAATGCCTCAATGAGAAAAGTGTCTAAATTGTGTGGTAGGGGATTTTAGAGCCTTAAAACATTTATAAGAATTGTAAAACATAAAGCTAACTACTTCGCGGATTTCATTTATTGCGGGTATTTTTTGTAACCTAACCCCAGAGGAAAACGAGGGAACACTGTATACCGATTTTGTAATTTTAGAGTGGACGGTAGTAGTTTTTTTAGTAGTTTTTCTGTAATAGTTTTTGATTTTCTTTTGTTTTTGATTTTGTCCATTGAAAGATAAAGATCATTTGTAGTAAATAAAAAAATCATTTCATATCAAAGTAAATAATATTTCCCACATCTGATGATCTCTCCTGACACACTAATGTGTTTGGGAATCATTGATTTACTGTAGGTAGTTGCCTACACGTGTACCCAATATTGTGGCCTGTGAGTGTATAGGCTGTTGACGTTGCTCAGTGAATAATCACTAGACTCACCTTGTGAGCTACTACTATTATACAGTGCAAAGTCCCCAGGTGATCTATTAAAGGAACAGACATGTAATGCAAAGTGAAACCTACTAGAAAACAAGTTGATTTGACACATTTGACACATTTTTAGTGACGCGTTGACATGCACTCCCACACCCACTCTGACGTCTGTAGTTGACGTTCAGGTCCTTCAAAGCGCTCCACCTTAATTCCACCCGCGTCTCAGCGGGCTCGACGGCCGATAAACTTGCTCCACGTTGACGGCGAGGCGACAGAAAGCTCACTTTTCTCTTTTAGTGAGGCCCCGCCTGCCCCAGGGTGACTTTGCACTCCCCTCCCCTCGGGTTAAAAGTGCTTTGACGAGGGTGTAATTGCACACTGCACTGTAATATACAGGCGTTAAGGAAGGATTTAGAGCTCCATTTCGTTTCCGCCCTGCTTGGGACTCACAACTTACCATAGAGGTACGCACTTTCCTTTGCTTTGATTAGTATGCACTCCCAAAATATCAAATATTGACTTACTGTTTAATGTCAACAGACTCCACACTTGATTAACGAAACTCGATCCAACTTCTCTTGCTTACATTATTATAATGCGGTAATTAAGAACAAATATTGAGTAATGAAATTCGCGCCTCATTGACTTGCTTGTGTTATTCATTAGCTCACACATTACAGAGGGTTAGGGTTATTAAGTTGGCTGTCAATTCTCGGGACTTAATTATGAGAGACTGATCAGGAACCTTTTTAGTTGTCTGAGGGCTATACAAAATTTATTATGTGTGTGTGTTGGGGGGGGTAGCTCACTTTATCCTCTTTAAAGGAACATTTTACCATTCATAACTCTCACACACGTGCAACGAAATAAGCTACTGTATAATAAAATTCAAATGATGTAAAACTACTCACCCTTTTGAAGCTATGCCTAACAAGCATTTATTATATTACTTTTTAATAACAGCTCCTTTGAGATTATATTTCTTAATGTCAAATGTTTTCGGGGGGCTCCAGATACTCCACGGGCCATACGTTGCGCACCCCTGTCACAAAGTATGCAAATGTTTGCGTCTAGAGTCTACTGTACTCTAAATGTTTTACTATTTTTCAATAGGCTACATTTAAGTCTGAATGTAAAAACTCGAAATAAGTCATATTTAGTTTTATTATGGGTGTGCTAGGTGCTCATCCCTTTCCCATTAGTGTAGAAACGCTCATTGAAGCTTTACACACATCTTTAAAAAATGCAGAAGCGATCACCAGTGTCACTAATGATGACTCACGTTATTCATATGTTCTACTATGTATTTCTGTGTTTAGCGAGGGTGTGTGTTGGATGGAACGTGGAGGTGTGTTCAATGTGGGCTGGGATCCAGACAAACCAGTTTTAAATAGGCAGCTCTTTTATTCAACACATAACATCTCAGGTGTTACCAGTTTGAGGCATAGGACTCATACAGTAGGAGAGCCATTGAGAAGCCCAGCCCACAGTGACATCTAGTGGCCATCGTACGGTAGTGTGTACTGGATTTACAGTGTTGGTTTTGAAAATGTCGTTCTCTTGTCCTTCTCTTTTCACCACAAAATCCTTATATATTTACTGTATAATAAGATAACATTATTATTATTATTATTATTATTCATAATCATATTTTTTTTAAAGCCAAGAGCGTCCGCACCATGTCTCTGCTGAAAGATAGCAGTTGGATCAGAAAAGACGTGGATGAGTACGAAGCTGTCGAGTGAGTACAGTTATTACCTAACACAAACATGGGAGGGGGGTGAGATGAAGGTACAGATCAGTTTTGGGTGTAACTTTTACGTCTGCCTTCGTTTGTTGTCTTCTTCTTCCACAGCCGAGATGCAAACTATGGCTCAACTGTTCTCAGCCACTACAGATCCACTGATAGTCTCAGCAGGTAAAATGTTACTTTTTCTGTAGGGTAAAAAAAAAAAAGAAAAAAAAGAACACTTCACAACATTTGAAAATACAATATTGTACAGTCTATGCTATTCATTGGATAGTCAAGACGGACGGCGCTAATGTTACTGGAAAACAGCCCAGTGTGAATATACTATAATGGCTCATTTTTGTACACGGTTTGACTTTTTATTCTGTGACAGCAGAACATCCAAAGTTTAACACAATCGATTCTGTGTAGCTGGTTGACTTCCATGATGTTCCAATTCCAAAAGCATTTTAGCATTTTAAATTTCCACTGCATGCAAGTGTAAAAAAATAATAATAACAAGTTGAACCACTGTATAATAATTAAAAAGAACAAGTAAACACTTGGGGAGTGTGAAGCATTTGGATGCTTACCAAGCATCAGTCAAGTTGAGCTTTATTTTGTTTGACTTTTTAGGCATTTTTTTGGAGAAAAAAAAACCCACTAAGGGATAGATTCACTAAGAATGCACTGCGTCCGCTAATAGCACGAAATATTGCACTACGACTGCACCCGCAGTCTGCGCCCAGTTACCCAGATATTCACTATATATTGCTCTAATCATATACCGGCGCAAACACGCCCACAAAACTGACAGCTTGGAGCAAATTTGCACCTGATTTACCACACATGGCAACAGATTTGCGCCAAGAACGTGGTATAGTAACAGTTGCGAGAAAGATGACATTATCAGAAAGCGAGGTTGGACCGAGAGTAAGCGTTTATAGCGCCAAAGTTGTACAGAGCAGAGAGGACGACAACAACGTCATTCATTCATAACGTGCACCATGCGTCTCCATACCATGCACTGCTGTCATGATCATGGTGCGGCAGGTTTATACATGCTTTCCATAAACGTTATTTGCGTCACGCAAACTCTGTGTAGCTATTTGCGCTAGCGTTAGTGAATTAGACGCTGCATATCAATGAGTCTCATTTGCATAGTAGGCATATTTTGCGTTAAATGTATGCAAATTACCTAATTTACATACACGCAAATAACACCGGCGCGCCGTGACGCAATGTGGTGTGCAGCGCACTAATGCTGCATTCGAGGGTGGTCGGAAGTTGCATATATCCTAGTTGTTTTTTTCCAGTTCCGACCTGAAAGCGTTCGAGGCGAACGTAAACAACCAAAATGGCGGATAGTGAAAAGTTCATTTTTATTTTGGTCCTCAAAACTCATTTTGACCTCCAGCAAACTTAACTTGTCGCAATTTTGCTTCATTTATTGTTTTTATCTTATTTCATATTCATTTCATACAGTTCAGTAGTTCATCGTATAATTTCATGCAGGGAGATAGTGGCATACTGTCACGTAAGTTGTGTTACGTGACGTTATATTTCGAATATTTATGAATGAAGAAAGCTATCGAGTTTTATACTCGAGTGAATTGTGTTTTACCATTCACGGCCTGTGGTGTGTGTAGAACGACGTCACTTGTAGTCCGTCGGTGAAGTCGGTGTCTTTCTTTTTTTCCGACTTCGCAAGTGAAATTTCCGGGTTCAAGGTGGCGTTCTCGTACACACTTCCTGGTTTGAACTTGGGAAAGTCCGAGTTCCGACTATCCTCGAATGCAGCATTGGTGACAGATTTCCCCATCTGCGCTTGTTTAGTGAAATAGGCGCTCCCGGATTGCTCCATTTTTACCGGTAAGCACCACGCAAACCTTTAGTGAATCTACCCCTGAGTTTTCCATGTTGAAGGTTCTACTGTATAAAAATGTCATAATAATGACAATAATAATGGACATGTCACCATGTATGTGGAATGTTGTTGTGGTGTGACTTGCTTTTATCAGTTAGTTATTTCTTTTTTTTTCTGCCATCGTGTGGGACTTTAAACTTCAATTAGTGGCTGATTTTTATTTAATTTCGGACTAAAGTATTATTTATTTCTTTTTATTTTATTTATTTTATTTTTTTGCGTGTTGCCTACAGCCCTGTGACAGACAAAACACAAATGACCAGGTCATCATCTGTACAGTCTCTCAGCAAGAGGTAAAAATCTGGTTCAGCAGGTTGTCATTTTTTAGCATTTTCAGGCGTTTGCAGGGATTTTGTTGCTATTTCATTAACATGCCAGGACCACAGAAAGAGGAAATGGCATTTGACCAACATACTGTAGAGCCCACTAACACTACTGTAAATAATGAATTAAATCAGCCAAACTAACAATGTGAAATTGTAGTGCAAGGATGTCGATATGAACCACTGATTGTCATTTCTATTGTCATAGATTCAGCGGAAGTCAGGATGAGCTGCCATCCAGGTTTGTGTCAAATTTGTTTCAAAAAATGTTCACGAAAAGTGCCGTAAGGCCTTTAATTTATTACTTTTCTGCCTTACACACGCAGTTCTTACTCCAAGTCCCGAGTCACCTACACTCAGAGGTAGATTTTCCTAAAAAGAAAAAAAAAAGAAATATCAAGCAAGTTGACTTTGCAAGAAGTAAAGCGGCTGCAAATATTAAAATTTACAGCACATATTGTAATTTCCAGCCCTTTATGCAAATTATAAGTGTTAATGTGTCTCCGCCAGCTCGCCCTCCTACAGGAGAACCGATGAACCGGATTCAAGGTGCGCCAGCAACAGTCATTCATGCATCCAAACTAGGAAAAAAAAAAACACGAGAAAATATGTTTTTGCTAGGGGTGTGCTCAAAAAATCGATATGGCAATATATCGTTGCGGGCCTCATTACAATACACATATCGATACGCAGGCGTCAGAATCGATATTGCTCGTTAACTTTAAATATGCAGTTAACGTTTGCCGTTGCAGCTTGCATTGTACCTAAAAAAATGTTTTTAAAAGAGCAGCGTCTTTGAAGTTAATTGCCTTCAATTAATGCAAAAATAGCTCACCAGTGATTGGACACTGTCTTGCTAAGAAAAATGAAAGCAAAGGAAGAATATCAATTTACTTCTAAACTTAACATGCCATGTGTCTTACTCTTAATGTACCAATTTTCGTATATTTTGTTGAAAAAAGAAATAGAATGTGTTACATGAAAAAAAAATGTTGTTTTTATTTCCCCAAATATTTCAAATAAGTACATTTTAGAGGTGTAATTTTAATACTTTGATATTTTTGCTCATATCTGCTTATGCTTCTTAATACATTTTCCCGGTGTGTCTGTGAAAGCTACTCCTTGCTCTGCAGTGCGTGCACATTTAAGAGCTGCTAACAAAAATATTGTTGTCAGTCAGTATAACAAACATATCGTTTAGGTATACATGACTGTTACTATAAAATAACATGTATCGCGATACGTATCGTATCGTGACCCCTGTATCGTGATACGTATCGTATCGTGAGGTTGGCGGCAAGCCCTAGTTTTTTCTACTTGTATTCTGTCTTCAGCACCACCACCACCACAGTAAGCAAGGATGGTAAAATCACCGAAACCACGGTCACCACCAGCCAAGGTGTTAGGTAGAGAGTGCCCCGTCATGTCATTGGATTGTTGTTTGTCAGATTATAACAAAACTGTTGTGTTTTTATTTGCAGAACAAGTCCTACCAGGACATTCAGCGAGCGAGTGCACTCCTTCAGCAAAGGGTAAAAGCTATTTAAAAGAATGACAAATATGTGGTGCATCAAAAAACATTTCACTGGGTGAGAACGCAGTCGAATTCCGGCCAATTGGAAGCTGCTTCCCTCATTCCCTTTAAATTCAAAGTAGAATGAGATCCAATGTATTTAAAAGGAACTGCAAGAAGATCTCTACTTGCAGTTGATGTACAGTTGGCCTCAGTCTCTGGATGGGAACTTGGAGGCCGTCTTCAACCCCCGTCTGCGATGCAAAAAAAAGGTCACAATATTGTAAAAAAAAAAAAAAGAGCTCATATAAAAACAAAAAACACACACACACAATAAATATCATGCTTTTGTACATTAAAGCAATGAAAAATATAAAAAATATAAATATTATATATAAAAATATATATAACTGTAATATATATAAAAAATATTGATGCACTTATGCTAATGCACGCACACAGTGAGTTCCTACGCATATTGACTCGGTTCACATGCATATTCATCTAACCATTAGTGTGGATTTTAAACATAGAAGGGCCAAAACATGCCTTGTGAAAATTAAACTGCATTAAAAAAATAGCCACCAAGGGGTGCTAGAACTGCACAAATGGAAATCAATCTGACTTTTTAACAGATGTGCTGCTTATAATATTGTGACATGACAATGACGATATATTGTGGGAGTTTTAATATCGCGATATCACGATATTACCGTTATCATTACATCCCTACTGGTTAGATATATTTAGAACAGGCTTGCAGGCTACTCACGTGGTCATTAGTGCACTTGGGTACCACATCAGTGACCTCTAGAGTCCTGTATAATATTTGTTGCCTTAGTTTAGCAATTTTCCCCATAAAACTGATTAATTAAATCTATTCATTCTTTTTTTTTTTTTTTTTTTACTGTTGATTTCAATAACACATTTTCTCACGTATTTGGGAGATTGTCATATGGTCCAATGAGACCAAGGTTGAACTATTGAGCTATAATTCCAAAAGATATATCTGCTGACTAGTACATCCTTCTCACAGTTCATGGGTCATATAGGTTTTAATGTGGGCTCTTCATGGAGTTTGCATGTTCCTGCTGTGAATGTGTGGGTTTTCTCTGGTTTCTTCCCACATTCGTAAAAGATGCATGGTAGATTAATTGAAGACTCAAAATCTAGGATGGCAACTTAAAGGCTTGGGGGAACCACAATTTGTCATCAGTGCTTCTCATGGGCCACATTCTGTAGGACCACATACTTTCGAACAAGATGCTTGACAAAAATGCTCTTTTAGATATGGACAAAATACATGCATATGTGTAATATGTGTGTTCTTAATGTATATCATTTGTCATATTACCTTTCTCTATGCATATATAAAAAATTCACTATCCTAACTCAACAACAAAGGGTTTGACGCAAACAACAAAATAAGCACATACTGTTTTGTTTTGTTGTTGTTTTACCAGTGCCTAAAATTACCATTCAAGGATGGCACAAAACTGCTGAACATCAAACCAGCTAGTGCAAGAATTCATTTTATACATTTTTTTTCTCACAAAAATACACTCACTCAAAATATTAATATTATTTAGGCACTGTTTGTCCAACGGAGCCATGTCTGCCATGTAGTGGTGAATGGTGCATGTACAACTTAAAACTACAGACGATGCACATTTTCAGTTTGGCACCCACAAATTTGCATTTTAACAGATTTCTTTTTTGGTTTATATTATTTATATTTTGTTATTTTCTGCCCCCCAACTCCACCTCCATCCATCCATCCATTTTCTTGACCGCTTAATCGTCACAAGGGTTGCGGGGGGTGCTGGAGCCTATCTCAGCTGTCTTTGGGCAGTAGGCGGGGTACACCCTGGACTGGTGGCCAGCCAATTGCAGGGCACACAGAGACGAACAACCACTTGCACTTGCAAGCACACCTAGGGACAATTCAGAGCGCCCAATTAACCTGCCAAGTGCCGCGCATGTCTTTGGAATTTTTGTGGGAGGAGACCGGAACACCCGGAGAAGACCCACGGAGGCACAGGGAGAACATGCAAACTCCACCTAGGAAGGCCGGAGCCTGGACTCGGACCCGATTTCTCAGTACCCCACCCCCATTTACACCCAATTTGTTGTGTTGTGGAAAACGTGTATTGAGTGTTCATCAGCATTTTTTTTTTAAGATTTGTTTTCAATTTATTTTATTTTATTTGATTGTAAATTAATGAGGGGGCTAGCTGCCAGTTGCCAATCCCTGCTCTAAAATATCTTTAGGTGTGACAGTGAGGGAGGTGGTTGTCACAGTATATAACCATTAGCTCCCTTTCTATTGCTTTAATGGCATGAAATGGCAAAAAGATTTTGTATTTTTGTATGTCCTCAGTGCTGAGGACAAACTTTATGATTCGCTCATCCCCAATACTATCAGAGATGACATTGGAGACAGGTGAGACATTCATCCACTAGTCACATTGAATACATTGATTTTTATTTGTTAAAAGTAGTGACAAACTGAGTAAAAATGCCATTATTTTCCCTGCAGTAGAACAAGTCTCTCCAGCAGCGAGACTAGGACTGTGACAAGAAGCATTAATGGGTAAGTCTTACATTTAATCAGTGAAATAAATGATAAACTGGACTGTATACATGAGTCATGTATGTGAATGTTTTCATGTGTTCACAGGGCTGAAAATGAGCTGTATGACACCCTGCTGCCAAAGAACATCTCCTCCACTCAGTCTTCATCTTACAGGTAAGATAAAATCCATGGTTGTGCGACGAGCTCACATCCCATAATGGACACGACTCGTTCACATTGTTCTTGTGAATGAAGTTGAGTTGAGTTGAGTTGAGTTGAGTTGAGTCTTTGTGTCAGCACCTCGAGCGTGACAAAGAGAGAGTTAGTGACGATGGAGAGCATAGTGCCGCTAACTTCTTCGTCCTCCCTGCGCTCCACCAGGTAAACATGCATGCATGGAGAATGCAATGTACTTATTTATTGTATTTTTGTATTACTATTTTTTAGGACTTTAGCCATTATATTTGATACAGTACATGAAGTTTAATAAATTTGAGTACTTGTGCTCTTTACAACACATTGAAATTCCGTCAACTTACTTTACACCAATAAATGACGATACCATACTTTCCTCTTATGCAGCCGCTCTTACACTGATGAAATTCCCAGCGCCCGTGTCACCTCTTACACTGTCAGCAGCCTGCCCGGGTACACACACTCACACTCACACACATACACACTTTTTTATTTGTTCACTAACGTGCTGCTGTATGTATGTCTGTGCACTCAGTGACGAATATGGCAGCAAAAGCGGCAGCTACTACTACACTTCCTCCTCCACCTCATCCAAGCCCACCTATGAATACAATAGTATCAGTGGCCCCACTGAATACACCTCCACTACATACAGGAGGTACATGATTGTGGTATAAACTTGATTTTTTTTTTTTCTAAAATGAGAAAAAATTCTAATGTTACTCTTACAGCAGCAGCAACATGCCCATGTCGTCATCCGTCAAGACCGTCTACTCCAGCTCTGATAGGTTAGAAAAGTGCTTCAGCTTTAGATTTCAATGCTTTTCATGCATTAAAATTGACTTCAGTAGTGCTTGCATACTGTATATCACATATCATATTGTCAAAAATGTAGGTCAACCCTTGATAGGGACCTTTGCACCTACTGCCATAAGCCCTGCAATGGTGATGCCAAGATGATCCTTGATGACATGAAGATAAGCTGCCATGCGTTCTGCTTCAAGGTGAGGTTTTTTATTTGTTTTTGTTTTTTTTTACTCAAAATACAGTTCCATGGGAGACGAGAGGGGTAAAATTTATTACCTTTATTTTAACAACTTTTTAAATATTTCAGCTACTTAAAGCTCGAGGCAATTAACTCATTTGCTCCCAAAAACATATAAATACATTCTATTTTAAATATTACCAGTGTCCCAAAGACGGATTTATACGTGTTTTGTTTATGCAACAGCATACAGAAGGCTTTGATGCAGCCTTTAAACTGAAGAGAACGGTTGAAGCAATGGTTGTTATTGCAAAAATGACCAGCAGGTGGAAACAGTATAAGAGATCAACCATGGCCATGGGAAAACAAGTTGTTTTCCCCACAGTTTTAAACAGATTTGTGAATAATGGTGAAACTTAGTTATATTCTAATTCTAATTGTTGCAAAACGGAAACAGATACAAATATACTTTTTTTCTGATGAAAGAAGAGATTCAATATTTCTTTTGGTAGGTTCCATTTTTATAGCAGTAGTACACAATATTCTGTGGCGCCTTGCAATATCAGTCAAAATCCAGTAAAAGGGGGCTGCTTCAGTGAAAATGGCTGTGAGTGAATGAGATAAGGACTGAAAGGATTAATTGAATAGTTTTCTTTCAAAAACAACTGAATGCAAAATCTCTGCCTCAAAGCTTCACATTTTTCCACACAGACTAATGTTACTTCATAATTATGCACCACTCCACATAGGCTTCACTTCACATAGTTGTTCTCCCACATCCCTCACCAGACCAGACCTCCAACTTTTTGTATTTCAATTAAACATGGAAAACTGATGTGTGTCCTTTCAATGCAGTGTGAGGTGTGCAATGGCACGCTGGGCCACCTAAAAGCGGGTGACTGCATGTGGGTGTACAACCACATGGTGCACTGCGAGAACTGCTTTGATGTGACTAGAGGTAAGAAACACATCTCAAAGCTTTTAAATACAAAGGAAAGGCAGATGAGTAAGAAATAAAATATATGTTTCATCCCCGCAGAGAAATGGCGTCACTGATTTGGCACCTCAACTACAACGGTGAAAAAAAAAAGCAAGTAATTAAATACATAAATAAAAATTTATAGGGGGTTGGCCATAAGGGTTCTGCTGCATTTATGTTTGTATCAATTCAGGTGTTTTGGGATGATCATGAAGGATGGACAAGTCTGTGTAGCACATATTAAAGCAGACCGTTTCAATGGATAATATATTCAATATGTTATTTCTAATATTCTCTGATGGTTTTTAAGGGACTCTTTGTTTGTGATGTGATAACAATACTGTGATGTGGATGGCCGGGGTTGTTATTCCTTGTGTGCAATAAAAGCAGTCACTGTATTGATATAAGGCTATTGTGTCATTGTCATTCTTATAGTAAGTCCTCCATAGTTATAAACAAATACAAAACAAGCATTTTGCCCTTACGGGGATTAAAAAAAAACAGGTAAGAGTAAGAAACCAAACGACTTATATAGAGCATAACTGGCAAAAGGTGCTGCCTTGTGTCTTTGAAGATGTAGAGAAAGCCTTAACTGCATGAGGAAATCTATAGTGGCAGAAAAATATGTTAGAATAGTCTAGACATGTAGGAGGACAGCAGAATACCGTATTTTCCGCACTATAAGGCGCACCTAAAAGCCTTCAATATTTTCAAAAGCCGACCATGCGCCTTATAATCCAGTGCGCCTTATATATGGATCGATATTGAGCTGCAACAGGTCCGCTGTCAAGACGCTATCGGTGACCCTGCACGATCGGTGACGCGCATGTGCAGAAGATCCCGCCATCTTGGATCGCTAGCTAATACTGATACTTTACCTCAGAGAAAATAATAAAACAGCTGTTTATTCATTTTGGGAGTGAATGGAGTTATCAGAAAGCTGGTTTGTAATCTATTAATAAAGTTTGACTGACCTATCTTACTGTTTTGTTGACAGTCCCTTTAGCGCAGCACCATCTAATGGATGCATAACGTAACCCCAGCCTCTACTATAGCGCCTTATATATGGAAAAAGTTTTAAAATATGTCATTCATTGAAGATGCGCCTTATGATGCGGTGCGCCTTATAGTGCGGAAAATACGGTAGCTGTCAGGTGTGTCTGACAGAGAAGTATAGAAATAGAATAATCTTTTTTGTCATATCACAGCAGAAGTGGGACTGCACCAGGGATCAATCAGATCCGCTTTGCAATAATGATGACATATGAGGTTAGACTGGAATCCCCATGGACGATGATGTTTGCAGTTGAAATTGTGATAGACATTAACATTATAAATATTAAAAAATCCAGTGATGTGCTAGAGCATACACCTTAGTTGAACATGTCCCTATTGGGCCAATTATTTTTTTTAGTCTTTTGTAGTAGTTCCATCATTTTTGTCCAGGCCTTTTCATGAGTTTGTTTGATTTTTAAACAATTATGTTCAACCACAATTCAAAAGCAATGTCTGATTTTCATTGGCTCATTTTCAATAAATGTTATTTATTTGTGTGACCACTGTTGGTTATTCTTTCATTAAGAGAGGGCTTAACCACATTTTTGCCCATGTGAGGAAATATGCAAGGGTCAGTTTTTACAAATAAGGACCTCCGCTCTAATAGCCTCTATTAGACGCCTCCGGAGTTGAATATAAAAGAGACCTTCAGCCATATATGATGAAATATTGCAGTTTTCCAAAATGTGTATGTACATAGAAATCTGAATAAAATTTATTGGCCAAGTATATAAAAACAATTTGTCTTCTGTCGCAACCAGTCCAAACTGAATGAAAAGCCTGGCGTTTTGCTTTACCTACACAACTTTTTTCCAAAATTGTGTGTTGGTATATTTGTAGCAAATAGCAAACACCAATCAGTTTTAGCACTTATTTGAGGAGATCTTAGTAAAAATACAACAGAAAAAGTGCACACATGAGGTTTATTGTCTAACATGCGATGTTTAGTCTCTCCTTGAAAATGCCCACCCCACATAGAAAAAGAAAAAGAAAAAAAAGAAACACTTCCTGGCCATGCGGTGTCCAGGAAGCTGCTGACCAATCAGAAAACAGCTTGTAAGTCATGCCAGCATCAGCATCCTTCGCGCATGTGTGTGATTGTGTGTGAGTGTGAGTGAATGCGTGTGCATGTGCGTGTGTGTTGCGTGTTCAAACCGTGTACGTGGGCAGCCTCCATTCGAATTAAACCAGAAAGGAATCTATTTAGTGTCAAGAGCTTGACGCGAACGTGGCCGTCTCTCCATGTGCTGGTCGGAGGCAAATGGACGCCGAGGTGCTTCTGGGCCCCCCCGTGATGGCGGACGTGAACGGCAACAATAAACTGGCCAACGCCGAGTTGGAGGTGCTCAAGCTGCAAGAGCTCGTCCGCAAGCTGGAGAAGCAAAACGAGCAGCTGCGGAGCAGGGCCAACGCGGTAAACAATTGTCCCGTCGCCTCCCGCCATCACCATCTCCACAACAACCACCTCCATCTCCAGACGGGCTCGCCGGCCGCTTGTCTGCCCCCAGCCAAGGAGCCTTTCCCGGCTAAGTGGGAGAGCCAAAGCCCTCGGGAGCCCTTCGCCTATTTTCAACCCAGCTCGTCGTCTATCGATGCCGCCGAGGAGGAGGAGGACGACGGGGTTGTGGAGGAGGATGAGGAGGAGGATGGAGGCACGACGGTTCTGGATGAGGTTGACGTGTTGGACCTTAGCATCGTCCTCACTGTCTCGGAACCGGATAGCTGGTAATACTCTTTTTAAATACTATTAGTTATAAGATCATATCTTGTATTTTCATACTTTTGATTTGCAGAATGCAAAATTGATGTTTTTTTTTCCTCCCTCAAATTGAAGTTAAAGATTGCCTAAATGCAAAAAGGCCTTGTGTTAGGCCTACATCACTATATTAATCAGATATTTATCCATCTGTGAGACGTATAGAACTGTTACATTGCCTGCCCTACACATAATTTTTTCTTGTAATCAATCGCCTACATTTTGCTCCAAAGATTATTTACAGTGGTAGATTTTGTACCATCATTAACATGAGTGATTAGACAAAATATATTCATTTCATTTTTTTAATTGAGATTCAAATAAAAATATCATCAGAATAGCAATATCATGACGAGGGAAAAAAAAATGCAAAAATTGCCAGAGTATGTTTATTTATGAGCCCGTGTGTGTGTATATTATGTTGTAATGTCATTTGTGGGTTGAACTGTTTACATCAAATGCATTTGCACAAGTCCCCCATAATAAATGCCTTGTCTGCAGTTGCAGTGAATCCACCCAGCCAAGGAGGTTATAAAAGGGACCCCACAACACTAAATGGCTAACTTACCCCAGATAGATACCTGGTGGGTTAGAAAAATATTACCTTCTGCCACGATATGAAGAATTTCGTTACTATTCCAATTGTCTCTGTGTATTTTATTAAACAAATACCTCCTCTTCATTGAACCCAATACTCTTAATAGTTGCCTGATACGCTCAGCCGTTGAGTATAAAAGATAGGTCCTGTCTTGTCACTATGTTAGGAAATGTGGTAGTCTTCCGAAACATGCTTCTACTGTATATTACATTAAGTCAACACTCCCCCTGATTAAACACCTTACCCCTATTACATGATTTTTATTTGCATTTAAGTTAACAAACACCACCGGCATCTATATGATTAGATATTGTACTTTAAAATGTTTTTGTAAAAACGAATGCCTTACCCCTAATAGATTATTCCCCTCTGTAGTTCAGTCAATAAACACCTACAGGATATAAATAAATACAGTATGTAATCATTAAAGTCAGTTTTTGCAAATTAAGCACTTTTCCCTAATGGACGCCTTACCTCTAATAGACGGTTGGTGCATTTAGAAATAGAGTATAAGAGATCAGCATTATTCCAAAATGGGTTTGTACAAAACACCGTATAGCTGATTGATAGGCTGCAGTTGAATAAACACTTTTGACACTTAGAATATATGAGGAAAAATGTTGGAGTAAAAGTGAAGGCCTCCACACAAATATTCACATATTTCAGGATACATGTTATTCTAAAAGTATATTGAAAGGCATTCTCCTTAATAAATGTATGTAAATTAATAAATAAGGATCTGGTTTAATATATACGGAAATATGTATTTCTCAGTTGATGGGCGCTTGAACTCTGCTGCGAACCAAAACAGCAGCCCCTATGAAGCATGTATACAGTTTCTCCGATGAATTTAACTGTGGATGATAAACAAATTCTCTGCCAAGAATGAAAGATGAAGCTGTGCATTGTGGGGAGGGTGTTGCGTTGAGTGCACTTTTTTTTCTCCGAAGACTTAAGAGATCCTTGCCAGTGTATACACTTTCAGGCATGAGAGCAACGTTATGGGTTTGAAAGCAGGCCAGTATTTCGCATCTGCGATGACAACGCCAACTGCTGCTCATGTGTGACGTGATGATGTGGAAAGTGGAGCACACGGATGAATGCAGCCATGACAGGAGGCAACATTGGGCCGCTTGCCTCGCCGACATCCTCCATTTAGAAGACAAGCAATGGCCCCGTGTAGGCGTTTAACTGTGACCTAGATGCTAATAAAATGGGTCGGCATCAGTTGAGATGCACTCTCATTGAACTCTGTGAATTTGTATATAGTCAGATCAGGATATTTGTATTGGTGAAATGGTGGCCCACGCTCACACACCGTAGCTCAATTCATCCATCCATCCATTTTCTTGACCGCTTATTCCTCACTAGGGTCGCGGGGGTGCTGGAGCCTATCTCAGCTGGCTTTGGGCAGTAGGCGGGGTACACCCTGGACTGTTTGCCAGCCAATCGCAGCCTCAATTCATCGCCACGTTAACAAATAAGATGCCGCCATTTTCCTCTCAGGTACATGTAATTAACGTTTTCTATGACTGATGTCAGGCCATGAACAGAAGTGGCATTTGTAACGCTGACAATTACAGTGCAGGGGAAAATACACAAGTGAGTAATGTCAACAAAAATGATCAGTGACCCTTTATTGAGTGGTGGTCAAAATAATTTAATTCAATATATTCGATTGAATATGGAGTATTTTTTCATTGTATACTGTATATTTTTTTATTAAATGGAAAATCAACCTTAAACATTTCTTGACAATATGTTATATATATGACCTCACTAGTCTAAACATGACATTCTGATTAATATTACATTTGTGGAATAAGAGTTATGAACCAAAATCCAGCAGTTTTTATCCATCTTAGGGGGCGGCCGTTTTGCCATTTGCTGTCAACTGAAGATGACATCACAGTTGCTCAGGTCTCAGGTAACAACCAATCACAGGTCAGCTTCAGAAAACAGGAGCTGTGATTGGTTGTTGGCAAAATGGCCACCTCCTGATACTTGTAAAAACTGCTGTGTTTTGTTGCCTAACTCATATTCCACTGACACAATAATAAACAGAATACCATATTTAGACTAGTGGGGCTGCATAGAACATATCATTGTCAATAATTATTTTTTGTGTGTGTGTTGACTTCCCCTTTAATAAGTCTTTATTTGAAGCAGTCCCCTCGAAAAAAAAAAAAACACTTTGAATTTGAGTAAATAAATGCCCCAGGCCCCTACATAAGCAAATATGGTTTTATAATGAAAATGCAATTTTTTTTTTTACTAGTAAATTCTCCCTGCCTCCAAATAAACAAACTACCCCGATAGATACCTGGTCCTATCAGGAGTTAGTAAATAATATGGACACCACATGAACAAATACAAATACACTTTTATTATTTTAATTATACAAATAAATGTGCCTAATGAACACTTTATCCATATTAGAGTTAGACATTTGATTCCATCAGCAGTTGAGTAAATGATCATTATTATTATTATTATTATTATTATTATTATTAGTAGTAGTAGTAGTAGTAGTAGTAGTAGTAGTAGTAGTAGTAGTAGTAGTAGTAGTAGTAGTATATTAGTTTCTCCGCAACCCTTGTGAGGAATTGGCGGTCAAGAAAATAGATGGATGGATGGATGCAAGCTTGCGAGGGTGCCTGCATGCGTGAGTGTTGTTTTTTCGGCAGGCTTCGTTCAGTGTTGCAAAATGTTGCAAACACATTTGTCAGATGCTCTCAAACCCCCTTTATACTACTATTTTTTTCTTGTTGAAGAGTACCGTAATTTTGAACACTTGCAATGTGTGCGCACCCTCGCAAGCCTGCACTGCTCAGTGAGATGCTGGCTTTAATTGACGCTCGGTTCTCAATAAAGACCTTTTGACACTTTATGAGCATTTTAGGTTTTCAAATGCTTTATTGAAATTGCATGGACTAAATAGCAATAGATTTGCCATATAAAGATAATAAGATGTGTAATTTATTATTACGATGTCTTACTTTATAGATCTGTTTTAGGAAATGGCACCTCAAGACAATGAATCAGTTGATGGACATTAATAAGCCACACGGGAGGATGACCCCATAAAAGCTCCCTGCCATTTATATGCTGTTTAAAAGGTGGCCCTGTAAAAGGCGCTGACATTTCAAGCAACAGTGAGAGACATTGTCAGTGTCAGCAATAAAACTGCTGCTTGTGTGTGTGTGTCAGGCTTTATGTGAGCACCAAAGCCAAACTGCGCAGCGGAGATGGTGACAGCGGTCTCAGCCCTCTCCAGTGGTGCAGGCAGGTCCTGGACCACCCGGGACCAGAAGTGGAGCTGGCAAGGATGACGCTGTGCCACAGATTGGACCAAGGTAACCTGCACGAGCACCGCCCGACCCCTTGGATTAGCAGCCACATGTGGACAGCTGTCCCTCTGGCTGTGGACATGTGATGTTAAGCTGTGACACATGTTGCTCCGCATCCTACACGTGCGCCAACAAACACCTTGTAACACTGAACATGAAATCTAATAAAGATTATTTGCTCTGTAGTTGTCAGTGATGAACAAATCAGTTCTGTACTGTATAGCCTGTAAATTGCAACCTCCCCTCTAATAATTAAACGCCCAGGCCACAGTAAAAGGAAAATAGGCTTTATTACAGAAATTAATTTAAACATCAATGCATGCCCTTAATAAATGGCTGTGAGTTAATAAACAACCAGATCATTATTTGTGAAAATTTGACGCAGTGGTGCCATGAATTCCGAGTTGAATTCATTCCATGACTATATTCATAACGCTAAACTTTGTTTTTTTTTAATCATAAAAATAGCACTCTATGATATTGTATCTTACACTCTTAAAATTTATAGGTTAAAAGTAACCCAACTGTGTGAAATAGCTAACCCAGTGTTGGGTCCAAAAGAGACCACTTGTACAACTAAGCTATGTTGTCTCTGCAGTTGAAAAAATAAATACTTATGCACTGAAGTAAAAGTAAACAACAAATAACACATTGCAGCCTGTCTCTTGGTATCCCTTTCAAGCTCTCCGAGAGGCACAAGCAAAGCCTCTGGATTCGGATTAAATTTAAATTGACCAATAATGCTTCATAAACCTAATGAAATTGAACTATTAATACATAAATATACATTTAAGTAGGTCTGATTGTGTTTTGGGTTTCAACCAACATACATATGCAATCCCTGCTTATCCTACGATCCCTCCAAAAAAAAAAAAAATCTAGTAATCTGTTTTCGTAATCTAATGCTCATCTCAATGCATGTACGACATCAAAAGTGGTATGTCGGCCGAAGATTAATATTTGGGCTGACTGCTGACAGTATAATCAATCTGCCGTGCTACTGCTGACGACCCCTCTCACTGTGTTTGTGTGTCCAGCCAAGCGGTGGCGAGGCGTCTCCACCGTCCGACCGTACAGCTGCATAGATGGGATGTCCACACTCAGCTGCCCCGTCCTGCCTTACTCCAAACCTCCTGCAGTATCCGAGGCCACAGGTAACAAAACCAGTTGGGTCAACAAAGGACAAACCCAACTTTTTGGGTTATTTGTTGGTTTAACTCAAAAAGTTGGGCCAAATAAATAATAACCCACTAAACAATCCCAAAATTGTTTTGTTTGAAGTGTTTTGTGGGTTATCCATTTGACACAACTTTTGTGGTGAAATTGGTTTCACTCCCTTCTTGACCCAATTTAGGTTATGTTTGACCCAGTGTTTTTTTTTTATGTTTTAAAACTACAACAGCTTGAAAAGAATTGAGAAAAATAACAAAATTTCTTACATACACACAATGTAAACACAAAGTAATATGCTTTGAACGCCTCCTAACCCTACACAAACACAGCTAACCCGATGTTCCCCTGGGGCACAGCAGTGGACGTCTGGGAAGGCAAAGCAGCTTGGAAAAAAATAAGAAAATCATTCATGTGCTCTTTTTAATGCACAATCACTATGTCAACACATAACATGCGCTAACATTGCCTATCTATTACTGAATGCTTCCCTTCTAAGGCTGTTTGAATTTTTGAAAGCACTATATAAATAAAGATGACTTGACTTGACTTGACTTGACTTGACTTGACTTGACTTGGATGTACCAGAAGACTTTAGGGAAGGTGCAGCAGCTTGGGAAAAAAAATACTTAGCTACCAAATACCTTGAAATGTATTTGCCAATACGTTTGAATGTACTTGTAGGCTAAATGCAAAAAATAAATAAATAAATAAATCCCATAATGCCACAGTGTATTGAATTGTGCTTGCGAAAGTAAAAAAAAAAAAAAAAAAAAAAAAAAAAAGTAGCATTTCGTCCACAATAGACCAGTACGTTCATAAATTAAGTAAGTAAATATTGTTTACTCAGAATTTTATTTTTTTTTTGTCTGAAGTGGATGATCTGTTTGGCATTTTTTACATAAAAATTATGAATAAACAATGTTTATTTGCTTAATTTATGAACTTATTATTATAATGTAGGCCAAATGCTAAACAAATTGAGCAATCCATTGACTTTTTTTTTTATTTATTTTTTTACTTGCACCATGGCATTATGGGGAAAAAAAAGGTTTTTAGCATTTCGCCTAAAAGTACATTTAAACATACTTGCAAATACGTTTGAAGAATATTTGCAAGTATTTTTGAACGTATTTGCTACTCAAAAATGTTTACTCCACAATGGCAGTTCAACGCTTCCGGAGACAGCAACCTTATTTGAGAGTGATTCAACAACGCATCTGCTGGTCACAACAGAGTAGTGCACTCTATTTTTCCTAAGTGAGCAGCTTAGATGGGCAGAAAAAGAGATTGAGAGCTCAAACATGGCTAATATGAAAATTGAATTTCATCCACATTTTCATGTTATATTTTGCACGTATAAGGTGGCGTGCCAGCGCACTTTGGATTTGCATGTTATCCTCAGTGGGATTAAAATCTCTGTTATCCTTTTCCCCTCCAAGCTCTGCCGCCGTCTCCGTCATCGTCCGGCCCCGCCCTCCCACTCAGGCCCAGCCTCAGCCTTGACAGGGCCCCCACCTTCCTGTCCAACTCCACCCTGCACCGTAAGACATTCAACTATATGCACATCTTACATGTATCGTTGTGCCAAAATAAATATATTGTTAGCCGAAGCTTATTTGTGCATCCAACAAAATTCGATGCAGCTCCGCTTACCTTTAGTTTAGTGCAGGATGGCTCGCTTGCAGTCATATTTTCAGAAACAGGCAGATAACAAGACTTCCTTGGTTATATAATTTCTGACTTGATGATGGGCAGACCCAACTATTTGCATACAATCAATTAAAACGTCAGTGGTCTATAATTAATTACATCATTGTCCTATGGATTATTTGTATGATTTCTGATAGGAAAAAATGACATGACAAGCTATACCTCTGGTGCGTTTTAGATGTTGGCCGGCGGCACGCAGCCATCAGCCCTCAGTCTTCCCTGGACAGCGAGGCAGGCATTTCGGAGCTGGAGGATGACTCCATCTCTATGGGGTACAAACTCCAGGACATGACAGACGTGGAGGTCATGGCCCGTCTTCAGGAGGAGAGTGAGTCAACTTTTCACACTGAAAGTCATCCCAAAATTGTACTTGTATTAAAATAAAATGTTAAAAATTCCTCCTACTAGGTCTGCGTCAAGACTATGCGTCTACCTCAGCGACAGTCAGTCGTCGCTGCTCCAGCTTCTCTCTGAACTCGCTCCGGCGTAGCGACGTGGATTTGGAGGAGGACGACGAGGAGGACGAGGATGAGGGTTACGACCAGCTCCCTCCTCCCCAACCTCGACTCTTCCGCACGGGCTCCGTGCAGCGAGGCGGCCTGCCTCACTCGCACACCTTCTCTAGCTTCAGAGACTGCAGGCGCAGCTCCACCGCCTCGACCTTCTCGCTCGGGGGGCTGGCACCCTACACAGGGGCCGCGAGCCTGAGCGGGGAAACACAGACGGCGTACAGGAACAATGCAGGTCGGTTTGCTCTTCACAGAAAAAACCCTTATGTGGCAAGTAAACATTTTTTGGTCACTTAAACTCTACTTTGCGGAAATTCACTTATTGCTGGGGCGCTTGGAATGTATCACGTGTCATATTTGCATATGTTGTTTTGTCTTAGCTTAGCTATGTTTTGTTTGGGTAAGATTTTGGTCATTTAATTTTAACTTATCTTAGCATATAACAGAGCTAAGTATCCTAGCATACTTTAGCTTACGTTGTTTTGTTTTGTTTTGCCATGGTTGTATAGACATTAGGCTGCGGAGGAGCATGCCCAACCTGATGCGAGCACCCAGCATGCCAAGTGTTCCCAGTATCCCGAGTGTTCCCAGTATGCAATGCCTGACGTCCCCAGTCAACCCCTCATCCCATGGCCCCTCCTCCCTGCCAACCATGTCCTCCCTGCGCAGCAGCCTCAGCTTTGACTCATCAAGCAGCCTCGCACGCCTCCAGTCCTCCAGTAAGACCCTACTAGCTCCTGTATGTGCGTTCATGTGTGACGTGACGCCCAATTTACGACCACATCCATGGTTAAGGCTTCTTATCCTAGTGTATCTTATGCTAGCTTTGCTTACTTCAGCTCAACTTTTGTTTTCTTAGCATATGTTATTTTAGAAAATACTAGCTTATTTTATCTGAGATAAAAGTGTCTTGATTTAGTTTGGCCTAACCTAATAGCCCTTGTGCGAAAAAAAAAAAATGCCCCTCTCGTGGTATTTCAGTCAAGAATTGGCACCCTCTTTGAAGTGTGATAACTAAGTCATTTATGAATTTTTTTTTTTTACTTTGACCACTCAAAATGTTCAGTGGCATCAGATCTATCCATACATATATAGTTTTATGTGTTTATTTATTTAGCAGTGGGCAATGAGCAAAACTAACTATGTATTTGAATCACATTTTGTCATAATAGTCCCCTTGACCACTCACGTGCGTGCACATACACGTCGCGCACACATACATGTGTGCACGTACGTGAGTGTTACTCAATGTTCCCTCTAACCCCGGGTTTTTCACCGGATGCGGTTGCGGTGCGGTGCGTCTTGACTGCGTGCTCCGGACGGGTCAATTTTTTTGTCAATCCACACCGGCTCCGCACAGCTGCGGTCCGGCAGCTCCGTCGCCGCCCACTTCCCAACGTGTCTCGCGGGACCGCGCGCGCGCGATCATGTGGCATTTCACAACGACAAACATACAGAAAGTCTGTGCTCAACAGAGAAGCAGAAAGAGAGGTGGACTTCTTTTGATTTAACCTTTTCTTCTTCTTCTGCTATGAGATTCCATGCAGCATCCTTTTTTTTGGTTGTCCTTGTAAAGTATATTAATAACGAGAGTCGGGTCAGTGCGGGTCCACTCTTTATTTCTGTCTTCCGCGTCCGGCTGCCGCTCAGTACGGCAAGCGAGACGGGCACAACAAGCAATCGCGAACATCAAACTCACAATACATTACAGTCCTTATAAAAAGGATGTGCCGTGTCATATATTATTTTGTAGTTTTCCACCTCCAATATAAACCTCTCCTCGTCCATGTTCGCTGGTGTCTAAACCGTGAATGAGCACATGGCCCGGCGACGCCCACGTCACGTTTTGCTGAAAAACTTGCGAAATAGGAGCTGGCGAGTGTTTTATTCTGAAAGGTAACCGGAAATTTATTTTGACACTGCCTCGGTCTTCCTGTCCCGCTCGATGTGTTTTGTGCTAGCTTGCCATTTGCCGGAGGCCTACCGCTGCGGCGTCCGGCAAAAATAGAAAATAGGTCTATCCTTGCGGAAGGCTTGCGGCACGCCGCAGGCCTTCCGCAGTCGACACGCAACGCACCCGCAAGCGGTGTAAACTGCACCATTCGAATGAATGGAATCTAATTGCTTGCGTCGCCGGACCGCACCGCAACCGCATCCGGTGAAAACCCGGGGTAAGCTGTGCGCATGCGCAATTGCGCAGTGCTCTCACCACCTCAGTGCACAGCAAGTGTCTTGTAGTGCAGTAAAAAAAAATCCAAACCTGCAGCTGTATTTACTGTTTGTATTTTTTATATTATCTTCCTATAAACAAATTAAAACGTTATATAGTACATGTGGTTAATGGAGTGGGAAAGTAAAATGTGACATAAAAGCTTAAATGTTAAATGCAAGGGGAACAGCCATGTCGTGTTGTGGGACGGAGCGACTCCGTTCAAAATGAACTGGCATCACGTCACTACGGTGACGCCAGCCGGCGCGCGTACCACGCACACAACAGGACACCATTCCCACTTCACTTACAGTTTTAATAGCAGTTTGGGTGCGCACACAGTTGTTCTACTGCACTTTGAAGCATGTATACATGATGCAAACACTCACACTCAGCACTGACGAGACTGCAAGCGACACGCAACCGCACCATTCAGGAGGTCCAAATATGGGCGGAGTTTACGAGCCTCTTCAATGAGTCTCTTCACGTGTTTCAGAAATGTTCACGCTTTAATAAATTACGTTTTCCATTATTTTTGAGTGGACGATGTGGGCCCATATTTATAAAAAAAAATGTTTTGAGACTTAAGCTTAAAATAACCTGTGATAAAAAACAAGTAACAAACTAGGGCTGAATCTAATCGTCTGACACATGACATACAAGTGGTTTGAATTTTTTTTGTTACATACATACATCATGTAATTTATGATCTCAGGTTTTGGACAGGTGTAATACTGGTTTGGCTGCCATGTGCATGTCTGATGTTGTCAAGAGCTTACTGTATATAAATGGACTCAGTTGGGTTTACATTTCACAGCTAATTTTTTTCCTGATGACCTTTGTGTTCATTTAATTGTTCATGGTTCTGACAACATGATGCAGACAAGTCTTTGAATAGCCCTCATAGATATAGCTTATAAGAGAAAATTTATATGTGCATTAATTTCATAACAATTAAATGTGCATGTAGCACTTCTTGCAGTCTTATTGGTACAACCATACGCCACACACGAATAAACGAATATTTTCAAGTTAGTGGGTGGCAACGTAAGATGGCTGCCGGTGACTTCACTTCTCGCTATGGTGAATAAGTGGCATTGTGAGTCTGTATATAAATCCGTGGATGTCACTCACCGTAATCCATGGATTGCTCAAGAAGTTTGCGTGAATGCACAGTCACACGGAAAATTAGAGAGAATATTAGTGTTACTGCGTACACACAAATACACAGGCCTGTTCTTTCAATCCAGACCACGCCGGCTTGTTTTGGTGCAAGTATGGTCACTTGACAAAGACATACATTAGCACAAGCAAAACTAAAAAGTTTCTCCCTAGCACCACTTGATGGATTATTATATAAATTGGGTAATCATGGGAAATGAACTATAACACATCAGGTGTACAGTGCATCAAACATATGAAACAAATATGATTTATAATGGGAGTCAATAGGGTCAAACATTGGACAAATACTACCTGCGTCAATAAAAAAATTTGTCTCCCACATAAAATAATCGCAATAATAATTTAGAAATGATGGATGGTGCCATTTTGAAAGTCAACATGTTTGGACAATCTGGTTGAAATTTCAGCTCCCTAGATGATTTTTTAACATGCTTTATCTATGACAATATTGTATTTGACCAATACTGCACAAGCATTAGTTTAGAGTTTCTTGTCTTAACTTTGCTAATATTAGCTTAGCATTGTTTCAAGTTTTCATGCATCCATCCATTTTCTGAACCAACATAGCATATTTTATTTTATTAATTAAGGGAATTTCATCTTAGCCTATTTTACCTTGATTTTACAACATCCGCCTTATGCGCTACAGTTCCTTCTCCAGGCCAGCTGAGTCAACGCGTCCAGAGTGTCGGCAACTTCCCCGCTGCCCGTCGTCACCCGCTCAAAGCCACAGCCTACGTCAGCCCCACTGTCCTGCAGGGCCCCTCCGCCTTGTCCACTTCCACCAGCCTGCACTCCATCCCCGGCAGCACGTCACTGCCTCAGCCCCTCAAGCCTGCCGCCAGCTCTCTACCACAGCCCCTAAAGACCCCCGCTGCAACCACTCAGTCCGCTGTCCCCCGCAGCTCGCTCCCTCGCCCCGCCTCCTTTGTGGGCCTTGGTGGAGTGCCGCGCTCGAGCAAACTCACACAACCCACCCGCAGGTAAGATTCAGAAGAAGGCCCAATTTTTAATAAATATATTTGTTTGCTAGTGTGCTCACTGGGTGGCTATTGGGTGCCACCTTGGAGGAGAAAAAAAGCAGGACAAATTTTCCTCCGGTCTACCATGGCCACTTCGGAGTGCAACTTGGCTGGCCACAACTATGCAGACGGCCCTCTAAATTTCAAAACATCCAACACAATGTTAAGGAAATGATGGGCCCAGGTTACCGGCATATTGGCATCTATCAATCAGAGGACAGCTGTTTCCTAGTCCAAATTAAGGAAAACAGTGACCCAATCAGAGCAAAGCTTATTTACATGTCAGGAATTCAACTTTCTTACATCTCAGACATTTAAGACCAACTAAAATAGCTTGAAAATGATTAAGATGCATTTCCAATCCAAATTGTCTTGCAAACTTAATAAAAGGACATCAAGATTAAAAAAGCAAAACATTGGTGGCATGGGGCCTTTAATAAAATCAAATCTATCAAATAAAATCAGTCTAAGTCTAAATGCTAATTATTTTGTTATGTTATTTAATATTAAATTTTGTTTTTGTCTTATTTTAATCATTTTGGTTCAATAAAAATATATTTTTAACTCAAAATAGTTTATGAAATATGTATTTTTTTTTCATTATTTTTTTTTAGGGATGAGAGAGTACCGATACTAGGTATGGGTCCCGATACCAGTCTTATTTTAAGGTATCTATACTCGTGACGGTGGCCGATACCAGTATCGGCCGCCCTCTCGTGGCCGTTTTACAATCAGGAAATAGAAATTACAAATGTGAGGAATAGAAAATTGCGATTAATTTCATCTAATTTTAAGGAAAAATACTATATTGGGATTCATAGTTCTTTCATTAAAAATATCATTTTTGGGGGGATGTACTAGTGGTATCGGTATCTGGTATTGGTGACTAATCAAGAGTTCAGTACCGGTATTGGTCTGAAAAAAAAAAAAAGTGTTATTGAACAGCCCTAATTTTTTTTACACTTAATTTACTTTGAAGAATTTTACTAATGGTTAAAATATGAGAGACGAGTCATTGATTATTCCTTTCATTCCTCTCCCTTGCAGTTTGCTGACACCCCCAAAGAGCCTAACCCCTCTAAGTACCCTGAGGGATGCCAGCTGGAAAGACGGCTGCTATTAAAGTTCCACAGGTATCGTCATAATGATAACATTACTACTCGTAATAAACAGGGTCTCTCGCTGCATTACTGACTGTAACAGCATTTGTTGAGCTGCCACCCAAGAAAGAATGACTGTTTTTTTTCTTGTCTGAGGGATGAAATAAATGGATCCAGCAGGCTGGATCGTAATAATAGAAAGCAGGGGTGGGAAACCGGTGGCCAGATATGGCCCACCAGAGCATTTGAGCCGGACCAAAAACAAATAAAAACTCAGAGGAAGTATTGTAAAACAAAAAAAACAAAAAAAAGAACTCCCCAAAACTCAAATACACAGTATACTAATAAACATTTGTTTGATGGGCACATCATATTTTCTTATACATTTACTAAGGACTTTATAAAATTGACAATGCCTCTGATAAGAAAAAGGTTCCCCACCCCTGTTATAGACACTTGCAATATTCCGCTAACCAGTTGTTAAATGTGAACTCTTTACTACTGTAAGTGTGCGCATTGATTGGTCGTCTGCAAGCTAAAAACTAAAAAAAAAAAAAGAGTCACGCTTTTGTACTGTACATGCATTTTTCAAATATCTCACAAACTTTTGTCACTGTGGTATAAAAATTATGAAAACTGTTTTGCTACATCCTGTGCCTGTTTGGAAGTGGTGTCACATTCATCATATTCATATCACTTCTATTTACTGGCCTCATCCGGCAGCACTTTTATCAAAATTATGTGAATAACACTAACATTTTTTGTTTGTTTTGGGTTACTTAAATGATGACAATTCTTGATGTGAATTTTTGGTGTTTTTATTTTTTTATTTATTTTTTTTATTGAGGTTTGTTTTTCAAAAAGTACTTTACTTAATGTAATCATCCGCTGCATTGATATTGCACATCATCTTTGATGAGTTTTCCATCTGTATGATGAGGAGTTGAAGGAGACGGTGAATTTTTAAGGTGAAATAAAAAGGTTTTGAAAACATTGTGTTTCTTCCATTTAACAAAAATTAAATAAATACATTATTGAAATAATTCTTGATTATTTTCTTTCCATTTGTTTTATTATCTTATTATTGTTTTATTTTTGGAAATACTTTATTATGATTAAATTATATTTTTCAACTAAAATTAAAACCATGCTTCTGTGTTCTATGCCACTTATCACATGGCTCACCAACATGGTTCCTGTGGACAACAGGTAGTTTATGAAAGCTTGCAACAGGATAATGACCCAAAATACACAGCTAAAAACACCCAAGAATTGCTATGAACATTGCTATAAACATTGAACTATCCCGAAGCGGTCTTCTGAGCACTACGTCCTTTAGAATGTCTGCTGAAGGAGCTGAAGCAAGCTGTCTGGAGAAGGCACTCTTCAAAACCTGAGACAACTGGAGTAGTTTGCTCAAGACGAGAGGGCCAAAATACTGACTGAAAGATGCTGAAACCTTATTGAATGTTTCAAACGTCTTTTAATTGCATTGATTGCCTCAAAGGTTGTGCTACAAAATATTGCTGCCCTCCACCTTCCTCATCGCCATCCACAACACACCAGTACCAGGATGAACTTCACAGGGAGACCTCAAGTGCAAATACTCCTGGCAAACTGCGACCAAAAAAATAATAATAAAACTTTACATTAAATTTGAAATTAAATGCTAAATAAATGTCATAATAATGATATGTTGTTATTGTTGTTGTTTTTTTCTCTCCCCGAACATTGTTTTCATGTATTGTATTCGAATATATAGGGGTGGGGGCAGTTAAAATTAAAGTGTATAAATCTGCTAAGTTATTTTATCATAATGATGTTTATCCATGTGAAATTGACCCAGTTATGACAGCCCATCACAGTCGTCCTTTTGCTCTGACGTAAAATGTATGAGTTTGCGGTGGGGGAGAGCGGAAGTGGTATTTGGTGCCTTCAGAACAAGGGCTTGATTCTTCCAATTTGAGGCTAAATGTCAAATAAAATGTGTAAAACACAACTATTTTGGATACATTTAGCAAACTTATTAATTTAAATTGTAAAACAGAGTTATTCAAAAACGATGTAAGATAAACACACTTGTATTTCTTTTATTTTGACACTCCACAGTGTGTATTTTTATCACTGTCCCCCGCCTTCATCCGTCTGTCGGACTCCGTTTCTCTCAAACGCATTAACGCACACGGAGTTGAATGGAGAAAACTAACGTGTTTACGGTGGACTTCAAGTGGACATTATGGTCATTTGGAAGCTAAAACCAACTTTGAGGTACCCTAACGTCGACCTAAAGCGTGAGGTAGCTGGTAATTTTTCCCCCCCATTTTTTTTAAAGCATATGTTTGACGTTTTCTTGTGAAGCGGATGTGTCCTTGTCAGCTAGCCGTGGAGGTGGAGCGCGAGGCGGTGTCTTATCAGAAAGCTTCCGCGACGTGAGATAAAAACTAGACCCAAAAATGGCTTCGGTGCTAGGTTGCTTCAATGGACCCGAAGTGTTGGAGGACGTCAGTCACGCTTTAGGTTTGATTGGGGAGTTGAAGGCGTTGTACGACAGCCGCCTCCTCTCGGACGTTACCATAGAAGTGGACCCTGACGGAGAACCCCTTGAGCCCGGCGGAGGTGGTGTACGTGGAGGGCCATCGGGTGACGACCTCGTCCAGCTGTTCCACTGCAGCCGCAACGTCCTCGCCGCCGCCAGCCCTTATTTCAAGAGCATGTTCACCGGCGGCTTGACCGAGAGTGTTCAGGAGAGGGTGGCCATACGTGGGGTGGACGCAGAGTCCATGACGGTCATCGTGGACTACTGCTACACGGGTAAGGTGACCATCACGGAGGGCAACGTGCAGAGACTGTATGCCGCCGCCAACATGCTCCAACTGGAGTACATCAGGAAGGCCTGCTCTGGCTTCATGACCCGTAGGCTGGATCTCACCAACTGCGTGGGTGTTCTGAAGTTCGCCGACACCTATGACAACCCCGAGTTGAAGGAGAGCGCTCGGGCCTTCATCGCCAGGAACTTCGGCCAGCTGTGCATCGCGGGGGAGCTGTGTGAGCTGGAGCTGCACCAGTTGGAGGAGCTGCTCTCCCTTGACACGCTGGACGTGGCCTGCGAACGCGAGGTGTGCTCGGCCGCCTTGCGCTGGATCGAGGCCAACGCGCCGCCCAAGAAGGAGGACACACTGCGGGCGCTGAGGTGCGTACGCTGGAATTTGTTCACCGAGAGGGACAGGCGCTACCTGGAAGGACTGGCGGCGAGGTCCTTCATCGAGAAGTACCTGGAGTCGTTCTTCAACAGGCCCTGCGGCGTGGCCGCGTCTCTGGACGTTCCCAAGCATCGGATCGGTGTGAGCGCCAAAGAAATGATCTTGTTCTTCGGTCTTCCCAACGACAACATCATGTGTTGCGACCCGTACTCCGAGGACCTCTACTTTGTCACGCCTCCTCTCCTGGATCTCAGCAGCCAGGATTACAAACGCTCCACCATGGAGTCCCTCATTGCATGCTCCAGCCCAGAAAACAACCTTTATTTGGCTTCTCACCTCTCCAAACACTTCTGGCAGTACAATCCGGTGCAGAACAGCTGGCAGGAGCTAGCGGAGAGACCGCTCGGGAGGATTCACTCCGGGATGGGCTACCTCAACGGTCATGTGTACCTCCTGGGAGGAAGGAACCCCGTAACGGACGCTCGGCTGAAAGAGGTGGAATGCTACAGCGTCCAGAGGAACCAGTGGACCTTCGTGGCTCCTCTGCCGCACTCTTTCAGCAAAATGCAGGTGGTGGCGTTGAACGACCACCTGTATGTCGTGAACAAGCGCCGCATGTTATGCTACGACCCGCGCCGCAACCGCTGGCGCCACTGCGGCTCGCTCCGGCGCGACAAGCTGCACAAGGCGTGCGTGTACCAGGACCAGATCGTCTGCGTGTGCGACATCCCTGTGGTGAAGGCCTACAGCCCGGCGCGGGGCGAGTGGCGGCGCCTGGCCGACATCCCGATCGACAGCCGCGCCCTCAACTACCAGGTGATCCAGCACGGCGGCAAGCTGCTGCTGCTCACTCAAACGCTGCTGCAGCACAACAAGAACCGCGTCCTCATGCACGAGTACGAGCCAACGCGGGAGAGCTGGAAGAGCGTTATGGCCGTCTACGTGTCCACGCTGGGGCCCGTGTGCGTTTCCACACGCGTCTACCCGGCGTGCCTCGGCTCGGCGCACAGCTTCTCGACCGAGGAGGACGACGACAGCGGGTCCAGCGCCGACTGGGACCTGGACGGCTTGACGGACCCGGATTCCGACTCCGCCAGCTCCAGCTCGTTTTCGGATGAAAACTGGTAGTCGGACTTTTGCGGGGTTCAAGCTAAATACGTAGATCCGTCTTCTGTGCCACTTCACAGGGAAGATGGAGTTTATTCTTTAGGGCAGGCTTTCCTCAAAACTTTTGGTTCCTTCCCAGTACTGCAACTTACTAAAATACATCACATTTTGACAAAGTATTCCAACACATTGAATGACTTGAATATGAACCAAAAAGTCATTGATCCATTTTTCATAGTGCTTGTCCTCATTTGGTGGCGGGGTGAATCGTTATAACTCAGCTGGCTTTGGGCAAGCGGTGCGGAGTACACCCTGAAATGAACAGTTAATCGCAGGGCTCAAAGTCATTTGCCAAGAAAGCCTGTCTTGACTCATTTTTTTTTTCCTGGCTTGTCCTGTGTTTAAGATGCTGCGAGGTGTTGTACACACTGGACTGTTTGCAATCTGAATGCAGGGATCAAAATGATCTTTAAAATTGACTCCAGACCAGTGTGCAGGTCAGGCTGCTTCTACCTGTTCAATTTCCAGTTTGTCAAATTGCAAAAACGGCCCAGCAAAGCTAGTCCGGCTTTCCGATGTTTATTCAGGGAGCAAAGCGTGTGCCAAGTTCAAAGCGAGCAGACGAGCGAGGCGGCTGACACCAACCAAACATGTTGTGAAGTGTATTTTCTTGCACTTCAGCTTTGTGGAAGGTGGCCATTTTGTTTCTGGATATCATATTAGCGATTTTGCCATCTTTGTATTTAACGCGTATGAAGATTGCACATATGTGCTGTGTTGAATTGTAGCCAATTATGCACCGCACTCACAGGGGCCAAAACATTTCAGGGAGGTATTAATTTAACAATATTGTATCTTTATTCTTGTGCTTACTAGACCTGCACTGCATCATACTGAGTTGTTTTATATTGGTTACATTACTCTTACAAAATGTAATACACATATTGTTAGATTAATACCTCCATTGTGTCAGTCAAAACTGAGCACTGTTCTTTTTCAAATTTGATAATTTTGGGTGCGGTTATTGCACATAACGACATGGCTAGTGAGTGCATTATGCATACTCAGGTTTTTTTGTTTTGTTTTTTGTACTTTCTAACAAAATTATGACATTGGTGGGGGGTTCTATCTGTGTTTTTTTTTTTTTTTTTTTTTTAATTCTGTTTCGTTGCTCTCCTAATTTTTGTAATTTTGCCTAATTTTACCCTCAGTTATTTTCCAATGTTATCTGATTAATAGTTATTGTTCCCACTGATATGTTCATTAACACAAACTACAGTACAACTTCAATTGTTCTGTTCCATGTATTATATTCGTGATATCATATTAGTTACTTACAAATGTGTATCAGTACGTGTGTGTGTGCGTGCGTGTGTTTTATATGGTGAATAAATGCAACTTTAATATATTTTTGATGTGTGCGAAAAACAAACTGGATTACAATGGCAGTTATACTGTACCTGTCAATAAACCAACCGTGTAATTGAATAGCAGTGCTTTGTTTTACATGGAAGAATCACACAATCCAAAAACATTCTAACATTTAATATTGTTATACTCACTTTGCATTTTAATTGCATTTTGATTACTACATTAAAATGTTAGTCTCACTAGATTTGAACAAGATTCAATATATTTGAATGATAATAGTTTCAATTGCTTTTATCAATTTGTAGATGATTATATTTGGAGTTGTAGGTGAGTGGTGTTTAATTTTACTGCATCATGATATCCATCCATCCATTTTCTTGACCGCTTATTCCTCACAAGAGTCGCGGGTGGGGGGGTGCTGGAGCCTATCTCAGCTGGCTTTGGGCAGTAGGCGGGATACACCCTGGACTGGTTGCCAGCCAATCGCAGGCATCATGATAGGTTTGTTTATAATAGGATGTTTATAATAATATGTTAATGAGAAATTTTCATTTTAAGTGAATAATACACAACAGACCAAGCAAATTAAAAAGTATATTCCCATTTTAAAAGGATTGGGATGTGGAATACATTATGCTCTCATTTTTTCTAAACAAAAAATTAAGATACAGCTTTCAGTTTAAAAATAGAAAAGATAATTTGAATAAAAATATATTACCTTTTGATCATTAATTTACTATTTTTAATGTATTTATATGTTTGCATTTGTTAAAACTTAATCGGTCTTAAAAACAGAATTAAATCAAATAGAATTGGGTTTTTGTTTTTTAATAATTATAAATGAATACAAAAACCTAAAACTTTTTTTATTTATTTATTTATTTATTTATTTATTTATTTATTTAACATTTACAGTAGTCAGTCAAATCGAATTTTCATTTCCGGTGTATATTCGCTCTAATTCTCGCACCACTCTCGCGAGATTTCACACCAGTCCATGAACAGTCCACACTGCACTCGGTGAGACGATGAGCGATGGCAATAGAAAACAAAACCGACGGTGAGGAATTTGACTCTGTTTTTTTCGACTCCCTGGAGTTGTCGTCGTCGTCGCAATATGACGGCAGCACCTCTCCGTGTCGCGTGTTTAAAATTATCGTCATAGGAGACACCAACGTGGGGAAGACGTGTTTGACGTACAGATTCTGCGGCGGGTCTTTCCTGAAGAACCCCGAGGCGACCATTGGTGTTGACTTTAGGGAGAGGACACTGGAGCTTGATGGAGAAATCATTAAGGTAAGACCTCGACTGTTACATTACACTGAAGGCTCTCTGTGAAAATTAATCCTGATATAAGACAGCACGGAGCATTCTCCGAGAGTACCCAAACAATTGTAGAGCATGGAGGATGGTGACTGTTCAACGTTGACACGCTGTTTTGTTTTATTACAAGAATATGTTAGTTTCAGTGTATCTACTGTATATACAAATATGAATTTGTACTTACCCGGTGTAGCCAACATCTGTAAGGTAAGGTAAGTTCATTGACAATTGTTTTAAAATCCCACAAAGGTTCTGTCTGACACTTGTGTAAACTACAAGTAATTCTTTTGGACTGTTGAACCTAACTGAGTGAATAGTATAGAGGTTAGTGTGCTAGCTCTATAAGCACCAAGTCCCCGGTTCGGAACCAGCTCAGGTTTGTTTTTTTCCTCTCTCTTCTCTCTCGTCCTCCACAATTTCTTGCGGCAAGGAGCCATTTTGTTTCAAATGTTTATTGAAGAATTGATGGTTTGCATTCAGAGGAGTGCTCCAACAGCATACTGCAGTCGGCTCGCAGGGGGCGCAGCAGTCACATGGGGAGAGGCGGAGTTTTACTGAACCGGGTGTTTTACTTCCGCGTTAGAAAAATAACTGGCAAAACACCTAATGTTTCATTAAAAAAAATTTTTTTAAAAAATACATCGCCATGATGTCAATGGTAAGATTTAATCATTATATGCCTATAGTTAACTGTTGGAAGGGCTTAAAATACTGTGGTGTAATCCCTTTAATGAAAAAAAAAAGATTATGGGAAGTGACAGTGGAAAGTGAGTTTTATAATCTGAGCGAGGTGAGTTATCAAATTAAGCTAATTGCTGGTGAGGTTATCCTCGTAACACAGGTAAGACATGTTTGTTTTTATTTACTGCACATCTGTTTCCTTGTTCCTCAAATTCAAAACAACTTCACTCTCAACATACCTCAGACCACAGGATAATCTTGTGATACCACATGCCGTCGACTGAAAATGACATCATAGCGCCCGAGGGCTCATTTTGCGAACGTCACATGACCAAACCCAGAAAACAGGAACTGTGATGTCATTTTCAGTCGGCAGCAAGTGGCAGTACAAGGTAAAATGTTTAGATGGTCCAAATAATGAAGTAGAAGAACTGTGAATGCCAGTAACTTCACATTATGTTGCTTATGTCCGTGCCTATTTATAGCCTAAATAAAAAATAATAATTATTTCATGCTTCTTTTTTTTAATTTATTTTTTTGCAGGTTTTTGTACTAGAAAGCTCTCTGTTTTGGTAAACACTAAAACTGTCAAATGTTGTGCCTGTAATTCATATCTTTGTTGTGTTAGGGGCCAAAACATTTCTTTTAATTGACCTACAGATTCATTATTTATTGTAATTTGTTCTGCCTAATATCAGAATCTGCATCAGGTTGAAAAAAAAAATCCATATATATATCCTTAATTCAGCCATTCAGTGTTTTTAATATTTGTTACTTTGCGACCAGTTGCAGATCTGGGACACGGCAGGCCAGGAGCGTTTCCGGAAGAGCATGGTGGAGCACTATTACCGCAGCGTCCACGCCGTCATCTTCGTGTACGACGTCACCAGCCTGACCACCTTCCAGAGCATCCCCGACTGGATCGAGGAGTGCGGCCGTCACGCCGTGGGGCCGCTGGTGCCCCGCGTGGTGGTGGGCAACAAGTGCGACCTGCGGGACCGCCGCGAGGTGCCCACGTCGGCGGCGCAGCGCCTCGCCGACGGGCACAACATTCCCCTGTTCGAGACCTCGGCCAAGGACCCTGCCGAGAAGGAGCACGTGGATGCCATTTTCCTGACGCTGGCCTACAGGCTCAAGAGCCACAAACCTCTGAGACTGAAGCCGCCCTCGGAGAGCGACGTGAGGCATCTTTGGAAAGCCAGAGAGCAGGAAGCGGTAACTTGTCAGTGTTGATAGTTAGCCTCCAACCACAAGCTTCCTCTATGACTTTATAGTAATACTGTCATCTGCCTGTTGTTCTGCACTTCACAGGCAGCGCAGAGGGACCAGTTTGCACTATATTTTTATGAAATGCATGCAAAAATATACATGTGGTGTAGCAAATATTTTTTTAGCTTACAAAATAGAATTGGGTGCACTTTATGTTTAGAGTGGCATCTCTGAAGTTGAGCACATTATAATTTTGCTAATTCATTCCAGCAATATCAAAGCTTCATTGACTGTACAATGTTTTTCATAATATTTTAACAGTAGTGCAATAAATAGAAATTCAATTTCAATTTTTACACTCCACAATTACAAAATCAGCATAATCATAAAAAAAATATATATTAATAGCCCTACTAATTTGAGTTGAGTTGTTTAAATTTATACAATTTGAATCTTTTTTTTTAAATTTTAAAATAACTAATTTAATTAATTTGTTTCATCCAAAAGGAACTTGCATAATTACCATAATTATCTTGTTTCAAAGAATTATATTTGTCTTAATGTTTTTAAACATTTTCTTGTTTTGTACCAAAAAATAAATAATCATTCTATTCATGATTTAAATTATTACCAAAATAATTGTGATTAATATTTTCTTCATAACCAAGCAGCCCTAGTTGAATCTAACAGGTTCATTAACAATTTAACAAGATATTTTCCCCCAAATTTTGGTCACGCTTTAAAATGTTCAACTGGAGGTTCCGCTGTAGTATGGCGTAAGTAAGATGATAAGCTATCAGCAATGTAGCGACACTATTAACACAACTATGCATCCAAGTGCAATCCTTTAAAAATGTTTTAAAGGGACAATGATTTTTTTATTTTATTTTTTTTAAGTGAAATAGACTGTGCTTAAGTGTTTTTCTTCAACATGTATATTATTATAAGCAGCTATATCTCAGCTTCTCACTAAAATACAATGAACGATACTGATATGTGATTTCGCTCTCTCTCTCTCAGTCTCTCTCATTTTGGTGCACAAGCCTTGAAATGCAGTCATTCCTCTGGACCACCTTGAATTTCGGAACATGCCACAGAAGTGACTGATGTAACTTAGAAGTGATTGTTGTCTTGTGTGTGAACTAGTAAAATAAAAATGGTTTGATGCAGATAGTTGAGGTTGGGTTGACTATATTTAATTCAACATATTGCTGGTAGTTAATAGTTTCATTTTGTTGCCATATTTTTTTTCTTGCAACATTCTGTATGTGTAATTTGTAAAATTGATTCCCACTTTTTTTTTTTTATGTGGATTAACAAGCAGGCCAAATGTAATTTGCATGTATTGCCTATTTTTTAATCATATTTTTTTTGTGTGTGGTACGTTCTAAACAGCTACAAGTTGTTGTTGTTGTTTTTTTTACAATACAAAATCTATATATTTTTTTATAGCATAAGCTTACGCTACATTTTACCTCCACACTGCAGTATATTTACTGTTTATGTTTTCAGTAAAATAAACCGTCTAGCTTGGGCATCTGGTACTGCCTACTCAACGCTGACATTATTAATGCTGCGTTCAAATAACCTCGGAGCGTGTGAGTTTTATGACGTCAAAACAATTTTAACCACTGGTCGGTTTACTATGTGTAACTTTAAGAAGTAGTTAAGCCATAAAAATGGAAGGAATTATGCGAAGAACCACCTCATGTTAGTTTTGCATATCAAATTAAAGGAGAACATGAATATGATAAATACGTGACAATCTTTTTAATTTGCATATTTTAGTGTGATAAATGAAAATGTTCGTATTTACTGTTGAGAGATAGACTTTTAGCACGATCAACGTATGTATAATTTAAAAAACAAATGAGTTTTGATGTGCAATCTGCGAATATAATAAGTGTTACACTTACGTACGTTTCTGCAGTACGTGAACGCAGCACAGTAATCGCGCCATCTGTATTCTTCACCAGGCGTCTCCGCGGCCATGGTAACACTTCATGGTGGACTTCCGATTCAAGAGGAGACCACAATCATATGCTTTTAACGCAAGTATGACGATTATTTTCTTGTTGCTTTTGTTGTCAACAATACCAGTAGGCGCTTACAGTCTCTGTTGCTTCTGCTGCTGTTCGTTTTTTCAAACGACGAGGTGTGTCTTTTTAAAAAAAAATTATTTAACGCCACCCGTTTTGTTGCTGTCTTCATAGCCTGGAAGCGATGCTATTAGCAACAGCTAGCCACATTACAATGATTGTGGACTCAATGAAGTGGATTGCAGGCGAGTGGATGGATGTGGCAAACAGGTGCATGCAAATGGTGTTCAGATGGTTACGTTATCAGGCTTGAAAATATATAAAACTAGAAACCACTACAAACCACCATAATAAACAATATGAGCGAGCATTAGTTTATCTGTAAAGGCAGATTTCGTCAATGCAGCTCATGTATTAGATCTTATTGGGGGAGCGGCGTGGGTAGGTAGAGGCCAGCCGTCCCACCACATTATGGAATAGAAATGAAGTAGAAAAATAAACACATTTTAAAAATACATGTAGTTATAGTTAAAGGGACAGTGTGTAGAATATTTTTGATTTTTCAATGTTCAATTCATTTAAAAGAAACAATATTTAAATAAAATGCAAAAAATATATGCTCAATCACATCAACAGACTTTTTTTTCATATATAATCTTAGGTGTAGTAATCGCTTATTATATTATACTCATAGTCATGCCTCATCAGTCTGACATGTTCCGCCACCATCTTTCTACTACGCATATCATACGCAAAAGAGACAAACATAGCGAATGTAGTAATTGGTGATAGGCTTGCAAAGTGTGGTCTCTCTGAGCCACTGAAGTGTTTTAAACTTAGGTCATTGTATTCTATTAGTTCACCACTAGATGGCAAAAGTTTCTGCGCACTGTTACTTTAATGATGGGTAAAGTTGTTTCTAGGGCTGCAAGCCTGCAACTAGCAATTATTTTAATAATTGTATTAATCTGTTAATTATTTTGTAAATTAATAAATGAATCTGATTTGAAAACAAGTTTTCATTTTCATGCCCTTATTCATAAACAGGGCAAGATCCAGGTAACTGGTTTGGCCACATAATATGTCAGAAGAAATGGACGAGAACAGAAATTGGAGGTTATTTACTGTTGACAATCTGAAATTCTGAGGATTTGGACATTTTTAAATTAAATAACAACTTGAAACAATTAATCAATTATCAAAAATGTTTATTGATTAATCTACCCAGGGGACACAAAACTCCATAGACTGTCTTTAAAGTTGTACATGTGCATTAGCTCCTCTTTAAAACGAGATAAGAGCATGTTTGAGTGCAGCTATTGATTTATATTCATTTGTGGCTAAATGTTGCACATTGAAAATAACATTTTCTAGTGCTCTTGTCAGTAATGGGCCTTCAGAATTGTCATCACTGCTCACTCCCTGTAGTTGACAGTACCGTGGTGCGTTCTTTCAGCACGGTACACACATACCAATTTTTAACATCATAACTGATTTGGATGGATGACCGGTGGGAAAAAAAAATCTGTAAGCATGTGCGTAATGCTCAAATCTGGACCAGTTATTGTGTGTGAATCTCACTTGAGACGATCAACTAATTGATGAACCTGTGCTATTTTTTTAACCTCATTTCCTTCAAAACCCGATTAGCATCATTCCCAACTTAAGAATGCAGTACAGCAATTATGTGCATCCCTATTACTGACCAGTAAATCAATTTCTTCTTCTTCTCGTCTTTGTCTCTTAGCTGTCATGCACCATGAATTTGTCTGAGATCGATGACAACGCCAAAAAGGGTCGCGAGTATGCTTTGCTGGGCAACTACGACTCATCCAGCGTGTACTACCAGGGCGTGCTGCAGCAGATCAACAAGCACTGCCAGACCCTCAAGGACCCAGCGCTTAAAGTCCGTTGGCAGCAGGTGGGTGCTTTGTTTCATGACGCCGTCTCAAATCGGCTAATTGGAGTTTTCTGTTTGAGCAGGTGAAACAGGAGCTGACTGAGGAGTGGGAGCAAATTAAGAGTATCGTGGCTGTGCTGGAAGCCTTCAAGACCTTGAAGCCAGTGACCGTACCGGTCCCTCAGTCCGGGGGAAGTGCCGAGGACCTGGCAGCGTGGCCGCCACCCACGCCTGCGGAACACAAGTGAGCATAGGGTTGTGTGCAAAAGTGTTGTGCCGCCATACTATTTGTTTTAGTAATGCTTGATGGTTTGATATGGTTTCTGCTCTGTGGGTGGATTTACACTGTATGGTTCAAGTGGCACAATTTCGATATGTATCATGGCAGTGCAAATAGAAAAGTAAAAAACATCAGATATCATCAGTTGGAATCAGGCCTCTTCCGAATATGGATACAAATTGGACATTTTAAATGACTGCCAATGCAAATAAGAAATTGTTTTTTTAGGACGTTTTACTGTTACCATAGTCACCAATGCAATTTTCAGCTGTTTATTAACTCATTCCCTCCTAGCCATTTTCACTGAAGCCAACCCCCTTCGCTCCCAGCTGTTTTACTGGATTTTGATTGATTTTGCAAGGCCCACACAATATTGTTTTCTATTGCTATAAGAACATGGAACCTACCAAAATAAAAATTAGAGTCTCTTCTTTTGTCAGGAAGAAAAGGTATATTTGTATCTGTTGTTTTGCAGCAATTAGCATTAGAATATAGCTAAGTTTAATCATTATTCACAAAACTGTTGAAGACACTGGGGAAAAGAGCTTGTTGCAACATGGCCCTGGTTGATCTCTTATACTCGTCTGCCACCTGCTGGCCGTTTTTTGTTTCAATTATTGCCAAAAATAATCAGGATCATTATTTTTTCCATAATGGGAAGCCCTACACCCATCCATCCATTTTCTTCACCACTCAATCCTCACAAGGACTAAATCTGAAAGTCAATTCAATTCTATGTCACGTTATATTACTCTTTTATACATTTGTATAATCTTCAGGCGATTGCACTGTTGAGGATCTATTTTACATAGAAATCAATACCAGGAGAGAAAACTGGAGGACTGACAGAAAAAAAATGCAAAAGCTGCATAGGGTAAAGATTAGGGGTGTTAAAAAAAAAATCGATTCGGCGATATATCGCGATACTACATCGCGCGATTCTCGAATCGATTCAATAATCGGCAGAATCGATTTTTTTTTTTTTTTTTTTTTTTTTTTTTTTTAAGGATTCACACCTTGAGCATGGAAGAATGTTATATGAACGGAACATTAAGCCTTAATATTTTATTTTAATACTGTTCAAACATGAAACAGATTACAACCTCTATAAGACTGAAATTTCAGATAAATAAATAATACATTTTCATATAAATCTTACACTCTACAAGCTTACTGATTAGTATTTTCTAAATTTGAATGAAAAAAATCGCAACAATCGACTTATAGATTCGTATCGAGATTAATCGGTATCGAATCGAATCGTGACCTGTGAATCGTGATACGAATCGAATCGTCAGGTACTAGGCAATTCACACCCCTAGTAAAGATGCTTCCTGGGATTAGCATTTGATAATGGCAATTTACACAAGACAACTCACAAGATAAACAAAAGGAACTGACACAGATTCAAAGAAAGCAATTAACAAATTACAAGAAGACTAACTGGCGCACAACAAAGACAGGTTGGGAAAACTCAACGAAATGGCAGGCAGATAGGACGTGAAACAATGGGGCTGACTAAAATCAGAAAAGAGTCAAAAAACAGTCCTTTAATGTTAGCTGAAGTTTATTGACATCTCAATTAATGGCAGTTTGAAAGCTGACATTTTGTCCCACTTTAGAGGATATTTTTCCTTAGGTGTTTAGGCAAAAAAAAAAAAAAGATTGTTAGATATGCAGTAATAATACTAAATAATAATAATAAATGAACTTGATCAGAATGAGACTGTGCTGACATGTAATGGACCTCCACTATGTAGGAATCCTGTTGCGATTAAGCGTCCCAGCAGTGGAGTGAAGCAGCAGAAGAAAGACTCGCCTGGTCTGCATCATCGAGGGGAAGGACATGAAGGTCGCGGGCAGGCCAAATCTAAAGCAGAACGGCCGGGTGCCAGAGACGCTCGCAGCATGAAATCTAACGGCGAGGTTAGCTTCGAAGTAATTGTCAGGAAAATCTGGGATTTGCTAGGTCACAAACTGTTATCCGCACGCTAACGATTGTCCTTTTTTCAATCATAAGGGTAAGAAAGGTGAAAAAGAGCAGAAAAAGTTTGATGGTGCGGGACACGACTCCGAGCTGGTGGAATCACTCGAGCGAGACATTGTGTCCCGCAACCTTAATGTACACTGGTATGAAAAGGCACACGTACACAGTACTGCAGTGTTTGTTTGTTTTTCCCGCCACACATTTCTGACCGCTTAATTCTTTGGAAAGGAACGACATTGCTGATCTGGAGGAAGCTAAGAAGCTGCTAAGAGAAGCTGTGGTGCTGCCCATGTGGATGCCTGACTTCTTCAAGGGCATTCGACGGCCATGGAAGGTACATACACACACATGATGCGATTACAGGAGGGGCGGGTGTGACTCCAAAGAACGTGTTTTTGTTTTTTTGTTTTTGTACCATATATGCTCAATAAAAATATAAACGCAACACTTATGTTATGGGCAGTGCAAGTGTGTACTAATCATGGTGTCCAATCAGCATCTTGATATGGCACACCTGTGAGGTGGGATGGAAAGGAGAAGTGCTCAATATTTGAGATATATTGTGGATGTGGAAGAAGTTTTCGATCTTTGAGTTAATCTCATACAAAATGGGAGCAAAAACAAAAGTGCGGTATTTATATTTTTGTTGAGTGTAGAAAAAGAATCAAGTGTAATTGTACATCCACTACAGTAGGTGGCAGTGGCACTCTCACTGTCATAGCACGCACAAACAGTATTAGCTTCTCTTCCAAGGTTTACTTAGACCCATTTTGTAGAAAATGATACTATTTATAGTCACAGTGGTGAGAGGCGCAAAATATTTTCTTCTTCCTGTGGGGGCCTAGCCAAAACTAATTGAAGAAGCACTGCCTTGTCGAAAATGGCATCATGTTTGTATTCATCGACAGAACTTCCTATATCACAGGGCGTGCTAATGGTGGGCCCCCCGGGTACAGGCAAAACCATGTTAGCCAAAGCTGTGGCGACAGAATGCGAGACGACTTTCTTCAACATGTCCTCGTCCACCCTGACTTCCAAATACAGAGGCGAGTCGGAGAAACTCGTCCGTCTGCTCTTTGAAATGGTAACATCACATTTATTGTGACAACTCGCGATTGACTAGAATACAATTCAAGGCAATGATTTGTGTGCTTCACACAGGCTCGCTTCTATGCGCCAACGACCATCTTCATAGATGAGATCGACTCCATCTGCAGCAGAAGAGGAACGTCCAATGAACATGAAGCCAGTCGCAGAGTCAAATCTGAGCTTCTAATTCAAATGGATGGTAAAGAGAATTATGTGTGTATATATATATATATGTATATCTATATGTATATGTATATATATAGACATTCATTTTTGATAGAAAAATGTTCAACAAAACGTCTTACTTAGGGTTAGGGTTCAAATCTTAACTCATTCACTCCCAGCCATTTTCACAGAAGTAATCCCCTTCACTCCCAGCTGTTTTACTGGATTTTGACTAATTTTTCAAGGCCCACAGAATATTGTGTTCTATTATTCTATAAACATGGAAACGACCAAAAGAAAGATTAAAGTCTCTTCTTTCATCAGGAAAAAAAAATGCATTTTCCATCTGGTTCCCTTTTGCAGCAATTAGCTTTTGAATAGAGCTAATCATTATTCACAAATCGGGCGGCACGGTGGTCGAGTGGTTAGCACGTCCGCCTCCTAGTTCTGAGGACTCCGGTTCGAGTCCAGGCTCCAGCCTTCCTGGGTGGAGTTTGCATGTTCTCCCCGTGCCTGCGTGGGTCTTCTCCGGGTACTCTGGTCTCCTCCCACATTCCAAAGACATGCATGGCAGGCTAATTGGGCGCTCCGAAGTGTCCCAAGGTGTGCTTGTGAGTGTGGATGGTTGTTCATCTCTGTGTGCCCTGCGATTGGCTGGCAACCAGTCCAGGGTGTCCCCCGCCTACTGCCCAGAGCCAGCTGAGATAGGCGCCAGCACCCCCCGCGACCCTTGTGAGGAATAAGCGGTCAAGAAAATGGATGGATGGATGGATGGATGGATTATTCACAAATCTATTTAGAATTTTGAGTAATTGAGCTTTTTTCCCCGTGGCCCTGGTTGATCTCCTTTGCTCTGCTCCCACCTGCTGGCCGTTTGAGTAATAACTATCATTTCTTCAACTGATCTTTGCAGTTGAGAGGCTGCATCAAAGCCATCTGTTTGCTCTAGCGTAAAAAAAAAAAAAAAAAACATAAAAAAAAAACAATGTATAAATACGTCTTTGGGACACTTAAAACATTTAAAATAGAACGTATTTATACGTTTTTGGGAGGAAATAAGTTAAGCATGGAAGAATGTTATATTAATGGAAAATTACACCTTAATATTTTATTTCAATGCTGTTCAAACATGAACCAGATTACAACCTGTTTGTTAAATGCAGTGGCTCGTAGTTATAAGACTGAAGTTTAATAGTGTGATTAATCTGTGTGAATACATGATTAATTTATTTTGTGGTTAATCAATGAGTTAAAGCTTTCACTTTGACAGCAGGATTTATTAATTTTTTTTTTCAAATTTCAACCTATATTCGCATCACATTGTTTCTTTTTTTTTCCTTCCTCCAGGTGTGGGTGGCGCCCAGCACAGTGACGACCCTTCCAAGATGGTCATGGTCCTCGCCGCAACCAACTTCCCGTGGGACATTGACGAGGCGTTGCGCCGACGCCTGGAGAAGAGGATCTACATCCCTCTGCCAACAGGTGACCTGTCAATCATCAATGTAAATGTCAAGGTTACCTGTATGACATCTATTAAACACGACAAAAAAAGGAGAACAGGAAAACAGTTCAGGGCTCGCGAGGAGAGAGGAGAGTAACTGACTGATACAATTCACTCCTGCACTCTGAAGATTCCTCTCCTCACCCGAGTTATTTGGTTTTCCACGCCCTTTCCACACATGGGTGTTCCAACCCTAAAAATGCAAATACAAGGCGTAGTTGGAACATAGTGTAGCTGTTTGTCTATGTGTTGTGCATGTGAGTGAAAGATTGCTGAGTACATGTGATGTCAAGTTTGCAATCATTTCTTAACAGAAAACAGGCGAGCTCAGCAGACATGCTGGAACCATTCTGCTGCGTTAGATTTTGTGGTTCTTCAGCTTTTTGAGTCATCTTCAAATAGCCAGGCTATGTGATTGTGAGTGGGAACAGAGCAAAGCATTCTTCATTGCAAGCAGAAGCAATTCTTCTTTGCAAGCAAAGCAGCCCTTCATGGCAGCAAATATGATGAGACAACATATATGGTTAGGCTATGTGAATGTGAGTGCAAAGCAAAGCATTCTTCATTGCAGCAAATGTATGATAACTTATTATTTACAATTATTCCTACAGTTAATGCTACAAAGGACACATAGTTGACTTGCCCCCCCTTTCTGCGTTTCGTTGATCATGAAATAAGTTACACAGAAACATAGTCAATGTTCTACGCAGTGTGAAAGAAAGTGTGATACTTGGTCACTTAATTTCCTTATGTGTGCCATCTTAACGTTGCTTTTTTTTTGTAAACTGTAGCTGTGGGTCGCGTGGAGCTTCTAAAGATCAATTTGCGGGAGGTGGAGTTGGCCGCTGACGTGGACCTGGACCAGATTGCCGAGAAGACGGAGGGCTACTCCGGAGCCGACATTACCAACGTCTGCAGGTTTGTCAACAGGATGTTGTTGGTCCGAGAACAAAAGACAAATTCCATCTTTTCATTCGTTTCCCTCAGGGATGCTTCCATGATGGCCATGCGGCGGCGAATCCATGGTCTGAGCCCCAAGGAGATCCAAGCCTTGTCCAAAGAAGAACTGCAGATGCCCGTGATGATGGAGGACTTCACGCTCACACTGAAGAAGATCTCCAAGTCTGTGTCTGCTGCAGACCTGGAAAGATATGAAGCCTGGATGTCCGAGTTTGGTTCGGGGTGAAGGAGTGTTAACAATAATAATCAATTTATGCCTTTTTAAAAAAAATGCAGAATGCAGACAAGCTTTCACACAGTTTCTGTGTTGCTGTACTGTATAATCCTCACTGACAGTGAATGGGGGTGCAAAGCAATGTTTCTCCTTTCGAGATTCTAGCAAAGCTGTAACAATAGCAGGATGCCTCCTGCATGTCAGGGAACCTTCAATGTCGGGACCACGATGTGGCATTTTGGTTATTTACACCTGCGGACAGACTGTGGTTTAAGTCCACCTTCTCCGATGCTGTAGGAACTTTTAGTATGTTGCTGAAGTGTGCTGAAATCTATTAAATTGATCGATGCCCTTCCACTATGGAATTGTTTGTGTGTTTTCTATTAAATTCTTGTATAGTCTGAAGATTTCAATAAGTTGGAAATGTTGGGCATCTAAGCATACAGTCGTACAGGCTAGAAAAATTAATTTTACTGTAACATTTTATCAAAATAGAATAGTTAATAATAGATGTACAAAATCCATCCATCCATCCATCCATTTTCTTGACCGCTTATTCCTCACAAGGGTCGCGGGGGCTGCTGGCGCCTATCTCAGCTGGCTCTGGGCAGTAGGCGGGGTACACCCTGGACTGGTTGCCAGCCAATCGCAGGGCACACAGAGACGAACAACCATCCACACTCACACGCACACCTAGGGACAATTCGGAGCGCCCAATTAACCTGCCATGCATGTCTTTGGAATGTGGGAGGAGACCGGAGTACCCGGAGAAGACCCACGCGGGCACGGGGAGAACATGCAAACTCCACCCAGGAAGGTCCGAGCCTGGACTCGAACCGGAGACCTCAGAACTGGGAAGCGGACGTGCTAACCACTAGACTACCGTGCCGCCCGATGTACAAAATTCATAACTTAATTGAGAATTTTAAAATTTAATGAATTGATGACGTTTAACCGCCTTAAAATATTGTATAAAGCCCACCATGAAATTCTACCAGTTAATATACAAACTCGATTTATAAAAAGGGAAAGTGAGTATAAAGTGGAACATACATTTTTTCTAAACCTAAATACAGAACAAAAAGAGTATGTTTGTGTTCTGTCACGCAATTATTTTATTTTTTATTTTATTTGAATTTATGCTATTAAAGTGCGGTTAGTTCAGTTGAACTACAAATCGTCTCCGGACAGATCATACGCATTCTCAGTACAATTTGGGCCACTGGCTTTGAACTGAACTGTCTTCTTTGATAAAAACGTGCCCTTTGTGTATGAAAATTATATGGCTTATACGGCCAAACGTCAATAGAACGTAGGCTACGTGTCGTATTACACGACATATCAAAGTTTAAACGGTGAGTATCTAGTTACTTTTCCTACTGGACTCTGGAGAGACCCTGGAGTGGCCAGGGTGCGGTTTTCTCCGTCACATTGGCGACCAGGTTGGTCAATACATTTACTACGAGGCAGGTTAGTGGTACAAATTACAAATGTACCACACATGTACAAAACTCTAGTTCTAGAATATTTCAAACCTTTTAACTATCATATCGACGGATTAACCAGTAGTCAGATTTTGGTATTGTGCAAAACTAGACTGATATAATTGGCTGAGTTGAATCAGGTGTGTACATTGATGCCACAGCCAAAGTTGCTACCAAGACGTTACTAACTAGACTGCAACGTTTACAAAAACAAAAACAAAAAAATTATTTTGGTTTTATTGAATGTGTACACAAATTATTTGCCTTTATTTTGTGCCCAGCCAGGAAGTGACTCACTCTACACCGTTAACGTGCACCCTGTGCTCTGTACTAGGTACTGAAAGAGCACACAAAATACTACTGTACATGACATTCAGTTGTGATAAGTAACACAGTACAAATACTTTGTTCCTCAAAGTATTTGTGCTTCAGGATTCATTTTTCCTAACTACTTTTTATTTCTACTCCCCATATTGGCAAACTGTACTTTTCTAATTTTTACTTAGTTAAAATAGGCTCATTACTTTGAACCTACATAATTGACGATGCAACGAAAAAAAAGATACAAATAAAGGGTGGTGAAGTCAGCCATGGTTGAGATTATGAAAATGTAACATAAACCAGGGAGAATAGCGCTAGTGTTTAGCTGATACTACATATGCTAAATTTGATCAATTTCCGTTTTTTTTTCTTTCGCAAATCTATACTCTTGATATAGTCCATGTGTGTATGATTTGTACAAATTATTGACCAAATGAAAAATTAAAATGTTTTGCCCTGAATGCTAATAGTTTGGGCAGATAGTTCTGCACAATTTTATTAATATCAAAGCAATAAAGGATTCCTTGTATAAGAAAAAAAAAACAAGGTAAATGCACCTTTATATTGTAACAATATTTGACTTTATTCTTCCAGCTACTTTCTCGTTTTATTTTCATACAAAGTAACAATTCTTGTCATATTCGAACTTTATTATTGTATGACTTTTTTTTTCTTTTAAGATTAACACTTAACTCAACACTTTAAGCAGAAGTCAACCCCTCCCCACCCCCCCAAAAAAAAAAAATACATCTTGACAATATGTTCTGTGCAGCCCCTTAGTCTAAATGTGGAATTCTGATTCTGGTTAGGGCTGGGTGATATGGCCAAAAAAATGAAACACTGGAAGGGTCTATTTACTTTATAAGCATTCCACATGCATTCAAATCTTAGCATTCAGCTTTCAGCAATCCCACACAATCTCTCCAGAAATTGCACTTAGTAGAGTGGTTGAAATATTAACATTTCATTCTAGCAATTCCTATGTTGTTTTTCTCAATTTCACTTTTTTTTTTTTCTCGTCCTCATCATCATCATCATCGATGTCGTCATCTGAAGAGGATGAGGAGGATGAAAGTGACGACAACTTAGAGAAGCAGTTCCAGTATCACCTCACCGGCCTCCAGGGGGTGCTGTCCAAGCTCACCGTGCAGGCCAATTCGCTTACCAGCTGCTACAAGCAAAGGGTCGGTATCTAATTAGCCACCTCCAACCCCACTATCACCTGTATAATTGTTTTTTTTACTTATTGACACCAAGGTGAAGCACTTTATTGAATTTCAAATGAATTACCTTAATTTAATGATCACTTTATGAAAGAAAATGATGACAACTCTTATTTTTGGTGAATTTCAAGCACTTTATGCTAAATTGTAACAACATGCTCAACTTGATGCAGGTATGATTTTTGTTCCTATCATGACTATTGACAACTGAACAATTTATGTAAAGTTGAATTTTAATAAAATTCCAACTTATGTCAATATACTGAGACTTTATTCTTAAGATTTTCTTCTCATTAAACTTATAGACGTAGAATTTAGTTCTTGTAAAATAACAGCTTTGTCTTTGAAAATAATTCCAATTTTACATCGCGATTCTCTTAAAATTACTACTTTGTCTTGAAACGTTGCACCTTTTTTCTCAAAAGTGCTAGTCAGAAAAGACATGCAGCTACTTACTTAATACCTGTGCGGATTCTCAGCCCATGTAACTCCCCTTTACTGTCTCTTGTCCCAGATATCCAGTATGGGTAGCATAAACTGAAACTGTGGATGGTCCATGTAAAAAAAAATAAAATAAAAAATCTGTGCATTCTACCAGTGACGAATACGTGTTTTAAAATTCAAATTTCAGAGTTTTTTTTTTGTTTTTTTGTTGTTTTTTTTTTGTTTTTTTGGAAGGGACAACTTGATACTTCATTATTGCAACATAAAGTGAGGCTGATAATAGGGATGTAACGATATCCAAACATCACAATACGATATTATCACGATATGAAGGTCACGATATAATAATTATCACGATATTGTGTGTGTGTGTGTGTGTGTGTGGGGGGGGGGGGGGGGGGGGGGGGTTAAAAAAGATCACAATATTGTAAAAAAAAAAAAAAAAAAAAAAGAGCTCAGACTAAAAAAAACAATATTGTGCTTTTGTACATAACAGCAATGCATATAAACCACCTACAATCTCTAATAACAATATTGAGGCACTTACTTACTAATGCAAGCACACATTGATCACTTCACAAGCAAATTACGTTCCCCTTCATATGACAATTAGCATAATTTTAAACATGGAAGGCCAAAACATCACTAATAAAAATTAAATTGCACTAATAAACTAGCCACTAGAGTGTGCTAGAGTTGCACAAATGGAAATCAACCTGACTTTTTTTATTTACAGATGTGTTCCTTTTAAATATTTTGAACATGAGGACGACGATATTGTGGAAGTTTTAATATCACGATATTGCCCTTATCGTTACATCCCTAGCTGAAAATCTACATGAAGTGAACTTTAATCCAGCCAAATACAGTAATCAACTTTAATAGTGCTCAATCACAGCTGGTCTCTCCATGTGACACTTTGTGTAAGCGATGGAAGCAACTGCCGTGTAACAACTGGCATTTAAAAACTATTTAGCAGCCTCAACACTGATGATGTTAACCGAGGCTGTTATAATGATCCCCATTAATCGATATCAAAATGTTAATGGCTGTATCCCAAAGCCAAAGTGACATGTATGAATGAGGATATCAATCACAATGTGGTACTGGTTCTTTTATACGTTCTAAACCCCCAAACCAGAATCATTTAAGTTGCCCATCTCTGGTCTAGAATGAAACCTATTTCACTTATGCTATATGACTCAGTAAATAATAACAGAGTTGGGTTAATTGCCCAAAAGTAGCCACATAGAGCCAAAATGAATGAAATGCAAGAAAATGCAAGAATATAAGTAAGAATTTAAAGAGCTGATGTTATGAATTACAAAATTAGCCAAAACTCACAACCTTTGGGAATAAAAAGTTATGACATTTGCACTAACCCCGCAAAAAGTTGTGCAGCTTTCAGTGAATGGTGGTGTGTATGTGTACGGGCGCCACCTGGCGGTCGAAGCGATGAAGCGCACCCGTGACGCTGTGCCTGCTGCAGTAGTGTGTTTGTTTCCGCCGCGGTCAGTAGCGACATCATGGAGACCAAACCGGTTATCACCTGCCTCAAGACCCTCCTCATCGTCTATTCCTTCGTCTTTTGGGTAAGTCAATCCTAGCTACTGAAATGGCCACTGATGTGTGCGGCCGTTGTGTTTGGAATGTACGTGCGTAATGCTGGTGATGATGATGACGATGATGATGATGATGATGATGGGGCGGCTAATAGCTTGCTGCAGCAGCATCACCCGTTTGTTCGGATGTCGAAATAATCCACCATCGTTCGCCTGACGCTTGAACGAATGACGAACATGTCGCGAAGCTCGTCATTATTTTTAATCGACGTCAAGTGGGCCCAGCTGACGACGAATGTCATCACCGCAACCGTTCAAGTCAACAAATGACGTTTGTGACGGGCCAGGCCTCAGCCCACTTTCTGTACATGCACAAAAAAAAGGTGTGTGCATGTATGATGCCAAATCGACATGCTGTACTCTCTCCCAAGCCTCCATTAGAATGTGCCCCTGTGAACGCGTGTTGCCATAGATACATGCATGGAGCAGTGAGCACGTATGTGACTATTATACATACAGTAGGTCTGTGACTACATGTGATAATACATGAAAAACTATAGATAGCCTACGTGTATGCGCATATGTAAGATCCACTCGAGCAAGTGTGACTCCATACATATGTGACGTGTGCAAAATAGATATGCAGCATATATGACTACGGTAGATATGTGACTGTGGTTATAGTTGTAAGATTAGTAACGTTTTTGTGATGGAAAAATAAACACATAATAAATCATATTTTTTTCTGCTATTATTGTGACCTATAACCAGTCATTGAAAGGCCAACTGAAATGTTGACAAGAAAAACAGCAACCTCAGAGCAGTGTTGTTTTTGTGTCAACGTAACGTACCTGTTGGAATCATGGCCACAAAGTTCAACCTTTGATTGATTGCATTGTAACATATTTTCCCACCTGCATTTGATGAGATTTCAAGTGTTGCCACCAAACTCTATAGCTCAGACAAACTCAGATTTTAAAAATGTCAGGAATAGTCAACTAGAACAACTTTATTTAGGGTTAATCAGAGGCAGATGACTCCCATTCAAAGTTTTAAAGTTATTGGTTAATTTTGGACACAGCCACAACCCCACTTAATTATTATTGTGATTATTTATTTTAAATTTATATACAGTTTACAGGTTTTTGGTTGCATTAATGTTGAAAAAAGTTTGGAAATAATTTATCTTGGTCTCACTTGGCATTTGAATGGGGGTGTGCAAGTTTTTTTTAAGGTATGTTTGATACCACTTTTTTTCAGACTAATACGATAAGTATACGCACTCAACTCTTGAGCAATTTTATTTTAGTTAATGAAAACGAAACGAAAAAGTAAAACAAAAATTCAAAAAACAATTTAGTTCACAAAATAAAAACAAAAATACTTTTCAAAAATGAAAACTAACGGAAACTACTGCATGTTTACAAAACTAACTAAAACTAATTATAGTGAAAATGTCCTTCGTTTAAGTCTTTTGTAATTAATTTACTACATGAGCCTTTGGAGATGATTTTAATGTGGTTTGAAGTATGTTTATTTAGATCTTAACCTGAATCAAGACTTTTTTTTGTGTGCGTGTATTTATCACTCACTCACTAAAGCACACACACCAACATGGTCTCTCGGGCGGGGAAGCGAGCCCACGCCGCCTGCACCTGAGTTAAAATGTTTAAAATTATGTCACACAGAAGTGACGTCATCTAGCAACAGCTAATAGAAAAGCACCTTCAGATGACGTCACTCGTAGGCGACAAATTTGCCTGCTTGACTTTTGCCTCCAATGACTCGGCTCGCCTGCTTTTTCATTTAACTTGGCCAAAATGCAACACTTAGTAAGAAATGTTACTTTTTTTTTTTCATTTTAATTTACCATGGTGTTTATTAAATACTGCACACAAGAATACACTTTTTTTTTTTTTAAACTAAAAAACTAACACAACCATCCTGAAAGCTAATTAAAACTAACTAAATTTAAAAACAAAGCTCAAAACAAAATAAGTAAAATGAAAATTCTAAAACTATAGTAACCCTGCTCTTGAGTTGTCACAGATACCGATAACAAGCACCAATCCCACTGGTACTTTTGATACATACTAAAAAAAAAAAAAAAAAACAGTCTTTTTTTTTCCTTAAAGCTGCATGAAGTTAACTCATTCAAGCCCCAAAACGTGTAAAAACGTTTTTAATACTTTGTCATTCACTCCCAAAAACGTGTTTACAGTCACATTTTGTGTTTTGTTTTTTTGATGCAGCATCTGACATGAAGAGCTGGCTTAAAGCAATCAATGGTAGTTATTTAAAAAAAAAAAAAAGACCAGCAGGTGGCAGCAGAGTATATAGGAGATCAGCCAAAACTAAGCTATATTCTAATGTTAATAGCTGCAAAATGGAAACAGATACAAATATACTTGTTTTTTCCCAATGAAAGAAGATGATAGCAATAGAACACAATATTCTGTGGTCCTTGCATAATCTGTCAAAAGGGGGTTTCTTCAATGAAAATGGCTGGGAGTCAATGGGTTAATGGCAATTTTCTATTATCTTTTTCTATTTCTATCCATAATTTACAGAGATTGCACTTGAATGGGCATCTGTCAAACATGGCTGCTTTTAGTTCCTGATCGTAAAATGGCCACAAGAGGGCAGCCAATACTGGTATCGACAGCTTCCACGAGTACCGATACCTTAACATAAGGCCAGTATCGGCAACGATACCTTGTATCAGTACTCGTCCATTATAACTTTTTGTGACAGATTCACTGCATGGAATTAAACATGAAGATCCGTATCTTACAATTATAAAATGTGATGGGTATAAATGTATAAATATAAATATAAAACATTCACTTAAAATATGATTGTAAACCACATTGTGTTGCCATAATAATGTTGGCTTTAACACGTGGCACTCGACACTTTTTTTTTTTTTCCTTAGCTGTTAAAATTTTTAGCGGTTGCAATTCTCTTCTGGCCACTTGTGCCACGCAAGTATGATGTAAGAGCAAGCAACAAAAGTGAATGCAAGACTTTTACCAGCAGTGACAAGCACCATCCTGTTTGTCTTCAGCATAGTTTGGCTGAGACGTGCTGGCCTCCACGTAGCCATGTGTCCGTTACGCCCGCTTTTATATTTAGTCGGGTCGGGCATTCGCGCTCCGAGACATGGGCGGCTTCGGGTTTCGCGTGCGTCGAGAGATCGCTGTCACTGTCAGTGGCTCGTGTTTTTTTTCTGAACCCCGAGACCTCGGCGAGCTTTTCAGGCCCCGGGCCTCGCTTTTCACTGTCATCAGCTTGCAAATAATGTGTGGAGTGTGAATAGCTCGGCTTGTTATACGTCTCGCGCAGATGGAGCAGGTGGTGCGTCGTGTCATCGCACCTCCTGCTTCTTTATTAAGGAGGGAAGAAAGCTGACCTCCTTTCAACTCTCCGACCGAGATGACCAGCGTGGCGTTGCATTTCAAACAAAAGTGCAGTGGGGGTTGGGCAGAGAGAGAGAGAGAGAGAGAAGTGGGGCAGGCGGCTCCCAAGCTGTTTGGAATTCACAAGCCGACATAACAAGTTGAGAAGCACTCGTATCCCTCTTGGACTTGATTTCCCGTCGGGCCTTGAAAATGAACGCTCCCAACAAGCCACTTGTGTGCGGCGCGGACAGGAAGCAGGAAACAATTTATCTGCAATCACCAAGGCCATAAACAGAACAGCGAGAGCGTCATCATCAAGAGAGACGATGCTCCCCCTCAAGAGAATCGCCATTTATAGATGAAACTTGTTATAGCGAGAAAACACATCCACACGCAGCCGTGCCTCTTGTTAACTTGAGATTTTGCGTTGCATCACGGACGGCGCACTTTTACTTTGCCACTAATGCAAAGGCTGTTGGGGCGGGCAATTCATTTGATGAATAATTCATCGTCGCATTGTGGCCAAAGGTAGAACCGTGTAACAATCAGTAGAATGGCACCGCACCACAAGGTGGTGCCTCTTTGTTTTTGTTATTCCTATACAGCACTTTTTCATTTTGTCGTCAATATATTCTACGCACTGACCTGTTTATATGACTGGATAGCCGATAGCCCATACACGCCAGTGCAAGTCATTGAAGTCACAGAGCGGCCATCTTGTTACTCCCACCTCGCGAGCAGACTACTGTATACCTATATGGTATACGCACAGATGATTCATATACAGCTCGTAGGCAGTTAGTAGGTAGGGGGCAGTGTGGGGGGCTTGGGGGGGGGGAGGGGGTCACTATTTTTTAATAAGTAAAATTAAATAAGTGACGACAGTATGTGCTGCTTTGAAGACCACCTTTTTCTTTTATCGCTCAGTTCCTTAGACCCCAATATTAGATTTGGCAGAGGCATCGTTTGTTGAATTACAGTTATAATTCTTTAATTAAAAAAATATACAAGTTTCCTCCTGTACTAAACATCATTAAGCATATAGTTTATACATGTATTTAAGGCAAGTTGTACAATTTCTGAAGTCCTCTTGTTTATGTTTAATAAATTTAAAACACCACAAATCATGCTGTTTCAACTACGTACTGTCTCAAATGTTTTCCAATTTCGATACTGTAAATGTATGCTGAGAAACGTTTCTTGGGAGGAGCAATATGGCGGCCGCGTGACCGCAAAAGTCTTGGCCTATCGACTACTTGAGCGGTCGTGTGCAGATTTTTACGCTTGAACATGACACGTGGTAGCGCCAAGAATCCTACTTTTTCCTTCCCTAGGAAGTTACCTGTCGACTTCCAGCCCTCCTTTTTTTTTTTTTTTTGCTATCCAGCAGCACCGTCCATGGCTGATCAGCCACCGCGCATTACACTTGGCCGGATATTCTGGCATTTAGTGTTGTAAATAGTAAATCTTTGGGGACGCCACATGCTAATGATGGCAGCAGCAGTTATGTCACACAAATATTTTTGATGCAGTACTGGTGGTGGAATAAAGATGGCGGTAATGTATGTACGTAAAAATGTACAAAAAGTTAACATAAAATGTCCAAAAAGGAAGAGGCAAAGCCATATAATATCTAAATAATAAATAAATATCTAAATAAATAAAGAACATGTTCAAAAAGAAACTAGAAAATGTCCAAAAACAAAAGAAGAAATCCCGAAAATTACCATAAAATAGTCCACAAAAATTTCAGAAATTGATACCAAAAAAAGGACAGGAAAAAAGTAGATAATATTAATAAAACATAAAAAAAAAAAAACATAACATGTCCAAAAAAAAGGAAGAAGAAAGGCATACAATTATGTCCAGAACATGCAGAAAATCTAGAAATGTATGAAAAACGAAGCATTAATAATAATAATAATAATAATAATAATAATAATAATAATAATAATAATCAGCGGAAGCTGACAGGTAGAAGAAAATTCATCTCAGACTTGGATGCTGCATATTTTTCGGTTATAGTGCAGCGCTAATGAGCTCATGGGCTTTCAGTGCATTGGACTAACACTTAACACTATTTCCTTCATCACAATGTTCAAATGTTTTGCAGCTCTAGACATATTTTTGGTTATTTATTTGGCCTTAAATGGCTTTTTTGATTGCCGACCCCTGCACTAATCCAAATATTTGCTATATTTCAACAGTATAGTTGCACTTTGCTTTGTCTGGCTGCAGCCTTCATCATCGTATCATGTCAACACTCATCTGGAAGTGATTGTCCTTGTCCGCGCACGTGTGTTGATAAGAAAACGTGCATGCGTGGCTGTTTAACAGCTGTACAAACGCTTGTTGTTTTCACCCCTGACCCTCTGAGATTGAAGTGCAATGATCCATTTTTTTTGGTGACGGTTCAGCCAGATTCCCAGCGTGCAGGCCGGAAGGCTGGCGGGGTGGAAAACAACCTCCGGCGTCTGATGGTTGTGTTCGCGCTCTGCCGATAAGGCAAACGAGTAAACGGTGTCAGCGAGCGCTCCAGACTAGCTTGGATGGAAATGAAGTATAGCGGCCCCGCCGAACGGCCCCAAAGACTCAATCTTGTGAGCTCAGTGACAAATACTGCCTGCACCATTCTTTTTAATCCACAACAATTTACATTATTAAATTAGGGCCAGTGAAGAGAGAAAAAAAAGTTTGGCAGATTTCTCACTTTATTCTCAGAATTTTGTGATTAAAGTGAGAATTCTGAGAATAAAGTGAGAATTCTCACTTTATTCTCAGAATTCTGACTTTAAAGTGCAAATTCGGACTTTATTCTAAGAATTCTGACTTTATGCTCAGAATTCTGTGGTCAGAATTCTGTGGTCAGAATTTTTGAAAATAAAGTCAGAATTCTCACTTTAAAGTCAGAATTCTGACTTTAAATTCTGACTAAAGTCAGAAGGCCGAGAATAAAATCAGAATTCTGAGAATAAAGTTAGAATTCTGACTTTAAAGTCAGAATTGTCACAATTCTGACTGTAACCTGAGAATTCTGACTTTATTCTAAAAAATTCTGACTTTAAAGTCAGAATTTAAAGTCAGAATTCTGACATTGAAGTCAGAATTCTGACTTTATGAGTTTATTTTCAGTATTCAGACTTTAGTCAGAATTTAAAGTCAGAATTCGGACTTTAAAGTGAGAATTCTGACTTTATTCTCGAGAATTCTGATCTTAAAGTCGGAATTCTGACGTTAAAGTGACAATTCTGACTTTATGCTCAGAATTCTGACTTTAAAGTGAGAATTCTGACTTTTATTAGTGCTACTATTATTCTCTCTTTAAAGTCAGAATTCTGAGAAGTGAGAATCCTGACTTTTTTTTTCTGTCCACTGGCCCTATTCCTCTTTCGTAATTAATAATAATAATAATAATCATCATCATCATCATCATCATCATCATATGGAAATGTATATAAAACCAGAATGGGTTGTGTTCCATTTTGGACTTTCCTCTCTCATTCTGTGGCTTAAGACCCGGTTGACCTCCAGCCAAGAGGGACCCATTCCCATGAAAGGACCTGCCACAGTTGCAGCCCCGCAGAATTATTTTTCCGCCAGAGCCAAGCCGAGCTTGTTTTTTTCCCCTCCCTCTCGCCGAGGTTTGAGGGAGACATTTTGTACAGACGTCTCGCTGTCAAGCCGCGTTGACAGTGGGAAGGCAAGCTGCCTGCTCTTGGAAGGTTTAGGATGACGGCCCGCCGTCGCTCGGGGGCGGATCATCGACGTCGTCGTCAGCGGGCGCTCACCCCCCCTCCAAGCCTCCCACCCCATGCCGGGAAAGACGTTCCCAGCCGAGACGCGCACGCCGCCGTTTCATTCAGCTGCCTCGCACAACGGCGTTCTTTTATCCGCTGCCTTCATTTGAAATGCTAAGAGCGGCGCAACAGGCGGAAGCGTCTCGCGGCGGATCAAAGCGACGCCTTTGATGCGCCGCCATTCTCTCTCTCCGTTATTCACGAGGCAGGTGATCGCTATCCTGCACGCAGCATAAACGCATCCCCCGTCTCTAATTGCCCCCCTTTCTTGTTCCACCTTGATCCGCCTCCGTGCTGCCCGTCTAGAGGGAGTTGGGATAAAAAGCCGCTTCCCTCTCCTGCTCACGCCATCATTTTACACACTGATTCCCAACCAAGGTGCCGCGGCGCACTAATACGCCGTGATTAGGGGTGTAACAAAAACGGATTTGATTCGGAAAATCAGTTTGGATTTAAAAGATGCGAGTCCATCGAAAATATACCAAAATACAACTTTGAAGTGCCGGTCCACCTTAAAAGCGAACTGTCCTCGAATCGATTGGCAACCCATGTATCAAGCTGCATATCGAAGCATTCATTTATGAGATGCACACCTTTAGCCGTCATAGATCATCAAGTTCATCTCTCTATGGCAGCGACATATAGTGACAGACAAAACTATTAAATCCGCTTGCATTAGATGGCACACGATACAGTGAGTAGCGAAAATATTAAAACAATTGACATCCATTAAAAAAAAAAGAAGTTTGGGATGGTATATAGATGCCACAAGATGGCGTCAAAGCGTGTATACCAAGGATCATAAATCATCAACACCATACATCTACCAGTCATGAACCCATGTTACATAAACAGTTCTATTTAGTAGTTTAATAAATTATTCATTACAAACGGCCTTCACATGGGGTTCATAGTTTTAGCTAGCATACTAGCTCAAACACGGGCGGCACGGTAGTCGAGTGGTTAGCACGTCCGCTTCCCAGTTCTGAGATCTCCGGTTCGAGTCCAGGCTCGGACCTTCCTGGGTGGAGTTTGCATGTTCTCCCTGTGCCCGCGTGGGTCTTCTCCGGGTACTCCGGTCTCCTCCCACATTCCAAAGACATGCATGGCAGGTTAATTGGGCGCTCCGAATTGTCCCTAGGTGTGCGTGTGAGTGTGGATGGTTGTTCGTCTCTGTGTGCCCTGCGATTGGTTGGCAACCAGTCCAGGGTGTCTCCCGCCTACTGCCCAGAGCCAGCTGAGATAGGCGCCAGCAGCCCCCGCGACCCTTGAGAGGAATAAGCGGTCAAGAAAATGGATGGATACTAGCTCAAACAACACGCTAGCATTTTGTTTATGCTTTAACATACCTCTTCCTGTCCCGCCCTACAGATCACCGGCGCGATCTTGCTGGCAGTGGGAGTATGGGGCAAGTTGATGCTGGGCCCGTACATCTCGCTCATCGCCGACAACTCCACCAACGCCCCTTACGTGCTCATCGGCACCGGGACGGTCATTGTGGTTTTTGGCCTCTTCGGTTGCTTTGCCACGTGCAGAGGAAGCCCATGGATGCTGAAGCTGGTAAGAAGTGACCTACCCACCATATAGTGCACTTTCACAGCGAGTTTGCAGTTTTGCAATGCTGTTTGAATGTGGAGTGACTATTTTAGCAATGCAGTAATCCCTTCATTTATGGCACATAATTATTTAAAGGTCTTTAAACACACTTTTAAAATAATACAAACCCATTTTAACATATAATAATATATGATATGATTATTTCTGTTGACAGTAAGTAAGTCCTGTTTCTGTCCAAGCTAACAAGCTAAACTCGAAATATGCATCAATGACACTATGTCCAAAGATGATATATGGCCGACACCCTCTCTGTAGGTGTAAAAGGCAGGATTGAAGAGAATTTGATATTCAATTAATTTCAACAGAAACTAGCTGAAATACTTCCTGTTTTCATTCTTCTCCTTTCCTAGGATGTAATGATAACGGCAATATCATGATATTGCAATCTTAAAATTGCCACGTCGTAGTCATGTTGCTATATTAAAAGCAGCACACCTGTTAAAAAAGTCCAAGTTGTGTTCAGTTCCAGCACCATCTGGTGATTAGTTTATTGGTACATTTAATTTTAATTAGGCACGTTTTGGCCACCAATGACTAAGATCCACGCTAATTGCCAGATGAAGGGGAATGTAAAAGATTTGTTGGTAGAAATGAATTATTGAGGTTGATAACTGCTGCAGTATGTCCAGTTAGAAAATAACTTGTCTGGGTGAGGCAATGATTCAGACCTATTTATCTATTTCTGTTGTTTAATTGTGGGGAGAGGGCGGAGCTTTATGCGTGTGGTTTCTGTAAAGCAAATACAATACAATACAAATTAAAGAGAAGCGACTGTATGGTTATAATACAATGCAACTTAGCTGAGCGATTTAGTGATACATAAAGTCCAATAGTACAAGTACCATTAACCTAAATTAATATATGTCAAATTTAGAATTACTGGTAACGTTACATTGAGGCACCTAACTGCGAATGCACGCACACATTAAGAAATGAAGATTTGTAGCAAAGCTTGAACATGTACTTCATCTGTCTGTCGATTAGCATGGGTCTTAACAACAAACATAGGTGGCCAAGAACGTGCCTAACTATAATTAAAGCGGTGCCAATCAACTGACCAACAGAGGGCGCTGCAACCTCACAAACAGTTCATTCTGGCCTTTTTAACAGCAACGCCTGAGAGTTCCTCCACAGATGAACTCGTTTATGTACATTGAGGTTAATCTTACCTCTACTATTTTAACTATGTATAATGTATAAAATTACCAACCAAACTGCTATGTTTTTTGTTTTTTGTCTTCAATATGAGCTTTTATTTTTACAAAATTTTTAGTTTTTATATATGTATATATTTTTTAATATTGCCAATCTCACAATATTGTGATATGTATATCGTGAGGTTCATGTTGTGATATGATGACGCTGGATATCGCTACATCCTTGCTCCTTTCAAACATGTGCGTCAAACAAATTGTGTGCTGCCATCTAGTGGACGACTATGGAATTACACCCAAAATAAATAGGAGGCAGGAAGTAGTAGTTACAAACGATCAAAAATATCAGTTAAATAGTAGGACTCAAGATGGAGGATTCTGTTTCAGGTTTGCACTGCATGTCACTAAACAAGCTAAGCAAATGAACAAGAACCTCTCAAAACCGAGCATTATCTTGCTCTCCGGCGAGCGTTTATCAGTCGTGTTCTTTCTCCCTCTGTGTAGTACGCCATGTTTCTGTCGCTGGTCTTCCTCGCCGAATTGGTGGCCGGGATTAGCGGATTTGTCTTTCGCCACGAGGTCAGCGTGCCTTTCATTTTAACGCCAAAGCCTAAAACTGTGCATTCAAAGCCGTTCAAGTTGTGATCTATTTTTCTGCGTACAGATCAAGGGAACATTCCACCGGACGTACACCGACGCGGTCCTCAATTACAACTCTGAGGACGAGGCGAGCCGCGCTGTTGACAACCTGCAGCACAGAGTAAGTCTCACACTTGACTTGTCTGCAATCAATTTCCCGCAATCTTTATTCCGTTTCATGTGCGTGCGCGTTTGTAGCTGCGTTGCTGCGGCGTGTACAACTACACCAGTTGGTTGGGCAGCGTGTATTATCCGACCCACGGCATTCCCGCCAGCTGCTGTGTGAACTCCTCGGACTGCAACCCGGACGACCTTCGCAATGCGACTGTGGCCCCCAGCAAAGTTTATCACCAGGTCAGAACTGCGCTTGGGGTTCGCACACCCTCTGCTCGTTTACGATGTTTAACTGTTGTGGGAATGCTGAAGCATTCCCACATATGTTATTGTGATTTTTATTCAACACATTTTTTTTGCCGTGTAACAACTCCCACATAATACTTGGAATTTACACTGTTCAAATTTCAACTAGCTGAAAAAATTCACGCCTCCCAGGGTATTGTCGAATTAAAGTTAAATATCAACTTTTCCCCATTCATTTTCAATGGGACAGACATTGAACTTTTTCCAAGTATCACTTTTGACACCCACTTCCATACATCTAACTTATCATGACCAGATGTCTGATACTGCTCGGTGGCACAGTTGGTAAAGCGCATTGCCCAGTAACCAGGAGGTCATAATTTATCTCTCAATTTACTTCATAAGCATTCCACATGCATTTAAATCTTAGCATTCAGCTTTCAGCATTTCCACGCAATTTCTCCAGAAATTGCACTTATTCTAGTTGTTGTTGCTGCGTTTGTGCAGGGCTGCTACGAGCTGGTCACTTCATTCATGGAGACCAACATGGCCATCATCGCAGGCGTCACCTTCGGCATCGCCTTCTCACAGGTAACGGAAAAACACGACAAAGAGCATATTGATCAATTCTCCGTTTTTATGCTTTTCACTATTTTGATGTATTATTTGATGGTGCTTATTGATAGGGCCCGACTGATTAGGATTTTTTTTAAAGCCGATTCCGATATTTGGCAGAATACAATTGTGATTAATTCGTAAAAAGATATAATGAATAAAATAACACCCCTCCATAATGCTTGCGAAAATAAACATCAGAACATTTTACAGTTTATAGTTTTGTCCTATATTATTTAACATTAAAAATCGGCAAAAATGAACCGATTTTTAAGTTGTCCGATTTTTAAAACGGCTAATTTCCGATGCTAAATTCTAATCTTTGCTTATTAATATTGTATTTAAAGATTTAAATGAGTATAACTTAGCTTTTTACTCAAGTAAACAGGCATATTCATATTTATTTACTTAATTTATCTTTAAATTACCTTTATTACACCTTTGAACTAACTTCATAATTAACCTATTTTTGTCACTCTTATATTCAGAGTATATGTTTGATCTTTTTTTTTTTTTTATTATTATTATTTCAACTAATTTCACTTATTTATGTATTCATTTATTTATTTTGTATTTATTTACTGGAAAACTAAACTTCATCCTTTTACTTTCTTCTATTGGATGTATTGTACTTGAATTTTGTTTTTATGTGTTTGTGTTTTAGCTTATTGGTATGTTGCTGGCCTGCTGTCTGTCCAGGATCATCACAGCCAACCAGTATGAGATGGTGTAACTGACATCACATGGCAGGTGGGAGTGTGGGGGACTTATATTAAAAAAAAAAAAAAAAAAAACTTGGATTAGTTAGTCTTCTTTTGCCATTGATAATTCTGTTGTCTTTCCAGTGAGATGAAGAGAAGATGAAAAAGACACAAGAATCCTTTCTTTCCTTAAATCATGTTAAAACATCTTATTTTGCCTCCCTTTTGTCTCTCTGCCTGTAACGTGTACATGATGCACAACATGTAGGATCACGTAAGCATCATTCCCACGCACTCACCGCTCTGTGTGCCACACAACACATTGTCACGGACTGCACTGAAGGCTCACTTTTTGCACACACTGACACTGACGACCCAGTGCATTCATAGATGGATTGAATTTGTGTTAGACGTCACCGTTAATACGAGTACTTGACTTCCATGTGTTCAAGGAGACACAAATTAGACACTTCACACATCTAATCTGCTACCAGACAGTAGGGGGTGCTGTTGCACCGCGGTCTCTCTTTTTTTCACTCAATTTGTGAACGTTGCACATAAGGGAAGAATGAACGAACACATGCTTGTGTGTTTTAGAAATGTTTTTGAATTGTAATATTACAATTTTATTCTTGTAAAACTTTGTGTTTTCAATTCTGACTTTCTTGTAGTAGGACTTTTTTTCTTTTTTTTTTTGTAATTCCTAATTTCAAGAATTAATATATATATATATATATATATATATATATATATATATATATATATATATATATATATATATATATATATATATATATATATATATATATATACACACACACACTTTTTCATTAAAGTTCATTATGTTTTTTGTAATTGTGACTTCATGGAATGTTAAAATTCTATTATCTTAAAATTATGACTTCCCATTTTTCTTGTAATATTGTGAATTTTAATTTGACTTCATTTAATTAACTTTCCTTACTTTACGTATCCAGCTTTATTCTTGTAATAATAACAGTTAATCGTGACATTTTAGTCATTATGCAACTTCCTTTTTTAAATACTAGACTATATCCCCGCCCCCCCCCCCCCCAAAAAAAAAACATTTTTTTTCTTAATCTTCTTTATTTTTTTCCCCATAATATTCTGACTTGAAAGAAATCTTAATATTGTCTCTTTAGTCTTGTAAAAAAAAATCTTGGCCCAAAAATTATTCCTTTTTCTAAAAATTCTGACTTAATTTAATATTAATTAAATATGAATTATTAATTTTTGTATTATTTAATTATTAATTATTAATTAATTATTATTTAGTATTATTTAGTATTAAATATTAATAATATTGGAGTTATTCCTATAACACAAGTGGACCCTGAGACTGGAATAAAGAATTGAATTGAATTGAATTATAAGATTCTCACTTTTGTCGTGTAAAATTCTGATTTTCTCCACATATTATAACTATGTTCTTATGAATCTAAATCTGTCCTCATGATTTTTTTTTTAATCTGCCGACTTTTATCCTTTAGTGAAGACCTTTTAGCTTATAATGTAAAACTACATTTCAATCAATTTTTGATCCTCAGCGTGACAGTGTCGTGTGTGGCGCATCGCCAAGCCGCCGCTTCCATCATGATCATCATCACCATATCTGTAGATATGTACTGTAAATGTAATTTATAATAACGATGATGTAATGTTTAATTCTAATATGCTAATTGGTCGTGTTTACTCTGCTGTTTAGCCGTAAAGTATTTGTTTGCACTGACTAGTAACTAGTATTGGCTGATGTTCTGATGTAGACTTCTAGTAGGGTTTGGCATTACAGCTTCAATAAGTGATTTCTTTCCTCTTTGATTTTTCTTTTTTTTTTTTTTTACTTTTCAGTAGTAACCTTTTGACTATTTTTCCTTGTTCTTCAGTAGCTCTTGCGTATTTAATGGTGGCTTGTTTTTTAAACTACTTGCTGTTGTACATTGCTTTGGATAATGTATGTTTTATCTTGTACATACTTCAAAACCTGTAATGCCATCCAGCTTGCACACAGGGTCACCACACACGTACACACTCAAAAACACCATACTGTCTAATATCAACAACGTCACCATCAGTGGTCTTATTATCAATAAACTGACAAAATGGAACATTTCTTTGCTAAAGTTTGGTCATTTCTGGAAGAATGTAGTTTAGTTTGGGGATTACATTGAAATATGTTATTTGTAATTTCATTTTAAAAACATTTATCTAATAATAATGGTTGTTGGTATGTCACAGGAAGTGAGGGTTTCGCATTATTACATTTTTAATATATTATTGTATTTCCTCATACAGTATTTGAAAAATGTTGTATTTATTGTTTTATTGTTTGTATTTATTTTACATCATTTTATTATGCTATGCATTAAATGTTGTTATGCATTATTTATATTTGATTTTAAACAAATAGATCATTTCATAATAAATGTATAAAAATATGTTAATACGTATTATCTACATCATAAAACCTTTAAAAACTGCACAAGTAATGTTTAAAGTGACTTTAACGGTCTTGGCTGCCATATAATTGTAAAAGTTAACTAAATATGACGAAAATTAGGTAAAGACATACCCAAAATATTGCCATTGTGTGCCATCGCATGGCATTTTGATGCCAAGGAATTAAATGGGAGTAAGGGGAGGAGCTTCACAGACTAGCGAGGGTGGTGTTAATTAATCGTAGATTTCACTATTCACAGCAGGGTTCTGTGATTGTCCCAACACTTTATATAGAGCTCTAGAAAAAAAAATAGTAAAAACAATGTTTGTATTTGGAATTTTGTCAGTAAGTATCCAACTATTGCACAAATTATGTTAACATCTGGTTGGAGAGAAAAAAAAGTTTGAAATATATGTTGGATTGTCGGACGTAGACCCCTGGGCCACGAATTTAGACGCTTATAAATAGCCTTGAGCGTCAAAGCAGCTGGCCTTGTGTAGTACCGCACCCGTCCTCTTGGAGGCGCTGCGGTTTCAGGGGAAAACGTAACGTCCGAGTGAGAGAGCGAGCGAGGGGGAGCGGAAGAGAGCGAGCGAGATAGACGCTGCGCGGCGCGGCCTACATCCATAATAAGGTCGGCAAAGCGGCGAGATGATGGGAAGGAGAGGCTATTACTCGCCGAAGCCCGGGCTGCTCGGGTTCGCTGCAACCTCGTTACACAAATTACCGGCGGAGCGGCGCGGCAGTGGGTCCGCTAATGGAGCGTGAGTGCCGCTGGCTTCCGCCCCGCAGCCCCGCAACCACCGCCCCCGCCTTTCCCTTCCCTTCCGCCCCCCCTCCTGCCTGATCGAGGCCAGAGGGAGACATCCACCAGGGAAGCGCTATTAGTCTGTCTTTTAATGTCTCTCTCGCGCGCACACGCGCGCCAGCCAGCGCAGCGGCCAACCATAATCAGCAGCCGCATTAGAATGAAACAAATGGATATTTAATTTCAATACATCCTGTCGTGTGCGTATATGGAAAAATGGTGATGCAAACCTCACTGTCTAATTAGCAAGTGATGCTATTTTACGACTACAGTGTGTTGTTCAGCCTTTTAGTTCTTTTATTTTTACAAATCCTTTTATTTGCTGATGTATTGCTTTGTCGCCATCTAGTTGTATCTTGGTGTCAACTAAGTAGAAGCTAACCTCGTTTTTCGTGATTAATCCATTCCGAATCACCGGATGAAAGAATCATCTAAAATCTAAAGCTGTTTCCCATAGGAAATAATGTAAATCCAAAGAATCCGTTTCAGACATCCATAAATAGTGTTACCTGGAGTGAATTAAAATAGTCAAATAGTGAACGATTCATCAAAAAAAGAGGTATCAAGCTGTTAAATCCCTCGAACAGTTGAACTTTACTGTCACACAAAACATAAAACAACAATTACAGATCTTGTATTGAAATCAACCAAACAACTGCCTAAAGAAAGGCCCCACTAGCTTAATGCTATAAACGATGGAAAACATCAACAACAACAGAAATATGCTACCGATTAGCATAGATGGGCGTGGTTGACTAATTTTGCTGCAGCTTACTGAGTCGCTGACAGTAGTTCAGAAACTATTCTTCGTTTGTGTCTATGTGACTGTATTGTACTGCTCCCTGGTGGCCAAGACAGGTACACCAGAAGGAGCAGCACAATTAACTAATTTGCAACACTGTTTAATTATTTCCATTGTGTTTTTTTTTATTATGTTATTATTGTGTCTTTATAAACTAGAGTGCTATTTTTCTTAATCAGAAACACTCGAGAAAATTTTGATGTTTTTTGTTGTTGTTGTTGATGATGATGAAGGCAATGCACTACTTAAGTAGAAAAAAAACAAAAACAAAAACAACAACAAAAACGCATACCTTTTTTGACACCAAGATGGTGCTAAAAGGGCCTGGCTAGGGCCTGACGAAATGAAGCTCCTCCCCTTACTTGAACATAATTCCACGTGATAGCACTAATGCACACAAACAGTATATCATGGAGTTGCACGTAAATCGACAAATTCATGAATGCCAAACTGCGAAAATAACATTTACAGTGAAACTGGATAATTTGATACACCCCCACACACACCTGTTGATCTCTCACAGCGCCATCTGCTGAATTTGATGGGGCACTGCTCAACTTTCCCTTTAATGCAAAAATGGTGGCAAAAAAAGCCTGAAAGGATAATTTGATTCCATTTGTCTTAAGTGTGCGACAGCGCTAAGAGGCTGTTGTTGTGCAGACGACGTCTTTATTATTTAACGCCGCCATTAGATGTCGTTTAGTGGCGTCCAAAGTGATGCAGCGGCGTCTCTTTGTGTTCGTGTTGTCGTCGTTGCCTCTAATTGACGCTCGCGCCTCTGGCCTCCCCCCTCGACGAAACACTTTTCACCGAGCGCGGCTCCTCGTCTGCGCCGCCTCTGCCGCTTCCTCCCGCCCGCCTCTTTGAAGCCTGCGGGATGACGATGATGACACCCGGCGTAATCGCGGCACGACGCGACACGCTAGTGAGAAAGCCTTCGTGAAGGCACGTGGCGGGTTTGGCGGCTGCCTTCCGCGCATCCCTTGTGACAAGTGCAAAGGCTCAGGGGAGAGGGGGGAGTTTGAGGGGGTGGATGTCAGCGAGGTGGGGCTTTGATTGACAGCCCCGTTGACAGGAGAGCACGGCTGGTGTGTTGATGGGATCTCGGCTCAGGTGCAGTTCAAGACCACGAGACTGAATGTGAGGCGTGCAGACGACGTTTGCCGGCTGTAATGGAAATTTAACACAGCGGGCTGCTACTTGGGATCTGACAACGATGTCTTGGTGAAGCAGCATGTGGCTCATTAGTCGAGACTGAAATTTGAAAATTGCTTTCTACACTACATTGTGATGTCAAATTGAATTGGATTAATTGTTCAGCCCTACTTTTCACTGCTTGAAATAAGGCTGCGGGGATACACACATACCGATTTTCAACATTTTGACCGATTTTTGAAATGTGACAGACTTCACACATGACAACAACAACAACAAAAAACAACAACCTGAAAATCGAGCCAAGTAGTGCACCCCATTTTGCTTCATTATTGTTAACCATGCATGACCGCAACACCAATAAACTGGGTCAATACCATTCCCAATGCCGGTTTCCTAAGCAATACTAGACTAAGTGCAATTTCTGCAGAAATTGCGTCGGAAAGCTGAATGCTAAGATTTGAATGCATGTGGGATGCTTATGAAGGATACATTTTGACCTCCTGGTTACTGGACAATGCACTTTACCAACTGTGCCACCGAGCAGTATCAGACATCTGGTCATGATAAGTTAGATGTATGGAAGTGGGTGTCAAAAGTGATACTTGGAAAAAGTTCAATGTCTGCCCTATTTAAAATGAATGGGGAAAGGTTATTTAATGTTAAATTGTGCGAATACTGTAAGTAATTGTAAGTAAAGTGTAATCAGATGATATATACCCTGGGAGGCGTGAATTTTTGACGCAAGTTTGAAACAGTGTAAATGAGAAGTATTGTGCGGGAGTTGTTTCATGGCAAAAAAAAAAAAAACTGGAGAATTAAAATCAAAGGAACATCTGTGGCAATGCTCTTCCCACAATGACATTTGGTAAGCATGAAGAAGAGACCAACAAAGACTCTCAGCAGTCATGCCTGAAAAGACATAAGAAGTCTGCCATTTTGGTTTAAAATGGCCATTACGGAGTTATTCTGGCTGTTCCTCAGCGGTCCTTGAAAAACAAGCAAGTCCAGGACATTTTTGCCTGATTGCTACCATATTTGTACCACATAGACGCTATCATTGCATGTAGGTACAGTAATGCAGCAATGTTTGATGACTTGCCACTAAATTCTTCATAAATCAGGTCACATTTTGTCCAAACAGCTAGTGAGAGAGTCTTAGGCAGCAACTTCTGGCAGAATTGTATAGAATTGTAGAGTACCTTAAGATACTTTACATATTTAAAATACTTTACATCCCAACTTTGGCGAATCGATGTTTTTATTCAGATTTGTTTGAATAAATGGCCTTCTTGGGTGTGTCAACATGGCCGAAAACCGACAGATTTGAGCAAAAGTGTATTAGTAAAAATATACAGAATTTGTGTTCCTGATCCCAAGAGTCTCTAAAGAATACCAAATACCAAAAACTCACTCAGTAAGTACTCGCGCCCTGAATGTGTAAATTCTAACTTTCATAAACTCCTACCAGAGAATTGGCCAAAAAGATATACAGTAATTGGGTTAAGCCATAAATTGAGAATGTTTTTTGTTTTTGTTTTTTTGTTTTTTCATTATTATTATTATTATTATTTTTTGCTAATGCCATGTAAGGCGTAAAGTTTGATGATCATCTTGGGGCTTCTGCTGTTTTCATTGTATCTGCTGCCCCTGGGTTAAGAAAACAATGGTGGTGCTGTATAAATACAGAGTTGAGTTGAGTGATGTGCGTCAGCGTCCTAACTGCAAGATTTGCAATTCTTCCAGCACTATTAGCGGTCTAGCAAAACTAGCAAAACTAAAGGAACACTGAAAATGGGAAATACAAGTACAGTACCTCCAACAAGGTTAACAACCACTGTGTTGGAATAACTTAAGCTGGAATTTACCAAACTTTTGAAGGTATTTTTCCATTAGATGGAGATGTTCTGTACACATGTATTCATTGCATACAAGAGATGATTTTGTCATGGCTCATAACGAAAACTATTTGGACGCTAGCCATTTTCATCATGGCTGCCAGGGAGCAAGAACCTTCCCAACTATCTCTCATGATTGTTCATAATACATACAAAACAATGCAAATCATGTATCATAAATAGGATTCCAGTCTTCACTGTTGACTAGTAGTACTATTAGTGGTAGTTTCAAGCTAGCTTGCGAGCAGTTGAAATGAACCATCTCAAATGTCTCGAACAATTAAAAAAAATAAAATCAACCAAAATCATGCTATGATTATTTATTATTGCGACCGCTGTGACACCCAGCAAATAGGTCATCTGATTGTACTTAAGATAAGTGAGAAATTCTGAAAATAGACTTCTGAGAAAGTGTAGAAACTCACCCGGTGAGTTCTATTCACATGCTCCCTTTCTTGCTCAGCAACAATTTTGCAGAGCTGATTCACTTTGCGAGTATCTGGAACACGCTGTGCCCATCTCCCTGCTTGTGGGATTGTCGTATCGACCGCACCGTCTGCGCTATACCGGTCGTGCCCTCCCGCTCGGCGTTTACGTAACAGCAGACATACAGTGCTATTTTAAACTTCATTCACAAACAGATGTCCCCCCGCTGCCCCCTCCTACACACAGTGAAAAACATGTTTTCATGCTGTGGACAACAGCTCAGATTTCAAACATGTACTTTGTGGACTGTTTCTAGTAAAGTGTCCCCTTGTTTACCAGAAGCTACTTGAGCTACAGCGGTGTACACACAGTGCAGGGAGGTCAGAGCCAGTTGACCATCAGGTGCATTAACCTACATTTACAACCTAAAATTTCATTTGTTCTATGATAGATTTTATTTGTTTGTTTGTTTGTTTGTTTTGTCCAGTCAGATTTCAGCCCTCTATGTGTTGCTATTCACATCAATCTAATCAGCCTAGCGTCTTCCGAATCAATAGCGAAGGCCAATGTAACTTAAACTATTAGCAATGAGTCTTTAGTAGTTTCTCAATATGAGGAACGCAAAGTACAGTCTTGGTCTTGTGAACTCGCCAAGTATGGTCTTCCGAAGAACGTATGCTACAACGTTCTTACTAACATTGTGAATGTCTTTGTCAATAACAGTTGTGTACTTGTTAAATTGCTCCCCGACGTTGACATAACAGAGTTAGCAGCACAAAATGTATCTTGGGCTATATAGACCCTTCCAGCTGGCGTCACTGCTTAGCTTCCGCTGCGCATCCCGGAGGGCAAACATCCCATAACAAATGAATGTACAGAGCTTGATTTTCGTTAAAGGTGGGAAATATGTCAAGTTTCACAAAAAAAACGTCCTAGGTAGGACACTACATTACTGCGACTCATTGAAACCAGCTGTTTGGAGCCGCTATACAAAAATGGAGTTTGTTGGAAGGCAAAGTGGAAGCGGAAGCCTAAGGTATGTTGTTTTTGCTTGAGACAGTACGTCGATCACTACTTTTATGGTGTAAATTGTCATTCATTAAATCATTTGTGTCCGGATATACTCGTCTTGCTGTTTAACGAAGTCTTAAAGCTATTGTAGCTTGTTAGCTGCTAACAGACCGCACATTTACAACACATTCCTCAAAATCAAGCCCGAGTTAAAGTGTTAATTGTGATAATCGTGTTAAATTGTTAACTTTTTGTTCAAAATTACTTGAATACTTATGCAAAAAAAGTATGAATGTTTCACTAAAGATAATATGGCACATTCATCACGTCTGCCTCGAATTTACAATCAGATTAATGTTAAACTACCTGATCTAAAATGATCTGAGCATTTCCTCGTACTTTTTGTGGGTGCAAAGTAGTTGCGTCGTAGGTCGCACTAGCCACCATGTTCGTAGTTTTGTGCTAGCCGTGTTCGTCTTTCACTCCTCACTGTCTTCCGCCTGGTTTAGAATCGCTGCCGGCAACCGAAAGAGCGATTTTAATCTCTCTTTGAGCCATTAGAGCATCCTTCGGCCGCACACAAGTTCACCATAGCATTGGTCGCTCATTTATCAACCGTTTGACCTGTTTTCTAGGTCACACTGATTGTTTTCTAATTCACTCGCATTGACGCCCTGCCCTCCACCACAAGGGCTGCACTTAAACGTGACGTCACACTAGAAGGGTCTATGGCTAGCCAAAAAGTATCCAACCGATGCATCTTTAGTATACGCTAGCTGCCAAGAGCAACATCCGTGTATTCTGTGTATTCCTGGTTTATTCGTTCATTGTTCATTTGAAGCAGTACTTGGGTTGCGACTGATAACTTTTCAGGAGATCATAAGGGCATTAGAATGGGGAAAAATTGATTTGATTGGTTGGTCAGAGCAACACTTGTTACAGCTTATTTCGACTGTAAAACACACCTGTAGCGGTCTGCAATCATTAAGACATTTAATAATGAGCATCTCTGGTGAGTATGATGTATTTTGTCATGTTATTCAATAAATATTGATTCTAAACTGGCATGCTGTTACATTGTGTTTCTGTATCGTATTGATGGTTTCTATAATTACAATGTGGCAATGTCGGTATTAAGAGGTGGATTAAGTTGGATAAGTCACCACTGAAGGGCATCAAATGCACAACTTGAGCACACTCATACCGTTAATTAGATCTAGTGACTATCATGGTGTGGGGTCTATAAGAGTGTTTTTTTTTTTTTTTTATGGCCTAAACTTGCTCTGAAAACAGTTTTGGAAAACGTCACAAAGATCGTTAATGTTACACATGTTCTCTTTTCTGACCAAAAATCCATGTGTGGTCCAAAAAATTATTAAACTATTGTCAAAAAATGTTTTGCAACCGGATTTTTTTTAAATACAATGTCGGAATCTCATGATTTTTTTTTTCCTTCCAAATGTTGCTTTGCTTTCCCAGCTGACAAGAGGCCGCATCAGGGTAACAGCGGGGAATTTTTGGCAACAGGATAAATGATGTACATGTGAGATGTTTTCATTATAATTTTCTCTGATGTCTTTTTTTTTTTTTTTTTTTTTTTTTTTTTTTTTTTTTTTTTTTTAACAGAGCGCACGAGAGAGGTTGCCTACGCGTGGGTAAAAACCTAAATTTTGGTCATTTATTTTATACACCAACAACAAGTTCAAGCATGAAAACATTTGAAAATGAGGCTCAAAGTACATGTTTGTTTGTTTGTTTGTTTGTTTGTATTGTACCTACGTGTGTCTGGACATTTCCATTGCTCAACATAATGACTTGAAAAATGCACCTCCAGTAAAGTGGTTTGTACCATTAATATTACCAGCCTAAAGCACCTTATGTTAACTATATGACGATATGTATTTTACTTTTTTATTTATTTTATTTATTTTTTTAGGAATTTGTTTAAACGCTTACAACTTAGATTTGTTGTACAAAGTTAATACTGTCATTTGTTTCACTTTCACAAATACAGAAGCCCCCATTACAGTTTGCACAATACCAAAAAGTCAACAAGCAGATACAACTATTATTGGCTTGGCACGCACATTATAGTGGTTTCGCAGGCTTATATGAGCTGCGGAATTTTTTTTGCTTTGGGGTATATGCCACGGAAGAGGTGTTTTTGCACATCAGCTTTGGTTCCGGTTCAGTTTGCGACGTGTGGGCTGCGTCAAAATACTTGTGCTTCCGACTTTGTGCCCCTCGTTTGCGCGTTCGCAACCCAGACCGGAACCAAACTCGTGCAAAATCGCGGAAGTCCCGCGTCTTCCGTGGCATATACCCCATTGTCTGTATGCAAATAAAATATTTTTTTATGTGTTTTATTTGTATTTATTTATTTTTTAAAACAAGGCTGTTGCTGTGTAAACGTATGATTAGTCACAGTACACCGGTGCATAAATGCTGTTATCAACGTGGCTAAGGTATGCGACTCATTCATCACTCAAAATATGAGATGATGTTCCTGCCAATTAGTCGACAGTATTGGCAATATTCATTAGGAGTGCTAGGTAAGTGATTTGTACACGTGACAGTGTAAAGCATGGGAACCTTTTTCCCATTTGGGGTCGTTTCAAAAGCTCTCGAGGGTCTTGCACGGGGCCACTTCCAAGTGATCCACAACTTTCATGTGGTAAGATGGGCTGCTTGTTGCTAAAACCGCCCTACAGTAATTCCTACAGATGCATACAGTAGGCCTATTATAAATGACCTCAAATGGCTCTGAGTAGTGCACAAACCACCAAGCCTGGCAATAATGTTCGGGATCCAAGGTGGGACCATTTATTGAGACATCAGGTATTTGTTTATTCGTTGTTTCTCACAGTAGACCGTTGGAGATGACGTCGATTGATCCATTCTTTATTAACAACAGTCCATAACATGAACAGTTACATTTATCAGAATGTGAAACTTTTTGACCCACCCAGACACTTAGTCACTTCAAAATAAGGTTTCTCGAAAGAAGTCATTAGTCTGAGATATGGTAGTCCATAAGTGATTTAAAAACTAACAAACAAGCAAAAAAAACAAACAAACAAAACAGGACAATACATGGGGGTCATATTAACATTAAACTTTGATGTCAAGTAGGGGGCTGCAATATTTTGTCCTGCCTGCTGCAAATGCCTCCCAAGTTTGAGAAGTTTGCAAGTTTGAGACCCTTGAATTAGATACTATCCATCCATTCATACATGTCTATATTTCTGTTCGAGACGCATAAAATGGTGGATATCACAACTGACTTTGGGTAAGGCCTTCTCACTAAACTAGTCATGTTACCACTGTAGAATTCATAGTTGTTTACAAATAAGGTTTATTTGATCGGTTCTGTAAAGCACTTTGTGACCTGCGGCTGCTTAAAAGCGCTGAATAAGTATGACTTTATTTGACGTGAAATAATTTTGAAAATGCAAAAACCGGAAACTGCACCCTCATCAAAATGGTAGCTTTTTTTTTCTTTTTTTCTTTTTTTTTGCATCAGGCCGCACCCTTTGAGGTGAGTTTTAATGAAATCAACTGCAAATTACGCCATAAGCTCTTTGGGAAGTGATTACAGCACATGAATCAGCATCTTGTTTTAGAAACTTTTTTTTAGTTATTATTTTAGCATTACAAAAAGACGCTTATACACGCCTTCGCCGAACTTCCAACACGTGCTACTTGTTTTGCATACGTGCCGTCTGATTGGCCCAGAGGCGTCCCGGCGCAGGTGGCCTGATGGCTCATGAATATTCATATAGCTTGCTCGTTCTCCCACGCACGCGTGTGTCATGTTTGGAGAATGCAGGCTGAGTTGCCGCAATTAATGACTTACCGCAAACAGAGTCGGAACATTTCAAGGTAAGATAACTGAACATAAAAAGAAATAAGCGACGTGAGCGTATGTTGTTGCTTTTTGTCTTATTATTGGATATCCACAGACCTTTTTGTTTTTGTTTGTGATTTTTTTGCAGCTCGCTGTCACTTTGGAGCCCCTCCCCGCTTCGTTCTCCTCTGCCGGGTGCTATTCACGGTCACCCCAGCTCTTGTTACAGTTGACTGAAGTCGAAGAACCGGACAAACGGGTCGAGCAGTTTAACCCTTACTATATTTAAGCCGTTGAGCATTCTCTACTTAAAACGGGGACGGAAAGTTAAACGTCAAACAACGACAAGGCGTGAAACTAAGCAACCGAGTTCGGCCACCAGCTGTGCCTTCCCCGGAGTCACAACCCGGAAATTATCCGCCACTTCATCTCTTGTTGGAAATACAAGAGAAAACTCCGCAGGCAAAATGATGCGACTCCTTCCCGAGACTCCCGCTCAGAAAAACTCCCTCTTCAACGCCATGAACCGCTTCCTCGGGGCGGTGAACAACATGGACCAGACGGTGATGGTGCCCAGCCTGCTGCGGGACGTGCCTCTGGGCGACGACTCTGAGCTTTGCGGCCACAAGTCGGACGTGGACGAGGGCGACGTGGACATGTACAGCTACTACCAGCTGCTCAAGTCCATCCGGCGAGACATCGAGTGGGGCTTGAGGGTCTCCCCGGTCGTCAAGGAGACGCCGCCACGGCTCACCCGCATGAACTCCATCGCCTCCACGACCTCGTCGTCCTCCTTCGCCTCCACGACCTCGTCGTCCTCCTTCGCCTCCTCGCTGTCATCCGCTTCGTCAGAATACGACGAGGATGAGGAGGAGGAGGAGGACCTGCAGAAGCAGTTCCAGTACCACCTCGCCGGGCTCCAAGGGGTTCTGAGTAAGCTCACCACGCAGGCCGACTCCCTCACCAAGCGCTACAAGCAGTCGATTGGACTCTAAAAAGCAAGCAAGACTGTTTCTGTTATCAGAGGCCATTTCAAGTCCTTTGAGGGCCACTAAAGTTATGATGGAAATGGTTACTTTATATCATGAGCATTTGTGGGTTATATGTTTTGTGGGGGTTTCCTCTAAGGGTTTTAAACTTGCAACACCTAAAGGCCCATCCGTATTGTTACATTTTAACTTTGAAAATGGTTGAAGTGAAGTTGAAAATGACTAACCCACGAATGTATGATGAAGATGGCAGCCTCCCAACTTTTACAAGTACTAAGGGTGTTAGCCTACTGGATTGAGGATGTGTTGAAAGTGAATGCAACTCAAGGCTTTAACAATTCTTTTTGCACTCATGGGCGTTGAGTTTTTACTTTGATTCGCAGGTAAAATATATTTAAAACTGTTATTTAACGTGTAATTTATTACCTCAGGGCATGTGAATGTTGAGTTAAAGACAGGATACGTATGTGTGGTATGAATCGCCAATTTGAAAATGTTAATGTGTGCGTATGACCATGCAACTTCTACACTGATGTCTGAGAATGGGGAAAAATAAGGAAGGAGGTATCTGCTTAAAAAAAATGCCTGTGATTTCCTCATTTCCAACTTTGGTCAATGTAATGGAATCAACTGATAGTTCTGCTTTAAGAACAATGACGAATTCCATGAGATCACTTTGTATGTCAAACTGACTGGATATGTGCCTAAAAGATGCGTTCTTTGCACCGTTTTTCTACTGATTTGTCAAAATAAAGTTTTGTATTAACTAATTCAATTTTATATGATTCTGACTATTCATTTCATGCAGGATGTTACGATCCTAAATGCAAAGTATTCAGATTCAATATGAGTACTAGCAATCGGTTATTTCGCAAAAGTATGCAGAAAATTGGACATACTTTCATTCAGCTAATGGCACAAAGTATACGGAATATTGGATTTTAGAATGGTGACAGTTTGAACCAGGAACTGATTATTTCTTGGTGCCATTTATTTCCTGTGGGAGGGGAAAACACTCAGAATAAATGAGAGCAGATGAGAAGTCGTTTTGGGATGTCACATTCTAGTTACGCACGAGACTAAACAGAGAAAATAAAAACATGTTTTTGTTTTTGGGAGCGCTGCGTCAGTTACGTCCCAACTGCCTTAAATTATTAATCACTTGAAACGACAGCCATTCAGCGACGTCTTATCCGCATCGTTAGCCACTTTGTCGTTCCATTTCTGTCGTCTTTCTAGTGGCACAGTATGTTTTTATCGCGCTCATTGTTAACACGACAGCCTGAAACGACTCTGGATCATTACCTCACTCATTTTGATGTCATAATTATACCAATGAAAAGCGTGCCCGACCGGACAAGTACGTTCTAAAACGTCTGCACAATATGGAATGTTAACAGTCATGTTCCACCTCATACGACAACTCAAACCACCTGAAGTCCATTTTGCTGTGATCTATGTGTATAGTCTACTATATCCCAGAAATGTTGCTCTGTTAGCTCTGTTGCCTTTACCTAAAGAGTAAAAAATTTACAAATATGGTCTATGCGCCCCCATTAGTCTGAACATGGCATTCTGATTAATATTACGTTTGTGGAATATGAATTAAGCAGAAAAATCCACCCTTTTTTAACCATCTCAGGAGGCGGCCATTTTGCCAATTCACTGCGCCATAAAATGACATCACTGATGTTCACAAGCTGAGCCTTTATGCTGCATTTGAGGGAAGGTGGTGATTTATCCCACTTGAATTGTCTCAGTTCCTAACTCAAAGCGTTCCAGGTGAATGTAAACAACAAAGATGGCTGAATATCTTGTCTTCAAAGCATTTCATGCATTTCACCGAATAACTTGCAGGGAGAAGATGCAGGGAGATAACAAATCTTCGCAGTCAGTGCAAATTACGTTGTTATTTTGAATAACAAAAAAAAACAAAACAAAAAATTTAATAATAAAGGAAGAGTATGTTTTTATTTTTGTAAATTATGTTCTACCATTCACATTCTTTGTCTCCACAGGGGGCGCCACTGTCGAGTGACGTCAGATTGAAGCTGAATTTGAGTGAAGTTGAGGTTTCACCCCACCCCCACAGCTATTCAATTCAGACTTCCCACTTCAAAGGGGCGTTCCAGTGCACTTTTCCTGGTCGAAGGTTAGAAAAGTCTGACATACCAACTTCCTTGAATGCGGCATTAGGCTCTGTGATGTCATTTTCAGTCGACAGCAATTGGCAAAATGGCCGCCCCATGAAATAGATAAAAACGGGTGGATTTTGCTGCTTTGTACAAAGACAATTTGTTGTGGCTAAATTGGCCTTAATTTATATTATTATTATTTTTTTTTTAAGTAAGACATGTTTTAAAGTGCTATTGTTTGACAATATTTAAATTTGCACATTTCTATTATCAAACTAAATCAGAAGTTGCTCAGTACTTGAGTCCCCCCCCAGATGAATGCTTACTTTCTCAAGTCATTACTTGGAGGACTGCTTATTTTTATTTGAGTCGTACTATTTTAAAGTAACAGAAGTCTTACTTGAGTACAATTTTGGATACTTTCCCCAGCCCTGATCAATCCCCCCAGTGTACGTCCGCATTTTACCTCATTACTCATCAATTTAATCAGCCCTGTTGGCCTTCTTGTCTCCCTTCCAATCGACTCCCTGCCATCCCTTGTGTTCTCCCAACCTGCGTCTTTGTTGTGTGCCATTAGTCTTGTTGTACCTAGTTAATTGGTTTCTTTCAATATGTGTCAGATCCTTTTGTTCATCCTGTGAGTTTTGTTGTGCAGATCGCCATTGTCTAACGCTAATCTCTGGAAGCTTTTTATCTGAGGCAGCTTTATTATACATATCTTGTTTGTAGAGGTGTTTTTTTTTTTTCTCATTTAAATAAGATTTGTCAGCCCTTTAGCTTTGCTTGTAAATTGGAATGACCAAGGTCCCAGGTTGTACAATTTCTACTCCGACCCAAAATTCTCGAAAGAGTGCCATTTTCAGCTCAGCGAGCACCTCAACTATTAACGCCACAATGTGTTTGGACAACAGTAATGAAACCCCAAGAACAGGAAATGGAATTTATTGCACCCTGCACTCTCAAACAGTTGACTGATCAACTACTTTGGTCAATTCGGCCGAACTTTCTCGGTTGTTTTGCACAAAACAAAAATCGGGTCATTTTGTATAAAACAACCTCAAATATTGGATCGTTTTGTACCCAACAACCCAAAACATTGTCCCTTTTTTATCCAAATTGATTATTTTTGACCCCACAGTTTTCAGAGCGCAGGGGGAAAATGGTACACACATTTTGTCCTGTATACTCAGTACCATATGGCGGAGCACAAGTCAACATTAAGGTTAGAGAAAGCATGGCACACCACTAAGTCAGTTTAGCATTAATAATGAAGACTCAACTCCCAGGTACTTTACGCCATCATTTAACTAGGGCAGGGGTGTCAAACATACGGCCCGCGGGCCGGATCAGGCCCGCAAATGAGTTTAATCCGGCCCGCGAGATGATTTTGTAAAGTAAAAAAAAAAAAAAAAAAAAAAAAAAAATTGTGATGTCGGACTAATTAATCAGCTGGCCACAATCAAAACAAATAAATTTATAATTTCACAAGCAGTCCTAAAATGAGCAATGCAACTTTGTAGGGGAATCGTCGTCCTGGACGTCATTATTTTACACACAACTTAAACTACGGGTTGTTTAATTATTATTATTTTTTTGGACTCATACACCGACATAAACGTGTTAAATACGTCACAAATTCAATTACTGGTAACACAGATATGACAAGGATTAACATCCTTATAACATCATTAACTGCACCATGCAATGCATTCTGGGAACAGTATACAGTATATGCAAAACAGCTCGATTTAACACGTCCGGAAAGTGCTACATACCATTTGCATTTGTGTTATTTTTCGGAACAATATGATTACAGTTGAGCTCCGTAATTTAGGGCTGGTCCACGAAAATCTGCTTATAATTGACGGCAATCGTTTTTAAGTTATATACCGTTATTTTCCCGATGCGGCCCACTTGATAATATATTTTCCTCCATGTGGCCCCTGAGCTAACATGAGTTTGACACCCCTGAACTAGGGTGAGTCCACAATTTATAGTTTTGGTTTTGTTTTATCTACTCTGAATAACATAGACAAATGTTGAGTTATTTATTCAAAATTACTTTAGAGTTTTATCAGAGCACACAGGACCAGGACAGGACCACTTATATCATCATCATCAAAAAAATAAAATAAAATAAAAAATAGTATGGCATGTAGAGTCGAGTCAGTCGACTGCCTTTAAAGGGTGAATAATATTGGTTTTAGACACCGGGTATTTTTATTGTTATGTTTTTAATTGTATGATTGTAAATGTTACTTTAAAAGACTGCAGTTCATGAAAGTGTTAGGATGGGAACTATGTTATGCTGAAACACAATATTTTCATTACTTCCCATGGAAGAATATGTGTTCAACTGCATATGTTTTTTTTTGGTCTATTTCTTGAGATATAATCACCACATCCATTGTGTTGCTATTTCACCTGACTTTAGGGGGGGAAAGGTGCAGCTGAACCTGCAACACTCACATTGTCATTCTAGCGCAACACATCAAATTGCATAGCATGCATGCAAACACACAAAAAACATCAGTAGTTGTTTATTCCTCCCACCCAAAAGAGGGCAAATAGCCCTCAGACATTTTCAGCAGACACACCCTGTGTGTGACATTTCATTCTATTCTCTGATTCTCAATGTTTTGCACTCACAGATGCCAACGTTTTGGACAAAGGTCACGCGGTTTGCTACATTTGACTGTAAATGAGCTGGCTTGTTTTTGAATCATCGGCATGTGGGCATGTGGAGATAGCGCCATCGTGACTGGAAGGGGAATTGCCAGGGAGAGGTTGCTGGGGCAGGCCAACTTGTCACGACCTGGAACTTGAAAACATTATGCCATTAGTGGAATTACTTCTATTTATAGACAGGTTCTGCGTGTTTCTCATCTCCACTTGATACAATAAAGCTCAAACACGTGCTGGTTAAACGACAACACTGTAATATCGTGCAAAGTAATGTAAAGAACGGCAAAATTGTTTGCATTATTAGTGTTTTTGTCCTCCGCGCGTGCCGTAGACCAGGAAATGGTGTGCGTTGCACAGCCCAAAACCCCAAACAAATCGAAGCTGATTTTGTCAATAAACGTAAGCGAGGTGAAATGGACAATCCGAAAATAAAGTCAGCCATTAACGACTCACGCTGTGTAATATTTAACACGGATTCTGAGGACTATCGATGCGTAAGTACTAGCGCACGTTTGGTGCAGTTCTGACAATTGGCTCGTTAGCAACATGCCTCTACATCGGTGGTTTCTCTAACTATGGCAACACTAACACCGGTTTATTAACAGCGGAATGATTAATTTGGAGGTTGTTTTAGTAGGTTGACCATTACAGTTCACACATAAAAGAGCATTACTATGCGGTACGGCCATGAAAGTAACCTAGATGTTGCAAACACCTGCACAGTATCATTAGCTCCTGGTTGACAAATCAAACCAAAACACTTTGCCTTCGGATATTTACAGCAGATTTCTAGCGAATTATCTGCTCTGCTTTCACGGGGACAACACGTTTTCGCTCAATTGGCGTGAACTCCAGCCATGCCTGCTGGACGCACCTTATTTGTTTTGGCAAGATTGTGGAAAGAGCAAATAACTCATTATCTGCTCGAAAAGATAAAGTGAATTCAGTCAGGGAGGGGACTGGGAGGGCTACGTGAGTGCACGTTGACCGTAAATTACCAAGAAGTGCTCATTACAGTTGGTTTAAAGTGCAGATATTCACTAATGAACTCTTTGGTCTTCCAAAGTTATACAAATCATTTACTAGCAAGCCCTCTCGAAGACGGTAAGCAAATCATTCAATCACTATCGCCCCATGCTGTCAGTTAATTCCAGATGAATGCATTGGTAAAGCTGGTTTCTACTTCAAATCACCGAATGCATTTTTATTAATTTAAATGTTTTCGATAGACGATTGTTTTGCTATTCAAAAATATGCAAAACTGCAGTTACTTGGTTGACTCACGAGCTGAGTATCTTAGACATCTTTATAATGATAATTAACGTTCCATTGGCAGTAACAGTGTGGACTCCTTTGTTACAGTTTGGTACCTCTTGCCCAGTCAGTTGGGATTGGTTCTAGTTACCTGTAATGGAATATTCTAATGGCATCACGGTGCACTAGTGGTTAGCACATCCACCTCACAGTTCTGAGGTCAGGGGTTCAAATTTGTGTTCTGGCCTTCCTGTTTGGAGTTTGCATTTTCACCCTGTGCTTGTATGGGTTTTCTCCTGGTACCCCACTAATGTCCCACATTCCAAAAAATATGCCTGTTAGGTTAATTTAAGACTCATATTGTCTGTAAGTGTGAATGTAAGAATAGTAGGAGGTGCCCCTGTGATTGGCTGGTGACCATTTCAGGGTGTACTTCTCCACTTGCACAAATAAGCTGGGATTGGCTCCAGATACCAGCAATCGTATTGATTACAAAAGGTAGAGAAAATTGATATTTTGTAAACAGTGGCAAATGGGAGGAGGCTTTTATTTGTTACAGCTTGTGGAAATTATAAAATTTAAGACACAATGTTGTTTTGTTAGAATATATTTGAGGTGAAATTAGGGTTTACAACAAAATAAAAATGACTACTGTGAAAAAAAAGTAATTAAATGGCAACAACTATGGAAAATTGGGAAAAATAAATGATACCACAAAAATGAAACGCCACATAGACCTGTCAGTTTTCTTGAATCTGCATTAAAGACGCTTTGATCTCACAAGGTCTTTGATTGTGCACACTGCACGTTTGCAACATGCAGTTTAATCAATCGACGAGATTGTTTACATGGTTTAGTTGCTCCTGTTTTGGTTTTCAACAGAATTCAAATAGGCTCAGCAGTTAACTCTTGTTCGGTCATTTTAGGCCAATGGCTGTCTTATTTCCTCCTTTGCCAGCCATGGTGGTGTTAGATCGAATGATAGCGGCTGTGGGGAAAAGGCCAAAGCAGCAGCAACGTAGCACAGGTGATCATGCAGATATTTGCGCTTTTAAAATGCAAGACGGCCGCCGGCGCCTTTCATTTCCTGCCAGGCGAGCACGTTTTTCATTCTCGTCATTCCTGCTTTTGCATGTTGAACATGCTTGTCTGTCTCTGGCGGTAGTTATCAGATCAGTTTCAGGCTGCTTCTAATGACCTGTCAAAATAAGCTACATAAGCATGTAAAGGTTACACTCAGTTTGTGTTTAATGTCTGTTGTAACCACGTTTGCCTGAATGGAAGAAATTATTTTATCGTGCATTCTCAAGATGTCATGCCCTTCTTAATTGGTCAGATCAATTGCAGGCTGATAGCGTGTCACAGCCCTCTTCACTTTTATGACCTGTTGAAATAGGTCACGTAAGCATGTAAATGTGGTTCAAACATGCTCTGCTTGAATGTTATGACATTTATTATGGAATCTCTACTTGTTATGGACAAACAACCTTATCAGTTGACAATATCAGTTTCATGCGGGTATTGTTAGAGCCTTCTTGGGTTTTATGATGTAAAAAATTGGCAGCTGGGCTCATAGATACAATTTTTGTTAAGCGTTTGTTGTAAATGTGTGTGAACCCAATGATTCATTTTATTGTGCGCTTTTTAGTTCTTATGCACACTCTTCTTAATTGGTCCACTCAGTTGCAGGTTGCTAGCATGTCACGGCGGTCTTGAGTTTTATAACATTCTGAAATAAGTCACATAAGCCTGTAAATGATGATGTTAAATGCTCTGCTTGAATTGAATGACATTTATTTTATTGCGTATACTTTAGTTGTTATGAACAAGGAACCTTGTCAATCACTTTCGGTTGCAATATGGAAAAAAGTTCTATTACGAAATAGGCCATTTTATATCACAATAGCAATATGCCACAATGTGGATCTTTTCAGTTATTTATACAAAAAAAATAAAAAATACAATGCACAAGACTGCTTACTGAGATAAATTGATTGAAAAAGATCTACTCTAATTTTGAGAACATTTTTAGAATTTATTGTGTAGACCTCAAAATCAAAACTTTTGAGGTGTGAAAATAAATCACATTAGTGATATTGTATATATTCATTATGTACTGTAATGTACCTTTAATCTTCCAGGCCGCTTCTGCTGGTTGAAGCACAGTACGCTGTCACATAAAATTTCACATCCAGTTTAGCTACGTGTGTAGCATTATTTTATGTAATTTTCTCGACACACTTATTATAAATAGCCTGCTATATTGCTGTTCAAAGGTGAATACGCTCCACTTTAACATGGTTTTAGCCAGACTTCTCTGAAAAGTATACTCATTAACCCAAGTACTTAATTCCGGTGTTTCACGATAATATCAGATTAGCTTAGCAATTAGCATGGCTTCTTCATCATTCCCTCTGTTCATTACTCCTCATAATCCCTTCATGAGATGTGACCGTACTTGTCACAAGTGTAGCTTACTCGCCTCCATGGACGTTCTCGTTTCTGATTTAGGAGTGAAACCGCAACGTGTTTAGCCACTATAAAAACCCGCCAAAGCTCATTGCTTGCTACCTAGCTGCTAACTAAGTAGCACCGGTCTTAACTACCTCCGCGTTGGAGACGTAATTGCGTCTGTGCGTACACGTCCTGTCCAGCAAAGCTTTTTGGGAATGTCTCCGCCATTCTATGGGGAAAACGTACAAATCTGTGAGTGTCAGCTTTTCATTGTGTTTTGGTGAAGCGCAAAATGTAAATTTAGACTTGCAAACTGCTATGCTGCTTTTTTCAAGCCTTGTGTAGTTTGAAGAAGTTGGAATACTCCGAATCTTGAGGTCCTCCTTTTTTGTATAGATTCATTAATAATTAATGTTATGTGTTTGCTGTTGTTAATTATTTTCCAAAAAAGTAGTATTCGTTAATATTTCGTTCACTCACTTTGTTATTTATGTTAGATTTAGTTTTGCACCTTAACTTTGTCATGTATGATGACTATGTATCATGATTATCACGTTCCTAGTTTATTGTTCAGTCTGCCACCTGGTGGCAGCTGTGTGGAACATGCATGTTAAGTAAAAGATTTTATTGATCAAATAAGATGCTTAATCTGTCATTATTATTCACTATTTGCTGTAATCCACCATATAAAAATGTAATTATTCACCTAAACTATGTATCGTCAAATCGCTCTAGTGTTGTCGTAAACATGCTTATGGAAGGAAATTCACTGTTTGTATTTTGTAGTTATGGACAAAAAATCTTAATCGGTCAGGTCATTTGCAGGCTGGTTGCATGTCACAGTGTTGCGTGTTATGTAGAAATAGGTCACATAAGCATGTAAGTGTGGCACAAACAAGCATTGCTTGAACGGAATGACATTTGTCTATTGTGCATCTTCTTCTTTTCTACCTTATCAATTGATCCTAATCCTATCAGTTTCAGGTGATTAGTATCACCCTCTTGAGCTGTATGATATGCAAAAATCACAAGGTTAACAGAAAGACTTTGCCTGTAGCGTACTGTTTATTGTAAACATGCTGTGTTTGCTTGAAAAGCAATTTGATTGTGCAAGCTATTATGAACAACATTCTTAAAAGATTAGATTGGTTTCAACAGGGAGTGTCACAGCATTCTTGACATGATGTAGGACTATGACATAAAGAAATAAGCTCATGGACACAGTTTTTACTTGTAAACACATTTTGTTTGCTTAAAATCATTCTTTAGTTACGGCTATGGACAAACAACCTTCTCATTTGCAACCTCTGAGGTTACGATCACTTACAGCGCAAGCTTGCACACTTTATTTATAGTAAGAGCCTCATAATAACTAATTGCTTCTCATTTCCAGGCGGTGATATTAACAGTGAAAAGAGCCACGGGAACGTTCTCATTGGTGGGATGGTGAATATTACTTTAAATTACCTCTCAATGATTCCTCTCAGTGACCTTTATTTAGTTTGGTAGTTACAGCGGAACTCTTCATAACTGAGCATGGTTAACAGATAAAATCTTTGCTCATCATTAAAAAAAAAAAAAAAAAAAAAAAAAAAATCCACTTTCTTTTACAGTCTTGAATTCACAGGCCACAACATTAGGTACACCTCCACATTGCGATCCAATACATATTGACTTTACAAAAACTTCTAACGCTCGGTTTATTAGGTTGTCTTTTACTATTTTAACGATGTTTATTTTTGTGGTGTACGAACATCATATGGTTAACTATTTCTCCATTTGTCTACTGAGAAGTAACTTTGCTTGTGTTCCGTCACTATAATGCGGTTCACTATTCGCAGTCTCGCTGTTTCATGGATTTTTTTGTTGAAATTTTGTATGCATTTGTTTTTTTCACAGTAAATGTACCTATTCAAAAATTGAGAAATGTTTAAACGAGAGAAATTTGAGAAAATGTAAATGCCTCGATGAGAAAAGTGTATAAACTGTGTGGTGAGGGATTTTTTAGCCTTAAAACATTTATAATAAATGTAAAACATAAAGCTAACTACAATACATGCTTTATTTTATCCGAATTGTAAAAAAAAAATAAAAAAATAAAAAATAAAAAATTCAAAGATGAAGAAACACAGTGTGGATGTACTTTCCTGTTGGCTTTTTCTATACTCATTTTTCTTTGATTTATTATCCACATATTTTGCAATAATTATCAGAATAAAAAAAATCTGTTAAATTTGATGATAATGCACGATTTTCTTTGGCATCCCAAACTGTAGTAGCAGTTAATCCATAAAATTTGTTCTCCATCACCTTATATTGTGCAAGTGTACCTTATATTGTGCCCCTGGGGAGTGTCTCAGCTTACCAATGTGTTACATAAAGCATTCTTTTAACATGTTACCATAGTGCTTCTGTCTCACACATTTTGTTTACTACTGCGATGTATTAACTGTTCCTTTGCCCCCCCCTCCCCTTTCTCCACAGCATGTTCATGCTCTTTGTGATCTGGCTGCTCCGCCGCTACCACTCCTTGGCGCAGGTGAAGTGGCCTGTCTTCTTATTTACGTTTGTGTTTGGCGTCGTAGCCACAGCAGATGTGCTCAATTAGCCCTAACAAATCCTTGGGCGTGATTGAGCCCAGTTAAATGAGGAGATTAATCACACGCGTGGGGTTAATTGACTGGTGGTTGTTCTGCGATAACGACCTGTAGCCCTTCAGCCCCCCCCCACCCCTTCTACTCTCTCTTCGATGCAATGCTTTCCATTTGTTCCGTGTGCTTGAGTATTAAATTTTATTGATTTTTGCATCCTAATACAGCGCGCTGTTATCCCAGAACAACAAAAAAAAAAAAGCCAAAAAGCAATTATCAATAAGAAAGTAGTACTGTACGTTATTGTGCTTTCAAAATATATTTTATAACAACAATTAAATAGGTTTTAAGGAATTAAGCAGTTCATGCTTCAATGCTCATTGACCTGGTGTGTGCGTCTAGGCCACTGGAGGGCAGTATAACACAGTCATACATAATAATACATGAAGAAGAGTTTCACACGTCGTAACATTGGACTCTGTAAACAGCAGTAATATTACTAGTTTTTCGCAGAGGATAATAATATAAACCTGTTAGTGTTGTTAGATTGTCTTTCTACATTTGTTTTCAAACAGCCATTGTTTACTTTAGGGTACTGCTGCAACATAGATGCTAATTTCATTGGTCCATATTCTTCCACCCTTTGCATTCAGCTAGCATTTTGGTAAGATACACAACATGTAACTTTCTATGTATAACGTTTAAACTACAACTGGGAATGTCAATAAACAGCTTAGATCATTTGTTATTTTTGGATACCACTCTAAATATTTAGGGGGCAATTACTTGAAGAATGCTTTTGTCTGTTACAATGTAGCCGCATCACTTAAGCAGTTTCTGTTTGAGTTTTTTTTTTTCTTGGTTTCGATTATGCATTATTTGAGGTTAAGTGTTCCCTGCATATGTTTTCACATTCAATTGAAGTATGATTGCTGAAACAACAGCGCAGCTGAATTTATCCTTTTGAGTTTGCACTTGCTACTCGACTGTTAAGAACATACTGTTGTGCATTTTATTTTATTCTTTATCCAGCTGTGAAAACACAAATTAACTTAACATGGCTTACAGTCGCTCAATGCAGGAAATTGAATTTCTAATAGCTGCTGCCTCGTGTGGCCAAAAAATGAAACTGCACACTTCCTTCTTTATGTGCATGTTGCGCGCATGACGTTGAACCCGGAGAGGGTGGGAAATTCGAACCCGAATCTCGTCTGAAAACTATTGGCCAGAGGCATGCAGGAGGACCTGTTGTGAACAGATATGGCGTTAATCTGCTAATTAGAAAATGTTCAAATCGTGACTAGTCAAATAAAAAGGCAATTGTAAAGATATTTTTGGGCGAAATCCTACATAGAGCAGCTTTAACGTTACTTCTTCGACTTGTGAATCGTGCTGTTATGTTTTATTAACATGTCTGTCACATTTGTTCAAGCTATATTTAATTGAGTACATTGCAAAGATAAGACAGTCGTGTGCTAATGATATAACGTTTTGCTTGCGTTCGTTTTTTTTTTTTTTTTTTTTTTTTTTTTTTAAATTGCCAACAGTAGTAACCTAAAGCAACACTAAGGAACTTTCAGTTTGTTAACTATGGCACAGCCAATTGGACAAAAGTGGTAATGTTATGCCTGAAAGATGACCACATTTCCCATGAGGACAAGTGCATTGTGTCGTTTTTTAGCTCATGCCAGCAAGTGAAAGCCGGGCCAGTCTTGATCCTTGACTTTCCTTTTTATCTGAGTAGCTTCCCTTTTTCTTTTTTGTCTCCGACAAAACTTTTCAGTTGTTTTGCTGCGTCTGCCAGGAAAGCAGTTATCGCGCGTCAACTTTCAAATTGACTTCCGTCTTTGTAACGAATTAAGAAAGGGGGAAGTAATGTATGCCAAAAATCAGTCACATTTGTATTTTTTTGTGTGGCAGTGTTCCCACCATCCTTCTCAAAGTTGCTTAGTGCCAGTAAAAATGATAGACCCCCTCAGGCCTTGGCAAAGGTCCTAGTTTTAAGTTTAAATTAGTTTTAAGTCGATATTTTATCAGAAGAGTTGTGAAAATATTTTATTAAGGTTGAAAAGATCCTTAGTGCTACTTTAAATGAAAATTTAACTCAATGTGAATTTCATCACCTAATTACTGTATCCTAATTACTACTCATGTTAATTTATGTTAAACTAAATAGGATTGTGACGATGTATCAATATCGCGATAAATCGTGATACTTTGTCTCCTGATAGATTATCGATATGCCTACCCCAAGTATCAATATTTGTAGTTAATATACAACCGCTATAATGGCTCCATTTTTCATTACTTATTGAGCAATTGGCGGGCCGCTAGGGGGAGCACCACATAAGCGTGGTGGGGAAATGTACGGAAGTTTTCAGGCGAAGAAGACTCATGACCTTACTTTTACCTGTGTAAGACATTTATCTGTCCAGCAACTGACTCAGTTTTGCATACGTTCTAGGAAAACTGTGTATTATATCGTCAATTTTAAAGTTTGAAAAAACATTTTATGTTTTGACTTTTTGAAGCACACAATTTCTGAAGCATATTAGTATTGATTTAATTGGATTTAATATTTAAGTAATTTTATTTATTTACTTTTGCAATGTTACACAAAAAATTCTCACAGTTTATAAAATGAAATAATTGAGTACTACACATCCACAATTGAATTGACAGAAAACAGGAGGCTTCTGTCAAGGGAGGTGTTTATTTGTATCAAAGATTACATAAGACCTGTATTTATAGAAATCTGGTCAGTTTTATCCACCATAGGTGTGCTGTTGCCATGTTTTGATGTGCAGCAACTTTTGTCAGGTTGAGCCGCTCTCCAAAGTCATCCTGGTAATCTGAGGTAAAATGACAGCTTAACACGACGCTCAGGATGGATCCTCTTACCTCCGGACTAGGTCGCCACGTCGCCTCCTCCTCCTCCACTTCCTCCCCCACCTCCATCTCCTTGCAAAGGTTATCCGTCAGTCAATAGTCTTTAGTGCTCTCTGGCCCTGCTGAGCTTGTTTCCTCCCCCCGTCTCCATCCGGCAGCCTTGGCGAAGGTCGCCGTTGGACGCGTATTGATGAAAGATCGTGTTTATTTGCGTGCCTCACTCTCCGCTGGGCCCCTGCCAGCCGTGCGTGCGCAGCCTGCTTAAAGCTGTCGATTATTGTAATCACGCAACCAAATGAGTTCAGCGTGCGGCGGAGGGGGAAACGAGGAGACTCTCCTCCAACGTGGCTCGCTCGGAATGACCGCATATCCTGTTTTGCTTTTGTCTGCCATCATTTCCCGCGTCGCCGTTTTGTCCGTTGCCAAGTTCTCGGGGACTGAAGGCCCTTTCTACCTCTGCCAATTGGTGCATCTATTTCGAGGGCCAGATAACTCACGCGGCTCCCCGAGCATTGTGTTGTAATTAGCTTCACTCTGATTGGTCTTTGGAAAGCCGTGTTGACAGCGATTCTCACGACCGACGTGCACATGAGACTCATTTTGTCGTTTTTGTTTTCTCACAGAAGATGATTCTCAGCCTGACTGTCGCCGCCTTTTTTGACAGCCTAGCATATGTCATGGTCAGTCTCTCTTTGCTTTTTAAAATAAACACGCAATTGTTTACGAGTCCTCCCATCATCCACCCGCACTTTAATGTTTTTTCCCCCCCCCCACACTCTTTATAGGGTGAATCCCACCCCGAGGGATCCGTCTGTAACTTCCAGGCCTGGTGGCTAACATACTTTGGTAAGATAAAGCTCCAGGAAACTGGTAGACTTCCATTTTGTTTTTCCCACAGGAAGTAACCGAAATAGAGATATGTTCCAGAGTCAGATTGATGGCTTATTGGCCTTGATGGCAGACTACTGCATTATACTAACACAAATAAGAATCCAGGCTTGCCAGAAAATACTGAATTTTATATACCAGGAATTCCTTATGATTTGGAATAATCAAGCAGAAATTCTGTTCTTGAGTGGATACTTCTCAATTTAACAACATGTCAATGAGCAAAAGTATTATCGCAATGTTCATCTTTTGCAACCTGGCTGTTTCGTGTTTTTTTTTTAAAGCTTGCTATTTTTTTCACAGTGTGCTTATTGGTATGTTTATTTTTTTTTGTCTTTGCGCAGCCGTATTTCTCGAGCCCTACATCTGACTGGGGTGATACGCGCATCCGCGGATTCGTCTCAATGAGACCTTTCCAACGGTGTCTGTCCCGTCACTCGATAGAAAATATATACTGTTCTCTATAATAAGTAAATGTCAAAAGAAAGATACTTTTAATGGGAAAAAATTACTGTAAAGGAGGAAAAACATAAATGACGAATGAAAAAGTGTTCATAATAACATAATAAACCAAAAAAATAATACCAAAATGAAAAAATATATATAATAAATGAAAAAAAAAAATGCTGTGCTGTATAAAAAGTAAAACCTTTAATGGAAAAATTAATGTAAGTGAAAAAAGAAAAGTATAATTCATACCAAAATGAAAAAAAAACATAATAAACAAAAAAATAGATATAATTATTGGGATTTATTTTATTTTATTTTTTTTAATTAACATGGATTTCCATTATTGCGGGCAGTTTTTGGAACATAACACCCACGATAAACGAGGGAACACGGTAATGGGACACATGCACGACCTGAGACAGCTCTTAACTATTTTGAGGAAACTTTTGGCATGCGTGTGTGGGAATTCCTGTAGTGTTTATGCTACGCCACAGCCATGCTGGAACAGAAAAGGGCCTTCCCCAAACTGTTCCTGCACAAAGTTGGAAGCATTAATGTCAATGTAGTGTATTCCTCACACTAATCACACTTTAAGCGACGCGGAAAAAATTGCCATGAATGAGGGACTTGCCACCACATGTGTTGACATCATTCTGGCAAGTCCACAGGCTTTTGGGTTTTATAAATCTAATTGCCGGTGCACTTTTTGAGCGCAAACCTCAACTTGGCTCAGTTGAGCACAATCTGATGCTGGTTGAGTATTTGAATGGCAAAAAAAAGCACACATTGTCCCATCTGTATTTTTTTAACCATTGAAAATATGTCTGTGTTGTTTTGGATATGCTTTTGTCAAACTACACCTGCGATTAAGAATTATATAGATAGATAGCACATTTTCCACACCCAGTCAAGCATACGTGGGAAAAGCAAGCGCCTGTAAAGACACTTGTGGAGGCAGAAGTTCATACACTTCGCCTGCTTGGATGTGGCGCTTGGACACATCACCACACAACACAATTGCCGCCGCCAATAATGCATCAGCAATTTTACACCACTTATAAGATAACTGTAAAAAGGCACTAATCTGCGCATCTAACGAAACTCAATGCAGCTTTGCTTACCTTTTGGCAACCTGTGGGGGCTGTGGATAATCCTACATGATAATGCCTCTGTATGATGAATTCAGAATTGCTCGCTCAGACATTTTTATAGAAATAGTCAGATTACAAAAGATTTACTGGGTTGTGTAATTTGATGGGTGGGCAGGCACTCCAGAGACACTATTTTTATACAAGCAATTTAAAAGTTAGCTTTCCATAACATGGCCTTTATGGCCATTATTCGCTGTACAAGCAATGTTTTAACATTGCATACAAGTGTAAGGTTAACTATTCACATCACGTATTCAGTAGTCGCGTATTTAGGCAGATTTTTTTTCACAACAATGTGGATGAACTCTAAATTGCTCAATTTTGGAGGTTCCACTGTATAAAAAGGATATCTGCTCCTGCTTACTCCCATTTTGTTCCTTTCCCACACAAGTGGTGCATTATATCCCGACGTTCTCAAGCTAAAGGAGCACATATGTGCTCCACATTTGCATAGAAAGCCTATAAAGCAGCCATTAGGGTGGTGATGCGGCACTCGACTATTCAGCAGTTTTCACACACCCTCGCCAGGAATGCCACGCCCGTGGGGATGGTGTAACACATGGGAGTGAACGATGGGCACTTCTTTATGGAGAGATCATTTTCCTCCAATCACAAAAGAAGACACCCGGGGCTGTATCATACCATGCACAAAAATTTTAAATGCTACAACATGTAACAAGCCTATATCAAGTGACTTTTCACACCATTACAGAATAAGAGTGGGCCAAAAATATTGATATGATCACAGGGGTATTCCCTAAAGATCCAATGAGATGATTTAGCCCAACAAAGTCATTATTTGTTGGGATTAATATGTTCATCTCTGTGATTTAAGTGTGTCAAGGATTTATTACATTTATGTTTTTTTGTACGTTTCAGATTTCAGATGTCCACTAAATGTGACTTGTTAGCATTTCCCATTTACTTGTTGCTCCAGAATGCGTAATCAGAGTGTTTTACGTGATGTTAATTGGTAAAAGTTACTGCATATCGATTGCTAAATCGGCTACTTCTGGTACCGGAAGTTGTGCAATTTGTCTTAAAGCTAACACTAATTTAGCACTGTTAGTGATGGCTATCATTCAGAAGTGTGCTTATTTGATTATTATTGTGTTTGGGTTCAATTACCAGTCTGTATTTGGTTACTCTTTTTCTCGGAACAGAATTGACATTTGATTTTAATTTGTGTTGTTGTTTTGAATGAAGAATGTATTTTGTTGTGAATCTTCCAGTTTTATCACGCATGGCCTGGCTAACTTCAGTAAATGGACTCATTAAAACCATATTTGTGGTCCTTTAAGATTTGAGCAACTCTTGTATATCGTATTATATGTCAAGTTACTGTATTTATACATCAATATCAGATCTACTATCGCTCGTAGATTTGCTACTCGCTGCTCTGGTCATAGAGTTTAATGCTCCAGATTTTTCTGAGAGGACAAAATACAGCATAACTCATGATATGATGAACTAAAGCGGCATACACATACAGGTAACCGGGCTGAATTAGAACATTTAGCCTCCCTTTCAAAGTCGGCAAAAGCCTCATTGTGGGGTGTCTCAAAAAAACAATTCTTGAGTGTGTGGGAGTGAACGTACTTGATTGCCATAATTTTGTAAATATAGATTTAAAAATGGCACTCTACCCAAATAACAATATCTCCACTGACTATCTGGCATCTCCTTCTCCTAACTGGATTTGTTTCATTATTTCAGTAAATTCTGTAGAGTAAATTTTACTCCTTTAGAGAGAGTGGGACCAAATAGACTCAGTTTAGAGTAAAATTTACACTTGAGAGTAAAAAAAAAAAAAAAAAAAAAGTCACTTAAGGTTTGGGCAAATGAACTCACAACCTTCAGGTTGACAGACTGCCACTCTACCACCTGAGCTGTGCCACTCCTATTATTTACTTTTATCTTTTTGGTGTATTGGAGTTAGGAATATTCCAGCTGACGAGCGACATACTAATACACAGCAAGGAGCTGCTTGGTTCAGGGATAGATTGGCTGTCTCCCAACCTGAAGTTGTGGGCTTGTTCTTCAACTCTTGAGGGACATTTTATTTTATTTTATTTTATTTTATTTTATTTTATTTTATTTTATTTTATTTTATTTTATTTTATTTTATTTTATTTTATTTTATTTTATTTTATTCCAAGTGTCAATTTTACTCTATTTAGAGTGGGACTAAATTGACTCAATTTAGAGTAAAATTTATTCTACAAAATTTACTATGTAGTAACATACATGACCTGTGAGAGGCAGCAAGGTGCCACAGTGCATCCAGGCTGCTGGAATATGCAAAGAAGAACACTTTAGCCTGACTGTTACTTTATCTGGCAACTGTATATGCCACCTTGTCATTTTAATTGTGTTGAATGACTTGACAGACACGTTTATGTATATATATATATATATATATATATATATATATATACACATATATATACACATATATATATACACATATATATATATATATATATATTCAACATAACCACTTGCTCCTCTTTTTATGATCAAGGAGGACATTTGTTTTTAGGACAGACCCCACAACAGCATAATTAGTCAGGTTAATCTCTCACATTTAAATTTTGTAAAAAAAAATAAAAAAATAAAAAAAAATAATAAAAAAATAAAATAAACAAAAAGTAATAATACAGTTTTGATGCCATATTGCTGCAGTGGCATTCCAGTTGCATTATTCAGGCACCTATTGCAATTTAGATGTGTGAGCGCCTTGTTTTTACACTAAAGCCGGCCATTTTGATGGCAATTATACGGCCACTTTAGCCCTGCCGATTAGCATTCGGATTCTTAGTTAGGGCTCGGTGCTAATACGCCTCTTCGACGCTGCTCTTTTTTATTGCTCTCACAGGCAAACACACACACTGAGGCGGCCGCGGCGTAATGGGCAGTGAGTTAGTGCTGCAGGGTTGCCGCGTGTCAGCTCGCTTTATCACGAGCATCCTCACGCTGGGGACAAACGGCTGTACATAAACCTGAACAGGCACTTTGTTCTGTGTGGCGTCGGGCCTGGTGGGAGCTGCACGGCGTAGCGCTGCTTTTAAATTCACACCAATAAAATGTTATGAAATGTGTTGGGAGACGGGGCAGGTGTGCTTTAAAACGAGTGGGGGAACCTTTTTCCTATCAGGGGCTATTTCAGTTTTCATAAAGTCGTCTGAGGGCCATACGAAATGTATGGGGGGGGGGAGATTTATATATTATGAGTATTTGTGGGTTAAATGTTTGTTGGACTTTTTCATAACATTCCTCTGTGGTTTTACTACCACCAATCATGAGAATGGAAAGGCTTTGTTTTTTTTTCCTCTTTTCTTGAAGCAAATTGAAAAACTCACCCAATTTTGCATAATCATATCTTGGTGAAAACATTCTTTTTTTTACGCTTTTAACCCCCCAGAATTGACTAGCTAGTGAATTGGAAAAGGGAAATAAAATTGGTTCCAAAGACTAGTTTTACAGGATAAAAATGCAATCAATGTGTATTATTACTCTAAACATTGTTAATTATGGTGAGAAAAATTCAATTTTCCAAGTTTACAACTGTCGTATTAGAGAGAGGTTCTAATTTTATGATAACAAAATTACAGGTTATGAATGTTAGGTTCTGAGGTTGGATCGCAATAGCGCAGACACGAATAAGAGTTTGAACACTTTATTCGCATAACATCAAAAGGCTTGGAACTAACTTGACTTGACCAGAAACAAGAAGGCATCGAGGAAGAGAGAAGCAGGTAGCCAGCTGGACAGAGGAATAATCCAACAAACACACACTTTTCGGTTTGGCTTAAATAGACAGTGAATCGATCGGATTGGCTGTGGCTAGACATGTGGGTAACAAGGACTGACATGGAATTATCTGATTGGCTGTTGACCAGGTAAACAGATTAAAGATTCTTGACATCGCATAGCTCCTGACATCACATAGCTTAAAACCAGTTGAAACCAGATGCCAGTTACATCAGTTCAAAACAGACACTTGACCTCACGGTCATGAACCAAACATAACCCTTGCATGACCCAAACTTAACCTGTCATGACAATGAAAATTTTAAAAATATTCAAAAAAGGTTTTATTCCTATAAAATAATACTATTACCTTAAAGAAGCTCTAATTTTCCAAAATATTTAAATAGTATGATATAAAAAAAAAATTGAAAAGAACTATGTGAAGAAAAATGACAATTTAATGAGAAAAACGTCATTAAATTAGGAGAAAAAGGTTGTGTAATATTGAATTATTTTTTTTTAGTAATACATTTGTAATGTTACAAACATAACCGTGTACCTTCATCAAGACGACTACAGAATTTTGTTGATGTTTTGTTTTGAATCCCCACCAGTTTTGGGAGATTTTCTGTCATTTCCAAGGGATGTACTTGAACAAACGCCTCTGATCTTTACCAAATATGAACCAGGTATACTTTATGCTATGTATTATAGGGGGTCATCAGTTCACAATGGAGTTCTGTTCTGACGGTGGCGACATAACCCAAATTAATACGCAAGTTGGAAGCTGTGTTGTCCAGTGTTTTCTGGCCTTCATTGAGCCAAGGCACATATTTTACGGTACATTAGAGAAAATCTCAATGCTCAACCCCAGGACAAGAATATCACAAAAAGAGGATACACATGTTAATTATTGTACATTTTGCAATCTAATGGAAGAGCATTAAAACATAAGTGAAATAAGATAATTTTACGTGGCACACCTGATGGTCTTTCGCTCATGGGACAGTAATGTGCTGCGACACACTGGTTGAAAATTACTGCTGTAGTCTGTCCCCAAACAACACTGTGATTACAGAAAATATTTTTATGAAAAACAGTTCCTAGGCATAAATTTAAAAGAATAAATTGGAGTGAAGATAGGCTTGTACAGAAACTGGATGGGTTAAAAACAGTAAGTATGGCGCTAAATTTCATGTGCCGCATAATGATGTACTGTATTCGTACGCTAGTGCTCCAACTTGATGACTGCGCGCAGTTTGTCACCTTGAAATGTCGGCAGCATCATAAACTGACGGCCTCCAGTATATATCGAACAGTTGTTTACGGCCCACGGGCCGTAGGTTGCCCACCCCTGAATTAACGCACCGATCCGGTCGCGTTCCGGTTGCGTAAAATGCATTTGGCTTGTCCCGGAGACGGTGATTTATTGCGAAAGATGACAGAGACAGCCGGCCGGCCTACTTTCTGAGTCACCGCACGCTGCTCCCGCTTCGTTTTCGTGCGCGTGGTTGTGTTGTGTGAAAGCGAGTAAGCTGAGCACGCAGCTCCGGGAATTCATCATTGTGACGAGCGGCCTTGCCTGTCCTGTCAAGAAAAACACACGCACACACACAAGGACACGCACGCACACAAAAAAAAAAGCAAGGCTGAAAACCGAAGTACAACAAAAGACGCGAGCGCTTTGTTTCACGTTCTCCCTTTTGTGTCAGCCTCTTTACATCCACCATATTGGAATCCCACCATAGTCTCTGCACCCCAGGGCCCCCACCACCTTCCCGCGCACCCACGCCGCCGTTATCTCGCTCCGCTTTTTCATAGTTCATCATTATCTCTCTCCGAGCTCCCCCCTCTCATACATCACCATAAGCCACAGGTTTCCCTCATATTACTGCAGAATGGGCTTCCATTCATCAAAAAATGTCACATATACATATGAGTGTGTGCGCGTGGTCGGGAGCTGTGTTGCTTTCTGACCTTGTTGTTTTCCCCCCCTCTGCAGACTGGAGTGCTTTAGCCTGGGTTTGCCTCATCACACTGAACCTGTACTTCAACCTGGTCAGGGAGATGAGCACGAACACATACGAAACGTGAGTAAGAGTCAAATTGTCACGCGCATCTCCTGTACTCCCCCCAACTTGCTCTACTTTTTTGAAGAGTGATGTTTTGAGCATTTGTTAGCATGAATATGCCAAACTCAACCGCAATCGATTTCCACGAAGCCCTCAAAATGCATATTAAAGAAAATTTATTTCCTCTTTGAGTTGGGAATTATTTCCCCCGCTTTAGAATGCTAATGGTAGAGTCCCGTCCGCCTAATCCGAAAGCCTTACATCATTTTCTAAGCCGCTTTCACGCTGGCTTCCCCGTAAATTGGCATAACGGTAGAGCCGGGATTCATTTTCCGTCCCTTTCAGGCTGAACCGACCTGTTTCAATGTAGAATGCGGGAGGTACATATAAATTATGTTGAAACAGGTCTGTTATTAACATTTTTAGTGCATTCTGACTTTTGGAACTACCTTCATGTCTGAAGACAGCAAATTTGCAGGTCTACTTCAACCACTCATCTTCCATGCAGAAAAAAACTTGGCTTAGGGGCGCATAACCTTCAAACTAGTATGTGCATGGAAATACTAACAAAATATCGGTGTTAATTCTTTTCCTCCACTTTACTAAATGAGTTATTCTTTATTTAAACTCGGGTAGTCATTATGTTTAGATCCCATTTGACCAAGAGAACATTTTGTTAGCCTTCGTTGCTCTGAATCCCGCTCTGCCCCATGGTTGTATGGTGCTCCACAGGGTTCAATTTTAGGCACCCTGCTGTTTTCATTGGATTTGGTGCACTTGGGTTCAATCTTTAAAAAACAAAAGAAAAAACAAAAAAAAAACATGTTATTTCCTTCCGCTACTCTGCGATGACTGTCAGATCTGTTATTTATGACTATTTTTTACAGCACTGTATACAGAAATGGTTGCTCTAAATAAAGTTTAGTTGAGTAGGGATAGGCGAATTGGTATATCATGGCAGCACGGTTGACTGGACTAAAGTTTATCACATCTGTCTCACAGTCGAGACGTTCTGGGTTTGAACCTCGGCTGTGGGCGTCCTGTGTGATGTTTGCATGTTCTCCTTATGGGTGTGTGGGTTTTCTCTGGTTACTCGGGCTTCCTCACACATTCCACACACATGCACGTTAAACTCATCAAAGACTATATTGGCAATGGATGTGAAAATGAGTTTGTTTTTCTATATATGCCCTGTGGTTCACTGTCAAGGGATCAACCCCCCTCCCACCCAAAAGTTAGCTGCGATAGGCTCCAGCTTACTCGCGACCGCAATGAGGACTTTTTGTGTGGCTTCGACATAAAGGCCATTCATTGTTGTGGCTCAGAGCACATGCCGCTATGTGCAGAAACGGTACTTTGTCACAATGTGGTCGGCCAAACAAACACAAATATGGAGCTCCACCGCCTTTTCATTTTTGGTCAATGAATAAATAAATACATTAAATGTAATATTTTTTTCTGATGTTAAGTTTGTGTTTACTTGAGGCTTGTTGTTGGCCTCTTTTGCATTGCAATTCGAAGATTAGTTGATAGTCTGTTCTTTGCCATGTACTGCCAAGTTCTTTTTAGAGCGCACATCGCTGATTGCAGAAACAACCGTCATCATTTAACATAATCTGTACACCACAGGCTTGTTGGTCCTGTGTTGACTTGCAGTGTGTTGCATTTTAACTCATTCAAACCCAAAAACGTGTAAATGTGTTTTTTAATATTTTGTCCTCAACTCCCAAAAACGCATTTCGACATTTTTTTATGCTAGAGCATACAGAAGGCTTTGATACAGCTTCTGACATGAAGAGGTAGCTTAAAGCAATGGTAGTTATTACAAAAAATGTCCAGCAGGTGGCAGCAGAGTATAAGAGATCAGCTAGGGCCTTTTGCCAGTGTTTTCAACAGGTTTATGAATAATGATGAAACTTAGCCGTATTCTAATGCTTAATTGCTTAATTGCCAGTGTTTTCAACAGGTTTGTGAATAATGATGAAACTTAGCCGTATTCTAATGCTTAATTTCTGCTAAATGGAAACAGACAGAAATACACTTGATGAAAGAAGAGAGTCATCTTTCCTTTGGTAGGTTCCATGTTTTTATAGCAGTAAAACAGAATATTCTGTGGGCCTTGCAAGATAAGTCAAAATCCAGGGAGCGAAGGAGGTTGCTTCAATGAAAATGACTGGGAGTGAATTAAGGACTTTTTTTTTTTTTTTTTTTTTAACGTTGTTGCATTTTTTGTTATTTTTATTGTCGTGTACAGTACGACCTTGGAGGAGATCTGCTCTCCACCCGGTGCTTTTATATTTTTCCGATTGAGGCCAGAATCGCCGCGTTGCTTTTTTTCCGCCTCACAGCTCCGTACAGAGACGCGAAGTGGGGCTGCCGATGTAAGAACGGCGGCGGCACTGATGTCTGTGTAATTGGGACAGCCTTGAACGGCGTAGCAGCTCATTAAAAACGCTGATGCGAAGGCGCTATTCAAATTCACCCGCTGGGGCGCCATATTGCTGGCGTTGATAAGTTCCGCATAAACAAGCGAGGCGGAATCGCGGTTGGACTCGCTTTCCGCCGTAAAAGAAGAGACTTATGTGTCTTATTTTGTGATGGCCGCTTCCCCAGGAGTGCGCGCGTGTGCGTGCGTTCGGCCTGCCAGAGCATGTGTTTCCCTGCAGCGCCCTGACAGCCATCTCCCGTCCGCCCCCCCATCCCTCCCTCCTTTTCCGTTCCAGCCAGCCGCCACTCTAATTGAAAAGGGAGTGAGTGTCAGCCGCTAAGTGCGAGCTTGTGTGGCAGCGTGTGTGTGCGCGCCCATCTTCACGCTTTGTGGCTCGGCGTCCCTGTCGCTCAAATTCCCCTGAGCGCTTTCCGCGGAGCAAGTGTGAATTTATTTGCGCGTGTATGTGTGTGTAGGACGTTTTAAAAAATGAATGCGCACCGTGGGTGGAAGAACAAGCAGCTTTAACAAATTAGCAGCCACTCTCTTCGCCCAGCCAAGTCGATTGTTCCTGCTCCTATTCTGTAGATGTGCTTAGGTGTGCACACTTGTTCGACACTCCTGTGTTTGTGTGCGTGCAAGGGGCGGTGGGGGTGTTGGGTTGGACCCGCCAGCCCTCCCCTTGGGAGTTCCCCTGCATTGATTAGCAATAAGCCGGAGGATATAATGGCGGTATAACTCAGAAAGAGACGGGTTTATGAGCGCAGGGATGATGCCTGCTTGGGGGTCCAGAATGGGCTCACTACCGATGCTTATCAAGAGCCCCTTTCACACTGCCTGTAATTGCTGGCGTTTTCTTTCCCGCGTTGCTGTTCTGTATAAACGAGCACTCGCATAATTGCATCAATATTCTTCTTTGCTTGGTTCTGTCGAAAAAAACACGGGCAGAAAAATCTTCTATTAAGCCTGTGATGCGCTAATTTTGTTGGTGGTTTTTGTGAAAGTGGATTTTGCCTGTTAACGCACAACATTTGAGTCTTTTTTTTTTTTTTTTTTTTTTTTTTTTTTTTTTTTTTTTTTTTCTCGTGTCGCTTTTCTGTGAAAATGTCACCAACAAGGAATGTTTGGGGGGGTGGGGCAATGATGACTTGACAACTTCCCACCCTCTGAGGTAATGTCAAATGTGCTGTTCCGCAATGCCGTTAGGCCATGTGATGTTTCACAACCGAATTTCACTTCTCTCGTGTTGAAAGCAATTGTCACTCTAAGGAAGAGTTTGTCACACTGAACGTAGCTCAGAAAATGGCTCACCAGTGATGGGATATCGTGACTTTCTAGGAATGTGAGAAGTGATCATTTAAAAATGTAAACAATGGCAGTGATTTATAGGGATAAGTGTTGAATAGTATTCTCTCGTTTATTGCTTGGGTTACGTTCCAAAATACCCCTAATCGGCAAAATCCGCGAAGTAGTCAGCTAATTTGTTACACTTATTGTGTATGTTTTAAGGCTGTAAATCTGTAAATCATACACTTTTTCACTTTTCTGTCATTTAAGCACTCACTTATCAAACATTCTTAGATTTTAAAAGATAAGTACACCACTTAAAGGCCCAGTATGCCGGTTTCACTCAGGGAAATGCACTTTTTAAATACAGGATGTACACACTTTAACTTTCTCTCAGTCTACACATCTGGGTTTATGTTAATCTTTGGTGGTGATTTTGTCCTACCAACACCCCCCCACCCTCCAGCCTGTATTTTGTCATTTTGTGTTTGTTTTGTAAACAGCGGGACATTTCCATGGAAAGACAGTGTTTACACCCCTCAAGCCAATCGCAGAGCGGGGGGTGGCGTGTTGCAAACAGGGCCAGGCGAACGTGTCGGATGCGTGACGTCAGTCCCGCGGCAATTTGAAAGCATGCACGGGTTATTATTATTTTTTTCACTCACTCACGTCACGTAGCCGACACGCCAGCCCCCCCCCCCCCCCCCACCCCCCCAGCTCTGCGATTGGCTGGAGGGGTGTAAACACTGTCTTTCCACAGAAACGTCCCGCTGTTTACAAAACAAACACAAAATGGCAAAATACAGGCTGGGGGTGTGGGGGTTTAGGACAAAATCACCCCCACACGTTAAGAAAAGCCCAGATCTGTAAATTGAGAAGTAGTTTGATTAAATCCTGTATTTAAAAAGTGCATATTCCTGAGTGAAACCGGCAGACTGTGCCTTTAAGAAAGCATTAAAAATTGCACTAAAAAAAACGTGAAACAAGGCCACGAAAGATAAACCACATTATAGCGAGGGAATACTGTATATTTACATTATTCAGTTTCCTTGTTATTGTGAGAAACCATTAACATGATCAGTGTCTCATAAGCTACATTACAAACCCCAAAATGAAGTTGTGATGTGTAAACAGTAAATAAGAACAGAACACAAAAATCCTCGTTATAATATCATGACACAGCAAAAAGCCCAGTGATGAACTGACTCTCAGAGATGATTTCACCACTTTTTCAGAGTTTATATAGCGCCACACTTTGCAGTGTAAAACTACTATTAAATAGTAAAAATATTTCACACTGGGAGAGAGTACTTTTTTAACTAAATGTGCTTGCCTTGTCGGATCAGGGTTGACTGTTCCCCTCTTAGGTGGAGGTTCTCATGCATGCCAGATCCACCACACCAGCATCTCCTGATATTTAAATAGAATTTGTTTCTCCCACTGGTCGCTGAATTGGTGGAAACTGGTGTTTATGGATCTCACTCTCTTTCATCTATCCTTCCTTCATTTCTTTAGTTTTTCCTCTGGTCTCTTGAGATCTCCCTAATCTGTTTGAATTTAGAGGTTTCTGGAGTTGGTGAAAGATTCTGGTTTTGTAACCCTGTGGGTGGCAAGTGGTGTCTGGTTGGTGCTGGATTTCACTTTGCTTAATCTTTCTTTCCTTTGATCCTTCCTCTTGTCTTTTGACAACTTCACGACTCTGGTGGGACTCTGAAATATGCAGTTAAGGTGAATGGTATGGGATTCTTATTAGGTTTTAGTTGAATTAAAGAGCACAAACTCTCACACGCGCACACATACACATGATGATGACACGTTGAATTGGTAAGTCTGCCTAATGTACAATACTGAGCTCTAAAAAAAAAAAGCATAAAAATTAATTCATGGCCTCCAAACTCCTTTTGTCTGTCAAGACTGTCAGTATTTCCCAGTGATAAGCATAGAAGAAAGGGGGACAAGCAGGTGAAAGGCGGCTAAACTCTGTGAAATCACACCGTCTACACTCACCATTTAATTCTAAAAAGATTCAAATTACACTGCGCGAGATAAAATGCACTCTCACTCTCCAATTTATGCTGTGTAGTATGTGAGTTTTTAATATTATTAATTATTAATAACAAATAATAGCACATTTATTTCACTGTGGGGGGTGGTAGCGTGCACTTCACTTCCACAAATATGGCACTTTACTGTACGGTGTAATAACCTTATTTATTGATTATTATTATTATTATTATTATTATTATTATTAATTCAATCTCTGGTGTAATAACATTATTTATTGATTGATTGAATTTTTATTTTTTATTTTATTATTATTATTATTATTATTATTATTAATTCAATCTCTGGTGTGATAACTATTTATTGATTGATTGAATTTGTATTTTTTATTTTATTTTTGTTATTATTATTATTATTATTATTATTATTATTATTATTATTTCAATCTCTGGTGTAATAACCTTATTTATTGATTGATTGAATTATTTTTTTATTTTATTATCTGTTCTTATTGCTGCTGGACATGTAAATTTCACAGAGGGAGCCATCCCAAAGGGATCAATAAAGTCAAATCTAAGTCTAAGTGTTTGTCAAACTGGTAGGCGTACGCATTAATCAGTACCCAAGTAGTTTCATTTTCAAAAAGGTTGGTGAACTCGGTGCTGGCACAATTGTGACGGCATCCTGCTTCAGTTTAAAAGTTGTTCTGTTAAGGCTGTACTGCACTAATTTTGCTGGGCCCTCTTTGTGAAGGGGCTATTGTTGATAAATGCTGAATTTTTTCTACCATTGTCCGTGACGTTGATAGTTTAACAGTTGATACACACCCCTCCTGCTCTCTTGTGTCAAGTAGTTGTCAATGTCTGTCACACCAGAAGCTGGTAGTGACATCAACTACCGGTAATTACGTGATAGCACCTGATGTGAAAGTTCACACAGTCACTTGATTTTGTATAAAAGGCACAGGCGGATAAATGCCAGAGCGTCTATTAAGGCTGGGATGCGCTAATTGTGATGGGTCTGGCTGTGAAGGCGGCTTCTGCTTGTAAATGCCAAAACCCTAACTCATTGACATGGAATGGGGGGACAAAGTTGACCTGGCAATTTCCTTCTTCTGAGGCAGTGTCAGACCCTAAACAGAGGCACTCAGTAACATATTTGATGTGATTGTTGCCTCGTGCAGCAATATCCCACTTCACTATGTTCTGTATGAAAGGTACCAGCAGATACTGTAAACGCTCTGTAGTGCGATCGTTTTGCTGGATCTTTTAGTGAAAGGGACTGCAGCACAAAATTTTTTACCTTTTGACCTCGCATGTCCCGCTCTCTTTTGTTGTAAACAATTTTCAGTGTTTGTCACACCAGACAGTGGCACTAACGTCATCTAATTATCGATTGCAAGACGCCGTGTCGCTGTATGAAAGCCTGCACGCTTGCGGCAGTATCCCGCTTCACAGGGTATAAAAAGCACAGACAGATCAATGCTAGAGTTGATGCTGTGATGTGCTAATTTTTCTGTGCGAAAGAGACGACTGCCAGTAAAAGCAGACAACTTGCTGTTCCGTATAAACGGCACTGATGCAGAATGGGGGGGACAAAGTCAATAATGCAATTCTCTCTTTCTGCAAAACAGGCGGGACACTCCTGTGTCTCAGTTCTGGTACACGTTATTCAAATATGGAAAGATTTTATTTTTTTTTGTCTGTGAACGACCCCACACATAAAGATAGAAAATAGGTTTTGGTCATATTTGTGTGCAGTGTGCTCCAGTAGTCTAAGCACAGAGCACCACACACATTAACATTCTGTCCCACTATTAATCTCAAAGCGAAGTCCTCAGAGGCATAAATCTCGCATAATCACACGAGCTCGACAAAACGAAGAAGAACAGAAACTCCCGAATAGCTCCCAAATATGCGCCGATCAGCGTTTTAAGTGGAAAAAAAGAAGTGCCGGTACTTCCCTAATTTCATCCATCCATCCATCCATCCATCCATCCTTACTCCTCACAAGGGTCGCGGGGGTGTTGGAGCCTATCCCAGCTGGCTTCAGGAAGTAGGCAGGGTACATCCAGAACGGGTTGCCAGCCATTTACAGGGCACACAGAGACAAACAACCACTCATACTCACACTCACAAGTACACCTAGGGACAATTCAGAGCGCCCAATTAACCTGCCATGCATGTGTTTGGAATGTGGGATGAGACCGGAGTACTCGGAGAAGACCCACGCAGGCACGGGGAGAACATGCAAACTCCACGCAGGAAGGCCAAAGCCTGGACTCGATCTTGCGTTTCCCTAATTCCACTAATATGTATAAACAGAAGAGCTAGGAACTATGCCGCATGACTCATTTTGCGCTGCACGTGAGCGGAAATAACCGGTGTTGTTGAACGGCCGCGGTTATTTGAGCCTGATGTTTAAAAACCACGGTTACCGGTAATGGTAAAACTGTTATGCCGTTGGTACGACCGTCAAAGATGGTGAATTTGCAGGTTGACTCAACCCCCATTTTGTGTGTGTGACATAGGAAAAATAAATTCCCAGCTCTAATCAAGTGTTCGCGACTAATGTTAGGGTATGTCACACAAGTAGCATCCAAGATTATTGTTGTGAAAGACCAGAAGGCTTGACGTCAGTGTCATTTGCAGCGTATTAGCAGACATCCTGAATTGGTCGACGTGACAGTGAAAATGAAACCAATATGCTTTCTTTATGCTTTAGACATTCTACAGTTGGAGAGCCTCTGGTTACTGCCAACTGATAGCATGGAGGGGTATTACTTCTCACAAATGCGCACAACAATATATGGAGATAGTACGAATTCTTGGTATTATCTCCAAAGGCGCTAAATTTGTGGGTTGACAGTCGAAAAAGTCATGACATTTGTAGCTTTCATTGACAGTGCTGAAGTGGCTGTCAATGGTGTTAAATTACGTACCCCTTACGCACAGGCACCATACCGCCTCTGATGTGACCTCTGAAGGTGGGACGATGTTCAGGTTGCCCCAATTACCTGCATCCCCATTCCGTCTGAGCAACATGAAAAACTGTGGAGAATTCCAGGCTTTGATAGATATTGACTACGTTGACATGCAGACAATATTCGGGTTAAAGTCAATTCCGGTTTCTGAAACATTCGAGATAACCACCTGTTTACATGCGTCATTACGTAAATAGGCACCATTTCCGCTTATAACTTTCTAAGGCCAATAAAAGACATTATATTGATGTCAGTACGCTAAACAAAATAGTTGGTTTCGTCCTCGCTCCAAAAGTGTGGTTCTTTGCTGTGCCAGAAGCACGGACATATATATACGTACATGTGTGTAGAGATACAATCTGGCATTGTCGGAGTTGAGATAATGTGAAAACACCGCAGAGAAAACAATATATTCAATCGAGGCTCAGTGGGACTGCACTGCGCATAGAAGTCGTTTCTGTACTATAAAGACCAAGACTGCGAATAGAAATAAGCGCATAAGAAAAAAAGACGCAAAGAGAGAGCATGCGCACAATGCAAACCAATGCACCGTTCAAACCAGGTATTCCAATTGCCATTATATGAACAAGAATTTGGCTTGTGAAAAGGATAAGCTTGGAGCCTTATTCCGGTTTTTAAAAACCTGAATACGAGCATATTTGGGTCTTGGCATTATTACATGGCCTTTCAAAACACAAATATTGCCAATATTCGGGTTTTAAAAAGGTTATTCCCTGCATGTAAACAAATTCTTTGTGAAAGACGCTCGTGTCAGGGTGTTAAACTTCACATGTAAACTTACGGCTCTGACACTATCTCAGATTGCAACAAATTTGCAGCTTGAATTGTCTGGCTTGAATAGACACTTTGAAATAGGCTGTAGTCAGGGTGTTAAACCTCACACCCCTTACGCAAAGGCAGTGCCACATCTCAGATGCTACCACCAGAGGTGGCAAATATGTGAGTCATGTCAGCAACAGAGGAAAAGGGTTGACAATAACTAGTACTCCAAAATGGACTATAATCACTGGGTTAGACTTCACACCCATTCCATGCAGGCAGCATCCCATCTCGGTTATGACTCTTCAACTACCTGAGAAGGTGGCAAATTTGCAGGTCGGCTCCACCCTCCCAGGCTTTAATTTATAGTAGAATCAGAGTGTTAAACTTCACACCCGTTATACACGGGCAGTATCCCACTTCTGATACTACCTCTGAATGCAGAAAATTTGCAGGTCTACTCTAATTTCATTCCACATTAACGACACTAAGGAAAGGTAGACAATTGACTGTTTTAATAGGGTCCAGACCAGGGTAAAGGTGATTCTACCTCTGAAAACTGGCAAATTTGGACACCAAATCTGACCCTCCCATTCCGCTTCTGTTATTTATACACACCACCACACAGGAAAATGTTGGAAAATTCACGGCTTTTCCAGGCAGTGTAAAATGGGCTAAGGACAAAAGTGAGAGGCGGGGGAGGATGCGCCTTTGTTTTTGTGCGTGCTGTGAAGAAGAATGGAAAAAAAAAGAACGGCGCTCCGCTAATCGGTTCGTGTGTTAGCGGCAAGCGTCGAGGGGCTTTTTCGTGAATTGACTGCACATACGTAAGCTGTGTGTGTTTAGTCGGGCGGGGATGTGCCTTTGCACGCATGCACAATTACCCTTCAGCCCCCAAACCCAAAGCCACCCCCCCACTCCCCACCACACACACGCACACACTGATGGCTCATTGTGATGGTTTATGAATGAACAAATTGCCAGAGGAGAGGGGGAGCCGAGGCGGGATGAGCCAAGACTGATTGAAGTGCATGCAAGAGAGTGAGGGATGGAGAGAGAGAGGGAGAGAAAACACGTATGCTAATGTGCGTTTGAAGGGCGGATTCAGGCTGAGGGCAGAGAGATGTCAGCAGGAGGAGGTGGAGGGTGCCGGGTGGGTGGGGTTTGGGGGGTGTGGGGGACATGGGATGAAGCTGGGGGATATCCAGGCAAGCCATACATGTGTGTGCGCGCACATGCGGCAGTGCATGCGCGCGGGTGTGTGCGTAATACGGAACGCGTCGTGGCCCTGCTGTGCCTCATTAAGCCCATGTTGCGTCGCGCTCTGGACCTCGTCAGCTCCCTCTCGCTGTGCTGCGAGCGAGCGAGCGGCGTGTGTGTGCGCGCCGCAGCCGGTGTGTCTGCGAGCTCTCGACATTGATTTCCTGACAAGGCGCCCTCCCTCCCCTCTCCCTCCACTCACCTCCCCTTCCTCCGGCAGGCATCACACCAGGGAACGGCAGCGCTGATTTCACCATTTGTATCTCTCCTGCTGCTGGCGAGCGCCTTCTCACCGTACTTTCTCGTCCCTTTCCCGTTGGAATTAAAGTCTTTTGTTCGCCGCCAACATCCTTTGAGCGCAAAACATGGGTTTTACTTGGAATAGGTTGAAATTATTCAGTTACTTTCCAAATTTCCCACTAGGTAGAGCTACCACGCAATTGTGTGTCAGCCACTTGCTCTTTTTCCCTTTCCAGTGTTCCCAGCTGCATCGCACAGTTTTGGTGGAACGTATCTACAAGGTTACTTTGATTTACATCGGTGGTGTCCAAAATATGGCCCGGGGGCTATTTGCGGCCCACCGTCCATTTTTCATTTTTTCATTTTTTTTTGTATAAATTATTTGTACAATTTTTAGGACTAAACACAATTTCTCATCATAACATTATGTGGCCCTTGCGTCCTTCTGATTTTCTGTATGTGGCCCTCAAATGAAAAAGTTTGGACACCCCTGATTTACATGATTAATTCATATCATAACAAGCTCATTACATATTTTCATCATATCAAATCAATTTTCCCCATTGGAATGAATTGAAATGCCATTAATTCGATCCAGGCCCTAAAGAAAACACTGCTGTTTTTTTTTTTTTAAATGAATAAAATGGTAAATTGACTGCTTTTTGTATAGCGCTTTTACTACACCATATGGTGCCCAAAGTGCTTTACAATTGAAGCCTCACATTCACCCATTCACACACACACACTCAAACATCAGTGGTCGGCTCCTGTCAGGTGCACTGTGAGCAAATCGGGGTTCAGTGTCTTGCTCAAGGCCACTTCAACATGGTCACCAGGAGTGAGGATCGAACCCACAACCTCATGGATGGGAGACGACCACTCTACCACTGAGCCATGCCGCACCATGTGAATGTGAATTTATAAGCAATTTAAATAATGCTTATTTGATATAATGCATTTTGAATTAGTAAGTAACCAATGTTACTCTACCACTGAGCCATGCCGCCCCATAAATTAAAAATAGCACTGCATTGTAAAACATACATTTTGAAAACATAATTGAACCTAATAACTGATTTAAAGAAATAAACTGGTTTTATAAAGTGTAATTAAGTTGACTATCATACTCAGAGTTCCACGATGTACCAGTACTAAAAAAGTACCACAATGCCTAGCGTCAAAAACACATCTTTTTACTACCGGGGGGTATAAGATTGACCTCCTTGAAGATGTTCTGTGCAGTTGGACAATCCTTCAAATGAGAGGCAAAACCTGCTTGCTTCAAACTATTCGTCACTTTAGCTTGAAGTTTACTGTGCAACGAATGAAACAAAATACAAAGACAAAAAATAAACCACAAACGTCTGCTAGCTTAGCACTAACACAATATGGAACACCATAAGCAGGCTAACGGAAATTAACTTAAATGTCACGGTAATTATCCTATAAGACTTTATATAACACAAATTGAGTAGCCCTGATGCCATCTTCTTCATGCTCTTTGTGAGTCTTTTCATTTCCAGTATAACGTGTGCTTGACTGTTTGACCCATTCAGTACATAGCTTAAAAGTGCATCAGCAACTGTTGCTGTCCTTTATTTGATGTAATCCTCCCTCATAATTAATATTTTCACTTGCAACTTACACACACAGGGAAAATTTGGTCAGTTGTTCTGTTAATTAGTGGATCGCAGTGATTGAGTTTACTCCTCTTTTGTATTGGACCAAGTGGTTCAGTACACCTTTTTTACATTCAAAAGGGATTACAATTTAATTGGAACGTGCACATTTTCTATATTCATAAAAATATGTGATCTCAACATAGGTCAAAATCCCCTTCTTCATTTTTCATGAGTTTCAAGTTGAATGAGATTTTAAAAGACAAAAGTTGTCACATTCCCGATCCTCTGCCACAGCTCTGATGCCGCTTTGCAGGCTGTCTGTGTGATCGAGGCTATTGACAATTCAATCCTAGTTTCCGTAAACTTTCAACAAAGCAAGAACAAACAAAAACAAAGCGCTTGTTAGAAAACCGTCTTTGTTGTTTCCCCTCCCTTTTGTCTGATTTTTAGCTTTCTCTCATGCTCCTTTGCTGGATCCCAATCTGTGAGTCCCTCTCCCACACTCACCGCCCGATTCTATTTAAACCACCAACCGGCACTTTTTTTTTTTTTTTTTTTTAACGCCATCACCTCCCACATATTCACACTGGTGTCCATCAGACGACTGCAGAGGCGGGAATTGCAGCAAAATAGAAAAAGGGAGCTTCTCTGTGTGTGTGTGCGTGTGTGCGTGCATGTGCGTGCGCTCCTCCCAATCAACACACACACACACACACGCATGTGTGTTGATTGGGAGTAGCGGAAGCGCACACATACCAAATCGGATTGAGTGTGTGTCAGCCCTGTCACATCTGCTCGATTGACCACGCTCGGAAGATGTCAGGGTAAGACTTCCACTCTATTGACCGGCTGATGCTGTTCGCAGTATAAAGTATTGATGGACAACTCCAAAAGACACACAATCTTCACATCTAACACACGCACATATGGCGCTTGAGGTTTTTTTCTTTAATAGCAGTCAATGATTTTTTTTTCTACCCCTTAAGCAGTTTTAGCTCTTTCAGCTTTCTTCAAATGTTTCCATGAAGGTAAGCTGATTAATGCCGGGAAAAAAAAGAGAAAAATAGAGTAGATTCTTTCCTTGCCTTGCCTACATTCTTCACTCATCATTTACCCAGCTGAGCCCTTAGATTTAATTAAGGCAACACCTGCTCAGGGAGATCGGAATTCCTGTTTGTGGTTTTGGTGAAGCCCTCCCATCTTAGAAATCAGCCTTTGCACTGCAATGGAGGTTATTGTGGGAATGCTGAAGCATTCCCACATATGTTAGTGATTTTTATTCTCCACACTTTTTTTTTTGCCGCGTAACAACTCTGACATAATACTTCCAATTTATTCTGTTCAAGTTTCAACGTGCTTATAAAATTTACGCCTCCCGGAGTATTTATCATCTGATTCCACATTACTGACAGTATTTGCAAAATTTAACATTTAATATAAACTTTTCCCCATTCATTTTCAATGGGACAGACATTGAACTTTTTCTATCACTTTCCACGCCCACTTCCATACATATAACTTATCATCATTACCAGGTGTCTGATACTGCTCGGTGGCACAGTTGGTGAAGCGTATTGTCAAGTAACCAGGAGGTTATAATTTCATAATTTATCTCTCAATTTACTTCGTAAGCATTCCACATGCATTCAAATCTTAGCATTCAGCTTTCAGCATTCCCACGCAATTTCTCCAAGAAATTGCACTTAGTCTAGTTACAGATGATATTTCCTTGTTCTGGCCTTTCACATCCATGCACAAGAAAGAAGGAACAATCACTATTTGGATTGAATTTTCTCCCATTTTATATTCTCATCTCCTACATTTTTTTTATGATAGTAGTATTGTTAGAAATAATGATGCCCCAGCACCCTTTCCACATGAAAACGCATTTCATTGTTTCCATAAAGTTTATTTATTTATTTTTTATATACAGAAACGGAGTTTTGAGGTGCCAAAAGTGATCATTTTTTAAATAGTCTCGCAAAGTCAATAGAACTCACAATGCAAACACTTGAAGTTATGAACTTGTGATGCCAAGTTTCCTTGGAATTGTTTACAAAAATTTAACATAACCCTTCTTTAAAAACAAAAAAAAACAAAAACATAACCCTTCTTTAAAAACAAAAACAAAAAACAAAAAAACTTTAATCTGCAAAGACAACATTAAAACTATTTGACCTGATCTTGCTGACAAGCGAACACCAGTGAAAACATAACTCTTGTAAGTGGATTTGATGAGCTGAGTGTCATAGATGTTGGTTCATGTTTTCTTGTGTACAACTTTTAAAAACCCAACAGCAATGAAAATATAATGTAATAAGCGGGATATAATGGTAGTCAGTTTCTTGGAGGCAGGTTCAAAAATTTGTGCCAATCCTGCTTTGAAGCAGGCAATAAAAAGATAAGGAGCAGAAATAATTTCATTTTAGTAGAAATTGTTTACAAAATAGTTCCAAAATAAAAATAACCAAACCACAATGAAAACATTTCCTCTTAATTGGAAGTAAATATGCCCAGTTCTTGTTTTTATTATTATTATTTTTAATATTATGTAATCTTCCTCACAAGAAAATATCAATGAAAAGAAAACGTAATTGAAGGAAGAGATAATGCTCAGCCGTGTGGAAATTGGTTTGCAAAATGTTGTTAATAAAGTTCCTTGACGTCAGAAACTAAGTTTTTTTTTTTTTTTTTTTTTTTTTTATCAGGTTCTACCATCTGATAGCGTGGGGGGTGCCGCTGGTCATGTCATCCTTGCCGTTGTTCAAAGGTTACTACGGCCCAGCGGGAGCCTGGTGGTGAGTCCCAAACCGTCGTCGCACCGGTGCCGTTGTTTTTGTGGCGGCTTTGGCCTCCTTCCAGCTCCCGGCGGGCTCCTTTTTCCCTCATAAGACCCAGCGTTGTAAAAACGGGCAATTATCAGCTCATCTTTAAACATTTGGAAACGCCTGCTCCGTCGGCGAGCAGGAGAGGCATCATTGTTTGTTTGGAGAGTCGTTAAGGGGCTGGGGGAAAAGACGACGTGGGGCCCGAGGAGAGCCGGACGTGGAATGAAAATTGGGACGGAGCCTTAATCTCCAGGCTCGGCGCTCTCTTTTTCCACTCTTGGCTTATTAATAGCTACAGCTGTGCAGCGTTTTCCTCCCCATTCGCTGTCACAAGCCTCCCTTCCCCTCTCCCTCTCCTCTAACCCCGCTCTCTCCTTCTCTCTTCCTCCAGCTGGATCACAGACGATCACGTAGCCTGGAGATTTGGGATGTAAGTAGACCCTTTCAGCCCCGCCATCAAAGCCTGCTGTAGGGGTGGATGGTCTCTGTGGGGAAATGTGAAGGGTTGCGTATCGAGGGGAGCCTGCGGGTTATTTTTCCCTCCCCTCAGCATGAGGCTAAAAAGCGTTTTTTTTGTTTTTTTTTGTGGTTGCACTTTTTGTTTTTCTTTTTCATCCTGCTCCACTCCTACATTCCATTTTAGCACGGAAGTGGAAATTTACAGTTTAGCGTATCCAACTTCACCCAACACAAGTCAAATGGTTTGAATATTTAAGGACCTTTTTACAATGTAAACATTGCCATACTAAAATGAAACATTCCTGTTATCCGTTCAGTAATAAGAGGGTGTTAAAATGTGGGGTAGTTTAGGAGTTTGGGACCTTTTAGAGTTGAAATGCTCAATTGATCTGAACTGTATAGTAGGGCTTGGCAATATGGCCCAAAATTCATATCACGGTATAAACTGCATCCCTTCACGGTAACGGTATATCAAGCTGCCCGCCTGCGAGCCGTGCGCCATGCCGGACGCAGATACTATGATGTCATCAACTGTCATGCGCTACCGTGGTAAGACGGTAGAGTCAAAATCTCTACCTTCGGCAAATTTTATACCTTATATTGAACATACCGTTTATACCGCCCAACCCTACCGTATAGCTTGGTGGAAACGGGGCTGAACAAATAATTCAAATGATGCAATTTTCTTTCGATCTTTGGACAACTGCGTATGTGGCTTCACCTTACACCAGCAACCAATACAATACTACAACTGAAAATCTGAATGTTTCAGCTGGAAACACTCTAAAATGTGCATTGTACCAAATTGAACTGCTTCATGCAAGAGGGGCGGAACAAATAATTCAAATAATGCAGTTTTCTGTCGACCAGGCATTGGACAGTAGCGAATTTCGCTTCACCCTACACTAGCAACCAGACCATAGTCAGGGTTTCCCCCAGGATTTTAAAGGCCTTTCTTGCCGGCCACCATGCGCACACCATTTCCCCGTCAACAAACGGCGAATACTAATACTAAGCGCTGGAAATCAACTGAGTGGATGGAATATTTTGGGACCCTTTTTTTTTTCTTCTTCTTTTTTAAGAGATAAGATTAGCACACATTAATGTACATTACAGTTCTACATTTCATTGTTATTTTGCCTCATCCAGAAATTCCTTTCGTCAGGCTTCTGATTGGGTGAAATGGATTACATGGCTTGGTCATGAGTTTGGCAGCCTATAACTGCGAGAAGATGTGTGGTTCCTGTTTAGTCTGTCGAGTTATTGACTGTATCCTACTGACTACCAGCAATTCAAATTTGTCCTCTGTAGTGGACCTTTTTAAACCTGAATATCTCCCACCCAGTGCATACGATTGAATTAACTCCGTTTGTGCTCTATAGAGGACATTCAGAGCTTTCCAATGATACCAAATGTGTAGGGGTGGGGCTTTGCTACTTTTGATTGCATCATAAAAGAAAATGGCTTCCCTCAGTGCAAGCGCTTTTTAGGGAAGAAGAAAAGTAAATGTATAACACTTTTTATTGAACAAATTTAGATTTTAAATGTTGTTAGCGTGTTTTCTATAAGACTCTTGAGAACACATTAAAGTATTGTTTGAATTATTTTAATTGTATTTGAGCCTAGCATTTAAGTTTAAAAAAATGTCCTCTGTAGTGGACACATCATAGCTTATAAATAAAAACTTGTTTTTCCCAAACATTTCTTTTGCAGTATTCCAGTTACTTCACAAAGATTGGTGAATATCAAAATAAACATGATTGGGCAATATTTTTTTTCTGGTAGTCAGGTGAATAATTAGACCTACTGTTATAGAAAAACTAGAAAATGTTTAGAAAGCGAATGGTAGTTCTCGGGAGACGGGTGCTAAACAAATTATTTTAGTAAATACATTCCATTGTCTACAGTAGGGGTGGGCAAACTCGGTTCTTGAGGGACGAAGTCCTGCAGGTTTTGGAGGGTTCCCTCTTCCAACACAAGCCGATTCCAATCAACAGGACCCTTTTCAGGCTTATACAGCGCTTGCTGATGAGCTGATCATATACCAGCTGTGTTGGAGACGGGAAACACCCAAAACCTGCAGGAGTCTGACCCTCGAGGACCGAGTTTTCCCACCCCTGGTCTGCAATGTTCCCAAACTATATCGCGGTTCATAGGTTTTTATCAGCGATTGTTTTTTATTGGGTTTTCCAGTATACTGCATTGCCCTGGCATGTGGGAAAGGAGAGCAGTCGCTGCATGAGGTTCTTTGGATCTGGAGCATCTCACCCATGATAAACGGTGGTTCACGGTGCCATTCTATTTTATGTTTCTTATCGTTTCTGATTGACTGAATTAGTATGAGAACATCGGGGAGCCTGCGGGTTATTCCAGGATTGGCTAAAAAGTGTTCCCCCCCCTCACCACCAATCCCCGTCAGACCAGAAGAGTCGTTGCTTGTGTATTTACCGCTCAGGGCGACTATGAAGGATTATTCCTGCTTGACGCTTTCCGCAGCCGGTCCTAGTCTGCGAGCGCGCCGCCAATCAACCCCCGACACTTAAGCACACACACACACACACAAACGACAACGCTTCGCTACGAGGCAAGGTAATTGCGTTGCTGCTCGCGGCATCAGCAGGGAATCAATCTTTCTAAACAAATAAGCACACACGAGGCAGGCGCATACACACGGCACACACATACACACAACATGCTATCAGCTGTGCTAAACGAGCCTGTGTCTCTTTTATCAGCCCTCCTCTGCTCCCCGGCTCTTTCTAGTTTTCCTCGCTGTTGTGGCCCAGGGGGACGAGCCGCTCAGAGGATCAGGGAATCATCATTAGCTCTAATTACATCAAACCAGATGAGAGATTAGAGGCCAAGGCAGCGCCCGTCAAGGAGGAAGCGCACACGTTAAAGCAGGCGCGCCGCTCTTGGCAGCCGGGCGAAAGGTTGCCGCATTAAAGGTGAAAATTAGAAAGATGGAAGGCGTGAGAGGGAGAGAGCGGGCATAACTCAGCGGGAGAGGGAGGGAAAAGGGAGGGAGGGAAGCTGGCGGCACCGCCGCAGCGGGAATGGAGATGAGCCTAAGAGAAATGGATGGCCCCTCGTCTCTGGCCACGCCGCGCCGTGTGTCTTCATCAGCGCTCATCCGAGCACGCCGACGCGACAGGCTGCGCTCGGCGGGAGCGAGGCGCAGAGGACGGGGCCTCGTGAGACGGAGGTGCTGAATTTCGAGGGGTTGACTCAGCGCGTCGGAGTTGTGCTTAGTCAGCGCTCCGGTGTCCCCGTCGACGGCGTTTCGTTGACCCCGTGCGATACAAATGAATGATAATGACCACGTTGGGGGATTTTAGCCACGTTAGTTATTGGACCAATTGACATGAAGCATTCATGGGTCCTGGAATTTTAAGTATGATGACACCAATGATAAATGGATTCTCACAGAATCAGACCTTGAATTCCTCCATCGACTGTCATTGTGACTGGCATGGTTGTCAACTGAGCTCCGTTTTCCACACAAGTTTGGTATTGTAGGCTATTTGTGCTTATCCAATAACTCTTTTGTTGTGGAAAGCTGGTTGGGTGCAGCTTGACAAATTCCAGGGGTGTCCAAACTTTTTCCTCTGAGGGCCACATCCAGAAAAATGGAAGGACACAAGGGCCGCTTTAAAAATTTTCAACTTTAGTTCATTAAATTGCGCCATAATCAGTCAAGCAATTGTCTATTATTTATGTATTAGTTAGTTTGAAAACATATTGTAAAATGAGATGAGATAAATATTTTAAACATTTTTAAAGCAGTTAATTAATCTAATAGATTCACAATTCGGAGAACCAATTTTTGCGTCTAAAAATGAATTACCAACTATTCCCCTCAGTGTTAGGAAGATAAATATTCCCATTTTTCTTGTAACTCGTTGAATTGTATCTTTTCATAGAAAATCTAAAATGAATTGAATACTATTAGTGGTAGTCTCCACCAACTGTACAAATGTACAAGTTTTTTATCATATGCTGCGGGCCACTGATAAATTTTTGGTGGGCCACAAATGGCCCCCGGGCCATAGTTTGGACACCTGAACGATTATGGCCCACTCCATTCTGACCAATTTGGCATTTAAATTTTCAAAATTTTCATTAATTTTGCCATTGTATTCCTCAAATTGGTTGATTAATATGTATTTCTTCATTTTGTTTATTTCTCATGTGTCTGATTTAAAAAAATATTGAATTTCATATTTCATATATGCCTATGATTTAAAAAAAAAAAAAAAAAAAAAACTGTTGGAGAAGTGGAGTTTTAGGAACACACCTTAGACAAGTTTGTCATCTTGTTGGGAAGTCCCTGGTTTACCCAAATGTTGTATCTAAGTCTGAACACTAGGGGCATCATGTAAAGTGTGTATGCATGTTGATCCATGAGAAAGAAATGAGAGATGAAAAAGTAGTGTCAAGTGGCGACTTGCTATACAAATAGATATATGGATGTTGGCTCTGTGCGCTGAGGTGTAAATAAAAGGAATAAAAAAGAAATAGAAGACAGCTTCTTGACAATACCACACAGACCGAACACGAACAAGTGGCCCAGCCAAACGACAGCTGCCCTCACCCAAGCAAAACTGACAACCCTAGGCGGTATATTATAAGTATATTAATATAATATTTTTAATGTAAGATAAAACAAATTTTATTCGTTTCACAATGGGGAACATTTGTCCAAGAAGTGCATTGCACTTGTAGTCCAAACTATCAGTGTTGTTTCATTAAAAATAGAGTACTGCGTTTTAATTTTGAGTTGGAGGTCTGATTAATCTGACCTGAATTCTTTACTATGGTTGAAAACAGAATTGGTAAAGGCTAATTAATCAATAGAGACAGTTTATTTTGTCTGACACGTTGAAATGTTTAATTCGGGCTGAGACGACTTTCGCCATTACGAGTTTGATGCAATAAATATGGTGCAATAACTAATACTGAATAGCCATAATTAATAAATGATTATGGTTATAGACTAATGATTAGGCAGTTGAACAGTATGCATAATTCTTTTTATCCTGTGACATATTATACTGCAATAACTATGCCACCGTAATTTATTGACAAAATGTAGAAAATAGGCAAACAGACAAATTGTTATGCAAATGAATTTCTATTGGTTAGCAGGTCTGGTTAAATTATACGGTAGACATTTTATATTATACTACGATATATATTGTTCTACTATATTGCCCATATTTCATCACTCATTTATGCCATAGGACGAATCAATAAGCGATTCTATTTTAAGTTGAATTGCTGGGAATCAGTTCACATCAATAGTTATGATTTTGCGTTTCCATTGTGGGGTTTATAGGATTTCACTGACCAATGATTCATAATCCAGGGCATTTTTATGTGTTGTTTTAAGGCGAAAATATTAGTAAGTATCACTGGACAGGAGTGTGTTCTAGCCAGAGAGCGGCATTTTACAAAATGTTGCTGGTCTGTCATCGTCAGCACCCTCCCGTCATTTTTTTGAAACTGAACCAGACTGTAATTGTCAGTCGGTCATTTTATTTTAACCATGCTTCAGTGAACTTTGCCTGCATATGTAACGACTTCCTCCTTAGACGGTGGAGGGATATCACTAGTTTTCACGTGGTCAATGGTGAACAGTTACAACAACAAAGGCTATGTTCACTGCAGACAAATGCAACCGAAACAGATTTTATTTTTTGCCCATATGTGACCTGTATCTGTTTTGTTTATGACAATCTGAAAGTGTATATTACGATTTTGTTCAAATCTGATCTGAGTCACTTTCATATGTGGTCGTGGCTCGGATTGGATCGGAATTTTTTGCAATGCGTGTCCACCCGTAGATCTTTTGAAGAATAGTGGTGATTTTATATTCTACTTTTAATTTAATCCCACTTTAAACATGAAGCATAAAGTGGACTTTTGTGGTGATAGTAGGAATGCAGCCCATACAACGGGGTCATTTATTACGCGTGAATAACGTTCCGTCAGAGTAGATATCGCCATGAAATGAGGAGCTCAAAAAGCATTGCATTATTTCCCAAAAATGTTTGTATGTCCTCCCACATCACTCCTCTGTAGATATGAGATGATTAAAAAGATGCTTCCTATATTACTTCCGTAAACCCTACGTTGTGATACCAGCTCTTCTTCTGCACACTTGGATCACTTTGGGGATGCATTTGGTTCACACACCAGACAGACTGAGGTCGCAATTAAAATGTAAAGTGAACGATAGCACAAAAAAATAAATTTTGAGCATAAAGACCTGCAGTATGAACATAGCCTTAGATTCATCCACTCGTCCATGCCAAGACCGTTCGTATATCAAAAATAGTATGTAAATAGGTAATTTTTCTGCAAAAATATTGTGCGTAACTCGAATTGTATGTTAAAAAAAAAAGAAAAAAAAAAAGGGCCCTTTGACTCGAGGTTACACTGTAAAATGGTCAGTTAAGATGGAAAGGGGATTTAACAATTCAACACTGTACGGCTCTACGGGGATCAGATTAGCCAAAATAGCTTTACGGTTAGAGATTGGCATGCATTTAGCAGTCTTCGTGTGCTGAAATATTATATGGTTTGGGACGGGTTCAGCATTTAGGAATAACAACACTAGCACCAAAACGTGTTGTGGAAGAAGTGTTAAACACATACTTCTTAAAGGCAGGGTCTGTCATTTTCACTCAGAAAAATGCACTTTTTCAATACAGGATGTACACACTTTAACTCTTTCTCAGTCTACACATCTGGGCTTATGTTAATGTTTGGTGGTGATTTTTTTCTCTCTCTCTCTCTCTCTCTCTCTCTCTCTCTATCTCTATCTCTATCTCTCTCTATCTCTCTATCTATCTATCTATCTATCTATCTATCTATCGATCTCTCTTGATCTCTCTCTTGATCTCCCCCCCCCCCCCTCCAGCCAGAAAGGGACGTGCACCCTGCCACATGCACTGCTGTCATGATCCCAGGATCGAGGTTGCGGCAGGTTAATACTTGCTTTCCATAAACGTTATTTGCGTCATGCAAACTCCGTGTGGCTATTTGCGCTGCATATCAATGAGTCTCATTTGCATTGGGGTAGGCATATTTTGCGTCAAATGTATTCAAATGACCTCATTTACATAGACGCAAATAACAACGGCACATCGTGGCGCAATCTGGTTGGCAGCGCACATAGTGACGGATTTCGCCATCTGCGCGTGTTTTGTGAATTAGGCGCTCCCGGATTGCTCCATTTTTACCGGTTAGCACCGTGCAAAGGGCGACGCAAACCTCTAGTGAAAAGGCCCCTTTGTGTAAAGAAAACATGTATTTTACAAAGGTATACTTGTACATGTGATTCTGGTGAGACGCAACCTTTGGACTATACTTTTTTTTTTTTTTTTTTTTTTTTTGTCTCTCAGTTTGTCCCAGCCCTTGTGAAAGTGGTTGAACAGGTAGATTGTGATCTCTGGCGGTGCAGTGGGTCAAAGTTGAGTCGCCGCAGTCGAGCGCTAACCAGGAACGACGGGTCCCTGCTGCACTCTCATCTTCCGCTGAGCGCTTCCATTAAGGCTCCTTTCATCCGCGCTGCGTCCTTCACTTCACAGGGAGGATGGAGGGATGGGGGGGGAGAAACGGTAGGCTGAGGCGGAGGGATTCAATCTACGCGCGTGGCTCTGAAGATCTTTCTCCAAGTTTCAAGCTCCCTCACTCATTCTAGCTCTCTCTCTCTCAACCGCTTGCTCGCCGCAGTCCTTCCCGCCAACTCTCCGCCGCTGTTATCCGTCTTTTTTTAGACATTCATCTCCCGTCAGCCCCTTTGCTCTATTTTTAATCACCCCGTGCCTCTTTCTAATTTCTCTTCTTTCTGCTGGCGACCTACTATCCTCTTGTCGCCCCAATCCCCCCCACCATCTTCACCTTTATTCCTGTCCTCATCTTTGTCATCCCCGACCCACTCGGAATCTCCTTTCTCCCTGCCTCTATTTGCCTCTCTGCTTCTTTTCCTTCCCGTCTCGCTCCGGCTCCGGGTAGCGCACAGCTGTAGAGCAGGGCTCTAATGGCAGATCATTATCATGCTAATTAGAGCACTTTGTAGCTGCCGCCCGTCATTCTCTCACCCCCTCGCCGCCAAGCCCCCCGCCACCCCTCGCTCGCTATCGTTAAAAATGCCAGCCCCTCCCATTCCGCTCCCCGCCATCCGCCCACCCCGTCCCTCAGTCATTAATGGGACGCGCGCCGCCGTAATTGGACGCTGTTTATTCCGGAGAGCGGGTTATTAAATCACACGAGGTGACGCTCGCATCGGTCCCCTAACACCCCCCTCCCTTGAAATGCTTTCATCATTGTCCCATGCCATTATTGAACCCGCGTGCGCACACACGAGCGCGTGTTCAAAGAGGCTCTTCTTTGTTTATTGATGTTTCCTACCAGACTTGAGGGAACGCATATAAAACAGCGTGGCTTCTCCGCGGCGCGTTTCCCGCTGCGAAAATAGCGCCGCCGACCATCCCGGATTCCCGCCACCAATGAAAAGTTTTGTTTGAATTTTATTTTTCCGTTTTAATGCCAAGGGAGTGATATTTACCTTTTGTAGATGTTGCTTTAAAAGCTGGTTTTAGTTTTATTCGGACAGTGAAATCTCTGAGTTGAATTCCCCTAAAATTGACCAGTTTACAATTCAAGTAAATTTACAGGAAAATGCTGCCATTGATATTGTACAAAATCAGATCTTTGTTTTAAATGACATTAGTGTTTCACACCAAACTTCAGATCTGTCTCACATTTCTGAGCTTGGGGGTTCAAATCCAGGTTCCGCCCTTCTGGATTTTCTCCAGATCCTCGATGTCCTAGTTGACAGGCGACCAGACGATGACGTAGTTCACCTTTCGCCTGAAGTCAGCAGGCATAGGCTGTAAGCTTACCGTGACTCTGAACAGGATAAGTAGTAGGGTATGAAAAATGGATGAATGATGGATCAGGTTTGATGCATGCGACAGAGATGTTTGGCATAGCAAGCGCAGTCTTGCCAAGTCGGCAACCTGCGACTAACTGACTAACAATGCACGTCTGTGCCTGAAAGTCACACGAGTATGATTTGTTTTATTTGAAAAATGTCTCTCTATTAGTTACTTTGTGTAATTGTGACATGTTGTTAGCCAGCGAGCTGTGGACCAGGCCTTTGTGCTAGCATGGCTGCTTTAGCGCACCATGTCATTGCTGTGTAGAAAAGCCCCGCGACAAACTGGTATGATATGTTCCAGACAACTGAGGTTTTATTTCAGTGGATATGTTTTTTTTTGCGGCTCAAACATTCAGTTTTATGTAGGCAAAGTAGCAGTGGTATTTGATTGACAGTTGAACGGGGCGTGGTTTCTATGCATCCAGTAGACACTCCCCAGTGTTTGAGAGCGAAGAGAATTGCTTGAGTTTCCACAATTTTGAAGCCTCATTCATTTTACATACTCCCAGATTTTATTTTATTTTTTTAATCAGTCAAATTTGACAAGGTTGTGAACAATCTTTTCTGTGGTGTGTCAAATGTAGATGATATATTTATTATAACATGATAGGGAGTTAACACGGTATTTCTTGTTTTTTTTTTCCGTTTTTTTTCTTTTTTCTTTTTTTTTTTTTCTAGTGGTTAATATTTTATACTCAGGTACCAATTAAGAATGCTGAAATGAGAAATACCTCAGGCAACTTTTGCACTTATGACAATTTTTTATTTTTTTTTTTTACGTTTTAATATTGTGGTGAACTTCTTTTTACACCTGCACAATATTTAAGAATGTGAAAATGTTACAGTAAACCTTGGCCATGCAGTTAATACATGTTTTTTGATGGCAACTGATTTGTTTTCAATTGGAAAAATTCTTTTGAAACTGGAAGTTAGCGAGCGTCCTTCAACAAATTGCTTTCTGAGGTTCCACTGTATTGAACTTCATCTACAAATTTACCCTAAGATTTTATATTTATGGTGTAATTCATTACCTACTAAAAATGTTTGCCCCTTTAGCTTCGTTTAGCTCGTGCTGGATGTTCACACTGGTTCGGGCAAGCCTGTATTTTTTGGCACGGCACTTGTGCACAACAGACGAGCGGCGTCCGCGAACCTGCCTATCAAAGCGAGACAAAGGCCCCGTTTTGTGATTACAGGGAGAGGTTGAAACACCTCCGAGCTTACATCACCTCCCGAGAGGTTGCATAACACAAAGTTGCCATTCCAACAAAGCCATCACCACCCCACCTCCTTTCCCTCGCCTCGCTTCTCTCGCCTGCCTCGCTTTCTTTCATCCGGTCAGAAATACCTGACATGTTTTTCTCTACGCAGCGCCGCCCCTTGATTGTCAGCGCTTCATCCCCCAGGAACGCTGTGTATTTCCGGTGACTTTGCTGCCTTTGTCTCTCGGCGCCTCGCGGGTCGCCTCACTGAAGCGGCGTCACACAGCGTAGCTTCTGCGACCCTAATTAACCAGCTGGATAAGTACGACGCAAGTGGTCAGTTAGAAGAAGAGGTTTACAGGGTTCCCAGGGTGCTTGAAATTTTTCAAAACGCTTCAATTGTAATAATACGTTTTTTGGTTTGAGAAGTGCTTCAAAATGTTTGTCAAAAACTTTAGTTTATAACATATTGTCAGAAATAGCTGAGTGAATAGTTCACTAGAGATTTCAAAATGAAATCAAACAGGGAGTAGGATATAAAATGCACTATAATCTTTAAAGGTAACCTGCTCTAAACTTTAGAATGCACATCCAACTGTTGGAACTTTCAGCACTTTTTTCTTGCTCTAACAATGGACTAAATGTAAAAATTCACAGCAGGTGCTTGATCAATGACCGGACCAAAAACAAAAACAAAATTCCAACCACCTCCACTTGCTATTCTCTGTCCTTCATAGTCTGCCTGTTGCAATCTGTTGATGACACTAAGACCAGTGGCCATTTCCCTCTGAGAAGTGTTGATCAATTGTAAGGTCATTGGGGTCATTGTTATATTGGTCTCAAGATGTTAAATTATAAACAGTGTAATGAATACTGTTTTAATGATTCACTCCGACTGAACAAGGAAACGGGTCCATTTTTGGCTCAAAAACCTGTGGTGAATTTTGCCTTTCAGTTACTTGTTAGAACAGAATAAGTGCAAAACGAAATACTGAAACATTGAACAAAATTTTGAGAGCTCAAATTGTGTTATACTACATTTTAGGTTAAATCTAAAGTTTTTTGTGGGTATAGTGAGGAAAAGCGGTTCGAGCTGGCGGGGGGCAGGCTGCCAGGCTTAAAAAGCACTGGGGGAAACACTGGCAACTTTTCGGAGTTTTTTGCCATTTCCACAAGATGGCTGATTTTAACCTGAACTTAAGCCAAGTTTCTGATTACCTTTATGCTTAAGAATTTAGGATTCATCTCTTTGTCCAAGCATGTGATTTACTTCCGATTTATGGAGCTAAGAACATTCTTGAAAAGTGTTTGATTTGACCTTGTGTGAGGCACTGGGACACGGTGAACCGCAGTGAACGATTAGAGGATGGAAAGCACGGACCAGGAAAGCATTTTGCACCGATACAGCTGAGAAGACACAGTTCAGGGTGCTGGAAAAGCCAGGAAAACAGACAGAAAACGCATGCATTCATGAGCTTAAAGGGTCATGTGATGGTGCATGTGCTTCGAACTTTGGTCATTTATATATTAGTTTACCACTAGATGTCAAAACATTCTATACACTGTCCCTTACATTTAAGTGTGGCTCAATGGCTCAGAGGCACAGTTGATGAAATAAAAAAATTATCCAAAAATCCAACAAATTTTAAATGAAGTTTTATTTGTGTTAAGAATTGCAATGCGAGTTATCAAGTGCTCTCACGGGTTGCCCACCTCTTGTTTACTGGATATGTTTAACAATTCAAAGCCTTGCATTGGCCCTTCCTGGTTCATGTTTTTCCTCTCTGCTGTCACATCGCAGATGGTACGTGCCTCTGTTCACTCTCATCCTGTTGATGGTCTGCTGCTACGCCAGGATCATCTGTGTGGCCAATAACCGGGTGAGTGTGCGCGGTCATTAGGCCGCATACGTGTGCTTTGTGACCTTTTGAAGATGCCTCAAATCAACGGTGAAGATGAGACCACGTGGCTGGAAGTATGTCTGACTGAATGGAGGCAAACGCGAGTGCTCGGCCGCGTCGGCGTCCGGAAGTGCGCCTATAAATAACTGACATTTTGGATAATTTGCCTTTGTTGCCTCCTCCGCCAGGTTTGTCTGACCTGCCCGGAGGCTTTCAACACCCGAGTCTGTCCAGGCTTGCAGCCTTCGTAGAACTTGGCAATGAACCTTTCCCCACAGTCTTATTTTTAAATTCCACTTTTTTTTCCCGTGACCTTGGTTTTTGCGCTTCTATGCAAGCTCGAATGGAAATGAGCCAATTTTCTTTGCATTTCATTTTAGTCTAAGAGGTCTATTTACTCCAAGATACCTCCAAAACCTGGTTTGGACAGGAAAAGCAATTACAATCCTATTTTTCCCATAGGAAATAATCTAAATAGTAAATTTGTTCCAGGGCATCATACAACCTGTAATAGCTATATGAGCTGTTTTTAAATAATATTTTAATATTATTAACTGCTAGTCTAAAAGAAGTTAACTAATAGAATCAGCGCTATTAATATTACAGATAATCCATACTTTGTTCCAGAAATCACTGAATGCCTAACTTGTTACATCTGTAACACTGATTATTCTGGATATTTAAAAAAAAAAAACATTCATCACATTGCTCAAACAGGTTGAAAACGATCAAAAATAGTAGATAAGTGCGATTTGGGGCGTTGTTCCCCGGCTTTGCACTGTCAACCATCAGCAATGGTGACTTGAAACGGGGTGTGGCGATATGAATATTTCCCACGTTTGCCCTGCTGGCGAAGTGCCAATTTGACTGATCAAAATCACCAGCATCAAAAGCCCTGCCCGCTCATTGTGGCATGTGGGTACACCGTTCGATTTTGATCATAGGAGTTTAGTTTTCTCTGCGCTTCATAAAATGTTTCAATTCGGCACCGAGCTGGGGACTCGGGAGGAGACACAGCCCAGCCGCTCCTGGCGGAGCAGACAGGCTCACGAGCTTTCCCAGATGTGGGTCCCTCAAAACTGATCGTGAAAATAAGAACCCAGATCCTGAGTGAGCCTGTATCTGCACTATATCACCCCCCGCTTTGTGCCGATTTAAGGCATGGTACTGCAACGTATGTATGTCGTACGTATTGTCGGTGCACAACGTGTCCTACCATTCACACTAGTTCTCACAGCTACACTCTGCCTTGGCATCAGTGCAGTGAATACATACTTTGGCTGTGTGATGTTGCAGGCTCAGCCCAGGCCCGTAGTTAGTCACTTGTGCCCAAGGCAAACACAGTCACTTCCCCACCCTCCCCTATTTTCAATTTTGATGGGACCTTCCACCATTTTGAATATTCATGTTTACCATCAGCTAAAAAGTGTGACTTTGATTTTTACAATGTTTTGAGCTAGGTTAGGCCTTAAAATGTTTCTTGAGGATTATTATTAAACAAGTGAATCCTCCATAACTTTTTTTTTAACTGTAATTGATAATAACATTAATTAGTATTTACTGTGGTTTATTTGAACTGCTTTTATAATCACATTGCCCCTCATCTCACGCTCCACTTTATCATTTTTTGTTTTTTAATATATTCAAATCATCATTTATTAATTACGATTATAAGGTAATGATTGTGCAATTGTGTATGTAGAATTGTTCTTATATTATTACAAAGTATACTACCTTAATGTTGTTGACATAATTTATATAATTAATTTAATAAGGACATCCAGACAAATTGTTCCAAAACTGAGAATATCTTTGAAACTCCTGACAAAAATATTGTTCGTAGAGTGACGCTGGCCCCAAGTGGTGTTTTATAGGTATTGCTGGATGAATTATTAAGTGTATATTTTTATTAAGTATTGTATTGCTCATATTTTACTGAGCAGCCAATCCCTTTTGCAGTATTGGTTCAAGGTTTTAGTTGGCGACATCAATCTGCAGTTTGTGATTTTTGTACAGTAAGCGACTAGGTGACGTTGGCTCACCATGTTATTTTGGAGTGGTTTACAACTTCGTGTCTGCAATATTAAATACATTGTTTCAAGACATTAGTAGACGGCATTAGTTAATCCTTTAATGTTGAGTCAAAATCTCAAGTTTTGCAGAAATGTCATCTGGCAGTGGTTTGACCTTCAAATTTGTTTGACTTTTGAGGTATATTTTCACACAGCAAATTGTACAGCTTCTGGCATTTGACTGAACTTTAATCTGTGAAACACACGTGTGAACACATATACAACTGCAGATGTAGATGATTGGCAGCATGAATGCACACTGAAAGTCTTTCAGATTGCTTTTGATTTTCCTTATTCCTTGATGCACAGTAGACAGTGAATAATCCAAATCCCCTTTATTCCAGCCTATTGTTCACTCACGCACTCCTCTAATGTGACATCTTGCCAATTGTCTTTACTCGATAAATAGTATTGCTCTTTGGGCGAAGTAGGCTGTTTGATTGGATCGATCTCCCCTCTGGCTCACATAGAGGCTGTGTTCTTTTCCATTGTGAGGGCGCAGTCGAAAAGCCCGGAGGCGGCATTCCACAAGGTCCGCATAGTTGACATTCTCGCAATATGACAGCACTGTGCACAAAGCCCAGTGGCGCACTTGAGTTTCGAATATGTTTTGGATTTCTTTTATGGAAAATTGAAAGCGCCGTTCAAGCGACAACAGAAAGCCGGCTTTAATGTTGCGCATTCAGTTAGCACTTGCCACTCACTGTGAGTGTGAATCATGTTTTTTTTGCCCATTTAGATATTTTTTAACCTGTATTGATTTCAATTCTCTAATGTCGCTAGTTGTGTAGTCAAGTTGTGTCTTACAAATGTATACTGAGATGCAGGGTATGCTCTGTACAATAAAGCCCCATACTAACATTATCTATTTACATTGTATACTTATATTGCGTTCTACTCATCGCAGAGGTTGCAACTCCAGGTCCAGAAAGTAAAAACCCTGCCACAGTTTGGCTTTAGTGCCAGGTGCTAGCTAGCTCCCCGGGTACTCGATTACCTGCTAGGGAGCTAGCTAGCTAGCACAAGGGGCTAAAGCCAAACTGTGGCAGAGTTTTTACTTTCTGGACCCACATATGCCAAACTATTGCTTTACTAATCCTGAGCGAACACTGTGAGCTAACCTTGTGAGCTAACATCGTATGCTAATGTCGTCGACTAAGTGATCTCTATATGCATGTTTTGTAGGACGCTAGCGCCCTCTTTGTGAAAGAGAATTCCTCAATAACTCCATAAAAAAAATGCCACCATTTCACACTTTTCACCTGTCTTGCCCTCCCATTTCTCTACCCCGTCTTCCCCCTCTCCCCCCGCGCTTTCCCGTCTCGCTCCACCTGTCTCGCCCTTCACTCTGCCGTTTTGCATCCTCTATCACATTTATGAAGAGCTGCGCCTTTATCTCCCCCTCCGCTGCAGGCTGTCTCACTTGAAAGAATCTCAAAAAGCTTTGAAAGCGGGGAGGTAGGTGGCGCCTCGCTCGACGGAGAGACAAGGAGCGAGCGGAGGAAGGAAGGAGGGAGGGAGGAGAGGCGGCGACGGCGCAGGCTGGACGAGACGTTTTCGCATAGCGAGGGAGCGAGATTGCGGGAGATAATTACCGCGTAGCTCATTAGTCTTCCAAGCCTGTGTCGACGGCGTGGCTTTCAAGAAATAAACACTGAAGGGATGTGTGCAGCTTGAGAACTAAATTGAATGGAATTTATGATTCCTCCGTATGTGTGTTCCTCGGCCATGTCCAACTAAAAGCCTTTGAGATTTGTTTTTTGGGTGTTAATTTATCTCGTTTGACCTCCATTTTGCGTAACCATTCGTCTGAGTCACACAGCCATTCAACCAATCATTCTTCTAGACGGCTTATCCCACTCAGGCGCATGGTTGGTATATCCAATCTCATGTAAGATAAGCACACACTGTTCTAATGATCCGTGCTAACACCGAGCAACATCAAGCAATTGAACCAATGGCGTGAACCAATCTCGTAAACTGACTTCAACGGACGCACTGTCGTGGGTGCAATGCGGTCTCCAATTGCCCACGCCAGATGCAGACTACATCATCCGCAAAGAGAGATTTTGTAGTCAATCATAGACCTGATGTATGTACAGTATACAGTCAGGCCCTTAACATCTTATTGAAACACAAATAAAGCATTGTAACGTCTTAGCTTTACTTTTTTGAACACGTCTCTCCTCAGTTTGTGCCACAGACCTTTCTGACTCACACTCCGTGGAAGAGTTTGTCCGGTTACATTTGAAATTAAGTTTTTATCAGGCCGTTACGGTGGCTGAGCCTCTGTCACTATTAAGAGTGGCCCGACTCCAGTCGCTCATCCCCTTCCTTCCTATTTTCTTCTGTATTTTTACAATCAAAATAAAGCCAACATGGCAAAAAAAAAAAAAAAAGTAAAATGTCTCTGTACATTGTGCCGATTAGGTTATTTTGGTCTTTTTTTTTTTTTATTGGTTAGAGAGTTTTAAGATTAAGCATTTTTTTAAATTAGTCTTTGGTACTGATGTTTGAGGCACTGTGGCTTGAATATTTTTTTTGTAACTGATGAAAAAACTAAAAAAAAAAATTTTTTTGCCATTTACATGACAATGTTTTTGGCTGAAAAACAACATTTGAAAAGAGTGATAAGGTTATTCAACCTTTTCTTTTTAAGTATTTAGAATCTTTCACATGAAGTAACTTGTGAAATTCTGCACCTTTTTAAAAATGTAAAATACAACTTGACCCCAGTTTCCACAAATATATGCATTCTTATTAAATTTATTACTGCTAAACTTTGACTTGGATGTGTCTGCTGCGTTGCAACTAGAATTCCCTCTGTCCAGGCTAGTAAGTAAGAGGCGGTCATTAATCGTGTGTGGAAAAAAAATTAGTGGCGTTAAGGTAACTTTAACTAAAAATTAACGCACTAATTTTAACACCCCTAATATTAACTTTGTGTACTACACTGCAGTGAAGTCCTGTTTTAACATTTTGTGTACTTTTGATGGATTTCAATCAAGCTAACTTTATTAAGTGCGTCTCATACAAAAAAGCATAACCCAAAGTTTACATAGCAAAAAATCAGCTTATGTGCCATACTAACACTATGTAAATGTTGTTTACTAACGTGTTAATGCTGAGACGCTTACTGCAGCAACTCCTGGCCAGGTATACATACATTATTGCAAAATGTTCAAACCTTTTTTATAGCTTCTTGTGCAGGCATTCTACTATGTGCAATCTAAAAAATAAAAAAAAAGAATGTCTTGTAAAAGTAGCACCTTAGTTTGCCTTGCATTTTCAAAGCTGCAAAAAAAACGTGGAGGGAAATCAGCAAGGGAGCCATTATCAGGCCCGACAGGGTGGTCCTATAGCGCGCTTGAAGTGTTTACGGATGTGATTTGTCCGTGCCCGTTCCTTCCCTCCATCACATCTCGACACTTAATCTGCTGATGTGCTCGCCTCGCCGTGGCGTGGCTTAAGAGAAATTGCGGCAAAGGTCAGGCAGGCGCGTTGGAGACTTGGCGGCGGCGTTTGTTGATTCTGATGGATAGCGGCGGCCGGCGGAGGGGGCCGGCGCGCAAACACCGCCGTGGTCGCACTCGCATCTGCAATGACGGTCAGGGCGCCCTGAAACCATGGCAACGTGAAGTTAATAAATAGCTGAACGGAGGAGCCGCGCGCATCGTTCCTGCTTTCTTTTGTGCGGGTGTGTGCGTTTGTGCACGTGTCACACTGCCCCCCCACCCTCAAAGATTTGCCTCTGATGTCTTGCGTTACATAAAACTTCTGACTTCCTCCCCCACCACCGCCTCCATCCTACCAGTGCAAATCCCACTCATGTGTTTGGGCGTGCACGAGCGTGTGTTGACATTTCCTTGCATTCCCCCAAGAGAGGAGACAAAAGGAAAAGTATTCCCATATTCTCTCCGGAGGAAGCCGTCTGCCGTGTTTGCTCCAATTTTTTCCCCCCTCCTCTCTCCCTTTAATACGTCTTCAAAGATTCCCTTTTTCCTGGTGTCACGTCGTGAGCGCGGATGCTGATCATTTCCCACTTCATGTCTGGATGCTAACAGGGTGGGAAGTGCTCCCATCCGTCCTTTTCATCACTGGCTTCACGAGTAAAGGATTTTGCATTGATACCAATTTCAGGCCCAGTTTTATTGCTGGTCTGTGCGAAATAACGCAACACAAAGTCGACCTGAGAATTTTTTTTTCCATCATGGAAGCCCCTTCCACACTGTGCGGACACATAATTGCAGGGCAGCCTTTTTGAAATGTCCAAATCAAACCTCCATTTTGTGTCCTCCCTGCTCGGATGCAGTTTTCACACTGCCATCATTTTTCGGGCACCGGCAGGGAATTGGTTTGGTAAAGGTGACCTGCAAATGCTCTGCCTTAATATCAGAGCCATAATAGATGCCCCTTTCATACGGCCTGTAAAAGCAATGATCTTCGGTTCTGTATAAAAACAGCAGCACATGGAATCGGGGGACTGCATTTGGAATGTCCAAGTCAAACCTCCATTTTGTGTGGAACTTTCCGCCTTTCGAAATAGTGGCTAACGGAAGCCCTTTTCAGACTGGCTGTCGACCGTGTTTAGTGTCACTTCTTTGTCGAAACGGCACCAAGGGAAAATATTTTTGGAATGTCCAAATCAAACTGCTAATTTGTGTCCTTGATGTACAGATGCAGTCACACTTTCAGTAAAAGTCACCACTTTGCACATTTATTTTTTCAACGTTGCTGTTCTGCATTGATGGGGGGGTTGTGAATGTGTCCTGCGAAATTATTTGTTTTGTGTTGCTGCTGCTATGTAAATGGCACCAGTACTGTAAAAGCAACGATTTTCTGATGCCTTCTTCACCACTAACACAGAATAACAAAGTGTTTTTTGGAAGGTCCAATTGAAATCTGTCCTCAATTATGTGTCCTTCCCTGTGTGGATGCAGGAAGGACACACTTGCCAATACCAGTAAAAGCCACCATTTTCTGCCTTTTTCCAATGTTGCTTTTTTCAATATTGCACCAACACAGAATGGAGGGACAAAATCAACCCTTCAATTTTTGGAGTTTTTGGAGAGCCCCTTTACACACTATTTTCCACTGTCAAATTTGTGTATCAATGGCACATCATGGATCTGTGGGACTGTTTTGGAATGTCCAAAAAGAGCCATAATGGAGGTCCCTTTCACACTACTTTTAAAAGCAATCATTTGTTGCTGTTGTGTAGAAATGGCACCGACATGGAATTGGGGTGGGAGGTGTTTTTAGAGTGGCCAAATGAAATCTCTCCTCCATTTTGTGTGGATTTTTTCCATCTTGTGAGCTCGTGTCAGAGCCGTAACATAAAGTTGAGCTGTGATTTATTTATTTATTTATTTATTTATTTATTTATTTATTTTTGGGCATCTAAATCGGGGGTGTCCAAACTTTCTTCAAAGGGCCACATACAGAAAAATAGAAAGATGCAAGGGCCGCGTTGAATGTATTTTATTTTTTTCATTATTTATTAAACAAAGTAAAATCATTGAACCAGTTATACATTGTTGATATAATGTAGTAAGGATATAATGTAAAAACTGCAAATAGTCATGTAGCAAAGAGTTCAGGATTTTTTTTTTTATGTTTTGGGGTGATCCCTGTGTGCCAACTCAGCATTCTGAACCACAACTAGAACATTTCATTAAGAACCGTTAAGGTGATGTTTTCACAAATCGGACCTTGACACTAAACAGCAAGTGAATGAAACCATTTTTGTTTCTGAAACTGAATTATCTTGATCTTTATAGTGTTGCAAACAGGAATATAGTTACTATTTTAGTTGTAAATGTATATGTCTTTTAATAGCTCGAGAAGTTTAAAAGTTTTTTTTTAAATTGCGTTGTGAAAGACTGCCAAAAAATGTATGTCATGCTGCAAATGGCCCCCGGGCCATAGTTTGGACACCACTGGTCTAAATGAAACCATCCTCCATTTTGTGTCCTCCCTACACAGATGCAGTCGTGGCTGGGAACGTTCAACCCGGAGCGAGAGAGACGAAAGGTAATGAATGACCCGTCTGACCGCCACTTCCCCCCGACACACACACGCTCGCTGACATTGCGCACACACCACACGCACACAGTGAACGTGAGGATCAGAGCGTGTGCGGAATTAGTTCCTGCAGTCACGCTGAGCTGGTTTCAAAAAACAGCAGGGAGTGATTTGACCTCTTGACTCGCCTACTGCGCGAGTGCTTTTGCATGTATTTGAATGTGGATGTGCACATAAACGTGCGTTTAAATCGGAGGTTGCCCGGGCCTCGTTTTGACCTCATTGAAATAGCGAGGGGGCGCTAGGGAGCATGGCATGCAACATGTAAAGGATTCATTCAGTACAGCATTTTACTCTGCCTGTAAAAGCCAGCATTTGCCTGTCAATTTTCCGTACCGCTATTATGTATAATCGGTACCGATACGGAATGAGGGGACAAAGTCAACCCTGCAGTTTTTCAGCTGCTTAGGTAGTGTAAGAGCGGTAACGGAGCCACATTTCACGAAATTCACACTGCATGTGGAAGACGACATTTTACCTCATTTCTTTTCATTTCAGTTTCATTATTCTGTATAAAATGCACTAATACAGAAAAACGGGGACCAATTGACCCCACATTTTTTTTATTCCGGCTGAGATGTCAGTCATTCTATACATTCAGGCCTGTTCCCCAATGGTACCAACACAAAAGGGGGGATGAGCTCAAACGGGCAGATTTCCACTTCAGCGTTTGTAACAGAAGCTTCTTTATCACGTTTTTGCACGTGGCTTTTCCGTATGATTCAAACCGAAACGGAACGGGAGGACGACATCAGCCTGGCCATTTTCCAGCATGGCAGGTGGTTGTCTGCGGCATCTCTTTGACCTGATGGAAATAGCAACGGGGCTGAGAAGCATGATGAGTTACATGCAAAGGATTCATTCTGGACTACCTTTTATGGTGCCTCGAAAAGTCACACCAGCATTTTCAGCTTCTGAGGTAATATAAGTTGTAACCAAAACACGTTACACTGCCAAGTCGGCATTTTCCTTATTCCTGTTTTGGCTGATCTCATTAACTGCACCAACACGTAATGGGGGAACGAAATCGACCCTTTTTTTGCTGTGCAGCCAGCATTTTTCAGTTTTTTTTTTGTGTGTCTGTACTGCCATTGTGTCTAAACTACACGTACACGGAATAGATGGGAGGAAGTCTTGTTAAAATGTATAAAAGAAGTAGGGATCACCTGATCGGAAATCGGGCCCGATCGGAATCACACGCTGTCTGCCGATCAGGACTCGGATAAATATATGAGGTTATTTTTATAACTTTTTATTAAATCTAGAGCTGCGCGGTGGCACAGAGTGAGACTTCATTTTTTTCACAGTGTGCGGCATGGCGTCACTTTGCTACAGTGACACTATTGACACAAAAATTAAAAGTTGGAAAGTTTTAATCCTTTTTTTTTTTTTTTTAAGATACTGCAACTTCATTTGTTGTGATCCTCCGAAACGTAAGCAGTTTTTGCCATTAAAATTAATACAAATAATTTTTAATCTATCCATCTTAGAGGCAAGGGCCCTCCGTCACAGTGGCTACATTCCAAAAATACATTTCACCACACTGCAATGCTTGTCCGTGCACCAGCAGTGACTGATTAGCGCCACTGCATTTCTGCTGTCATAGGAATAGAATAGAATCCCCCCACCCCCCACCCCCACCCCTGCACTACAAAGCAGAGCGTTTCCAGCCCTTCTGAAGAAACAACTCGGTAAAAACAATATGCGGCACCACGCATCCAGCCCTATCAGCGGGAGCTCACCGGATGCCGACAGAACCGTGACAACCTTCCAGGGCTGCTTAACAGCACAATCAATTGCACTTTTCGCGTTCTTGGGAATACATGAAGGCTAATTTAGAGCAAAAAAAAAACAAAAAGATACAAATATTGCTTTTGATATTGAGGCATTGATTGGCTTTTTTTTTTTTTTTGCATTGTCTTGGTGACCCTAAAATGGAGACAGCAACACTGTATGATGTCAATATTTAAAACCGCATAGACTCAGCTTTCTGAATGCTAACATACAATGGGAAACTGCATTTGCTAACAATTAGCATGTGGCAGTGTTGTTGCCCTATAAGCAATGGTTATCTGAACACAAATGGTGCAGCAACACAACAGACAGGCAATATCACAGGCAGATGTTCTTTATCCTCTACAAAGAATGACTGACTGCTGTGCCAAGGTTCCGCATAAGGAGCTGAGACTCAAGTACGCTATATCCATATGAATGAGTGAATGTGCAGCACATTGAGGGAGAAAGTGTGACAAAATGTTTTCATTATTGTTTCATTCAAACCCAAAAACGTATAAATATGTTTTTTAATACTTTTGTCCTTCACTCCCATAAACGTATTTATACGCTTTTTTGTTGTTGTTTTTAATGCAAAAGCATACAGAAAGCTTTGATGCAGCTTCTTATAAGAGGTGGCTTAAAGCAATGTTAGTTATGACAAAAAACGGCCAGCAGGTGGCAGCAGAGTATGAGATCAGCTCGGCCCATGTTGCAATCAACTCTTTTTGTGAATGTGAATGAATATTGATGAAACTTAACTGTGTTCTAATGCCAATTGCTGCAAAATCGAAACATATATATATTTCCCTAAATCCTTCATCTTTAATTTGATAGGTTCAATGTTTTTATAGTAGTAAAACACAATATTCTGTGCGCCTTGCAAAATCAGTCCAAATCCAGTAAAACAGCCGAGACCGAACGGGGTTGCTTCAGTGAAAATGGCTGGGAGTGAATAAGTTAATATAATTTATGTTTTTTTAAAAGAAAGAGTGCTGTGTTTAATCAGTGAAAAAAAATGTTTTCAGGACAATGCTGGAACGAATTAATGGTGTTTCCATATATTTCAAGTCATAAGAGAGAGAGCGTGGTCAAGCAACAAATTAAATTTATCGCAAGGCATCACTGTATGTCAGATATGAGCAAACGACGTTCCCACTGTGAACGTGAACAGATCGTGTTTACGAACTGAATCAATATTTCCCTTTTGTTCCTCAACCAATGTTCTTCAACAGGGGAGTTTGTGAACTAATGTTCCACTGTATTTCCATTATTTCCTTTGGGGAAAAAAAATCTTGTTTGGAAAAGTCAACAAATGATCCTGCAGTGGATTGTGTTGTGACCGTAGAGCCTCCACTGTTTGCTAATTATGGTGGCATCACCTCTAGCCTCTCATCGTAATCAGGCAGGCCCCATTGTTAAGATGTTAACTCCAAAGCGGCCTCGCTTGGTTGGCGCAACACAAAAGCGTATCGCACACGCTGGCTGGCTCAGCCTCCTCCCTCATTTCTCTTCAATGGCTTCAGCCTGCCTGCGTGTGGGGTTAAGGTGTGGAGGGCAGGTTAGGGTTAAGGTTATGTAAATGCTGCCCCTAAGTGGCAGTTGTAATTACTGCATGCTGCACTGGGGTAACCCTGCTGTGTGTGTGTGTCAACAACAACACACGCCTGGGCAGAGTGCAAATAAGTCGGTGGTGGTTTTTGTCTCTTAAGCCGCCGCCCCCTCCTCTTCACGCACACACATAACCGAACCGAACCCCCCCCATCCGCTCTCTCCCTCCGCCTCTGTCACTCTTGTACGCGCAACCCGGCATGAATAAACCAGCGCGCCAGGTTCATGCGCATGAATATTGATGAGAATTTATGCACGCGCTGCGACGCTTTAAAACAACAACAACAGCCTCGCCGGTTGCGCTTGCCAAGACGGCAGGCCTCTCGTGTGCGTGGGGGTGTGCGCGCGCGCGCGCGCGCGTGTGTGTGTGTGTATACCAGCAAGTGTAAACGACAGAAAGCGATTCCGGCTGGGCGCACCTCTCTGTCTCTGGCGATTTCCGTTCACGTCAACACATCTTCCTCCGTCTTTCTGTTTTTCTGAGTCAGCCTGGCTGCCGTCTCCCTCCCTCTCTTTGTGTGTGCGTGCGTGTCGGGAGAGCGATGACGTACATAACAAGTGTCGGCAGTTATCTGGGCCGTCAGTCACGCGTCCGCGACACATCTGTGTGTGTCTTGACTGATTTGTTGGAGGTCACGCTTGAACGCACTGGAACTCATACACGCACGCGCGCACGCAGCAGAACAGGTCAGCGACGGGGTATCCGGAATTGAGTATTTAAGTCACACACACACCAGCGTAGTCCCGTCGGGTTGCGGAAAAGGCTGGCTGAGCAAACAGACGTCCTTGCTGGTGTTTGTTGTGCTCGTTATTGTCCCCAAGAGTTTGCTCCGTGATCCGCGCCGACTTTGCCTGGAGCGCCAACGCAAATGTAACCATGTCACTGCGCCCGTGCGCGGTGCTCTTCAGACCTCCAAATGCCTTCTTTTAAAGAAAGACAAACCATTAAGACTCATATTTTGAAAACGTATGTTTTTCTGTGCCATGCGGCCTCTTGTCCAGAAATTTCGGCTCACTGGAAATTCACCCCAATATGAATATTTTTTTTTTTAATGTTTACGTACAACTGACAAAATCAAACTAAAAATGCTTTATTTTTTATTCATTGCTTAGCAATGTTTCTTTGCATTGGGGATAGACCGATTATCAGCCACTCCCCAGGCCGATTATCTGCGCCAATTTTCAGCATTTTGACGAATAAAATCAGACGGCCAATGCAAACTCTCTGCACCTTTTGTTTTTGTTTAAAATAAAAAAATTAAAAAAGTACAAGTCTAATACTTCAATTTTTTTTAATTTCGGAAAACTTTTTTTTTTTACTGTAGAAAGTAGTCAGAAACCATTTACATATTTTCATTTAACTTTTTAAGAGGCCAATGACCCCAGGAGCTTCCTGAACTTTTTGTTAGAATTCTAAAACAAAGATGCCTATTTTATAACATTAAAAACATGAACTCAAGCCATTTTAGAACCTTTTAAAATTGTCGATACCCACATGATATTATGTTCAATGATTGTGTAGATATACCAAAACTACCAAATGACAGAATAGACTCTCTACTTTGGGTTAAAGCGTTTTTCTGTCGATATGGGCACTCTGTGTTTGGCAGAGTTCAGCACAATTCACTCTGTGATTGCCTCCCTTTCAGTTCTCATACGTTATGCAGACAAGAATGTGGAATTGCATCTTATTGTCTGTTACTTAACAGATATTAAACTTGGTATTCACTTTTTTTTTTTTTTTTTAAGTAATCGCTAGAGGGGTCGGAAAATTTGTTATGGCAACTAATCGCTAAGTTTGTAAAACTGATTTTGTTTTGTAATCTAGCTCCTTTCATCCTATTTTCACAGCCCTGTTGTTAGTGTAAACTGTCTAAAAGGGGAAAAAAATATCCTGACAAAAATCCTGACTGAAATTATTCTATACAATTAATTAATTACCCATCCTTAGTTCAATGATTTTTAGTATCGCAAAGAGCTCAACGCCAATGTCAATATTTCAGCGTTGCCGTGCTTGTGAAGAGCTCCTCGGTGAAGCGCGTTCGCGTTCAGACTGAACAGGTCCGTTTAAAAATCTGACCCGCTTTGTCTCTGCGGGCCGCTTGCACAGGATGAGTGCTTTTGACAACACACATCTTTTATGGGCATCAGCCCTGCAGCTAGTATATAATCAGCATTAGTGCTCGCTCAGCTGTGTCGTTTTATTGTTTCCGCGCTTGCGCTTGGCCAATTTCCATTTTCTCGCCGTTGTTGTTGTTTTCCCCGCCAGAGTCCCTTTTGTCCCTGTTGTCGGACATGTTTGACATTGAAAGTCGACCTTGGAGAGTGCAGCTGCGAAAACAGTCTGAGAGTAGAAAAATTAGAGCGTCTGCAAAAGATTCGGCCAGATTGCAAGGAGGTGGAATATATTTTTGAACTAAATAAGAACATAGGCAGATTATTAGAATTACTAATAAGGAGAAATAAGAGCTACAAAAAAAAAAGTTCCTTACTGTATGTGTCCAGATGTATGTGGGGAGCAATTTACTATTATTAACCTTTGGCCATGATTTTCACGAAAATCAGATTTCGGATTTTATACCATTTGTATCATCTACGCTTAAAGAAAACACAAATAGCAATGACATTGTTCAAAAAAAGTTTTGTTTTCCCTCCCTTTCTCAACATTAACTTGCCTCTCATGGCTGTGTATGTGTGTCTAATAATAAAATTGTAATCAAATGTGCACAATATTAGTAGTGCAACTAATGCAAGGCTGACACTTGCATGATTTTGTGGCACGAATTGTCACGACTCGAGTCGTGCCAGTGCGCGAACTAGTCGTAAAGTGGTGTGAAGTGTGCGTAAACCCGTCGTGACTGCGTGCCATGTTCAAAATTTTTGTCACGACAAAATTTCGCAACCAGGTCGTGAACGATGCGCAAACTGTTCGTGAACTCGTCGGGACAATCGGGGAAGGATGTGCGCCAGTGCGTGGTAGTGTGCGCCATGCCACGACTGTCACGAAGTGCCACGAATAGTTCACGAACTGCTCACGTCGAGTTATATCCCAGTTCGTGCCCCAAATGGCACGACTTGCCACGACAATATCGTGGCCAAAAGTCGTGCATTTGTCAGCCTTGCATAATTGCATGAATGATCAATTACAAACACAATTTAACTGCACAGATGCTAACGTAAATAGCATGTAGCTGATAGAACAGTGGCTAATGAAACGTGAGGCTTATCTCTGTCATGTATCCATCAAGCTTCTTTAAATGTTAAGTCTTGTTATTTTAGTTTTATCAATTGCAAAAAAAAAAAAAAAAAAAAAAAAAAAAAGAGTATAATGTACTTCAGTTCAAAACATAAATTACCCACATATTAGTAAGTGTACCGACCTCATACTGTAGCTACACGTTAACTCTGTAAACAAATACAGTGCAGCTCTGCCTCTGGCGAGTGGACGTCTTGGCTAGCGTTATGCTTCTGGCAGTATTTCAGATGTGTTGACTTTTAAAAAAAAAAAAAAAAAAAAAAGACATCACAAATACCAGTGGTGTTTTTTTAAGCGTAATAATTCTCACTGTTCTGTTACAGTTGCACTTCATTGTTCACATTCTAAAACGGAGACAAACGTATTGTTGTGCTTTCCCTAAAACATAAATATTTCAGTTGTATATTATTTCTATTTGTGAATCTTCCTAGAAAATACTTTCTCCAGCTTTTTGATTGGCTTACAGCTTTGATTGGTTATAGCGCCCCCTATTGTCTTGGTATGTAGTTGATGGCCGGCAACTGCATTATAATATATTTCAAAAAGAATCCGACAGTTCGTATTTGAGTGTGTACATTTAGTTTAAAAATGTTTTTCAAAATGTCCGACCTAGCCTGATGTGGCGTCCCTGACACGGGAGGTTGGCGAAACAGATGGGCCGGCCCTGTTTCCCGTCTGCAGTCTAGCATGTGTCATTAATGTCGGGACCGCTGCGCCCGCCTCGCATAATTGCTCTTCCGTTCCCCTCCGCTTCTTCAGACGTGCGGGGGTCCACGCTACGCAGGGACTTTGATTAAAAACACGCGGCTCTTTAGCCGCACTCCCTCTTACCCCTCCTGCCCCCTCCCCCATTTCGCTGTTCCACATCCTGTCTGTAAGCGCAACGGAATTCCTCAAATGCTTGTAACTACATCTCACCTAAAATTTTATAACACCCTTCTGGCTGCGCTGTGTCTTTTTAAGAGCCGTTTCTGGAACACTACCCCCTCCCTCCCCCCTCCCCGTCCTGTGGAGGCTCACTGGTGCTGACATTCCCGCAATGTCCTCTATCACGTCGGATCCGTCAGCCTCGTGGTTTGCCCTTTCAGTCGGACGATGAGACATTCCTGCCGGAGCGAGCGCGCGCCAGCGTGCACGCATGCCTGGCTATGATGTCAAATCTCAACGCTAATAGGCCTAAGCTTCGCGTTGGCCCCCAGTGGGGGGTGGGGGGGGCCTGGCTTGCAGTCACCGTTGAAAACACGCATACGTTGCTCCGTGGAAACTTAGCTTTAAAGACTTGCCGCCAAGCAAAGATAAAACGCCACTGTGGGGATCTTGTGATTTTCATTTGGATTGTTTGGAAGGCCTGCGTCGGCGCTCGTACGCCCCCCAGGGTCTTTCTGGTGACTAATTAATTTCCAGCATGCAGGGGTAGAGGCCAGAGCTCATGGGCCTGCCTCCTGCCACTGGCTGCGTGTTTGCGTGGAGAAGGAAGACGAAGAAGGAAGGGAGGGAGGGAAGGGAGGCTTTGCTCCAGCTTGACTGCTGCGCCTCAGCCTGCGGGGAAGAGGAGGAGGGAAGGGAGGCAGCGCGGTTTGGGGGGGGTGGGGGTGAGGTTTTGACGAGCAGAGCGCAGAAAATCGATCCGGGGGCCTCGCTTCTCAGCCTCTTTCCGGACGCACGAGTCCTCGTCTCCCGGGAATTAGATAACAGCTTGTAAAAGCCCTCCACCGCCAGGCGCTGCGCTCGCCTCCTCGATTCCGCCGCCGTCGCACCTCCCCCACCCCTGCCCGCCTTTCCCAGCCCGCCTGCCCGCTTGTCCACCAGATATTGAATTCATCCCTTTCCAATTGCCTTTAATTGGACGCGCCGCTTCTGCCCATAACTGTGTGGATATTGCATATTATCAGCACGTTAATATTTTATTAGATTTTAATTGGCCTTTGTTGTTTGCCTCAGCGCACCACTGCGCCCGTGAACGCGCCGCCGCCGCTGACGCTTGTGTGCCTTTGTGTGTTTGTGTGTGGAAAATACCAAACAATGGCTTTCCTTCTCTGCCTCTGTTGGTCAGTATCCTCTTTCACAGAGGTTCTGCAAAACTGGCATATCGGGGACGTAATAGAAGCCCAGAGAACATTTCTCATCTTGTGCCTTTCCAACAGCATCCACCAAAGCGGGGCCTTACTTCTGTGTGTGCATTCACTCATCAATGTGGCATCCCATATCAGATAATTAGATGGCGTACACATCAGCGTTGGAAATACTTTGTACTGCTACAGACAGAAAGCTGGGAAGTGACTTCAATCCCCCATTCTTTGTCAGTACCTTACACACAGAACAGAAAAAAGAAAAACGAGCAACAGAACAGGTGGTAGACGTAAGCTTTGGATGTTGAACTTCATACATCAATCCCAGTTTTCTGCAAAGACCCCAATTCCACTGACACGTGCTCCAATGTGGACTCTGAGGTAGGCTGTCCTTAGCGCCTCGGCGGCAGGGTTTTGGAGTAGATGAGATCTGCCAGGATTTCCTAACGGCTCTAGATGATGTGGGGGTGTCTTGGTATCTTTGCAGAATCGCATAAACATAAGGGACAGTGCCTCTGGTTTGATGGTTTGGGGGAGTATGTTCCAATTTAAGGGGTTCACACGCATGACATTTTGGGGAATGAGATCCTGCCCCTTCATGAGGGAGGGAAGAAATGAGTGGGAGATTGACATGATTGGTGCAGCATTTCCAGTGGTGCAGACTCTGCATTGGTTTTTTCGTGGTGAAGAAGTTGAACAGAAAGGAAAAGCTCTTGATTTCGATCTACTCTACCATCCTCACCTGGAGATACTGAGTGAAAGAACAAGATCACAGTCACAAGCATCCAAAATGCTTTTCCTCCGCATGGCGTCCATTGCGCAGTTATCCAACTGGAGTTCCTCTGCATCGAGAGGAACCCAATGAGGTAGGTCGAGCATCTGGTTAAAATGCCTCTCTGACACCTCCCTGGTGAGCTGTTCCGGGCGCATGGTCTTGGGAACACCATGCGAAGAGCTGGACGAAGTGACCCACGGAGGGCGAAGTTTCAGGTTTTCTGCTCAGGCTGCGGCCCCTGCAATCCAAACCCAGATAATCGGATGGCTGGATGGATGGATGGATGGATGGATGGACTTCAGTCCCCTATTTCATGTTGATACCTTTCACACACAATTGCAACACTGGAAAGAGTTGTGAAAGTGATGCCACAGGTGTTTAATTTTGCACCCCACTCCAAGATTTCCGTTACCATTCACATAGCTGTTGTCCCACCTTTGACCTCTGAAGCCGGCACATTTGCAGGTTACCTTCAGGTCTCCGTTCCACATTGGTACCTTTCACACAGAACAGTGTCAAAGAAAAATATGCTCAACAACAAGGGGCGAGAGAAGACCTTCACACGCCTGTGACATTACCTCAGAAGCAGGCAATTTTACGAGTCGACTTGAACTCCCCATTCCGGTTCAGTACCTTTCACACAGAGCATAAAAAAGCACCAAAAGCTAAGTGAATCTCAGTCCTGACTTTTCGCTAGTGCCTTTCATACAGCCATTGTCTCAACTTTTATTCTATTTCTAAAGCCAGAAAAATTGACTTCACAATTCACACACAAGAGACAAACTGTAGGGTAAACACTAGATAAAAGTTGCAAAAGCTAAGTGTGAGGTGTTAAACTCAACACCCCAATTCTGGCTTCCCACTTTTGACTTTCACTCAGCCATCGTCCCACTTTTGATACTATCTCTGAAGCCGTCAAATTTGCTGGTCGACTGCAGTCGCCCATTCCGCGTCGGCACCTTTTACACAGAACAAGCCGGGAAAAAAATGTTTCAGGGGAGCTAAATATGATTCTCTTCTGCAGGTTTCCCTGGCCGAGGAGATCAAGCCGCTAAAGTGGTATCCGTCTGTTTACCTGCTGGTGTCTATCTTCCCACTCATCAACAGGTAAGGCACGCACGCACGCACACTCACGCACACGCCAACAAGCACGCATGTGTAGACCTTCACTCGCAAGTCTTGTTGTATTTGCATATTGGCGTCACTCGTATCTTTTCGCCGCCTCCTCTCTCGCTCTCGCTTATCAGCAGCTCTTAGAAGCCCCGCTCTCCGTGTAGCAGCCAAGCAAGATTGTGTGCGTGCATATTTGTGTGTGTGTGTGTCTGTGCGAGTGTGTGTTGGCCGTATGGAGCGTTTTATTGGCTTTTTTAAAGTCGGGGCTTTGTCAGGCGAGGGTTGGTGTGAGGGGGCGGGTGGTCCAGTAAATGATAACCCCGGCCCTGTTATTACTTCTTTGCCCACCCCCCCTCACGTCCGCCATGTCTTCCGTCAGCAACCCACCCCCCACCCTCTTCCCACCCACCCTCTTTCCACGTAGAGCCGCTGGCGTGATTGACAGGTCAGGGTTACTAAGTGATTAGCTGCGGCGGCTCTGCTTGTCGCCACGGCGATGTCGGCAGAGACGCAGGTCAATTACAGGGTCAACGTCTCTCAAAGGCTTTCTTCCGACGCCGCTCGCCCCCCCAAAAAAGCCCCACCCCGTCCATCCCCCTCCCCCTGCTTAACCTCTCTGTCCATTCCTCCGTCCTCACCCCTCCTCCCGCTGTCATGCCCCGGCTGTCAACTGACGGAGACGATCCCGCCCCTCCTTTCCCTCGGTAAATGTCACTTTCCCTTCCGCTCTCCCTCGTTTCCAAGCGTCTTTTGTCGCCGCTCCTTCCCCTAATTTGCGATTTTCCATCTCCTCTTTTCCCTCTCCTCCATCACACAAAGCCGCTCACCCCCCTCCCCTCCCACTCTCCCTCCCTCCCCCCTCGTTCTCTTTCCGCCTGTCTTGAGCAAACACGCGCCGCTCTCTGCCTTTCTCCCGAGAGCGCACGGGGGGATAAAACGGGAATGAATTGCTCTCTCGTTGTCGTCTTCCGCCTCCTCCCGCCGCTCGGCTGCGCCGGCTGTATATATCCCCAGCTCCTATTAATTTGTTAGCCTCCCCTCCTGCTCCCCCCCCTCCTCCCCCTCCTATTTACTCGCCTCCCCTTGGCTCATATCCTCCCTCCATCCTCCTTCCTGCCTTCAGCTGAGGGGCTGGAGTGTGTAAAGTGTTTGTCACGGTGCCGTGCCGATGCTGCCGCGTGGAAGCGAACGCACGGGAGACAGCCTCGGTGCGTGCGTGCGTGCGTGTGTGTTTTTTGTTCCTCCCCGCTGGCGTGCGTAGGCGGCCGCTTGGTTTCGTGTCAAGGCAAATGTGCTGTCGCCGCTTGTTGCCATGTGTGCGCACTTGTTTGTCTGGCTTGACGCGAGTGCGTGCGTGCGTGCGTGCTCGCCAACGCGCGCGGCTTTTCTATCCCGTGTGCGTGTGTGTGCGTGTGTGTCTGAGTGGGGGATTATTTCTATCTGAGCTCCAAAGCCTCCTAAACAGGGCTTAGAGAGACGGCCCAGGGCAGCAGCTAAAGCTGTCGGCTAGAGCGCTCCCTCTCTCCCCCCTCTCTCTGCCATTTCTCCCGGCCTGATCCGTCCTGTTAATACGCAGGCACTCCCACACACAAACACACTCTTGTTTTGGCCCTCATCTGCTGCCACACACACATAAAAATGCGCAGACAGTCACACGCCACACAAGCAATTTTAATCTGTTCCAAATGCACACTGGTAAATGTGTTAATTCGACACCAGCTGTTGCGAATTGAAATGGGAAAGCGCTCCTAGTTTTCCTGCTCGCCGTGCTCTGCCTTCCTCTCTCGCCCTCTCTCTCTCTCTCTCTCGCCGTGTTTGTGTGTGCGCTGCCCGGGCACGCCGACTCCAGTTTTCACAGTCTGCTTCTCACATCGCCTCCCCTGTGTGCTTTTTAGTGTGGGTGTGTGTTTGTTTACAAGGCTTGTCTAGATTCCTACTGTGCGCGCCTGTACGCCTGTTTGCATAAATAAGCCCTCTCCTCGGAAACCTCGCCGCCGATTCCGGTGGCACGTCGCCGCTTGACGAGTGAGTGCTCCTCCCGGACGAGCGGGCGCGTGTTATTTCACCGCATTTCACAAAAGCCCCTTTTTCCACCAAGCTTCACACTTTGGTTTAGTTTGACAGGGTACACTTTTTATATTTGGTTTCCATTGTCAAACGTTGTGAAAGGTACACAAACAACAAGAGCCGCTTTCACCAACTATCGAAGGCGGCTTTTTCCAGGCTCGCTGTCCTGTGCGAGGGTTTGTAGACGACTAGTGAATTTGCCGATCTGTTGTGGTAACGTAGGCAGAACATCGCCAGCCACATTGTGAAGTTCAGGACCTGAGAGTCACTATGTGTTGAAAGCAACTGACTGCGTTTATTTGTGGTCAATATTTGGACTAGGGTAGAAATTCAGATTCCCGATGTAAACTGTGATGCGCAGATGTCATTGCACACATAGACATCATTTCCATTTTCTACGGTTAATAAGACATTGTATTCATGTCACTCACCACACTAATTGGTTTCCGCCTCGCTCCAAAAGTGTAGTTCTGCCTTGCTTTGCCATGTTTGGCCATTTTTGTTTACCTCTGTTTGTACACTTCAAGTGACGTGCGCACTAGATGTACACCCATTTTTCAGTATGTGTGTATATCCTCCTGACTACCAGGAAAAAAATATTGTCCAATCATGTTTATTTTGATATTCCCCAGTCGTTGTGAAGTAACTGGAATACTGCAAAAGACATTTTTGAAAAAAAAAGAAGTTATTTTTAAGCTATTATGTGTCCACTACAGAGGACACTTTTTAAAACTTAAATGCGAGGCTCAAATACAGTTAAAATAATCCAAACAATACTTTAATGTGTTCTTCAGAGTCTTATAGAAAACATGCTACCAACATTTAAAGCCTAAATTTGTTCAATAAAAAGTGTTATACACTTCCCTAAAAAGTGCTTGCACTGAGGGAAGCCATTTTCTTTTATCAAAGGTAGCAAAGCCCCACCCCTACACATTTGGTATCACTGGAAATCTCTGAATGTCCTCTATAGAGCACAAAAGGAGTTAATTCAGTCGTACACTGGGTGGGAGATATTCAGGTTTAAAAAGGTCCACAACAGAGGACAAATTTGAATTGCTGGTAGTCAGGAGGATACAGACACTGTGGCATTTTCGCTATAGAGACAGAAAATAATGTGAAAACGCCACAGAGAAAAATGTGTTCACGTTAGGCTCGTTTAGCCGCCGCGTACACAAGTAGTTCAGACCAACATTCCTTGCAAATAGCGCATGCTCAGAACTGAAGTTTCATTCACAAGAGGTACCCCTATCATGTTTACGTGACCAAATATTCAGGTTAGAAAAGGGGTACCCCAAAGGTCATATTCAGTTTGTTTTTTTTGTATTTTCAAAACCTGAATATTATCAATATTTGGGGTTTGAAATACTGTAAGCAAACATGTTCACTGTCATTGTCTGAGGCACAGGCGTCATCACATGCCTAATTATTGTAATGTGTGAAACCACAACCACTTTGTCAATGCACAGCAATGTCCTGTTACATTACACATCTGATGCACTAATTTAACCAGGAGAAAATTTAAGAAAAGTCTGGGGCTCAGGTGATCGAGCACCTTGTCAGTAGGTGAATATGAAGACAGCGCTTTCAGTATCGTGTAGGTAGAAAAGTGCGATACAAAAATACAACAAAAATGTGCAGCGCAAAATGGACCCTGAGTGACAGTGAATGTCCTCGACCACTTTCCAAGCAGATCGGGGAGAAAGAATCACACTTGTGCATTTCAGTGAGGGACACAGCTTTGTTCAGACTCAGGGGGTGGGCAAGTTTGTCAAGTGAGTGAATTTTTTACAGAACACACCTTCCTGTGTATTTCTAAGCAGGTGAGCTTGCATAGTCACGCACCTGAGTTCGTTTGCCCGAAGGTCCACAGAATATTGTGTTCTATTGCTATAAAAACATGGAACCTACCAATAGAAAGATGAACGTCTCCTCTTTCATCAGGAAAACGTATATTTCTATCTGTTTCCGTTTTGCAGCAATTAGCATGAGAATATAAGTTACATCCTTATTCACAAATCTATTTAGAATTTTGAGTATTTGAGCTTTTTTCAACATGGTCCTCGTTGATCTCCTTTACTCTACTGCCACCTGCTAGCCGTTTGTGTAATAACTACCATTTATATTCAGCCGTTGTTTGTAGTTGAGAGGCTTCAACAAAGCCTTCTGTATGTTCTAGCATTAAAAAAAAAAAAAAGCTTAAACTTATAAATACATCTCTGGGAAACGTAAAACATTTACAATAGAACGTATTTATACGTTTTTGTGAGCAAATGAGTTAACTTACTTTTCAACTGTGTGAAAACAGTGTTTTCCGGATGGACTGGTTTGGGATTGTTGAGCCGTGGCGGCAGTCTGCTATGCGCCATTGTAGTTGTTATCTGTTCACGGTTCCTTTTTTGACGAGTTCAGCGTCGGGTTACGCTCCTTTAATGTCAGGCTATCCGCATACCTTATCAACATCCCCGCAATCGAAACTCGCGCTGATCAGGGTTTATTGTTCAAAATCATACTGCGGTGAGCTAGGACAAGCGCTTCTGGCAGAAAGGCAGCTAAAAAGCATGCGCTCAGAAAGCAAAAGCTTCACCAATTTTGTTGATTTTTTTTTCTCCCCTTCCCCCTCCGTTTACTTTTCTGCAAAAGGCGAGGCACGAGGCAGGCGCTCTAGTTGCCTGTGAGCGATTGAGGTTACGCTCCTTTCCGCGGGGCGCCTCCGAGCCGACGGATTGGTCCTGGCGGCGGGGGCTTGAACTGCCGATGTGTCTGCATAACCTTGAGTTCACCCTGTCGCCGCGGGACGCAGCCGCCGTCCTCCTCGTTGTCCCTCGATGTTATGTGTTTTTCCCTTTGTGTGTCAGCACACGTGCGAGCAGGGGAGTTTTGTATGGGCTCCCTGCAAGGCCTGAACCCCCCTTTCATCCCCTCACCACCCCGCCGCTCTTTGGAGGAGATCTGATTTCCCTGCTCCAGGCGAGCAGAGAGAACAAGACAGCGCGTACGTGCGTCTGTGCTTTGCGGCGTGTGTGTGTGTGTGTGCGTGTGCTTGCCTTGTGTGTGTGTGTGCGCACGCCAGGGCCAGGCAGACCTTCCCCATCTCCGCTCGGCGCTTTGAAAAACGAGGAAGGAAATCTCAGAGCAGCAGTTATTATTCATCCCTCAAAGAGAACGCGGCGGCGGCGGAGGAGGAGGAGGAGGAGGAGGGGAAGGATGGAGGGAGGAAGAAAAGGAAGAGAGAGCCGAACAGGAGGGAAGGTGGAGGACGAGTGGTGGTGGTGGTCGGGATACATTAACGCTTATCGCGCTGTATTTTGCATCCCAGGATGTGTTCTTCCTCTCTTTCCTCCCCGCTGCTCCCTCTTTCCGACGCTCCCTTCCTTCCGCCTCTCAGAATAACTTGTGCGGCTTGGCGTGCGTTTCATATTTTACACCCTGTAACGTCGGCAGTGAAACGAGCGAGTGTCTCAGATGCAAAAATGTCCCCACTTATCTTTCTCTCTTTGTTTACTTTCATTTAACTGTGTATGATATGATGACAAAAACATATTTAACCGTTAAATATTTTACAGATTTTCTCCGGACACGTAACGTTTTTTTTTTCCCTTCTTATTTTTTCTTTCTTATTTTTTCTTTTAGTGTGAGAGATCCCACATGACTAGGGGTGAATCACTATTTTTATAGCTATTTGCACGCACACACAAAAATTGCAGGACTTTTGAAGTTTTCAAGACTAATGTGAAGGGGATTGTTGTCACATGTTGGACATAACCAGCAGGGATGTAACGATATTCAAACATCACGATACGACATTATCACGATATGAAGGTCACGATACGATAATTATCACGATACTGTGGGGAGGTTGGCGATACAAAAGTTCACAATATTGTAAAAAAAATAAAAAATAAAAGAAAATAAAAAATAAATAAATAAATAAATAAAAGACCTCAGACTAAAAACAGAAAGGCACATTATTGTGCTTTTGTACATTACTGCAATGAAAAAAATTATAAAAATATTACAAATATATATATATATATATATATATATATATATATATATATATATATATATATATATATATATATATATATATATTAGTGCTGTCAAACGATTAAAATGTTTAATCTGATTAATCACACTTTTTAGTTTTCATTAATCGCGATTAATCAGCTAAATTACTTGCATATTCGCGTAATATAAAATAAATACAAAATACCGTAATATTTGGACATTAACGCATTTGATTATCTGAATGTCATTTGCAAACATTGATTAAATGCATGTACGCAATTGCATGCATGCGTGTATTGCTCAAAACGTAACAGCATCATATCAATTGGATGCAATTCAGCAATTATTAATTCATTAAACGCAAATTACTTTTGTTTTATCTAAAGTCCCGTCGGTCTGTTTTTTAAAGCGAAATTTACCACCGAGCACACCAACTGGAGTCACCCCGCTCATTTTGGAACGACAGGCGTAGGAAATGCCGTGCATTGACCTCATCACTGACCTGCGCAGCCTTCAATGTAACCATCCATGGTTGCGTTCAAGGCTCAAGTGCGGTAAAAAAAAAATAGTGCGATTAATATGCATTAATACGTGATTAATGCGACATTTTTCTGTGATTAATTACTCTATTAACGCTTTAACTTTGACAGCCCTAATATATATAAATATATATATATATATATATATATATATATATATATATATTTATATTGAGGCACTTACTTGCTAATGCACACACACATTGAGTTCCTCCACATCTTGACTCGGTCACGAGCAAATTACGTTCCCCTTCATCTGACCGTTAGTGTGGATTTAAACACAAAAGGGCCAAAACATGACTTGTGAAAATAAAACTGCACAAAAAAAACTAGCCACCAGAGAGTGCTAGAACGGCACAGAAAATGAAACTGCACAAAAAAAAAACTAGCCACCAGAGAGTGCTAGAACGGCACAAATGGAAATTAATCTGACTTTTTTTTTTATTTTTTTTTTTTTAACAGATGTGCTGCTCGATAATGACGACGACATATTGTGGCAGTTTTAATATCGCGATATCACGATATTGCTGATATCGTTACATCCCTAATAACCAGTACTTGCCAGAAATTCCTGCAGCTTCCCTTAGGCTGGAGGCTTCTTTGCTGCCTTGCTCACAAAATATCTTATCTTTTGGCACTGTCATACTTGTTTTTGTGTTTTGTCTTTATGGCCTGCAATGGCCTGTCTTTATGACTTGAGTGCTGCGTTAGCGATTTTAGTTAGCTGTTAGCGAGGCTACAGTATGTTCTGACCATTGGATCAGAACTCCTCAGAAACCTATTAGTGTGTATGAGTGAATCAAAAAGTACATTTCAAACTGTCAGAGGGATACTTGACTCATTGAACAATTTTCAGCAGTGAAAAGTTTGTATTTTATCCAGAATTTGACATTATTTTTTATGTGCAATTAATACCTTTAAATCTATTTTTCCCTCTTGCTGTCAACTGATTATATCACCTGTGCTAAGGAACTAGGTAACAACCAATCATGGTTCACCTGTTTCCTGGGATTGGTCAGCAAACGGAGCTATGATTGGTTGTTACCTACTTCCTCAGCACAGGTGATGTCATCATCAGTCGACAGTAAGTAGAAAAAAAAACACTTTTTAAAGGTATTAATTGTAGATAAAAAAATAATAATTAAGTTACCGCATTAGTGGGCTCTGGGTGGAGGTGTGGAACCGTCACTTTCCTTCGGTGCCGGTTGGCGTGGGTTCGCTTCCCCACCTGGGAGACCATGTTGGTTTGTGTGCGTGTTTGTGTGAGTGAGTGAAGAAATGTTACCACACTAATTATTAGAGATAGACCGATAATCGGTCGGGCCGATAATCGGGGCCGATATTTGACATATTGGTACAAATCGGTATCGGTCTGTTTTATTAATCTGACGGCCGATATGAGCGATCCATTTAAAACTCCGTCTTTTCGCTTCGAATGCAGCCCAGAGCGTCTCTGTCTGTTATGGAGTCCAACTCCAGCAATGTAACGCCCATAGCAGCATTTGATTGGTTAGCCGTGCAAGAGCCAGAACCAATCAGTAGTGTATGCCATATATCACAGTAGCCGGTCACACACGCACCCACGGACACAACGCGACAGACACATGCTTCGAAGGTAAGTTAAAAGAGAAGAGACTCCGCCGATCGTTTCACCATGATAAGCTAAACACATTGAATTATGTTGTGTATTAAATGCACTATATGAATGGAGCTGCATTGCCTTGCATTGAATCCCCACTAGCTAACAGTGGTGTGTTCAGCTTAGCATGTAGGCTAACACCCAGTAGCTAATTCGCTACTTGAACTACTCGGGGAGGGAATCACACAAATCAAATAATGTTTGTTAGAAAGGTTCCAAATATTAACAGTTGTCATTATTATATTGTCTAGTTCCATGTTAAGAGTAGAGTAATGTCATTATATTTACCTCTCGTGACGCACACATTGCATTCTGGGTCACGTCCACTACTTGTTGCATAGCGGTTATTATGCAGTGAGATGCCACAGTGACACTAAATAGCGTTTAGTTACTTTATATTGTGTTTATTTGTCGCACTGGTTTGCCATTGTGTGCCTTAAGCTTCGACGTCGATTTGATTGACAGCTCGTTGTGCACCTCGTTAAAGTCCGCTCCGTAACAAATTAAGTGTCTCAAACACCGTTTAACTACACGAACGCGTTCTCTTCCGTATGTTTGGCATTAGTAGAGAAGTGCACTAAAGTATAGTGTGCTTATTTGCTCGTTTTGTCTCTCTTTTCACGTCATGTCTGCCGTCATTTGGGACATTATCCTCTCAATGGATGCCACTAATATGTAACATCTACGGCCGTACACGGCTGCAATTAATGTTCAGTGATGTAATTTCGTTACGTGCATCATACTTTGAATAATGAGCTCATGTTTGGTGTGTTGTATAACTTTCTCGTGTGTTAGTAACTATTCATATGGACAGCTAAGATAGTGCTTGTTAATGTGAATTAGCAATGTTGCAGCCCAGTTATTATTTAGACAAGTACATCTGTGCCATTAAGTGATACAGTACAGTAGTGAGAGAATAGTGTGCCCATATACACACACGTGTCTATAAGTTTAAAACACATTAAACAGCAGAAAGTGGCAGCGGTCCACCGCAACAATGTCTGTTTAACCAAGTTATTCTTACTATTATTATAACCAAGTTATTTTACTCGACCTTTTTCTGCGTTGATTGGGGCATCCTAAGTGGCACTAAACTACATGATGAAGTGTCTTTTGACAGTTCTCTTGTAGAGAGGAGTAGCATGATATTGCTGTTCTCGATTTAAGATCCTCAGCTTATCAAAACTGTCTATATGGTAACAATAACAATAATCATAATAAGGTCTACAAGAACTGTATGGTGTTCAGGGATGAATAGTTTTTCTCATTTGAATTTTTTTATTTTTTTTTGCTGTAGTAATAAGTAATGCCACAGCTGATGCACATTTTGAATGACAGGGTTCCTCCTATTACTTCAAAATATAAAAATATAACATTTATAGAATAAAACTACAAGTATCCCAAATGCTATAAAAGGTAATGTCACATTGGCCCCCACATTTAACTCCCCCCGCCACAAACGTCTTATTGCAGATAGAAGGATGTAAAATGAAAAGTGCAGTGTGAGAATCCATTGTAAAGAACGGTTAGGGTTTGCATTATTCAAAAATTTGGTGCCAACATTTTAACTTTTACTGCAAATGAATATCGGCTTCAAATATCGGTTATCTGCCTCCTTGACTACCGATAATCGGAATCGGTATCGGCCCTGAAAAAAGCATATCGGTCTATCTCTACTAATTATAGACAAAATATTAACTTTTTACTGCTGAAAATGGCTCAATGAGTCAAGTATCTCTTTAACTATTATGAGTCATTATCATTGTTTTGTAAAATCTGTCATCATATGTCACTTTCTTGTGCCACTTTGATCATATGCTGCATTCGAGGATGGTCGGAAGTCGAATATTTCCGAGTTGGTTTTTTCCCAGTTCATACCTGAAAGCATTCGAGGTGAAAGTAAACAACCAAAATGGCGGATAGCGGTAAATTTGTTTTTTATTTTGGTTCTAAAAACTCATTTTGACCTCCAGCAAACGTTACCTTCATTTATTGTTATTTATCTTATTTCATAAACATTCCATACAGTTCAGTAGAATAATTTCAGGGAGATAGCGGCATACTATCACGTACGTTGTGTTACATGAAGTTATGTCAAATATTTATGAATGAAAAATGCTATCTAGTTTTATATTCAAGTAAATTGTGTTTTACCATTCACGGTCTGTGTTTCCAAAGGGTTCGCCATTGTAGAGTGACGTCACTTGTAGTCCGTTGGTGAATTCGGGGTCCTATTTTTCCGACTTTGCAGGCAGAATTTCCGAGTTCAAGGGGGTGTTCCCGTACACACTTCCTGGTTTGAACTCGGAAAAGTTCGACTTCCGACCATCCTCGAATGCAGCAATAATTCCCAAGTTGTAGTTTTAAATGATGTGGCTGTGGAGGGCGCCAGTAAAGTCCAAATGTTCTTCATGTTTTGCAACAATTAGTCGGGCTTTGTTGTTTGCCTTACTAAGAAAACGCTTCCTTTTGGCCACCATGTTTCGACAATACGTGGGATTGTTGTCACATGCCAAATACGTGCCAGGAATTCTGTTGCTTCAGGCTCTCTTTTCAGTCCCACTGAATGACTTTTCTTGTTTTTCTGTGTCTGTTTTTAATAGTTTTACTGTGTCTGAATGAACTAAAAATACTGTGCATTAAAAACTATAAAGAAAAGACAAAAAATGCTGTCTTCTCTCGTTTGGTCCTTTGATCCACAATCAGTATTCCCAAATTGTAATTATAAATGATTTACTGTGTGTCAATTGAGCGGCTGACAGTTGTTTACTAAAAACTGTATTGTTTGGGCTGTTCATTTATACCTCAAAGATGTTTTGTCGGGAATGTTTAAAAATGGGTCAACAATCTACTTCGACTTTACAATTTGACCAAATGGTATCCTATACAGATGGTCTAAATTGCGACCCCCCCCCCCCCCCAAACTATCAAATGAAATGGGAGTAGAACATGTAACAATATAAATATAACAATGTAAATAAAGGTGATTTGGCTTGACTTGACTAAACACGTCATTAATTAAAGGCCCGATCTTCCGTTTCCACACAGGAAAAGGCACTTTTTAAATACAGGATTTAAACAAACAAACTTCTTCTCAATTTACAGCTCTGGGCTTCTCTTAATGTGTGGTGGTGATTTTTTTCCTAAACCAACAAAGCTTGTATTTTGCCATTTTGTGTTTGTTTTGTAAACAGCGGGATGTTGCTGTGGAAAGACAGTGTTTATAAACCTCCAGCCAATCGCAGAGCGGGAGGTGGCGTGTGCCAAACGGGCCGGGTGAATTTGTCGGCTGCATGACGTCACTTGACAGCACGCACGGATTTTTTTTTTTTTTCAGTCACTCATTCACACATGTAAGTTTCTGTGAGCGAGTGATTGAAAAAAAATAATAATCTGTGCTTGCTGTCAAGTTGCCGCGGGAGTGACGTCACGCAGCCGACAAATTCGCCCGGCCCCATTTGCGACACGCCACCCCCTGCTCTACGATTGGCTGGAGGGAGATCAACATTGCTGAAGCATTCCCACAATAATAGTATAAACAAAATACTAATGCATTTCTATCAAACTTCCTGACAAAGCTAAGAATATACAAAAAAAAAAAGTTCAGAAATTGACACCATATTTCCTAGATAATGACAGTAATTTCCTTTTATTGGCAGCCTGCGTGGAGTGCGTGCGTTTGTTGTATGTCGCGTGTCGGATAGTGGTCGGTGTGTTGCCAGAGACGAGAGCCCTGTAGCCATTCGTCTCCCGTCGCGCGGCGGCAACGCTCCGCTATTCATCCCCATTTAGCGAGACCGAGCTTGGCCTGCAGGGCTGAGCGAAGAACACGCAAGGGACCGGGGGGCTGAGAGGTGGGGTGGCGGGGGGGTTGTTTGCGCCCAGTCTGAACGCACTAACACACGCTTTGCAAAAAAAGCGGAAATTAATAAGAATTTGGCGACACGTGGTGATAATTAATACGTCGCAAATCCAGCATATATTGTGAGGTTGTAAAGATTCTATACGTACGCTCTATACATGGTGTATGCATGCAGAAGCGGAGACGAGATAGCCTCTGTCACATGCTCATGGCCACTTTATTTTTGTGTGAGATGCAAGCACACACGCGCACACACCGTCCGCTATATACCCCCCGCCACCACCACCTCCCCACCGCGCTTTCAGGCACGTCTTTAAATATTCATCACTCTGGCTGCTCTGAGAGTGCCGTAAACGCTGCCTCACACTCCGGGGAATCGCTAAAGCCTACTCTATCATCTGCTCTACCTCCCTCCCTCCCTCTCTCTCTTTTTTCGCCCTTTCTCTCTCGCTCGCACACAAATTGAGGCACGACGCGCACAAGGCGACGCTCACTCAAATGCCCGGCCCGTGCTGTCCACTGGACACACGTCGGAGTCGTTACGTGAACTCGCTTGGCCGGACGATTGGCGTTGTGTTCAAGCAACCGGGATGTCTCTTTGTTGAGTGCTCGCTATCTGACGTTGGCATTCCTTAACCCGGACTTAATCCCACCATTTAAAGTGTCCCACTTCTGAAGGTGGCCACACGTTTTTAACATTCCAATCATTTTCGTGTCTCACCCATTTCAGAGGTCATTTATGCTTTTGAAGTGTTTTCAGTGCAAATATTGACTGAAGTTAATGACATTACGTCTTCATGCTTTCGGTACATTCGGACTTACGTGCAAATTCTTACATAGGAAATGTTCTCCATCGTGGACCAAGGAGCCAAAAAATAAACGACAAAAATGACGCTGAACTGATGATGTTTTTCTAAATATTTTTGAAAAATCCGTCTGTCGTCTTTTGTTGTTACGCTTTCATGATTGCGAAACGAAAAGAATCTAGTGTGCTCGACTCAAGTCTAAATTTCATATTTTTGCAACAGTTCAGCAGGCTTTGATGTTTATCTCGGTAAGAAAAGTCTTCCGTCATTTCCGCCATACCCAGACAATCCAGAGAATTGTTGTTACATGTATAACACAACCGGTATTAGCTTGCTTGAGGCCTCTTTCCGGCTGTCTGGCCAGTTTTCTTATCTTTATTTGTTTTTTGTTTGTGTCTGTTAATTCCGCTGCGCATGATTGAACAGAAAAGATAATGCATCATTCAAAATCTTTTTTTAAAAATTGTTATGAAAGGACCTGAATCCCACACTGTCGTTACTAACGATTAAGTCAAGAATTCAGAGTACACAATTGTAGTCACGGCATGGTCCACTCTCATTCAGACCACACCCAGTTTTTCCAGTCATCGGTTGCCCCATTTTGGTGTGCCTGTGCTAATTGTAACATACATTTCCTGGTCAAGTCAAGCAATGGCACATTGCGTGATCTTCTTTAAAGCTGCTTTTTTTTTTTTTTTTTTTTTTTACCGGAAAATATCTTTACAATAGCCTTTTTATTTGACCATTTATGATTGAAACATGTTCTAATTAGTAGATTAAAAGCAGCTGTTCATAATGGGGATACCCCTACAAGCCTGGATTCGGGTTTGAATTGACCTTACCAATGGCATGCCCCTCCCCACCCACATTGTGCGCCAGGTACCTAACTCCGACTTTGTTAAGACAAGATTAGTAAAATGAACGGCGCTCTAATGGAAAAGTTGTCAGATCCTCCTTGTGATTTCTCGGTCAGGTATTTTCAGGACGCCGATATTTCTTTTCGAAGCAAGCAAAGTGGGCTTTACATTTTTTAGTGAAGGGTATGTTCACTCCCTCACCGTGCAATTTTGCCCAAAAACAAAAGGAAATACGCATCGTTGTCTGCTGCTGCAGTTGTAAGGAAAAGTCCGACTCGCCTCACTCACTTCGACCTATTGTCGGCAAAACCGAAGTTTTTGGACATTATTCCCGTCAAGCAAGGTAAGGATGAATTGATATGACCTCATAGTTTCAATGTTCTGTTGGCATTTATATGAATAGTAAGTCAACAAACGTGTGGACGGTTAGCTACCCGGAGCTATCGTTAGACTTTGCCTAAAAACAACAAGTGAGAACAATACCTTTGTGCAGCTGCAGACGTCGTAGTTTCTGGTCATTTTGGAGGGAATCGACTGGTCGCATGTGTGGTCCTCGACAAAGTTAGTTCTAGCGCAGACGTTTTTCGTAGTTGTTTGAGGGTTTAGTTAGGGATGGGAATAATCCGGACAGTGTCTCTCTTGTGTCTCCCTTACACAAGCCAAGACTACAGCAGCACGGCAGGACGCCCGTTCGTCGATCGGGATAACTGATATCACTCTTACACAAACCGTGACTACAGCGTTTAACTATTTTATTGATTTTTTTATTTATTGGTTTTGAGCCAACAAGCAATGCGCTACCGGGGTCCTGATTGCTTTTGTTTGTCCCCAGCAAAACACACGTGTCGCCGCAGACATGACGTCTTGCGTCTTGATTGGTTTACTAGGTCATGCGGGCGTGGTTTACGGTAAGGTCAATTTCCCGCCCTCTGTCTGTGGATGTGACGTCATATGTGCATTGTGTATGTGAAGAATGATGTGTGCAGTTTCATTTTTTGGCCACAGGTGGCAGTAGCAATGCGAAATTGAATTTTCTGCATTCAGCAGCAATGAGGTTCCATTTGTTGGACATTTTGACCCTATATCCTTTTACGCTTTGTTTAGGAAAACCAGCAAGTCAATCCAAAGACAGTTTTATCCCCGGAAACATTCCAACATTTTGGTGCAGTTCAGTAAATGGCCCTAAATGCGGTCATGTTTCGAGGGAGCTACGGAAGTCTGGAAAGCACACACACTCACTTCACCCAGGAGTCAAGAGTTGTCATGTGTTACAGCAGAAAAGTCCCTTTCATTTAATGGCTTTGGATGGTCTCGTAAAAGCAGCATTGTGGCCAGCACAAGGACCTTGTTTTGGCATTTTGGACCATATGATTCGTCTGGATTGAAAGAGGGGTGGAAAAAAGAGAAGCGAGTCAGCCGAGGAGAAGAGGAAGTGCAATCAGGGTCAGGATGACTGTTTTGGCCGCCTTCAACTCTCCGGAAGGAGGCTCTCAGGCGAGCGGGCTCTCATTGGCGGCTCAGCGGATGTTTGACGCCACAAGCACGTTCGGCTCGCTACGGTACGATTTGTAACACTAAACCCTCATCTTGACTGATCTGTATCTAGCAAGCCGACCAAGAACCACTCAAATGTTTTGAATTCTCCTTTTTCCGAATGGTGCATCGCTGCTGACTGCAAATGTGTCTTTTTCAATCTTTGATAACCATATACCTCATGGAAAGGTGTCCAAAAGTGCTACAGAGTGGTTATGCTATAGGATTCATTGTTCTTTTTTTTGTACACAGCACAGGTGCAGGTCTTATTTGAAATGCACGAGATTTCATTTTGGTCAGAAAATGAGTGAAGAAACACTTTTAATCACTCTGCATTGAATCCACTGGCATGGTTTTTTGCCATTTCTGCGCAGAAGTGACAATTCTCTGTCAAAAACTGCTGAAAAGTGCTAGGTATCGGTTTTAGTGGTTATCTTACAAAACTCAATGGGCCCAGCTTCAAATTTTGTTTGAGGGGCCCACTCCTTCCAAACGGTGTCAGAAATGGCATGTGTTAGAGATGCGTGTTTCCGGGAATGCAGAATAATCTAAAGCAAATTGCACTGCTTGGTGGAAATGATGCATTAGATGCAGCCACAACACGATAACAGAAAAAAATGCTCTGCCTGGAAAGGGATTGCGGAGAGGGGTGTGATTTTGCTAGGATGAAATGATTAAAGCGCTTGAATAAGTGAGCGTAGCCCTCAAAATGTTGTGGCGATCTCATCGGCTTGACTTCCTATGACCTAGTGTGCAATTAAAAGCCAGCGACCGCTCTCAAGTCTCAAATGACCTCTAGAATGTGCGGCAGCGTCCTCCTTGTCTGACACCTACCAGCCAAGTGTGAGGCTCGCAATTGACGCCTGACTTGATTTTGTGTCGCATTCTTCCCATTTTGTTTCCAAACAACAGTGACAATTCTGTCTTAACGAATAGAGTGCTACCAGATGCATTTGTTTGCTTTATAACCGCATAGACCAGGTTTCAAATTCTGCTTAAATTCACACTCAGGCACTCAGAGCCTCCTCAGAAAGTCAAATCTCAAAACCTTTATACCACCTTCCTTTAACTTTTGTGGAAAACATCTTCAGGTCAGAATACAGGATGCTTCCTTACACTCTAAAAACAACCCTATTATGGGTTAAAAAAAAAAAAAAAAAAAAAAAAGCAGCAGACTCATTACTTTGGTCATTTTGACACAACTTTGGGTAAAAAATGGGTCATATTTTGGAAGAACAACCCAGAAAGTTGGGTCAGATCCTCTACTTGGGTCAATTTGACCCAACCTTGGGTCAAATATTGGGTCTTTTTTTTTTTTTTTTTTTTTTAATAAAACAACCAATAAAGTTGGGTCATATCTTCTACTTGGATCAATTTGATCCAAGAAAATTGAGTCATTTTGTATATAATGACCCATAAAGTTGAATCAGATGCTCTACTTGGGTTAATTTGACGCAACTTTGAGTCTAAAATTGGGTCATTATGTATAAAACAACCCGGAGAGTGGGTTTAAATTGAACCATAAAGTGGATCAGTTCATTTTTGGTCCATGATTGGGTTACTTTAGACCCAACTGTTTTTAGAGTGTACGAACATAGGACAAGACACCACTGTTTAAAATGAATTTGACTACATTTTTCTTAACAGACGTTTGAAAGTCGAGCATCTTTGCATGAAGTCAGGAAACTTTGTTGGCGGCTTGTTGCTTTGAATATTGTTGCAGTAAAGGATTATGGGTAACATATCTCTGTTCGGAATGTTTCGTCAAAGTAACCTGTCCAAAAGGTGAATCATGGCAAAGTGTACTTTGAAAAAAATGGTATCAGAAGTGCAGTTGTTCAAATGCAGAATAAAATGAAGCAGATAGCTCACAAAGAAATTTGTTTTGGAATGTCCTATCGATCGTCAATTACTCAGAGAAGCGCACGCCGGACCACTAGCTCAAGGTCACGCATTTATGTGCCTGCGTTCCTGTTCCCAAGCGACCGCAGCAACAAACGTCCGTGCAGAAACATGGGAACATTGGTTCCAGACTGGAAAGACTTGGTCTGTCAGGGTGGGATTTTGGAAGAGATAAACGACCTGGAGGGATTTTGTACGCAATCTAATGGGAAGGCAAGACAAGATGTCTGACACCTTTTGGCTAAGTGTGAGATTTGCTGTTGGCACTGTACTCAATTTTGGGGGAAATTACATGTTTTTGTGTTCTTTCTATTCCATTGTCGAACAGAAGTGGTATAGATTCCATTTTTTGAGGAGCTTGTACAACTTTTGCACCCAATAGTGGGATGGTTTAGTAATAAGGGTTACACTTTAGACAATTGTATGTTAACGTTTGTTGTATGGATATTTTTTTTTGTATGCTTTACAAGTTTTGAAAACCCAATGGACCAGGGTTGAAATTCATTTTACTACTCCGACACAAATGGCGTCAGAAGTGAATTGTCTTAGTTGTGATGCATTTTGCAGCTTTCATTTGAGGAAAACTGCTCTGCTTGGCAAAAATAGGGCATTAGAAGCCGCAAAGTGATGACTGAAACGCTGTTCGGACTGGCAGAGCAAGATGGGAAAAGCCAACGGGAGGTTGGGATTTTGTAAGGAATCTGACATGCAGGTGAGATGCTGACATGATTGATGAACCGCTTCTTGAATCAGTAACTTTGTGTGAGCATGTTTCTACCCCATGAAAACTGGTGTCACAAATTGGGATGCTTTAGTCAAAGGCATAACTTTGCCATTCTGTTGTAGTGTTGACCAATGATTAAAAGTGGTAAAGACATATATTAGGGCTGCACGATATTGGAAAAACATGCAATATGCGATAGTTGCTGTATATAGCAATAGATATTATTGCGATATTTAACATGTACCTAAAAAAAATGACATTTCTATTATGTAATGAAAATTATATTTTTTTTTCATGCGGCAAAATAATCAAACTCAATATATTCTTAATTAATAGTAATTACCTCTCTATAATGTTCAACTATTGGATGGTAGTGCACATTTTCGTTAAGTACACTGTTCCAACTATGTTTTGCATTTGCGTTAATAGGGTTGGAACACATCATGGAACTAGGGGCGTGGAAACCAAATAAAAAGAGAGAGTGAGGAGGGGATTTTTTTCAGAGTGCGGTAGTGACTTGTATCAGTCAGTTCCTCTCCTCTCTCCTCACGAGCTTTGAACCGAGTGTCTTCGCTCCTTTTTTGTCATGTTGAATAAATGTCAAACAGGTAAACCTGACAGTCTGACTGGTCAAATTCAGATTGAAAAACACAAAATTCCATATCAAACGTATTGTATGTCTTTGCGATATGCATATTGCATAGGCCAATATCACAATAACGATATTTTTTCGATACACTGTGAAGCCTTAATATATACATATATATATATATATATATATATATATATATATATATATATATATATATATATTTATATACATATATTTATATATCATATTGTACGAGAAGCGGCCCTGTGAGTGGGATTTTGTGGGTGGCTGACATGATCGATGAAGCGCTTCTTCAATAAGCGAGCGGGAGTGGCCTCCGACACGCCGTCCATTTGACTTCCCGCAAGCCGTCGTGCGGTTAAAAGGCGGCGAACGCTTTCAGACCAGTGACCTAAAATTAGTCAATTGTGTATGTTGGAAATGTGCAGTCGGCACATAAGCATAGCTGAGTGTGCAAATGATGGCAGAGTGACTGGAAAGATTGTCAGATTGGCATATTGGGCTGGAAGCGGAGATGCCAACGGGAGGGCGGGATTTCGCACGAAATTTGACGGGCAGGCGACAGACTGACATGATCGATGAGGCGTTTCTTGAGCGGCCTTCGAGGCACCGTAGCTTCTTTTGACTTCCGACACCGACGCTTGCCACGCCATCCTCGTTGTCCGGCACCCGTCAGTCAAGTGTGAGGCACACTTGATGACACGCACACTCAAACACACACGCTTCTTTTTTTAACCTCCCTCTTAGCCTGTACAAAGCTTGAAAACCCAAAGACGGGTTCAAATTTGCTTTGAGGGGATTACAAAATGAAAATAGTATCAGGAGTGGGTTGTCGCAAGCCTTAGGTTAGTTTGCTGTCGACCAATGCTTAAAAGTCATAGAAATCAATTCTTTTTGGTTCTTTTGACTAATTTTGAAACTCCAAAAGCTCCAAGTTCAAATTTGGTCTGATGGTACTCAAGCATGGAAAATTGTATCAGATAATTGATGTCTTAGTTGCAAGGTCACATTCAAAGGTTATTATACTTAACGAATGCTCGTGCTTTGTAGAATTTGTCACTTTTTTACTCGTGACTGCCACCTCTGTCCTAAAGCGTAACTGCAACCTCTGTCAAGCTCGTGCATGGTGCACATGCCAGTTCGTACGCTTGAATGAACTTTGGTTTTTCCATTTTCCTGAAATCTGAGTTGAAGTTTGGGCTGTGCTCAAAGCGGCCCCTTGTTTTGTTTTTTTCAATTTCCATCCCAATCGTGTCATACGCTAGCAATAAATATCCGCAGTAATTAGCATGTAACCACCCCCCAGTAACTGTGGAGTGATTGCCCCGAACTCCACTGAAGAGGAGATACAAGCTGATTGCTTCAGTCGCATTTAAACCGTCAGCGCTCTTTGTACTCATCTGAGCATTTGATGTAGCATGTCGTTGAAAAACGAAAAACGCCACAATGCACCTTTAACTAAATATTTTTTTTAAAGCGATTAAAAAAAAAAAAAAAAAAAAAACTAAATGTGTACATTTTACATTTATAAAAACAAAAACTACCTAAAATAATAATGAAAATGTTTTTGCGAATTTCATATTTCAATTTCATTTATTTTAGTATTACTGTTCAATACTGTATTGTTGACCTTTCTTGTTAAAATAATAAATACAAGAAAATCCAAAAACTAAAAATGAAGCATTTTCTTGAAAGTACAAACTAAAAAAACTATTGATTTAAACTAATTGAATTGAAAAGAACAAAAGCCCAAACAGATACTACAATAAAAAACACAAAATGATAACCAATTTCCAATCTGTAGTTATAGTTTTCCCGTATTTTGCCCGGAATCTGGCTGGCGTGCTGTCGAGCGACATAATCGATGAAGCGCTTCTCAAGCGGCCTTGGAGACGCCGTTAATGTGAGACTTCCTGTACGCCGGCATGCGATTAAAACGCGGCGATGGCGTCTCGTCAGACGGAGCGACCTCGGGCGCGCGTGCGTGCGACGCCGTCCTCGTCGTCCGACACCTGCCAGCCGAGTGTGAGGCACGCCTGACTGCGCGCGCGCGCACACTTTTGACACACATTTCCGCGCACATCAGCCTGGGCTGGCATCGCCTGCAGACACGCTTTCCCACCACTGCCTCCCTCATTCATCTTTCATTAGCGCGGCGCTCGCGGGAGAAAGCGGCGCTCGCGCTCTCACACATACACGCGCCTCCCTCCCTTCCCTCTATCGCCCGTAATCTCCCGGTTTGTCTCGCTCGTGTCTCGCAATCTGTCTTTTTTTTTTTTTTTTTATCGCTCCTCCCTTGCTGCCTCCTTCTTCTTCTTGTCGCCTCGGCCTCGCTCCGTGCGTTCACCTCCCCCAGGGGCCGCTCAGCGCTGTCTCTCTCTCTCTCTCGAGGGCCCTCGTTCCCCTTTCGCAGCCTTGCTCTTGCACATTCTCACCTCTCGTGTGTTCTTCCTCTTACACCTCCCCCCAAGCCCACCTCACCTCCCCTTCTTCCTGTGCAGCGCCGTTTCTCTGACACTCGTCTCTACAAACCCGCCGCCCCCCGCCCCCGTCTCTCTCTCTCTCTCTCTCTCTCGCCCGCTCTTTCTTCCTTTCATTTCGCTCTCCCTCGATGGAGGGGAAAGGCTCTTTGCCTCTAATTGCGGCTGTTCCGTTGCCATGGTGCATGTTGCTCGGCGCTGCGCTCGTTTTTGTGTGTGCGCGTGTTTGTGTGTGCGCGTGTGGCAGGCAGATGATTGCTTGCTGCCAGCTCTCGTTTCCCGGACGCCGATCGCGTTTCTTTGCGGCAGCAGGAGGGGGCGGGGGGGGGGATGCCAGAAATAGCCGCCTCACACACACACACACACACACTTGCTCTCACCGCTGAGCTGTTCAGAGAAGCGCACACACAAATGCACATTCGCCGCCTTTTCCTCTCCATCTGACATCCTTGACGCATGTGACCCTCTCACACGCACAGACCTTTCTGTGTGTGTGTGTGTGTGTGTGTTGGTCCTGCGGAGGTTGTGTGGGGACTGCTGATTTATTTCACCTTTAATGGGAAGTGAAATGAATGTGAGCAGCAGCTGCGCCGCTCCTCCCGAGATACGGCGGTTAAGGCTAACCCAGAAAACGGCGCCGCCGCCGCTCGCAGCCAGGCCGCCGCTTTCATTAGCCGGTGCGTTAAGACCCTTAAGACTTGACACAGCCGACCTCGGGTTGGAAGGTCGGATGCGTCTCGCTAGGCCGATTTCCAACCTGTTGCCAACCCTTGCGGTGGACGCGAGGTGTTCTCGCTTCTCTCGCCGTCACAACTTTTTTTCCAAAGGTATTTTGGAAGGTAAGTGGCGACAGATTAATAGAAAATAAACCTTCCAACCTTCTGCCGCAAAAGAGGATAAGAGGGGATTATAAGCAGATTTGCAAAGAAATCTACATAATCATCTTCTGCGCTTGTTCACCTGCAGTTCTGTCTTGAGTTTTTTTTTTGTGTGTTTCCAGTCAAAAATGAGAACTGAACAAAGACCAAATACCGTTAACTGGGATAAAAGATGTGACTCATGTTGACATTTATTCTCGATTGGCCTGTGTTGAGGTTCGTTGTTTACCTGTTTATTGCGCACCATTCGTCGTAAACCAGGATTGACATATTCCAAATGTCAAAGGCATGTAGGACCAGGTAATCTTTCTAGTTACTATTTTTTGACCGGGTACGATGATTTATAGTTTGTAACATTTGAGTATCCATCCCAACAAACAAAACAAGCAAAAATGCACACTCATGTTAGCATACCTCATCTTTGGATGTTCTCTTGGATAAATTACAGGAAATTTTCCTCCGTTGTTCGTTTGATACATCTTCTTAGGACAAATCTTTCAATGCAGCATTATTTTTGCAGTTTCACCCCGAGTGACGCAAATGACTGCTGATGGCTCAATAGTCAAGCAGACTCGTCAGTGTAATAAGTGAGGATGCACGGCTGGAAATGAGAAAAATAAACGCAGGAGGAGGCTGCACAGTTTCCACTTTCTTGGATGAATGACAGGAAACAATCGTTTGTCTCATTATGACTTTTTGCAGTTTTTCCCGACTGCTGAAAGTTCGTTTTTAATCTGAATGCTAAACTTTGTCCCGCTCTGTTTAACGAGGCTTCATAATGTCCTCGACTTGATTGATTCATCCTGTTCCCTTGGAGTGTTATATTACGCACATTTTTTGACATTTTCTGACTGATATGTCCAATGTTCAAAAGTAGGTACTCCCAGACACTATTTCTAGAACATAATACGGGTTCCAAGTACACTCTAAAAACAGTTGGGTCAAAAGTAACCCAATTATGGCTCAAAAATGTACCGATCCACTTTATGGATCAATTTGACCCTACTTTTTGGGTTGTTTTTTGCAAAATGACATAATTTTAAACCTAAGTAAAGGATCTGACCAATATGTGAGTTGTTTTTAAACACAAATGCTACCATTAGCTTAGCGTGTATGACGGATTTTTTGGAAAAAGAGTAACCCATTCGAGTTGATTTGGTCTTTGGAAAGAGGTTTTTGTGCTCTCTACATTGAGGATTTCCACCTACAACGAGTGGGTACGCATTCTGTTCTCTAAATGGGAGTTCACTGAATTTTGGTCACCGCTTGAGAGTGTAATGCAAATAAATACGGAGAAAAAGTGTCAGTGATAAAGAGTCGCAGCATCGTCTCATCATGGAACTTTTGTTGTTTTTCCATGAACGAGCAAGCTGGTGTATTCCTCCCAGGCGGCACACAAGTTAGCCTGGGGATGACTTTCCGATCGCCGAGGTCAACCGCGGCGGCCACTTATTTTCACTCCTCTCGCGCCGAAATCACCGCAAGAGCCGTACACATCGATTCCCCGGCTAATAGATCGATAAAAAAAAAACATTAGGGACACGCTAACCCTGCGAGGAGGACTAATGCGAGGTTAATCCCGGGTCAATCGCCGGCCGGCATCCTTCGAATTTGTTCCGACGGGGCAAAGCAACCTTGAGCAGGGCGGGATGTCGAATCGAGACTGAATGAGGAAGCAGCCAAATTGGCGATAGAAGCGGGCGTTGTTGGGGATTTGGACGGGACGAGCGGGAAGCGGCAGCTGGGAGAAGGAACGGAGCGCTCCGCCACTTTTCCGCCTCTCTGCTTCTCGCCGCCCTTGTAAAGTGCTGCGTGCTGTCGAAGCGGCAGCCAAGAATGTGTCAGCCCAGACGTCTCGCGCTGCCTAATGGGCTCTTAAACGCTGATATAAAGCTCGCCTCGCTCCTTTTCGCCCTCCCCGGTTTTCCTCGCGCTCGCCACCCCCGCCCTCCCCCTTGTGCCGCCCGCGACGCTCGCTCTCATTACCTCTCGTTTTCACCCTTCCTTCTCGCTCTGTCACTCACTTGTCCTCTTCCTCGCGCTTCCTTCCGGTTGATCTGTCAACCTCACGCTCGCTGCCTTTTCACATCCTCCCCCCCCCCGCTCTGTCTTCTTGAGCTCTGTCCTTATCTTAACATTTCAGGGTGGACGGCTAGAAAAGGCAAAAATAAACACATGCTAATGTTAGTCCACCCTGTTGCTGGGCCTTAGCTCTGGACGCTAGTGTTACACTTCAGTAGCTTGTATTTGTTTTCGGTAGGAGTGTCAAAAATAGTGCGTTAATTTAAAGTTCCTGTAACGCTACTAATTTTTTCAAGGCGCGATTAATGACCACCCTTACTTCCGGTGACGCCGACTTATTAGTTGGCATATTTTATTGGTGTACTCTAAAAACAGTTGGGTCAAAAGTAACCCAATTAAGGCTAAAAAATTGACCGATCTGCTTTATGGGTCAATTTGACCCAATTTTTTGGCGTTGTTTTATACAAAACGTCCTTCTTTTTTTGACCCAAATAAAGGATATTACCAATATTTATGAGTTGTTTTACACTGAAAGACCCATTTCTTGACTCAAAGTTGGGTCAAATACAGTAGACCCAAGTAGATGATCGGTCCATTTTTGACCCATAGTCGGGTTATTTTTGACCCAACTGTTTTTAGAGTGTGTTGCTGGCTAAATGCTATCATGAGTTACTCCGCGGTTCTCATTTACGTATACACAGGTGATCACTTAATGAGGATGCATGGCAAGAAATGACAATAACCAACACATAGTTTGCTGATGCTAGCTTACGCAGTTACAGCCTTAGTCTCCATTTTGCTGCAGCACTCCATTTTCTTACCGCCCTCAGTCTCACCTTGAATTAAATACGAGGCAATCAATCTCTTCTGTTGTTTTTCACCATGTCTTGTCCATGTTTTTTTTCCCATCAATCAAGGCATGTCAACATGTTTGTGAACCTACAGTATGTTGCCATGGTAACTATCATCCTACAACTTGATTTTAAAACGAAACATTGTCCCGCTTTGTTCCACCAGGCTGCATAACGCCCTCTACCCACTGGATCCGTCATTTTCCCTCACCCTGTTGCACGTGCTGTCTGCTCCACTGCATGGCTTGGCCAACGCCTTCGTCTTTGGTCTGGATCGGGATTGGTGGAGCCTACTGAGCCCCACCGGCATGCAGGTACGTGTCAGCCTCATCTTGTAAATCATGACGTTTGTCTTTTGTTGCTTGTTTTGACTTGGTTTAACAATCATGGAAGGATGGATGGATGGATGGATGGATGGATGGAAAGAAGGATAGATGATGGAGGGCTGGATGGAAGGATGGATGGATGGATGGATGGATAGATGGATGGATGGATGGATGAATGGATGATGGATAGAAGGATGGATGGATGATGGAGGGATGGATGATGGAAGGAAGGATGGATGGATGGATGATGGAAGGAAGGATGGATGGATGGATGGATGGATGGATGGATGGATGGATGGATGATGAGGAAGGATGGATGATGGAGGGAAGGATGGATGATGGATGGAAGGATGAATGACGGAAAGGTGGATGATGGAAAGGATGGATGATGTATGGATGGATGGAAGAATGGATGGAAGATGGATGGAAGGCGTATTAGCTTGATTTCAAACAATAATTTCCGTGTCATGCAATAGCTGTGTTGCAATATTATCAGTATTGCTGTGCAAAATATTTGTCCAATTCCCACCCCAAGAGACGTAAACAGCTGCTGTCCTGCTATTGGTCGGGCAGATTTGTCGGTTGCGCGGCTGGAAAAGACCAAAATAAACACACATGCCAGGTCAGTGATGAGTCACTGTTACCCACCAGACATCAGTGCAGTCAGCGTGGGTTCAAGTCCTACTCAGAGACGGTGCGGTGCGAATGTGAGCGTAAATCCTTTCCTATCGCTCTGTGCTGTGTGATTGACTGGCGACAGGTCCAGCCCAGCAGTGTAGAAAATGGATGGATGGAAACGCGTCTACATTAGCTTAGCCTGTTGCTGTTGACTCTGGACGCTCGCGGCTGTCTTAGACTTTGCACTTTCCAATTTACTAGGTTTTTTAGATTGTTTTTTGGTTTCACAAGAAAAAGTTTTTCCTGAAAAGGGTTTTTTTTTTTGTTATTTATTTTTTAACTAAAAAATATTAATAGTCTTCGGAATTTTCAGGGGTTTTTTTGTTTTGTTTTTGTTTTGTCTTGCTCCACCTTTTTTGTACAACAACTTTTTCATGAAGCAATATAAAAGACTGCACGATAACAGCCTTCATTATCCGTCCTTGTTGTTTGCGAGCATTTGGCTCATTCTGTTTTACATGTTGAATGTGGCGTTGTTTTCAAATTTTCGCGCGACTACCAAAGTGGCACCATTTTAGTACCAAGATACGAGGACCATGTTAGGTAATCCCTAAAAATAAAATAAAATAAACCCCGAAATTTTTGAAGACTATTAAAGGGATACTTCACTTATTTATTAGCCCATTATAGCTCTAAAAAGATATTTTGTCTATAATTAATTTGATACTCTCATTATTTTTCACGTACAATTAATAATTAAAAAAATATATATATTAAATTACCACTTGTCGACTGAAAATGACATCACGTGCTCAGTGCGCAGGTAACGACCAATCACAGCTCACCTGTTTTCTAGGTTTGGTCATGTGACATTCACAAGCTGAGCTGTGATTGGTTCCCTGAGCCCTGAGCACATTGTGATGTCATTTTAAGGTGACTACAAGTTGCAAATTGTTGCATTTAATTGCACATGAAAAATAATGAAAATATCACATTTATTATAGACATAATATTAACGTTTAACGTTTTTTTTTTTTTTTTTTTTTTTAAAGGGATAGCTGATTACCTCGTCTTTGTACTGGTCTTTTTACTAAAGATATATATATATATATATAATATATATATATATATATATATATATATATATATATATATATATATATATATATATATATACAGTGATACCTCGGCTGACGAACGCTTTAGCTCACGAACTTTTCGCCTCACGAACATTAAATTCGCGAGAATTTAATGCTGACAAACTACTTTTCGGCGGACGAACCAAACCACGCGGTCGAACAGCACCACGGTGGCGGCCACGAGAAGCTGACGCACGCTCACAGCGTCCCAGTTCGTCACCCCCTTTCTTTTAGTGCGGACGCGGTTTGTGTTTGATAGACATTTTGAGTGTACTTTTGCTATTATGGGACCGAAAAAGACCCCACCACAGGCTAGTGTTAAGCCTAATGCTACGTTCTCACCAAAAGCGAGGGACGACGATTCGGCGGCGCGTTTGCATTGTAGTCAATGGAGTTTGCGCCACTAAAAAAAGCAAAAGTGCCATCACGTACCTCAAAAAAGGAGAAAATCGTGCCACGGCTGTTTAGTCCCAGGAAAGAAGTGAAAGTAGTTGGCGGTGCTCACTTTTTGTTGACTCGCTAAAGTGCTCCACTTCCTTGTTCACCAAGGGACACGCCTCCTCCACTCCGGTGAGCACGAAAGTGCGAATGAGCCGCAACCGTTCCATAAACACTCTACGCGGTGAAACGCTCGCGAATGAAGTAAGTCCACCATTGCTACCATACTTAAGAACTACCATCACAAAGTAAAATAAAACGACTTTATTATACAGTACAATTTATTTCTTTAATTACAGTACAATAGCACATTTATTATACATAAAATAAGGTATATTTTTGTGTAGTTTTAAGGCTTATTTAGTAGAAAATTATGTTTTATAGGGACCTGGGAACGGATTATTCTCATTTTAATGGTTTCTTATGGGAAATAAATGTTCGGAAGAAGAACTTTTCGGCTTACAAACACTTTCTGGGAACCAATTATGTTCGTGAGCTGAGGTATCACTGTGTATATATATATATATATATATATATATATATATATATATATATATATATTTACTTTTTTCTTTGTTTATAAAGTTGTATTTTGGGGGGGAATCAGATTTTTTTTTCTAAAAAAAATGTTTTATTTTTTTTAGCTAAAAAAATATTAATATGAATAGTCTTCGGGAATTTCTTAATTTTTTATGAAAAAAAATCCACTTTTTTTGCACGTTTTTCATGAAACAATATAAAACACTGCACAATAACGGCCTTCATTGTCCTTCCTTGTTTGCTAGCTTGTGTCTCGTTCTGATGAACACGTTGAATGTTGTTTTCGAAATTTCACGCAATGAACAAATCAGCACCATTTTAGTACCAGTTCGTCATGTCAACTACATAAAGCTCCACCATCAACTTGGTTGTTGATTGTCACTCTAATTTTGTGCTACTGAATTAAAAAAAATCAAATCCCCAGCCTCACTTTTCTCTCTTTTCGGCGACCATGTTCAGATGTTTGCGCAGTTGAACCGTCGTCGACTGCACTTCAATAAACACCGCGATCAATATTGCTCCCCGCTGATTTGTCTCAATCTAGCACCATTGACAGTATTTGCCGCTAATATCGAACCACGAGAGGCGGGGGATAAAGTAGTCTCTTGTCTTCTTTTTGAGCGTGCACGCACACGCGCGCATTGTCACCCAGTCTGTATCGCCAGCCAGGCTGATAAGCGGCCATGAGCACAGACTGGAAGAGAGGAATGTGCGGAATGACCTTCAAGGCAAATGTCAATGTTTCGGCGTGGCGAGCGGGGGCGCGAGGGAAAAGAAGACAACACAAGTGAAATGGAATCGCGGCGCCTTCGTAAATCACGGGGAAAATGATGTTTGTGTCAGGGAACGAGGGTACGGAAATCGGCGGCGGCGCCCGCCCGCACGCACACACACGCACCGATGCCAGTCAGACAGGCTCCGTGTGCGTTCGTGACTAACAGCCGGTTGTTATTCATCTTGGCATGCGACTCCCAGCAGACCCCCCCCCCCCACATCAGGTGCGAGATTGGCGGTGGCGAGGGGGAGGGAGGGAGGGTGGGGGGGCGACAGGGAGGGTGGTGACGGCGGGGGTGGGCGCTTGTGAGAGCGTCAAAACATTCCTTCCTCGGCGCAACGAATCTACGCTTTCATCAGACGCCTCATCGCCAGCTCAACACCCCCCCTCCCCCTCCCAACTCCCCGCCCCCCACTCTCAGCCCTCGTAGCAGCTGCTGGCTCCCGCGCTCGCTCGCTCGCCGCCTTCCTCGTTCGTGCTCTGCCGCCTATATTCAGCCTTCGCGCGCCTTTCCAGGCGGCTTCACATTCTTTCAAATTCAAAGACGACACCTTGACTTGACCTCCCGAGTCATTTCAGGAAGCCACTTTTTATTTCTTTTGCGGACCTCAAACAACGTGCGCCGAATCATTTCCATTGTGAGCCTTACCATGGCGGACTGTCAGACTGTTGTAGAGCTGAAATCTAGAGCAAAATTCATCGATTAATCGACAAGTAATCGATTATCAAAATAATCGAAAACTAGTTTAATAATTGAGTAATCGTTTGGAGTCATTTTTTTAATTTAAAATTGTCCAAATCCTCTGATTTCAACATATCAACAGTAATTGTTCACTGTTTTCTGTAGCCCTTCATGAAAGAAGACTTATATCTTCTGTGTTTAATCAAAATAAGACATTTGCAAACATCTGTTTTTACTTTGGAAAACACTGACCGAAATGGTAACATAGTTCATCAATCCCCGCTTTTTTTAAATCACTATACAAATATGAAGTACAAAATAACCGCCAATCACTGGTTAATAAACAGTAACAAGTGAAAAAAATGCACTTGTTGTGCACTTTAATACAAAATTAAAATGAATCTGATTGATTGAATAATGTTTTGTGCTGAACGGTTGGATCCCAAAGCGCAGACACAAATAAGGTTTTAACTATTTATTCACATAACTTGACTAAACGAAAAACAATGAGAATGCATCGAGAATCACGAGACGCCAAGCCCCCTTGGGCTGAGGAGAAGCACAGAGGAACACAGAGCAATAATCCGGCAACCACACACATTTCTCAGGCAGCTTATATAGACAGCAAATCGATCCCATTCTTTGTGGCTAGACATGTGGGTCCCAGTACTGACATGGAATTCTCTGATTGGCTGTTGACCCAGTAACGCAATTAAAGATTCTTGACACTACATAACATCACATAGCATTAAACCAGCCGAAACCTGATGCTGGTTACATGAGTACAAAACAGACACTTGACCTCAACTTCACAGGTCATGGACTCAAACTTGACCCAGGCGTGACCCCAGACGTGAGACAAGCCCAAACATTACTCCTGCATGACCCGAGTCATGACAAATAATCGATAGGTTAATCGATTCTAAAAATATTCGATAGTGACGGCACTACTAAAATCTACAACCAAGTTGATTGTGTAGCGAACTACTACGATAATGTTACTGATTTGGTGATCGTGTGAAACTGAAAAGCACATCACATTGAACATGCTAATCAGAATTAGCCACATGCTAACAACATGGAAGGACAATGAGGGCTATTATCATGCAATATTTTTTTAATTTTATGAAAAAGTTGCTCTGCAAAAAAGGTAGTTTTTTTTTTTTTGCTTAAAAAAAACAACTTTCCCGTACACTAATATCTTGTAGCTAAAAACATCAGACTTTTTTTTTCCAGTGGTGCGGGGGTAATTTTATTTTTCCAAACTACACGACTTTATCTAAAATTAACTTTTCTTGAAAAAAAGATGACTTTTATTAAGAAGAAAAATCACATTTTTTTTCTTAGGGCTGAATCTAGTAGGCAGTCCGCCAGGCTTATAAAGGATTGGGGGAAACCCTGATTTATTCTTCGAAGTTTCACATGTTTACCAAAGCAGTACCAAATAAAAATGGGATTTTGTTCCCCTTATTCCCCGTAAGAAATTTCCAGGTGAACTGAAAGGCAGCGACCAAATTTTGTCCTGCTTGACGATTTGGTAGTGAATCAGCTGCGCTTCTTGGCCTTATGATCACGTCTTTTTGAACGCGACCTATTCTTGGTGTCGGCAAAAGTCATCTACAACCCCACAGCTTTTCTCCCTCCGGTTCTAATCAATGCAGATTTGAAATGTAGCGCGCGCGAAGCAATTGGTATAATTACGACGCGGCAAACTATGCAAATGAAGAATATTTCTCTGGGGCTGTTGTTCTAACAGCAGATTGTACAACCGTCACCTCCGCTTCTAACGACATTTGGCTGCCGGCGCTTCTTCTTTTGTTTTGGTCCGCACCAAACAACGACTCGCGTCTTTCATTTTTGAGCAGCGTGGGAGCAAACGCCAGCCCCGATTGCAGCAACCTTTTGTGGGTCATTTCGCCGTTGCGAAACACTGGCGTGTTTGTCGTCATCCGCGAGCCGTCTTCTTGGCCCTGTCGCTGCCTCGCAAATGTAGGCCACGTGTTTGCGGTCGTTTGGACCGTGACTATTCTCGGAAGGGAATCAAATGCCTCCTTTGTTGTCTGGTCGTCAAGCGTCAATATTCAAAATAGTTGCTGATGTGCGCAAGATCAGAAGGTTATTTCTAATTAGGCCTTTATCTGACCGTCTAAATGTCAGCCAACCAACGCACGGCTGTAATGTGATGTATTCAACATAAAAACACGGACTGGAAACACTTTCTTCAGTGCGCTTGAAGAACACTTGTATTAATACTTGAGGTATTGGTAGTTTTTTTTTTCCCAGACGCAGAACAAACTCACTAAGGTACAAGCTATTAGACGATATGCTTTTGGTACTAACTTGTTAACTCATTCAAAATTGCATCATGTGAATGTGGATATCGTGATACAGAACAAAAAGAAAGACAAAAAACTAGCACAGTGCATACGCAACTTGCAGTGGCATTTAAAAATCGTCTCCCCGGCTCTTCAGATGGAGCCACAGCAATAACAAATGCCATTGGTGTTTTTGGTGTGTAATAATTCAAACTCTTACTGTTGCATTTCCTAACAAGAAGCCCTGATTCTGATGTTGCACTTTGTTAACTCATTGAATGTCAGCCATTTTACAAGATTTTAACCCATTTTTGACGGCCTACAGAACATTGTGTTCTATGGCTATATAAACATGGGACCCACCAAAAGAAAGCTTAACCCCTCACCTTTCATCAGAAATAAACCGTTTCTCTCTAGCATTTGTCATTCCTGAGTAATCAGAAGTAGAGTAGAGGCAAGTTTCACTGAAAATCCTGTTTTGACAAAAATAACGGGAAAATCGAGGGTTTTTTGAAAAGATGCATTTCAAGTAAAAATTCAACTTTGAACTGACCGAACTAACCCCACCAGTACTTATCGTGCACTGCTATACAGTATAACACACGAGGCAATAGATAGCATAGGCATCATATTACGTGTGCTGATAGATGCACAGTGAAAAAGTCCTCTTGAAGTTATGAAATTTAGCATGCTACCAAGTTCGTGCTTACCTTCATGGCGATTGGCGCTTGCCCGTCTTTGATCGCTAGCGTGAATACGTTTGCCCACGGTGATTGATCCGGGATCGCGGAAGTTCGGAGAAGCCGGTGGCGTTTCACGTAAAAAGCCATATGGTGATTGTTGAGCGGCTTCTTTGGATCAATGTGGCGTCATACCTCGATGCAGTTTGCCCAGGAAGCGTCATCCGGTGAACGGGAAAGTCAAACAGACGCGTGATCGCCCGGTGGCTTTCCACGTCTTAACAAATTGCTAAGCTAATGCTCCACCTACTTCCTTGTCCACTGTGGGCTTCTTCTACTCCCCCTACATGTTGGCTCTCCTCTGATCAAAACTACTTGTGGCCATCTGCTGGCAACTACACCTCATTACAATTGTTTTGTCATCTCAATACTTGCTGGGGACTAGCATGAGGTTCTCCTACGTCCAGTGCATTAAAAAAAACAACAACCTCAAAACCCGAGTTAATTCGTGGATGGGGTGAGCCGCATATATTAAATACATGAGATAATTCGTGGAGAAGAATGAATGAGTTAAAAAGAAAATATATCAGCTGTTGTATTTGTTTAATATTTTGTTTATTTGATAATAGGGCTAGACTCTGCCAATTATCTGCGCCGATATTGGGCATTTTGATGAATATCGGTATCGGCGTCTGTAAAAATCTAACGGGCGATAAAAGGTAAATCTCACACCATTTTAATGCAATTTAAAATTTCAGTTAACTTTTATAAGAGATGCTGCTGACCCTGGGAACCTTCTGAATCATTTGTTTTTGTTTGACATTAAAACAAAAGAAATGTGAATGTTTAAGATTTCAAGTATTTTAAAATTTTGGCAAAAAATATTGACAGTAGAAAACTATAAGGAGCTACAGTATTTACTTGTTTACGTTTACATTTAACTTTTTAAGACATAGTGATAACCTTGGAAGCTCCCTGAACTATTTGTTAGAAATTTAAAATGATGTCTACTGTCTAAGATTAAAAAAAAGAAAAGAAAAATTGTTCAATAAACATGCTTTACAACAAAGTCAGGCTTGACATTGTATTTTTCTTTTTTGTTTTTTTTTAATTGACGGCAATAATTCAATCCCTTTTTACTGAAAATGAATATCGGTTATCGGCCTGCTTGACTACTAATATCTGTATCGGCCCTGAAAAAAAAACCAACATATCAATCTATCTCTAATTGAGAATTATTTATAATATAAATAAAAAATCTCAGTATATAAATTTTATATACTGAGATTTTTTTGCAAGCATTGACCATAAATAAGCCCGTTGATGTTTTTCATAGTTTTTCCTGACTGCGCCAAATGTGAACCAAACGGTGACCTCAAAAGGTACGAGATGTTCATGTTGCTTCTTTTGATTGTCATGTTTATGTCTACTTTTCCATCTAAGTAGTCCTAACAGTGCCTTTTTTTTTTCCAGCAACTTTTTGTTTAGTTTGAGTGAGGGCAGAGAAATGATTTCAACTTTACCACATGGCCCATTGGTGTCATATTTGGTTCATGTACCAGTCGTCTAAACAGGAACTGGTGCTGTGATAAAACAACTGGGGAAAGTCCTTCAGAGTTGTTAAGTGCGTGTCTAATTAGATATTGACTTTGTGTCAACTATTAGATATCTTTATATATAATAACATAACATTTAAGTTTTCGACCAAACAAGCCGTATGTAGTGAACGCTCCCCTTCAACTCCAAATGTGCATTTCACAGCATTGAGGCTTTTTTTTTTTTTATGGGTTCTGTTTTACAATTTTGTGGGGGAGGCTACTCAGTGACTTTTCGGGTGGGGGCTGCGGTATATGAAATATGTCCGTTTCCACCACTTTTGAGAATCGATACAACCTCAAAAAGGCATTTTCTTTGGCGGAATAACAGCAAGCAGTCATTTCAAGAGGGCTTGGCATCGCTTGCTCAAGTTCTAATAATAGGACAGCATTCCAGGAGTCCCCTAAATAAAGATGAAAGAACAAAACAGAACAACGTCATGTCTCATACAGAAGTCCCACAGTGACTAACGAGAATAGCACAGAGCAAAAAACGAAATGTGAGCTGAGAAAAAAAAATTTTTGGGGAGACCCCATTGTTTGTGAACATCCTTTGTTGGCATGGACGGACGTACGGTACAATTAAGGCGTGGAATGTTTTGTCTGTTTTGTCATAAGGGCTCGAAAAAAAAATGGTATGAGACTACGATCTGTAACTTTATCTAGATCTGCACCAAAAGTGAATGTGCAATATATTTTATTCACAAAACTAACCACTAAACAACCAACAAATGGTGGACGAATCATAAACTATAACACAATATAAAAATAAATAAATAAATAAAATAAAATAAGACCTGCTGTCATTGTTAATTTCAAAGAGCCTGCCACTGAGTTCAAAGCACATTTTCCATTTAGTCAGACAAATCAACGCTGATTGAAATGTAGACTCCCATTAGCGGACTTCACAAATTGGGGCCATTAAGGAAACGTCTGACTCAAATTGTCGGGAAGGCTTTACAATGATGTCCTGTTGTTTCATTCGTGGCAATCATTTATATATATATATATATATATATATATATATATATATATATATATATATATATATATGTGTGTGTGTGTGTGTGTTTGCGTTTTGCAGTAATTCGCATTAGAATATAGCTACGTTTCATCATTCACAAATCTGCTTCAAATTGTGGGGAAATCAGCTTGTTTTCATCATGACCCTGGTTGCTCTCTTATACACTGCTGCTACCTGCTGGCCGTTTTTGTAATAACTACAATTGCTTCAGCCGTTCTCTGCAGTTCAGAGGCTGCATCAAAGCCTTCTGTATGCTGTAGCATTTAAAAAACAAACAAAAAAAACGTATAAATATGTCTGTGGGACACTTAAAACATGTAAAATAGAACGTATTTATATATTTTGAGAGTAAATGAGTTAACAAGCTGATGAAAATTTGTGAAAATTCTGACTTTTGGCCTTATTTCATAAAATCCCAAACAGCGAAAATTGAGTCTGTCGAAACACGATAGCTGAGTTCGCATCTTGACTGTCAAAAAGTTGCACGTACTGGCGGGCTAACTTTTCTGCTTATGGAAAAACATCTTGAAATGCCAGAAACAAAAAAACAAAAAAAAAGCAGCATGACATATTGATCAATGCCGGTTCGGAGATTCTGAATGATGTAACTTGGAGACAGTCACAGCCATTTTGTTGCTTTGTCTTTAAATCTGGATTTTAAACTGAACCCTTGTCCTGCAACTTTTGTTTTTCTTCGTCTCAGCTGGCCCTGCAGTCGCGGCTGTGTGACAGGACGCGGATCGGCGAGTACCACGCCGGGACCGTGCGCTACACCCAAGCCGACTTGAGCGACGACGAGGACACCAACACGCTTTTCTACGCGCCTGACATGACCCTGAAAGACCGAGGGGGGCCCTGAGGGAGACAAAGGCGGCGAGGATCGGCGGCGGGGAGGAGGAGGAGGAGGAGGAGGAGGCGGCGGCTTCCTGACAAAGAGAAATGCGGTGGATTAGAAAGCGAGAGGGAGGCAAAGAAGGTAGGCAGAGAATGGAAGGCAAGATTGGGGGGAAAGTCAGGCAGATAGAAGCCGGAGATGAGCTGTCAGGTTCCATTATTAATCCCCATCCTTTACTATTTAATATCCTAAAGACGCGCGCGCACACACATACTGAGCAGGGCCGCCTGCAATACCACAACCACGGGACACGAGAAAAAAAAAGCTCCTTGCGGTGTTAAAAAGGCTTCCGCCGCATCCCCGAGCTCTTAAAACATTCCTCATCACTGCCCCCAGGACTCCCTCAATCCGCACTTTTGGCACAAGATGGAGGGGGGAGGGGGAAAAAAAGAAGCTGAAAAGCAATCTTAACAAGGCGCAATTACCTTTTCACCTCGCTGCAGGAAAGCAGGCCTTTTTAAAACGCCGGCGCGTGCCGTTCGCCGGCACACGCACGCACGCACGCACGCATAATTCACGCGACTTCCTCGTTTATTTATACATGAGCCTGCCTGCTGCACAGCCCACGGCAAATCAGCTTCCACGTCTCCTGCCTCGGACAGGATTGCTTTCTGACTTTTGCCTAAAAAAACAAAACAAAAAAAACACGCGTGTCCATTTAACCTTGCGTTTTCACCAAATAAGAGGAAAATTAACAAACAAAATTAGTCAGTTTGCGGAAGCGGGGTGGTTGCCGTCAAGTAGTGCCTTCCATTTTCTCAAACGGGGTACACACATACTCATTTTTAACATTCTTCTTTTCTGCTGTTTTCTATGAGCTTTCTACAAATGTTCTTCATCCACATATTTGTCTTTCAAATCTGATTTAATAGTTTTGACAAATGGTTCATCATACGGATTTGTTAACATCTGAACGTGCATCTCTCCACAAAAAAAACTGATTCGATACGTTTTTGGATTCATGGGGCACGAAACAATTCGAGGATGGTTCGATTTGAAAATAGAATGACCCGATTTAGTCTGGTTTAGTGGGAGATTGCTATTATATTTGATATGGCGATTATATTTGATATGGTACAGCTCATTTTGAGAGGGTATGACGCCCTTGTCATTTTACATAATTTTGAATGAACTTCCTTCTAAGATATCTCTCCAATAAAAGACAATTCAATATAGCTCCATTTTTAACCCCAATAAAAAAAAAGGTTTTCCGGTTCAAACCATTTTTTTGTTGCACCGTTTATGTTAACCAATTTTTTAAATGCACGTCGAAAAGAAATTGGCAAAATTGCTGCAAAACCAAGACTGACCTGTAGAGGCAGCATGGATATTCACACCGAGGAAAAAAATACAAAGAAGAAAAAAAAAGACTAGTAGTGGAAGATGGCTAATCGTTTACCTATGTTGACATTTTAATGTGGTACAATGACTTCACATTTATGGAATCCATGCAAATATTGAACAAGTTTACATTTGCAACTGTTTTCCAAGCAGATCGTAGAGGTGGGGAAAAAATCCTCAATAATTGACAAACCTCGATCTGACCCAACCTTTTGCTAAATTTGATTGGAAGCGGGATCGGAATGCTCAAATGTATCTCCGTTATCGGTATGCCCGATCCGATCGACAAGATCACAAATCGGGGCTGATCACATGATTTTTTCAGTGGATCATATCAGCTGAAAAAGATCTGATTTGAAATTTTCTTCATTTATAAATTCAAATATAGCATATTTTATTAATTTACTTAAATCACTACTAAGTTAATGCGATATAAAAGATATCATCTTGGCATACCGTATAATAAAAATAAATAAAACCGACAAAGACAAATTACAAATAAAAAATAATAATTAAAGATAAATGTTACAATTTGGATATGGTCTGCATCGGTGTTGGCTGAGACTGTATCGGCAAATACTCAAAATCAAGTGACTTGGACTCAAAAAAAAAAAAAAAAAATACAATGGGATGTCCCTAGTATGTGTCCCCCCCCCCCCCACCCCCACTTTATCAACAACGTAACAATGACAAATGCTTGTATGAAGCTTATGATGTCATATAAGCCTCACATGAACACGTTAACATCAGCTCACGTCAAAGGTTAATGACTAATTTAGTCTCAGTGAAATTTGACCATTATTGACTATGATTGGTTGAAAATATCCATTGCTCATTATACGACGCGTCAGCATATACAAATGAACATCCTGTTATTAATATACAGACGGAGTTAAGTGGACATGCTTGTTTGACCTTTGTTTACTTGTACACATTGAACGGTTCGATGTCCAGGAAAAAACGCGTATCTGCAAATTTTGTATTTTTTCCTTTCCGCAAATGTACGAAAATCCTTTTTGTATTCCTTGTGTGTCTGTCCTGTAAATGGTCAGAGCACAGGTCACATTTGAATTCAGATATTTGCTATCTGTGTAACTATAATTCCACATTTTTTTCACAAATCTATGCGATTAGTTATTTTTTACACATTTTTGATCAATCAAAAGTGTTGAAAACGGTTGTGCACTTTAACAACGTAATGAAGTCGTTTTGGGGGTCCCCTGAAAAGTGAAGATTTTGGAGGTTCCGAGTGTTCCACCTGACGTCAACAATATTCAGTGCAAAGACACAGGAAGTGTTTTGTTTGGGTTTGAGGCAGCTATTTAATTAAGCACTGTTTTGGCCACAAACTCAAAACTAATTTTATTCAGCAAAATGAAATTAACTAGTCATGTTGAGTAGAAGCACAAAAAAAAGACTCGAGGCATCATGGCTGAAAACACACAGGAGGTCTGCCATTTTGATTTCAAGTAGCCATTTTAGTTTCATTTTCCAAGGGTCCTTTAGAAATAGCTTGACGTTTTCTCCCATTGCTTGGAAATTTGAACCACAGAAACTAAACAGATGAGTGATGGTAAATTTCAAGGAAGTTGAGCTTTCGTCATTGCTTGTGGGCGCATCATGACAGAAAAATGACGACACGCCATTAAACGAGCAACTCGAATGACTCATCTCCCCAAGGTGAGAGTTCAAATAAAATATCTTGCTTTTTTCAGCATAAATTCCAAAAGTCAACACAAAATTTGAAGAAGCAATTTAAACTTTGGACAATGATGGATTTCTTGAAAATGTTTTGTATTTTTTTTTGTATGAAAATGTTACATGTCTTTGTTATACTGTTATGGTTATAAATATACATTCTATTTTTGTATTTGCCTGTGAAGATGACTGCCAACGTGCTGCTCAGCCTTATGAACAATTTTTAAAAACTACACAAATATCATGTTGTTTTTTTTTTCTTTTCTCTCGACGGTGTCCGAGTCCAAACAAAAAGGTAAATGATGGCACGTGGCGATCGCTGCCTAGCAACAGCCTCTGCTACTCCATCATCTCTCGGCCTGTGTCAGTGGTGGCGAGCTGTGATTGGCAGCATAATCATTTAAATTCAGCCTCCATTTTGTTGTTGTTGTTGTTTTTTTTAAAGGCAGCTGCCGGCGCGAAGTGACCACTGTCACTCGCCTTTTCCTGACGACTTGAACTCACGACCCGACACTTGACCCCTTTTCACCCCCTTGAGCTGTTGAACTTTCCCGCCGGGTGTCAGTGACACCTCCGCGCGACTGAGTTTGCACTTTAACGCAGCTTGGCCACCATCTTACTCCGACACACGCACGGACTCGCATCCTTTTTTCTTTTTTTTTTGGCACCGTCGCTGGCTTGACTTGACTTGCACTCCATCAAATAAATGAGCAGCAGAGCCGTTTCATAACAAAGCTGCGCCTCAGTGTGTTTATTTCATTCGCACGGCGCCATCCCTCAACGCCGCTGGCTTTGCAAAGTGTGCCGAAGCGTGCGTATTTGTGAGCAGAAATGTTCTAGCAGTGATTCTCCGAAGTGCGGTACGAGTACTGCTTGTCGTACGCGGGCTCCCTCTACTGGTAAACTAAAGGATTGCTAAATTAAATGTACAACATTGAGACATGAATTAAAATCAATCATTACAATTAAGCTTTTAGCATTAGCATTTACTGTTTTTATGTACAGTACATTTTTCATTTACATTTTTTCTGTATTTTACACTTACAGTACTTTTAATTCTACTTAGGAATAAAATGTGTACTCGCTTTTCATGAACACTACAGCTACAACTGTGGAATATTTGTACAGCTGACTATTCTTTCAATTATCCTATTGATTAATGAAATAATCGTATAAAGATTTCAAACTTGTTTCTCCACAGGACACCCCTTGTTCCAAACTCTAAATTATCAGAACGATTTTCCCCATTGAAATGAATTGAAATGCTATGAATGTGATCTAGCGCCCCCTAGAAATGTCGTTACATTAAGTAAAATACTAGGGCTGTGTATCAATTCGATTTTGATTGACACGATTAGTTTCATTCAATTTCGATTTTTTTTTTCTCCCCCAGTTCGATTGAATTCACTTCAATTCCACCCACTATTGATTAATTGTGGAACATCAATTCTTCTTAAATATCAAGTACATTATGAAAACTTATGGAGGGGAACAGCGAGAGCGGGCAACGACAACAAAACATTTGAACTCATGGAGGCAGCAGTTCGCGCTATTCTGTGTCTGTGGCGCGGCAGCAACACGTCACTGTTTGCAAAAGTGCAGAAGGCCTCGCTCACAGACACATTTTTAGAGATCGGCAGTCAACAAAAACATTTACATGGTTGTTTAATTTCTGACTTGATGGGTGGGCCGGCACTCCAGACACACAATTTGTATGCGAGCCATTAAAAAGTCAATTTTCCATAATATGTTCTCTTTAATATATGCCGGGTGTGTCATCCACTTAGGACAAATAAATGCCTTCCTGTCTGGAACACTAAATGGCTAGTAATTGTAATTATCTCACTTCATAAGCACTATTGTTCACACGCTGACTTCATTTCAACGCCACTGCTTACCAAAACAGCAGCACCTACTCAAACACCCTCTCCAATGATTTGACCTGTGATATCTTCCCAAATAACACGCAATAATTGTCATTACGAGAACAATGTTGTCATGTCATGACAAAAAAATAAATAAATAAATCCCTGCTTGGTTAATAATAAGAATAAAATCTTATCTTACAACTCAACTTTATTTATGCAGCACTTTGAAACAACAGGCTGTACATAATACAAAGACAATCACAAAAAAAATAATGGGGGATGGGACCTGTGTGGCCTTAGACATGTTTCTTTTTTGCCGTACTAGAATAAAGTGTAATTGCACATCCAGTACAGTAGGTGGCAGTGGCGCTCTCATTGTCAGATACTGTGTAAGGAGTATTAGCTCCTATATAGAGATATACTAAAAACAACTGAACAGACAAATAACTATTTATTAGCCTAGAAACTAGACTCATTGCTTTACCACCGACTGAGTCTGGACACAAAAATAACTAAATAAATGAAACAATTGCAACAAAAATAAATAATTGAGAAGCACTGCTTTAGATCAGACTTTCACAGTCCTTATGTTGGCCACTTGCTGTTCCACTAGCGGCCTGTTGGTGGCGTCAAGCTGTATGAAGTTGTATTACACAGTGGAATGAGAGAAGAAGAGCTGTACATATTGGTAGACAGGAAAAAGAACATCCATCTATCAATTATCCTACATCACAATATTATGAGAGACAATAACGCATCAGACTCATTAGCAAAATCGTATTATAACAAGAAAGGTCATAATATGTGAATAACATAGTGCCATGAGAAGAAATTCGTAAGGCGAGGAGATTGAAAGTGAATTGTTACACAGGAAATTCTGTAGCGTAAATTTGACTTTTTAGAGTGGGACCAAATAGACTCAGTTTTAGAGTATTATTTACTAGGGGTGTGAATTGCCTAGTACCTGACGATTCGATTCGTATCACGATTCACAGGTCACGATTCGATTCGATACCGATTAATCCCGATACGAATGGTCACGATTCGATACCGATTAATCCCGATACGAATTTATAAGTCGATTGTTGCGATTTTTTTTCATTCATATTTAGAAAATACTAATCAGTAAGCTTGTAGAGTGTAAGATTTATATGAAAATGTATTATTTATTGATCTGAAATTTCAGTCTTATAGAGGTTGTAATCTGTTTCATGTTTGAACAGCATTAAAATAAAAATATTAAGGCTTAATGTGCCTTTCATATAACATTCTTCCATGCTCAAGGTGTGAATCCTAAAAAAAAAAAAAAAAAAATCGATTCTGCCGATTATTGAATCGATTCGAGAATCGTGCGATGTAGTATCGCGATATATCGCCGAATCGATTTTTTTTTTAACACCCCTATTATTTACACTTCGAAGAGAGTAAAATAAAGAATTGGAAAAAAATAAAAATGACTCAAGGGTGGAGGAACAAAGTCACGACCTCCTGCTTTCTGTTAGTATATCGCTCGTGTCAGCTGCAGCTGATTCCGTGATTGCATGGAATCGTCCCAACTCCAAGAGAAAAGCAAACAGTAGGAGGGGCATAGCTCAGGTGGTAGTGCGACAGTCTCCCAAGCTGACAGTCATGAGTTCGTTCCTCAACCCTTGAGTGACTTTTATATATTTATTTTTTCAATTTTTTATTTAGCCTATTCTAAAATGGAGTCTATTTGGTTCCTATCTGAATAGTGAGATTTACGCTAAATAGAGTAAAATTTACACTACAGAATTTACTGTGTATGAGAAAGAAAATCATCAATATTGTGAAAATTCTAAAGTTAGAACAAAAGTTGTAGTTCCAGAAAAAAATCGTAGTGGTGAATAAAGTCATATCGCAAAGATAAAGTTGTATCACGGTTGTATTAGTATAATAAAGGTCGGGTTGTTGTAATATTATAAGAAAATGCTATGAAAATAAAGTCATATGAAAAGTCGTAAAATTGTAATGTTCCAAGATGAATTTAGGAGCTGCAACGGAAATAAAATATGATGATCGGGATCAATGTCAACAGAAACCCAAGCCACGGCATTGAGGAACAACTCATGCTGACTGACGATGTATCCTTGTTCCCTGATCATGCCAGTTACTGAGATTTTCATGCTTCTAATATTGCCAAAACTTTTTATTCATAGAAAAAAAAATCCAGCGGCATAATGGTCTTAAATCATGGCTATTAATTACGGGTCGCACCCTGCTGGCCCGGTCTTGTCTGCACATCTGCTTAACTGGATTTTGATGAAAGAAAATTGAGCGTCATGTCCTCCAGAAATCCCGACTTTTCTTTGCTCGCAGCAGCCGTCCGAAAAAGGAAAGACGGCGTCCACACGCTGCAACATTTCACGGCTCGCTCGCTGAAGCCGAGGAAATAAGCGAATCTCCCCGTCATGCGGGAAGAATTATTATTCGCCCCCCCTCGAATCGTGGCATGCTTCGTAATTGGATACAATTTAACAGCCGCGGCCCACGGGCATGTCGGCAGGCGCGCGGCCTGCTATTAGCTCGCCTTGCCTCGCCGCCCTATCATTTGTCACATCTGTGTTTGTGTGCTTCTGTGTGTGCGTGCGTGTCCGCGCGCGTGACACCAGAAACCCGAGCCATTGTTGGAGTCCGGCCATGACGCACAGAGGAGGGAGGGGGGGTGTTAGGCAGAACGGTGGCAACAGCAGACTCCAAAACAAGGCGGAGCTTTGTCACCTCAGCACGGGCCGGGCGGCTGCTCCGCCCGCCGGGAGCGCCGCCCGTTGTTTATTACAGTACAGCCATCAAACAGCCTCCTCGCTCCCCGGACGCTTTCACTTAATAGCGAGATCACAGCCCGCACGCGAGCGCCGCTTCAAAGCCGAGCGCCTCACATCAAATCGTTCAATTAGCCGCTTTGACTGGGGGCTGTTTGCCCTTTGCCTCGTCCAATCATCGGCGAGCTCGTTAGACGCAAGCAGCGAGAAGAGGAGGAGAAGAATGACAGCGTGCCCGCCAAACGACACAACTCATTTGACCGGAATTGAGACGTAAGGGTACAAGAATGTCAGCAGAGGGGGGGAAAAAAAAAAAAAAAAAAGTCACATGATGAGGAAGAATAATAGAAGACTAAAAAAGCGGTTGTCGAAATGTCACAAGAAAAATCTGTAATGTTATGACAAAGTCAGAATGAACCAGCAAAGTTACAAGTTACAAAAAAAATTCGCAAAAAAGTTGGAATGTCGGAAGAAAAAAAACTCAAAAAAAGAAAACTTTCTAACAGAATATTCGTAAGGTTACAAGAAAACTGATAATGTTTTGAGAAATAATTGTGTTCTTACACATAATGAAGCCACACCGATTCCATCTTTCTTTTATAGAAACATGCAATTCGTGTTGTTTGCGGCTGCGGATGCAGAGACCACACTAATCCATTATTGATACAACTAAAAACTTGAAAATTGAATGAATTGATGGAGTTTAACCGTCTCAAAATTATGTTTAAAGCCCATCATGAAGTTTACCAGTTAATATACAAATTAAATAAAAATAATAATAAAATCTGGATTATAAAAATCATCTCCGTCTATCTGTGTCTTTAAAAACTTGACAAATCGCAATTACTGGAAAAATACATATAGCACAAGGACATGCTGCTGAATTATTTTATAGAATTGTTCAATTGAAAATGTCTTGACTGCTCGCTGTCATTTACTCTGTGTTGATTCTTTTTTGTTGTTGTTGATTAGGGGCAGATAAGTTTTACTTCTTTCTCTCCTTTTTCATTTCTCTTTTTTTGAAAGGAATGAAATCAATTGAATTGAAAGCTACAAGAATATTACGAGTTTGGAGAATAAAAACAATATTTTGTTTGAAGTCTGAATGTACAAGAAATAAGCTGTAGCGTTACGAGGAAAATCATAATCATATAAAAAAGAATAATTATGTTATGAGGAAAAGTCGGAATGTTAGCATGAATGCCATAATCTTATGAGGAACAAAATATGGCAATAAAAATGTAATACCTTTATCAGAACATTTGTAATATTCAAAAAAATAATAGAGTAGTAGATAGCAGACAAAAAGTGGTAATGTTACAAGAAAAAAGTTGTAAAATTGTAAGAAAAAAACTATACAGGAAACCTCGCAATATTTTAAGGGGAAAAGAGAAAATGGTTGTAAAGTCTGAGAAGGAAAATCTTACAGTAACGAGGATGTCATCATGTTATGAGGTGGAAAGTTGTAATGTTCCAAAAGAAATGACGATTTTCTCAAAGCAAAAAGTCGTCATTTTACAAGGAGTTCAAACATATGGCAAAACATCCATGGACTGACTCGGGGTTTGGGCGTTGGTCGACATCCACCACTTACTAGTCGTCGCTCGGCAACGGGGAAGGTAGTTCACATGGTGACCAGACCGAAAATGGGCCGGACCATTGGGACATTCCCGATGGCTGTCCCGCCCCTTGTAACATTACATTACATAAAAGTACAAGGAAAAAGATAAACAAGAGAAGCTTGAATTTTACAAGAAAAAAAATTATAATGTTACAAGACATGCCATATATTATTAGGGCGGGAAACATATTTGGAGGAGGGAGTTGGAATTTTATGGAAAAAAAAGTTGTAGTAAAGTAAATATTGATTGACTCAGGTTTGTCTTGTAGCCATGTTTTTTTTTAAATCTAGAAAATGTTAAAAATACTTATTTTAATGGCACAAAACAAACGATACAAATATGCTGATGGTATCAAATGTCCATCTCAATTCTTATAATTATAGTTTAATATGATAATGAAGGTCATGGACCCATTTAAAAAAAAAAAAAAAAAAAAAAACAGTATAGTGGCTGTGGTCCCAAAACAAAATGGCATCGGGAAAGCAACAGGTTTTTAAAACATGACGTCATTTAAAAAAAAACCCAAAAACAATCGGGATAAGCACCGACTGCGTCCTAATGACGTTAAAGGGCCACGTGCACGCGCCTCGCCACGTTCTCTCGCTCGCGCGCGGAGTGACGTGACGTCAGCCCCCGCGTCCTGCTTCCTGTGCGATAACGGCGGCAAAAGCAGCCTCGCATCCGTCCTGGAAAGAGTTAAATTCGTCGCGCGCGCGCACAGCCTGCCACCGCCCCAGATAACGGAGGGGCGCCTCTCCCCAGCCAGCCTGCCTCCGCTAATCGCAGTGGCGGGGGGGCGGAGGAGGAGAGGCGGGTGGGGAGGGGAGCGAAGCGAAGCGCCGGCGGCCTCCTCACATCGCTGGGCTTTTTATTGACGCCGCCTGCCTGCCTGCCTGCCTGTTTGTGTGTGTATGCCTGTGTGTGCGCTCGCGGCTCAGCGCCAAAGAGGTGCGCGTGCGTGTGTGTGAATGTGTGCGTGAGCGGAGCGCTAAAGAGACGTGCGCGATTGTGTGTGCGCCGCAACAGAGGCGAGCCGGGGTGTGTGCGTGTCTGTGTGTGCGCAGCGGAGCGCTAAAGAGAGGCGTGTGTGTGCGCTGTGCGTGTATGTGTGTTCCCCGCCAGCAGCGGAAAGCAGGGAGAGGCGGGGAGCTGCGAGGGTGGGTGGCGAGGTTATGAGCGGAACTCGACAGAGGCCGACAGCCGCGCGGGAGGGAGGGAGGGGGGGGGGGGGGGGGGGGGGGGGGTGACGTGACGGGGGGGGGGGGGGGGGGAGAGAGTTTCTTGTGCTGCGCTGCTGAGAGCCACCACCGCCGAACCTCAGCGTAGTGTAGGTGGCGTTTGAAGGTTTTTCGTTTTTGGTTTCTTTCTCGGAAAAAGATGCTTGGCAATCGCAACGTTAAGGTTTCTAAAAGGGATTAACAGAAAGGAAACTAATGGGGAATTTGTAGGTGTGGAAAGATGGCATTTGTGTGGTTATGATGGCAAAAAAGTACATCGGAAAGTTATGAGAAAATGTCATCATGTTACGAAGCAAAAAGTCTAAAGGTAGCAGAAAACAGTAAGGTTTCGAGAATCGTCATGTGACAAAAAAGAAGTAGACATTTCTGAGACTAATGTTGTACATTTATATGACAAAGTATTAATGTTCCACGAAAAACGTCGTGTTAGTTGCAATGTTACAAAAAATGTTCGGTCACTAGAATCGAGTCGTTACAGAAAAGAATAGTCATAATTGTTACGTAAAAACATGCAGTGTGAGAAAGAAGTTGTTTCTTCTGTTGTTCATAAGACAAGGTTCCAAGGGTAAAAATATCTAAATGTTACAAGACTAAAGTCGTATTTTGCATGAAAAAAGTCGTAAGTTAACAAAAACGTACGATTATACAAATAGTTGTAAATTTTACAAGGAATACAAAGTACGATCACAAGAAAAAAGTCACAAAGGTTGCAAGGAATAAGTCATAACATTTTGAGAGATTAAAAAAAAAAAGTCGGAATGTTACAAAAAAAAGTATAAAATTTATGAGAAAAAGTTTAAATAAAATCTCAAGCTTATGAGAATAAAGTTGAATAACGTCGTTAGGAAAAGGAATGAAAAAGTTACCACATTATATAAATAAAGTAAAATTATGAGAATAAAATCACTGGATAGCACGTCACTGGATAAAGTCGGAACATTAAAGGAAACTCATATTGTTACGTGGAAACAAAATCATCATTTTATGAGAAAGTCGTAATATTTGGAGACAAAAAACTTGTACAAAAAAAAGCTCGTTATGAGAATAAAGTTGTAAGGCCTCAAGATGGAGTCATAATTAACTCATTAGCTCCCAAAAACGTATAAATACGTCATAGTTTAAATGTTGTAAGTGTCCCAAAGGCGTATTTATACGTTTTTTTTATTTTTTATTTTTATTTATTTATTTTTTTTTATGCTAGAGCATAGAGAAGGCTTTGATGCAGTCTTTCTACTGCAGAAAATGGTTGAGTGGCAGCAGAGTATAAGAGATCAACCAGGCCATGTTAAAACAAGCTGATTTCCCCACAGTTCTAAACAGAATTGTGAAAAACGATGAAACTTAGCTAATTTTAGTGCTAATTGCTGCACAGCGGAAACAGATAGGAATATCATTTTTTTTCTCTGATAAAAGAAGAGACTCTAATCTCTCTTTTGGTATGTTTCATGTTTTTATAGCAATAGAACATAATATTTCGCGGGCCTTGAAAAATCAGTCAAAATCCAGGAAAGCACTTCAGTGAAAATGGTTGGGAGTGAATGAGTTAAGGAAGAAAAAATTGTAAATTTATGCGAATAAAGTCATAGTGTTGAGAATTTTTTTTTTTTTCTATTTTTCACTTTTAAAAAATGGCACCATTTTCGAGAATAACACTGTATTTGAACGAGTTCTCAATACATAAAATGCGGCCGTGTTGGAAGCACCAGCCTGTGTTACGAATGATCCTCGCACATGGAGGTGCACCACCTCTGATTGATCGCGCGTTGCCCCCCCTTTGATAGATCGCATCGATGAACCTATAGCAGTGTATCGATTAGATCCTAATCTATAGGCCCATCGCTCTCCCTCGCTCTCTTTCCTCTCGTTTGGCTTGGAGCCTCGCTCGCCCCGCCGAGCCTGCCTGTAATTATCCCCGGCGAGGCCGCGCTAACTCAGCGTGGTGCGCCTGTGGGGAACAACCGGTTAGCTCCACAACACCGGAGGAGGAAAGGGGGGAGGGGCGCGTGTGCTAATGCTTGCACGTGCTGCGCTGGGGAAAAGAAAAAAAAAAAAAAAAAAAAGGGAGGAAGCGGTCGCTGTTGTTGTTTTTCTTCAGCATGTCCTTTCACGAACCCACAAGCTGAGTCCTCGCAAGGCAAATTAGACGCCGTTAATGACTTCAAAACAAAGACAATGAGAACCTTTTTACTGCTCTCGTCGTTCTGACCGATATTTAAGCATTTAGGGATTCCTGGTTTTCTTTGTCTTGGCAGGAACAAGATTCATTTGGATTCATAATTACCACTCAAAGGTTCACGCTATATCACGCGTGGTTCATTGTTCATGCCTGCACTATTATAGCAATCTTTTTTTATGCATTATACAGGCAGTCGGAATTAAAACACGTTATGTATGTAAAAAATATATATTGTCATTTAATGTCAGAAAACTGCAATCAATCATCACCAAAATTTACGTGGACATCTCTACTTATATCCACTTCAACCGCTGAAAATTTCAGAACGGTTGCCCCGATATTTCAGATTTTCTGGACTTTCCTGTGATTGGGTGACCTTGAAAGAGCAAAGCTGAAAGGAACACACTATTTATTAAAAACTAACCAGATATCCTGTGAAATGGTTCATTTCTACTCTTCGTTATATGTTTTGGATCAAATCAACAACTCTATTCATTTGTAATCTTGCGCCAAATTAGCATCATAGGTGGATTCTTAGGTCAACTCAACTAGTCGCCGTGCGGGGGAATTGTGCAAGAAATAAAAAACTGGTCGCTACAGCAGGGAGACAGCTGTGATGAATTAAAACCAATGAGCCTCGTGATGGTGCAACGTCGACGAGGCTCTGCGCTCGTCCGGCCGGCATCAGTGCGTGCGTGCGCGCGGCGGGGCTTTCGTGCGCTGGCTTGCGCCCGTGTGACTTGCACTAAGCGATCCATAACAATCTGCAGGTGGATCGTGCTGATTAGTCCCGGCTGCTGCGGCCTGACCTGCGTGCAAAGAGCTTCCTGCAATCTGAGCCTGCGTGTGTGTGTGCGTGTGCTTCGTGTTGGCAGGCAGCCCTTCCTGAATGTGTGTCAGCCCGCTCTCTCAGTGTGTGTGTGTGTTTTTGAGGACAGCATGCGTATATTTACCAAAGGGGTGTTTTTGTGCAAATGTGCAGCCAGTCCAGTGCTCCAGTCTGATTGCGGCAGCAGATGGCGGGATCACTGCGACCTCCCAGGGCGTCGCGCCTTCGCCGGGGTGCGCCCGTCTAGATCCCCCCCGCATGTGTACACGCCGATTTGCTCTTTTTTTTTTTTTACGAGGCGCGCACCTGAATCCGCGCACGGAGGACACATGTGGCGGGAGATGGAAGGACGGCGGACTTTGAAGCGCATTCCTGCTCGCCGCGCTCCGACTCAAAGAGACACGTGCGGGCTTTTTCAAAACCGCCGACGTCGCTCAGGGTCGTAAAAAGCGCAGCTGTTGATGCGTCTCTGTCCAGCTCTCGGCAAAGGTGTTTTTGTTTTTTTGTTTTTCCTGTTTCGCGGAGGAAGAAAGCCACAGTCATTCTTCATTCCAGTTTTCCAGTGTGTATTCCCTGAGTGCTGGAACCAGCACCAGGAGGTTAAAACATAAAAGATCTCTTGAAAACATTGGCATCTGCTTGGATTTTTCTCTTTTATTGAACCTTTTTTGCAGCTATTTTCTCCGCCAAAGTCGCTACAACCCTGTCTTGGTTTAGAACCATGTAAACCGACCACATTTGCGAAGAGGCAAGCCAACTGACTTGGTCGCCAGATTCCGCGGCGATTCCCAGCCTCTCCCCCCCTCCAAGAAGGGTGATAACGACCCCACACAGGGTGCCCCCATTCACCTTTCCCTGGAGGCTCTTGTACGCGGGGTTGATCTTTCCAAGGGTCATTTTTCAAAAGGTCATTCCAACTGCAGATTGACTGGCCTCCAAACTACAAACGTTTGACACCACCTGGCTGCTGCCTCAACCTGGAAAAGATCATGGCTTGGTGGCCAAGTAGTCCAAAGACATTGGCTTGGCTTGTCTCTTTCCCTGGCATAGAGAAAAAAAACTATCCAAGGTATCCTCACAACTGAAGGTCAACTGGCCTCCCAACTTGCAGCATTTGACACTACCTGCAACAGAAGAAGAGGCTCCGGAGTTCAACATAAATGAAGCTGACCACGATGTGAATATGGTCAGGATCACTGGCTTGGTGGCCAAGAACTCCAATGGGACAGAATCATTGGCTCTTCACTGGGACCCCTCATACAGGGGCCACCTCTCCAACTTGACCCCTTTTGACTGAAGGTCAACCGGTCTTCCAACTTTCAACATTTGACACCACCTGCGACAGAAGGAAATGCTGGTGAAGGGGAGGAGCATGGCTCTGTGACAACGAACTCCAAAGAGACAGACTTGCTGGCATGTGCCTGAAGCCCACAATCAAGCGTCACCTTCCTGATGTTGCCCTTGTAACTGGACTTCTTCCAACTGAAGGTTACTTGCAACGTTTGCCACGTCTCCTCAGAAAGAACGGCTAGTGAGTTGAACCTGTAATTGCATTGGGATTTAACTGTCAGAAATGGCAAAGCACAAGAATCACTGGATTGGTAGCCAAGATCTCCAAAGGGACTTATTGGCAGATGTCGTTATACCCTCGCACAGGGGTTCATCCAACTGGATCCCTTCCAACTGAAGGTCACCAGATTTAGAACTGATGCCACCGTCTGCAACCAAAAGATTCCTCAACATGGAATTCAAACACAGATTCTCAAGTTGAATAGCATTAAAATTGTCCACGATGCTAAAGGGAGCTTGGTAGTAAAAACCTCCAAAGAGCCAGGCTTGTTGGCCCATCTCTGTAGTCCCTCACATGGGCATTGCCTACAGTAACCCTCATCTACCAACTAGTAACTGACAATGTGAAGGAGAAGCTACCCTAGAATTCAAACCGTTTCTTGCCGGAATGCTCGTGACTTTAGTGAGTGAATGCTAGTCACTTAAGGCCTGCTGTACACCGAGAAATGTGGCCAAACGTGACTGCAGCGTTCGCACAGTTTGAGGGTTCCTGCAGATCGTTTTCATGGTTTCATAGTGCTCAACTATCAGCCATTAATTTCCATCCATTCTTTCTCTGCACCACTTATCCTCACAAGGGGGCCTTGAAGTAGCACTTAGGAACTTTTCAACCTGAATAAAATATTTTTATAACTCTTCTGATGAAACATCGACTTAAAACTAGTTGAATGGTAGCTTTGCCATGGCCTGAGGGGGTCTGTATTATTTTTACTGACACGAAACAACTTGGAGGAGGATGAAAAAAAAAAAAACTATAAATATGACTGATTTATGGCATATGTCACTTCCCCCTCTCTCCATTCGTAACAAAGATACGGAAATCACTTTGAATGTCGACTCACGATTACTGCTTTCCTGGCAGAAGTTGCAAAACAACTGAAAAGTTTTGAGGAGACAAAAAAAGAAGGGAAGCTACCCAGATAAAAGGAGTCAAGTATCAACACTGGCCAGGCTTCCACTCGCTGGCATGAGCTCAAAAACCTCACAATGCGCTTGTCCTCATGGGAAATGTGGTCTTCCTTCAGGCATCACACCGCTTTTGTCCATATGGCGCCGCCATAATTAACATCAACTGAAAGTTCCTTAGTGTTACTTTAAACCCAAAGGGGTCCTTAATCCTGAGCCTACCTCCTGGCACGACATATCACAAGGTGAGAGAGTTTGTACCCTCAACCAACCTGTAACCTCACTGTGACATCACCAATGGTGAGCTTCATGGACTCCGGAGACCAGCTCGTTCGTACAACCCTAAAGGTTCCAGGCTTCCTGGCGCAGTTCCAACCGTAATGATAGTACGCTCATCGAAAGAGACAGCAGAAACCCGTGACATATTAACACGGAGGGCTGGCATGTGTAAAAAAAAAGTCAGTGCGAGGGAAACAGGGATGAGGTCCAACATGGCTGAGTGCGACGACACCTTGCCAAGGGGTGACGATGGTGCCAAACTTGAAAATGTTGGCAGAATCACGTGAAGTGCTGCTTTGCCTTCAGTTAAAAAGAAAAAAAAACATTCCAGGACAATACCAATGTCTTATTTTTCTTGCAGCCTTGAACTTTTATGGCATTTTTGAGGATGGAGCCATTTGCGAAAACTCACAGTCACCATCAGTAAACCTGAACAAAAAGGAATGACCCCGTTAAACAACACTTGGTCTTCACTAAGTCAGGATTTTACAACCCAAAATGGAGCCCTTTTTTTAAATGGCCTCCAGGGTTTATAAATTTAAAAATTCCGACCTTGTGTTTTTCGGCGGACTAGCAACAACAGCCTTGTTGACTGCGTGGCTACACTGTAGATGACTTGTTTGTGCAGACGCTGCTCACCAGCCATGACTGTAAATGTCACACTGCGTGACTATTCTTCCCGCCTGTGACGACGATTAATGAGCAAACGTGAGGAAAAAGAAAAAGAACAGGCTAAGTGTTTGGAGTGGCTTTTTTTCTGTGGAAATAAGAAATGCCATTTTACACGTGATTTGTCTCTTGAGTGCAGAAAAAAAGCAGAAAAGCAAATGTCTGTCTCCAAATTTGGTTAGTCTTATATGGTTTCACTATATTACGTATTTTTTGTTTTTCGTGGATGTGTCTAGAACGTATCAGAGATATATGAAGGGTCACTGAGACGGGGCCGTCCTGCTAACTATTTACCAACCATGCTGCTCATGTAGTTTTTGTTAAATGACGGCTCATTTATGCACATTTAAGCATGCAGCCTCCAAATTTATATACAGCTGAACTATTGACTTGAAAAGCACATTACACCCTTTTCACACACTTTTGCAGATCTCAATAGCTGTTTTTCCACCAACAAGCCCAGGATCTTTGAGTTCTGGGTAAAGGGAGTTCTTGGTTGTAAAAGTTCAGCAGGGAATTTAGAATTGTGTTTCCACAGCGTCTTCGAGTTCTCGCTAATTAATTCAAATGAGTTTCATTGAGTCCAGCCGATGTAAAACCAACGCCCCCAAATTTGACCAATCAGCCATGGTCATTGCAGCCCGGCCCTCAAAGTTCCTGCCTGGCTCAGCAAGACCCTGCTGCCGAGATAGTACCCTGGTAATTGTTGTTGGTGGAAAAACGCCCAAACTGAATTTTACTAAGGTAAACTAAAACGTTCTCCAAACGTTCCTGTGGTGGAAAAACACCTATAGTTATCTATATGTGAAATTTACAAACATAAAGTATAAACCTTTGCTATACATTTCATCTGAGGTTTATTTATGCTCGTTTAAAGCAGGCGCCCTTGAATGAGCTAACAGCTAAAGTGATATCACCAACTGGTGGCATGGCATTCACACTGCAGCCTTTTCAGACTCTTTAGCAGGTCCGCGTCAGTAACGATTGATGCTGTCTGTCTGTCTGTCTGTGAAAACTCAGTTGGACATAACCACATCGTTGCTCATTTAAAGCAGGCGCCCTTGAAAGAGCTAACAGCTAAAGTGGTATCGCCACCTGGTGGCATGGCATGCACACTGCAGCCTTTTCAGACTCCTAACAGGTCTGCGTCAGTGAGGATTGATGCTGTCTGTCTGTCTGTCTGTCTGTCTGTCTGTGAAAACTCAGTTGGACATAACCACGTCGTTGCTCATTTAAAGCAGGCGCCCTTGAATGAGCTAACAGCTAAAGTGATATCGCCAACTAGTGGCATGGCATGCACACTGCAGCCTTTTCAGACTCTTTAGCAGGTCCGCGTCAGTGAGGATTGATGCTGTCTGTCTGTCTGTCTGTCTGTCTGTGAAAACTCAGTTGGACATAACCACGTCGTTGCTCAGGCGTTTCATAGAAGTTGCACCATTGTGTGCACGCTAAACCACCCCCCTCCTCTCCCGTCTCCTCTCAAAGACCTTCCTCCTGTCCTCCCGCTATGCTCACATAAAAAGAAGAAGAAAAAAACTCCCGACGGCAAAACAGTTTGCCGTCAGAGTTGAGCTTTGCTGTTTTTTTCCCCCTCCTCTTTCCCTTTTTTGTTCTCGCACACGTGAGAGCCGCGCTTACTGCCTGCCGCAACTCCTACTTTCAACAGCTGTGGTCGAAAAGCAGCCAGAGCCTCCGTTTGCCAAGTCTTCTTCTTTTCCGACTCCTACTCTGCTCCCGACTGCCTGTCTTTGTGACTGTCTTCCTGCCTGCCTGCCTGCCTGTCTGTCTGTCCGCTCCACCAACACGCAGGCACATCATGCGCACACACCTCAGGCTTCAGCCTCCTCCTCCTCCTCCTTCACTTGACATGGGAGCCTTAACAGATGTGCCCCAGCCTTGAGCGGACACCCCACGCTCCCCCCTCTTCTCCCCACAACACACACATACGCACACCTCACCCTCTCTCCACCCCCACTTCCATCTCCGCCGCCTCATGCCTCACAGATTTGCCGACTTGAGAAAAAAGTGGCACATTGTTTCTATATGTGAAAATGTAAATTTCCTAATAAAATGCACATTTTGCCGTAAAATCAACAATGAACACAACAGATGTGAAATTTACCCATCTTAGTCCCTTGAAGGTCAGTTTGGGGAACTATGATTCAGTTTCAATGTTAACCATTATGAACACACAACATTAGGGCCCCACCACAGCCTTGCTCAAGGGCACTTCAGTTGAAATGCCTTTATTGTCATTGTTAAAAATCTAACAAAATGCTGTCCTTGTGGTGCAATGAAATAACGTCTGTAAGCAATAAATAACACGAGTACAGTTGCAAGTGTCTGTCAGTTCAGGTAATCAAACCCGTGGCCTTTTAGGTCATAGGCCATATTCTAAACCACTAGGTCACCACGACTCCAATTAGTCTGATGAGCACCACAAAAAAAAAAAAAAAAAAAAAAAGCCCACTTTTGTAATCTATACATGCTTCTATACATGTCAACCTTGAGTGCCTTCAATGCCAGTCAAGGGGAATCGAACCTGGGGTCTCTCATGTTTCAGACAGCCCTAATTATGCCCTATTCGGCTGTGCAGTAGCTACAGCTCAGTTCACAAATGACGTGTTAAGGGTTATTATTTCTTCCCCGATCTGCTCGGAAAACATTTGAAGCAACGATCGTTAATGTTAAACCGGTTCAATATTTACGATGGCAAATCCTTTTCATTATATGGTCAACACAAACGTCGGCTACGCTACTGACGCTGTGATTGTGACGCAAAGCGGAGCGATAGCTAATCAGGAAGCAACCTGAAACTTGCCCCCACGTTGCTTCATGCTGCCTCTCTTAGGTCAGTCTCGGTACTACAACAGGTTGCTCACATTTTACAAATCACTTATGTTAAAAATTCATATGCATGCACCCGTCTAATCTATTACTTTTTACAGTGGCAAAATGAACCATGTATCATTATTTTTTTGTCATAACCAGAATATAAAATGAGACACCCATTAGTGTGACCTCCCTTTGCACTTGAGCAATAGCAGGAGGCTCCCTCGTTTTAAAGCCCAAATGAAACGAAACCCTAGTTAACGTCACACGTCTGTATCTGTCTTACTTTTAAAAACGAAGAATGATGAAAGCACAGTACTATAGACACGATTAAGTTTGCATCGTGCTGGTGTCGAGCTGAAACCTCGTAAGTCATAATTTGGTAAGATTCTCATAAAAAAAATAAAAAATGGTTGAACATACATGCAGGGTATCTTGAGGTTTCGGCCTGACAGCAGCAAGTTGCAAAACAAATAGATTGTTCACTTATTGTTTAAGTTATTGTAAAAAGAGTAACAAAGAAATCTTGCAAAATCTCAATGTTATTATTTATTACGCACATGATAATTTTAAGTTTTGGTACAGCTTTAAGCAGCGATCATAGAAGTTGACACATGATTTGCTTTCGTGGGCCACATAAAATGCATGGGGAGGGCCGGATCTGGCCCCCGGGCCTTAAGTTTGACACCTGTGTTTTAAACAATTTTTAAATCACAAGACACTGAGCAAGCTTTGTGGCCATCGTGGACAATCTACAGTATCCACTGCACAGCAAGCATCTCCAGGAAGACGAGCAGCTTCAGTGGCAGACTTCTGTCACTGCCCTGCTCCAACTGACAGACTGACAAAATCTTCCATCCCCGAGCTTGTGCGGCTTTTTAATTTCACCCTGGGAGGAAAACGCTAATATCACATGACCTCAACATCCTGCATCCTAATTACCATCCTTCAGACCACACTGACATTATGAGTTTTATTTTATTTCTGTATTTATTTATTTTTTATTTTTTTGAAAGGCTTATATAGGTTTCATATTTTTAAGATCCATTAGATCCTCTGAGGGCCACATACCGGAAAAAGAAAGGATTTCAACATTTTTGTTACTTTAATTTATCAAGCACACCAAAATCAGTCAATCAAGTAATTGTCTATTTTTACAGTATTTGTTGAAAAGCTGCTTCCTGGACAGCTTTCTATAAGACACATTTTTGGATTCTACAAGATTTTGGGGTGATCGAGACCGCCACCAGAAAATATAAGCCCTTGCAGAGAACAGCAGCTGAATCCCATCTGTTGTAGGATAACATTTTAAACCAGATCAGTCATGTAATATTTTCACAATTTGGACCTTGACACAGAGCAGAAAGTGGAGGAACCAATTTGTCCTTATAAAAAAATAATTCCCATTTTTTGCTAAGCTCTACAGTCTATAAAATAAATATATTAGTGGCAAATGTCATTTTTAGTATATGTTGTGGACCGCTTAAATGTAAATGGCAGGCTACAAGTGGCTCCTGGGCCATAGTTTAGACACACCTGCCTTAGATACTGTTTAATTTTATTGGTAATTCAGCATACCTGCTTTGTATGTGTTGTTTTCATTATGGAGGCTTGAACAGTGATTTTCCCCTCTGTAGTTAACATTACTACTTACAATCACGTGTTTTCTTTTCACCCTCTTTTATTTTCCCTCTTTGCAATGCCCTGAATGTTTTAAATCCATGTGTTTGACAAGCCTGCTCGAAGGTGACCCCAAGGTAAGTTCTCCAATCCCAATGTGTCATTGCAGTGGTTATGGGGGTTTTCAGTTGTGTCGGACGACTCGGACCCTTACCAGCCACCAACAGCTAGTAAGAAGCCCAAAGCGGGGGATTCCCGACACCCTGTCATTGCAGCAGGCCATTGTTTTGTCATTGCTATGGGCCAATGCCAGCCATCTCTCAGGGGGGCCGAGGAAACTGTTGATGTGTCGCTGTAAAGCAAGGTACTCACGTTAACTAGCCACAATCTGACCAAATCTGAGCATTTTCCCTCCCCTGCGAGCAAAGTCAGCAAAGACTTGACTGTCGGATAAAAGATTATCCTGTGGTGTGATGTGTGTGACATTGTGAATCCGTAAAATTTTAAACCTGTTTAATAGTGGAACAGTACCTTGACTTAAGCCTGGTACACATTTAAGGATTTTTCAAATCTTAACAGATTTTTTTTATCTTTGTCAGATGCCACACATAAAGATAAAAAAAAAAATCGGCCATTTAACAGCTTTGGTCGTATTGTGTGTAAAGTGCGCAGATAATCTCATCACAGCTCCCTCACAAACATAAAGATTATCATCTCAATACTGGTCAAGATTCCAGTCCTCCGTGAGAGACCTCTTGCGTGATTATATGTGATCTATCAAAACCGGAAGGGGGGGGAGAAAAAACAAACAAACAACTGAAACAACTTGAAAACGACGAGACACACCACGGAAGACAACAAACGCGACAAACTGGAAGTAATGATGGTAGTTTGCGGACTACTTCCTTCACGAGCTGGTCCTCCATGGTAGAAGTCCACCGGATTTTGTGCTTCTGGTCGGACATGCTTTCTGATATGCTTGTTGTTTTTGTATACGCGCACTTCCATCTTTTTCAGTTAGGGCGCCTCCTGATTGGCTACATTCCGTTAGACGTCACAGTTGGTGGCGCAGGCGCACCTCGGCGTCCCCACTGACGTTAAGATTTTTGTCATAAATATTGAACATTTTCATTATTCAAGATTGTCGGCCCCGACTGGTTTTGGACCCAATTATCGGGACAAATCCACTCTTAACACATCTCACATATAAAGATAATCTTATAAGACAAAACATTGTCGGGCGTTTGACGTCCTTGATCGGGAAGGGACAATATTGGGAGAAAAACAGCCCGATTCTCTTTATGTGTGAACCAGGCTTTATGTGCCTTGAAACTCAAATTACTTGTTTCAACTCTATCTCAATTCAAATGAACAGAAATGCCAGAAATGTGTTAAATAGTTTGTAAAATAGTTTTTAAGCCAAATATGTATTGTATTTAATAAATATATATATATATATATATATATATATATATATATATATATACATATACAGTGTTTTAAGTGGGCCGGAACGCACCGGCACTTCTAGAAATCTCCCTTGAGCGTTCCGGTACTTCTCATTGTGCAAAGAACGTACTGTCACAGTCTGTCAGCGTTCCGGTATGCTTGACAATACATATTTTGATCCCAAAATGCTGTTCCGCTGAGGGCCGTTCGTCCACTGACTTACATATAATATAGAAGTCCGTGCGCTGATCACCAAGCGCATGATTACTCCAGTTGTGATATATATATCAGCGCTGCACGAGAGAAGCGTGCTTGCATCATTCAACGTGATGCTAGCCTAGCGGCTAGCCCGATGTCCCCCCCCCCCCCTTCTTTCTAGCTCAATACTCACCGACCCCAAAGCGTGTGTACCACCATAATTCTCGAGTTAAGAAAATGTTAAGAAAATCGCTACTGTGCTGTCCTGGCTCAAAGCTTAAAAAAAGATCGTCAGACTCTGAGGTGGATTCGCAGGCTGACAGCACGGACGTAAAAAATAAATAAATAAATAAATAAATAAATAACATGGATCACTCATGCCAAACAAGAAGTGAAGCCGGCGGTACGAAAATATCAGTGTGTGGGGTACGGTTGTACCAATAAGTATAAAATAAGTGTGGAAGAAACTCTAAATGCAGATTTCCTCAGTAATAATGTGAATATAATTTTTCTTTCATAAGATAGTTTTCCAACTGCTACTCCAAGCAAGTCGCCATCATCTTGTTGTCAGAACGATCAACAATAAAATGAAAGCAACAATGTGAAATATAAACCTAACTTCTGCAAGTCACCATTTACGATACTGAGATGATATACTCTGAATGGTTGATGCAAACAATGAAGTTGCTCGGCTCTCATTATCCCATACAGGGTTCCTGGCATAAAACACTCACTGATAAGTGTTTTCAAAAAATAACAGAATTTGTTAGTAGCAACCTAATTACTGAGCATGAGTGGCCAGAATATTACACGTGACTGATACTGATGAAAACACAGGACAATATAATATTGCGCTGTAAATTCCAACTTATTGGCAATTTTGTGGGCATGTGAGTGTGTCATTTCACTCACCACTGTGCTGGTTATATTAATTAATGTTAGTCCTGAATATTTCCCTTTTAATTTTATACCTATACAGTGGTATTAAATAATATTTAATATTAAAATTTACAATAAAAATACCGCATTAAAAATGTCGCATTAATCACGTTTTAATCGCATATCTTTTTGACGGCACTTGAGCCTTCAACGTAACCGCGCATGGTTACATTGAAGGCTGCGCAGGTCAGTGATGAGGTCAATGCACGGCATTTCCTACCTCGTGTTGTTCCAAAATGAGCGGGGTGACTCCAGTTGGTGTGCTCGGTGGTAAATTTCGCTTTAAAAAATACCCCGACGGGACGTTAGATAAAACAAAAGTCATTTGCGTTTAATTAATTAATAATTGCTGAATTGCACCCAATTCATATGATGCTGTTTTGAGAAATACACGCATGACAAATGACATTCAGATAATAATATGGTATTATACTGTATTTTGTATTTATTTTACATTACGAGAATGCGCAAGTAATTTAGCTGATTAATCGTGATTAATCAGATTAAAAATTGTAATCGTTTGACAGCACTAATATATATATATATATATATATATATATATATATATATATATATATATATATATATATATATATATATATATATATATATATATATATATATATATATATATATATATATATATATATATATATATAAAACTAGTGGGGTTAAACCGAGTCACAACAACAGTCGCGTTGTTAGTGTGCCATTCTGCGACTTTTCCATTAGATTCTATTTGTCTTCTCGTCGTAATGACACCAACTTTCATGTTGCGCCGCTAAATGCCTCGCCTATTGCTGTTTTCCAGTTTCCGCGGAGCTCGCGTGTGTGCGACTGTTGGTGTGTCGGGGTGTGTGCGTCAGCGTCTCTCTGATGTGTGTGCGCGCAAGTGTGTGCGTGTGCGCGCTCGGAGGCTTATGCTAATTGCGGTCTCCCGACTGGCCTTCTGGGTAGAGTCTGCGCGAGTGGGAGTGGAGCGAGTCGCTCGGTCTCGACAGCATTCACCCACCACTCCCCGTACGTACGTACGGCTCCGTCCGAACGGGCTGCTCGTGTTTCACTCCACCAACGCTCCTTTTCCCCCCCTCTTCGCCGTCTTTTGTCGGCTTATTCTCCTTCGTTGGCGTGCTGAGGAGGGGAACCGCGTGAGGCGGAACTACCTCCGGACCTGAGCCACCCCCTCCCCCGGCTAGCTTCAGCCCAGCCGGCCCATTAGGCAGACGACACGACGGAGGGACGAACGGACGGGCTCCGCGCGGCTCCCGCCCGCCCGCCATGGAGTGACGGAGACAAGAGCCGAGTAGGACGGCGTGCTCCGCTCGAAGCTAACATGGCGCTACCGCTGCCGCCGCCGCGGCGAATTTCGGCCGAGCTGAGGTAATTTCTCCTTCGGACGTCGCCACCTGTATCCTCTCAGTGGACCGACCGGCGCTTTCGCGGACACTTCAAGCAAGCTCGACGGGATTTTAAAAAGAACAAAATCGCTTCTGAGCGCGAACTAGAAACTACTTTTTCTCAAAGGATGACTTTCCTCTAGTTTTCTTTTTTTTTTCAAACGGATAACCGGATCGACAATTAGTTTTTCTTCCCTTTTAACTTAAAGAGGACGACAAAAAAAACAAAACGGCACAAGTTGGCTGGAAGTGACGCCGAATTACCCAGGTGAGACGAACCATCTCTTTTTTTTAAATTGTTTTGGAATAAAGAGAGAGACGGAAAGTAAAAAAAAAAAGTCTCTCTAAAGGGACCTCGTGATGGCTCCGAAAATCACAAGAAGTCTGCCTTGGTGATGATGGTTGCTTGGTGGTGTGCGCACACAGAGCGGAACGGGCCACTTCTAAGAATAGCGCATAGGGTGGTCTTTGTGTGTTTTCGGCGGGGCAATGGCATGTGCTTGGTAAATAACACGCGCACGCACACACACACACACACACGTACACACAAGCGAGTTGCTTGGGTCCGGTCCGGCCGTGAGCTTGGCCTCCCCCACCACTCCCACCTCACCACCCCGCGGCTGTCCTGTCAAGCGGACCCCGGGCGCGAAGTGCCAGGCGGTCGTCCACGGTGAATAAATTCAGCGTTTTCACACTCTGTGTCGTGTGACCGAGTGTCTTGAACGCGTGGGTGGCGGTGAAAAGAAGGGGGTGGGGGGTGTTGTGGGTGGGCGCGTGTACGTGCGCGCACACGGAACCCGTGCCGCTAAAAAAAAAAAAAAAAAAAAAAAAACAAGGTTACGGAAGCCAGCCTCGCCCTGCCAAAAAGGTTCAGTTGGAGGGCATCCCCGCAGTGTATGCGCGCGCGTGCGTGAGTGTGGCTGCGTCACTAGAGCGCGCGCGTGTCTGTTTTGTTTGGACAGGAGTGGACGTTGATCAGCGGCTTTCGTCAGCCTGGAAGCTGTTGGGGGAAATGTGCGCGGCCGCGTGCGTGTGGCATTGTGTACACAACACACACAGACACTCGTGCATGCATGGATCAAGGTCTATAGCAGGTGTGTTCTTTGTGACTTTGAGCCCCCCCATTCTCGTGCCCAATCCCAAAGCACCCCCCTGTGGATTTTAATAACCCCCCCCCCCCCCCCAAAAAAAAAAACAAAAAAAAAACACCATCTCTATTTTTGTCACTTAATCTCCGCCTGAGCTCTCAGCCACTTTCATCCCCTTCCATTGTTGTATTATTAATCGCAGGTTTTATTTTGGCTTTGCACGCGAGGCAGGCGCCAACGATCACCGCCGCGATCAGGACGAACTAGTTCTTCCGAGTTGAACTCCAATCATCCAATCAACACAAGAACCCCCCACACCCCCCGCCCCCCGCTTCCACGATATGTCATGGTCCCGCGTCGCCCCGCGCCTTCTGTCCTGCAGCCACCCTGGCACTAATTAGGGGGACGCTCTCTTAGGACGATCGATGCGCCTCGTATTGGTTGGCTCCAGCTCATTAACGAGCTTAGTGAGGGAGGCGGCAGTAAGAGCTCAAGCTTCAGCAAGCCGCCCCCCCACCATATCACCCCCACCCTCACGTAAGCAGCCAATCCACGTCGGACTGGCGAGGGCTGTAAATGCACGCGTCTGCTGCAGCAGGGCAGGTTTGGGAGCGCCAGGGGCCTCGTGTTGGGACCTCTGCTTTTTATGAGGGGGAGGATTAAGTGATAGAGGCACGGAGGGGGTAGGAGGTGGAGGAGGCGTCAGGGGGCTTTGACACATGAATAAAAGGTTAAATGTGCTTAAAGCAAACCTTGACATCGGGGGGGAAGATCGTAAAGAGCGAGGCGAGCCTACTTTTCAACGCAAGAGTTTGACAAAGGTTTGGAAACTGGAAAGAAAGTGGTCACGATTTATGTGAAAAGTGCTTCTTTTAAGCAGGTAAACGAAACGTGTAACATGGTAGGCACTCTAGGGATGACATGGTAAATGGTTTATCGGTTTACCACGGTATTGCTTCAGACAATTAGTTTTGTTGTATTTAGTGTCTGCAAGTCCGGTGTACAGTTGAAAGTTGTTAGCGAACTACATAAATAAATGGGAGGGAGAAAGAGAAGATTCGAGAATGCGAGGCTTGCAGAGAAATAGTCAGTCACGAGTGATACGTTACTGTGCCATTTGTTGTACAGGACAAACTGACTTTGACCGCCGAACCAACCAAACCATTTGAGACAAATTTGACTTCATGCAAGTGATGTGGTGCGATGTGAGCTCATTTCTTTGCTTTCTCTGAAATTTTCACCATTTCACAAGTCCAGATGAGAAAGGGATATCAGCCGTTTGGAAACGGGACACTTTTGCGTTTTCTTATTGTCGCAACAGGATCATTCGATTGATGACATGGTAGACATGCACTGTCACGAAACAAACACAGGATCACTTGACATTTGCACTGCCAAACTTTTTTTTTTTATGTAACAATTCCATAAAAGAAATTAAAAGATTGGTAAACTTGTATCCGATATTTCTTGAACGGAATAGTTATTTTTATATAGAGACTTGTGATTTGGTTTTTCACTTGAGTCTTCACGCTAATCCACCCAGGAAACAAATGAAGGAAACTGGCCTCAGAAAGGGGGACTTTTGTAATTTATTACAAAAGCACTTTGCTTATCATGACTGGACAATCATAAAAATTGAAGGTCCTCCTCGGAGTTTTTTTTACGCTGGCTTGATTTACAGTAGTCATCATCATGCCAATCAAAATCTCGTACATTATGGCCAAATTCGATGTAGCTGGAACTATACCATAACCCCAGATGAGAGCCTTCATCCCTGTGGTTAATGTGGGTTAGCCTCATATTTCCTAACTCTGCTTGACCAAAATTTACCATGCATTATTTTTCTTTGGTTCGTTTTGTCTAAACGAGGCAGTCAGGAAACATACTTAAGTTAACAAGAATGTTTCCACCCTCCTATAAAGGGTTAACTGCTCTTTAACCGTGGGTGTAGTTTGGCAAGGTTAACGTGGGCTACTACCCCGGTGAATTCTGGTGGCGGTAAATCGATATTGTGAAATAGCATCCGCGCTAATCTCTTAAGGGTTGGGGAGAAGCACGGCATTGTTTAAGATTGCAGTCACTTCCCGCTTCGGACACAAATAAACCGCGCACGTAGCGCTAAGAGAGATTACACACCTGTCTGCCCTAGAATCCAGCCGCTTGGCCAGATTCTACGTGTTTATTTACGTGTGCGGCGGCATGATCCCTCAAACTTTTGGTACCAGTTGGCCTGTCGCTGCTGATGACTCAAACGCAGGTTGCCATCTTGCTCAGCGCTCTTGGTTTGGCCTCGCGGTGCTGCTAGCCAAAATACATACAAGTATAGGTCATCTGCAGCTACCAAAATAATCTGCTGTCAAATGTCATCCCGCGTCTGTTCCTTCCAATAACCCGACAAACTCTCAAGCCGAGCCTGCTTGGCCGGAATGTTTTTTTTCGGTCGTTGGACCGAACGCAGACGCGCAAACCCAAATACTTGGCATTTTGCACGCTGCTTATTTATAGTGCGACTGTCATTTTCCACTGAGCGGCCAGCGCGGGGGCTGATGTGTTTTCCAGGTGTTGGAGCAAGGGGGTCTGAGGCGCAGTGTTTTTGGTGGTGGGGATGTGTGTTTGTGTGTGTGTGTGTGTGTGTGGGGGGGGGGGGGGGGGGGCACTGATTTGCCGTCGCGTCACATGACCTCACACTTCCTCAGAAACATTCCCTCACGTTTTTTTTTTTTTTTTGTCAAAGAAAGTGTGCACGTTCCAGGTGATTCATGCACCCCCCACCCCCAAAAGTAGCTTCATTATGCACTAATTCAATTAGCACAACTGACTTCTATTAATTATAAAAATGCAATCACTCGTCTGAGCCTTATCTTTCCACATTAATTCAAATGAGCATATTTTCGCTCGGCTGAGGGGGCCACACACTGGGAATGTTTTTATTTTTATGTAAATCAGACAATAGTTTGTGTTTTTCAAAAGAGAGTCGTCAAGTGAATGCGCAGAATCGCCGCGCCGCTGTTTAGCGACAACCGTGCTCACCCCCCATTTTAAAGCAATTAACCTTCTGTTTGTCCGCTTTTCTAATCTGGAATCAATAAGGACCACGCACGGAATAGCTCCCCCTGATTGAGCACATCAATAAAAGCACGTGGGCTCTTTGGCAGCGCTCCGCACGTAAGGCGAGGCGGGGGGGAGAGGGGGCGAAATTAATAAAATCCGAAAAGGACGGTGTTGTGTTTCATGTCTCTAGTCAGAGACGCGGGCTCTTTTTTTTTCCGTTGTCACGCCTGGATGGAAGACAACAGGCTCGCCGCTGCTGAGGCAGCCTGCGTGTGAACAAAAGCCGAGGAGAGATCGGTTTTCCAGGCGCCGCCGCGCAGCTCCCGGAGGAGACGTCACGGTTTGATTGAAGCTATGCTCCGTGCCGGCCTCCCGGGACCTCGCCATGAAACGGGAGAGCGGACGCCCTCCCCCTCCCCCTCCTCCTCCCACTCCCTCCCTCCCTCTCTCCCTCGCCCGCTCTTTTCTCGCCTCGCTCCACAAAGCTTTTTGTTTCGACGCGGTCTGGAGCGCTCGGAGCGCTTCCCCGCAGAGATGTGACGGCCGCCGCTCCTCCCCCTCCTCCGGGGGGCCGAGAGACCAGTGCGCCCCCCCCCCCGAGATCCAGACGGGCCTCTCACGTGATGGCACGTGTTCTTGTGGCGTTGGCTTGCACGCGATTGGCCCTGAGACGTTTTCTCTCGGGTCCATGGATGGCTTTACGAGATCACATAGCGTAATTACGCACTCTTAAGTCTTACAGTCTTAAGTGTCCTCGCTCCGGATGGTCGGACCATTGATTGGACGTGCCGCCGAGCTTCTTGGTCCCTCTGCAGGCTCGTCTTGGTTGGGCCTAGTTTTAATTTTAGCAGCAGGAGCCTCGGGCATCCATATTCCTGACGTAATCCTGCCTGTGCACAACGGAGCGTTGGCCACTAGCCCGCAGTCTGCGCGCAGCAGGAATGTGTATCGCCTCGTTGAATATTTCCACCTGACTTGGCCGGCGTGCAAAGCTCCCACCAACTTAACAGTATGAGCCTTCTTTCCACCACGCAGTATGGTTCGGTTCAGTTCGACACTTTCTTTTGTTTTCAAAATACGGAAACAACTTTGATCTGTGCTGTACAAATTCCAACTCTCCACCACATGAGAGTATGGCTGCAATTAGAAAGAAAACAATTTCCTGTTGCGTTCCTAGCCATATTTTCCGTACATTAGACATTTTACAAAGTAGCAAAAAAAAAATGGTATTGTCGCTTTTGGGAACCTCAGTTCAAGACCTTCCACCCCCAACATCCTCCATAGCTCTAGTGTCCTTGAGCAAGACTGCGAACTGCTGATACCCAGGGCCCTTAACACCTAATGACTTGTTTTGCTAAGCATTTAAAATCCAAACATCATGGACAACACACATTAACATTTCAGATCAAAATCATGATCTCGAATAAAACGATGTTGTGAACGTCCATGCTGCGTTTATTTTATTATTATTATTATTTTTTTAATAAACAGCCCCTGCGCCATTCTCAAGGTCGCAGAATGCTAGGGGTCATGATATGAGCTGCAGAAAAACAAATGTTGCATCCACTTCAAACAGTCCCCCAACCTCCATAAGTCTGTGTTTGCGGCCACTCATGAAAGCTAGGTGCGAAGCTAACTTACTCTGCGCAATGCGGTTCCTCCCCTCGAAGGAGCTAATCCTCGCCCCTAACTAAGCATGCCAAAACATCAAGCAATAAGAATGAACATGAAAAGATGGAGTAGCTAATGCTAATTGCTAAACTAATGTGAAATGCAGAGTCTCAAAAGACCAGTATAAGTGCTTTTGTTTATACACTTCTGACTGGAATCGGTAATGAACAGCAAATTAGTATTGCAATTAATAAGCATCTAGAGATAAAATAAGAGCTGCACATGCATGAAAACCGGAAATGAGTCTGTTGTGTCCTGTGAGAGATCATCAAGGGTGCCAGAGGTAATGATCCAATTTCAGTTAATTTTGCCTGAAAATTCTGTATTCTGTATTAATTGCAAATATTTATCTATGTCAGTGATGTATAGTGATCGACAGACAGGACAATGTAATGTTATGTTTGTGGTTAAGGGTTGTCACCCAATGTGGTGACCTGGGTCCAAGACCATCCCGGGGGACACAGATTTCACACTAATTGGTCAACACAACTCTTACCCCACATATTGTAGAATGTAGATGCTACCTAACTATGCGTTATGTTTCAGAAACCTGTCACTCTGAGCACATGCCAGTCCCACCGCTCACTCCCTTGGCGGGGTGACGTCATAGGCATGAATGCATCACTGACATACATAGAGCCCAATTTACCGTTTATAGGCTACCAATAATTAAGGCTCCTATTTAAACAAAACCATTCATCCTAAAGGGGGGCGGGGTGATCTCTTGATGGGGGCGGTGGGCTGGTCCTTTTACCACTGCGCGCTTTAATTAAGACCATACAGCATGAAAGCAGCGGCAGCGTATTCAAAGCAAAGTCAAGAAAGCTCCGGTAAAATGCTGCCCGACTCTTGCCTAGCGCATCCCCATTACAATCGGACCCTTTGGTGACATAAAGAGCCATTTAGTTCCCATTTGGCCCGCGATGAATAGAGCCAGTTCAGCGGCCGCCGCCCAGGCCCCAGTGTCAGCATGGGAGGGAAGGGGAGCGAAGGGAGGGGGCGGCAGAATCACAATGTCGCCGTTGTTGATGGCAGAGAAGAGGCGAGGGAGGGGGAGAGGGGGGCGGCGGTGCTGAACCGTGCAGCGACTTGCATGCGTCTGTGCAGCGGGCCTGGAGGACGCGGGGGCCCCTTGTTTACAGCATGCTCGCTAATAATGTGACAGCTGAGGAGGCGCCGCCGGCTCCCTTTCGGCTCTGCGCGGATCTGTCTCGCTTCCAGCCTCGTGTTTTTTTGTTTTGTTTTGTTTTTTTCCCCCCAATGTACAGCGGAAGCTCCAAAGTCAAGTGGCCCAAAAGTGGTACAGATTCTGAAAACATATTCCTCAAAAGTCAAACCAAAGGTGCAGTTCAGACTAGTGTCACACCAGAAAATATGGTGGCCTTCAACTCAGTGAGTACGTGAGACGGGGCTTAGCTTTTCTTTGACTTTGATTTGTCTAACTTTATGCCACAACAGAATGGTGCCAATGATGTCAAAGTGTGATGATGATAATTAGGGATTTTCAATACCACTGTTTTCCATGAGTACTCAACTGTTGAGGGTTATCTTCACCATCCATATGAAAGGCAAATGGCAATTATCCTTAAAATTGGTTGAAATTCAGAGCATTTTTTCTATTCTTCCAAATAGTTCTAGAGTTCCTGATTGTAAAACCACCATCCACCAGAGGTATCAGCCGCTATTGGAGTACCGATACCTTAATAAGGCCATGTATCGGCCCAATACAGATACCTAGTAATAGTATCAATGCTCACCCATCCCTCGTAAAAACTCATTTAAAAAAAAAAAAAAAAAAAAAAAAAAAGATCACTTTGAAATATGCGCTATAGCGTGAATGATGTACCAGGCGCGACAGCGCGGAGGAACTCAATATAAATAGCAAGGTGGATGGTGCACCCTTTTTTTTTTTTTTTTCCGTCGCCCTTGCAGCAGGATAGACATGTGGGAGGAGGAGGAGTTAGAGGCGGAGGGGGTGATCAATCGGACCATTTGGCACACGTCAGCCTGATGATCAATAACAATTAAAGGCGGCCACGCGTCCTTTTATGGCGCCAAGGTGTTAATGTTGTCGACAGGAGCGTGCACGCTAAAGTGTGCCTTTCTCCTCCGTGCGCTCATTTGAGCGTTTTAGTGTAATGTGTGTGTGCAGAAAATCCTGTCACACACACACACACCCCCACACACTCCCACACACACACGCACACACATGGCGGCGGCGAGACGAAGCCTCTGATTTGTGTGTGTGCGTGCACACCGTTTAATCCCTGTTTATCCCCCCCCCGCACACCCTCCTCCCCACCGAGCCTCCCACCCCCGTCGCTGTGGAGATTATCCTGCGTCACACTGCGCGCCCCCCCTTCATCCCCCAGAGCTGATCGCGGCTCTGCGCTCCAGCGCGCTTGGCAGGGCTCCAGGGACAAAAAGAAAAAAAAAAAAAAAAAAAAAAAGCGGGAGTGCGCCGTCACCATCTCGGCGCACCAGGCCGACGTTCCCCCTTCCACACACCTGCAGACTAGCAGATACATCAAATCTGTCATTGACTTTTTGTGCATAATTTCCCCCGAGTGACCATAAAAAGCACTTTCCGGCCAAGTTGTTTGTGCGCCACACGCACAACGGTTGCTGCCCTCCAACCCCCCTGTGCCCCCTCGACCACAACGCGGGGAATTAGGAGGCCTCCGCCCAGGAGGAAATGATGAGCGGCGCCGTTGTTTGTTCCGGTGATGGAGGTCACGGCGAGTTCAAGTCGCTGCTGTCACAGGCAGGAAATCAGCGGGATGAGGCAGGCACAAGCATCCGTCCGCTCTGTTCCTCTTAACAACCGCCCCCCCCCCCCCTTTTTTTTTGTTTTTTTTTTTGTTTTAATATATGACCTGCTCTTTTCAAAAAGCGGTCAATACTGAACTCCAGAGCGTCTCGGCTAAAAAACACCCGGTGGTTTTTCTGTTTAATGGCGCGCGTCGGGGCTCCGCTGCTGCGGTCTGCTTTATAAACGCAGCACGACCGCTGCACCCCCCACCCCCTGCCTCCCTCTTCCAGCCTGCCTGCCTGTCTGCCTGCCTGCTGCCGGCCGGCCTGCGTGATGGATTGGACGGCCGTCGGGAGTTGTTTGTTGCCAGGGACGTGCGTCGACACACTGCTCGCATAAACCCCCAAACACCCCCCACCCCACCACCACATCCTGAATCATTTCACGTGCAGTATGTCAACATGGCGTTGGGGGGAAAAACAAATGATTGGTTTAGTGAGGTCAGATTGTGAAAATGGTGTAATGTGCATGCCAGGTCACTAGTTGGCGATGTCATTTTGTAAACATGGCATCATTCGTGTGCAAGTGCTTGTTTTCCCCAAACGAGTCTGACTAGCCTTTGTCGATTTTACATTTGAACATCAACTGTGGTTAACCTGTGGTCCTCAGTTTACACAATTCTGAAATTTGTGGTTTTACGGTTAGTTCAGCAGCTTAAAAACACATCGTCATGCTACACAAGAAGGTACGCTCATTTACTGATATGCTTGCTGATTATTGTTTTGTAATTATTGTGAATATTTACTGTAATTATGACTTCTGTGTTAGTGTAGGTTAGCAATAGATGACCTAGCATTTCGACTTTTTCAGTAAAGTTCTCAATTCAAAAATGAATGAATGAATTTGAAATTCAAAAATTTATGTTGCCATGTGCGAGTGGAACACCGTTGTTAATCAAGGACCTGCTGTCACGTGAGAGCTCGTCGTAAACATGAATGCTACTTCAACATTATACTCTGCAAATACTGTTTCACCGACTTCAATTTTAGGTGTTTATATAAAACAATGATGCTCTCATTTTCAAATATGTGCATTGTAAGACTTGTCTTCAAATGTTAATTTTCAGACTCAGGCAATGGGGTATATGCCACGGAAGAGGCGGGACTGTTTTTCACATCAGTTTGTTTCCGGTTCGGTTTGCGATGTGTGGGCTGCGTCAAAAATACTTGTGCTTCCGACTTTGTGCCCCTCGATTGCGAGTTCGCAACCCGGACTGGAAACAAACTGATGTGCAAAATCACGTCCCGCCTCTTCCGTGGCATATACCCCATTTGTAATACAAGTACAACGTACATTTAAAGAGCTGCAACCAAGCTAAACCACTGCTAGCTGTGGTAGAAAGTAGATAGAACGCAGGTAAAAGATCTATTTGTAGTAGTTGTACTATAGTCCATTGTTGGTTTTGCTAGTAACAATACAAATAAATGAAAGCATATGTGTATACAACAATAAATAGGGTCTTTAACTCTTAAACGTATTTAAGACAAGATTCATCTTCCAAGTATCGTTGAAGCGTCAAGCGGTGCGAGTGTTAGACGGACATTTAGCGTTGTATAAATGCCGACTAATTATTCTAATGTTAGCAAAGTATGATGCGCCCATTTTCCTGAACCGTCGGCTCAGCCCATAATGACGACGGATAATGGAGCGGCGCTTCATCCCACTGTGCGCAATTTGTGCACGCAATGAGGCTGCAATGAGGGATTGTCGGAAGTGCGTCGGCCACGAGCACGTATGGGGAGTGCGGATGTGTGTGCGCGTGCATGTGCGTCTGTGCGTGATAATTGGGGGTGTAGTCTCAGTCAAGCAAATTATTGTTGTTAATGACTTTTTTTTATTTATTTTTTTAACAATGTCAGTACTCGCCACCTGTGAACCTTTCAATGTAAACGCCAGACTATGCGCAAGAGAAACGCTCATGTCTGACCCAGGCGATCTTTGTCGGGTCAAATTCAACACACCTGCATTTGCCAGCTAATTAATAAAGATGCACTGCCGCGCTCGCTCCTCATTAGATGCAATGTGTCATGGCATTAGACATGTTGTTGTGTATGTGGCTGCTTACTCAATCAGGAGAGACACAGGCAGCGGGGGAGAGATGGTACAGCGGAACCTTTGAGCTGAGATGTCGAATCCGTTTTTTCCTATAGGAAACAAAGGAAGAAGCAATCCATGGTCAAAAGTTGATTTACTGTAAAGCAGCACTGTTGTAACAGTAACAATCTCAGCTACCATACAAATGTATAAGTATGTTAATATATATGAATAAAATGTACACTAAGCACGTAACATCAGTGAATTAATTGTTGTTCAGGTGATTGTTTTTGACTGTGCTTGTACTGAGCACCCATTATGGAGATAATAGCAAACGTCTGCATGCATGCTGCTAAATTTCCCAAGAGATCCAAAGAAAGGTGTGGGTTCCTGATTATGTTGACTTATTGTCAACTTGGACATATCATACCGTTGGCAGCTTTTGTGGGAACATGTTAAACTCTTGCTGTCATGAGTTCAATTTCCGATTATATGGTTATCATCAGTGGGGACCAAAAGAAAGAAAACAATTAGGGAGCTAATTGTTTGGAAGCTCCCTTTAGTCTTGCGACACTTGTGGCCATCTTGCGTGACGGCATGGACCCTGAGGCATATTTTTCCGAAAATGGTGATCATTTTCTAAATTGTACAACCTTCCGGGAAAATTGTTGCGCTTCCCGTCTTTGTTTCTTACTCACATTTTTGTTCTTTTGTACTTTTATTTCTAGTTGGGTGCATGCGTGTATTTGCACAATAGCCAAAACCTGTTCATCCCCCACCCCCCACATTTCACCACACTGTCATCTTAAGTTGCGCGTTTGTCTGTCAAGGCAGCATGCCGTCAAATGTCTACATTCCTATAAGAGGCTTATTTTTTGTTATCTTGTTCAGTCTCATTGAGCGCAGATTGCTTTTTCAATGCCAGATGAGCTGCTGTGGCGGTGTTGTGCGTGCGCGCGTGTGTGAGACAGGAAGCGGGAGTGACGCACTTACACGTGCATGCGCTCGCTGCGCCTCTGCACGCACGCCCTTTCAGTTCTGTCATATGCGGATGTTGTCGAGGCAAGCCCGCTCGCCTCGGTCGGGAGGTGATGTGATGTGTGTGTGGGTGGGGGGGGGGGGCACACTGGGACAGGGAGGAACCGTGATGAGGGGCCCGCAGCAGCCTGATTAATGGGCCTCGGGTCACGGCAATAAAAGTGGCGTGCCAGCGAGGCTCGGCGTCGTTCCTCTGGGATGATAGAGGAGAGCGCTTTCTCTGCTGCTCTCAGCACTGCTGAGCACGGCAAGGCTTCGCTCTTTACTATTTAAAGGCTCTTTCCTCCCCCCACGCCTCTGTCTCCCACCTCCTTCCTGCACCGGTTCCCCTTATTAGGGCCGCCTCACAAAAAAATGCCCTCATAAGGAAACACCGCGTAAGTAAATGCGGACAAGCGCCTATCCTAGTGATTGTAAGTCGCCATTTTCTCATTTTGTCTTCTTGAATTAATGCAGCCTTATGTTGTATCAATTTTCGCATTCCACCCCAAATACAAACTTTTGTGTTTGGAAATTGCGGTCCAAATAAACAAAAGCTGTTATTTTCCATAATACAGTATCGCAGCGTCGAGCAAAATTGGAGTAATTTTGCAACCATTTCAAATGAAAATCGGCTTGCTTGTTTTCTTTTGAAAGCATGCATCATTTGAAGCTAGCGTTGCTCATATTTTCCAAAGCGTCACAAACAAACAGGATCTTGCATTAGAGCTTTGTCTTGCTAAAAATCAATGTTATAAGCAACAGGGAAAGCCAGCATTTCTGGTTACATCAAAAGTGGGTCATAGTGTACTGAGTAGCATCGGCGCAGACCCACATACCATGTTCGTTGCAGTCAACCACAGAACCAGAATTTTTCACCACAAAGAGCCAATGAATAAATAACATCCATTGATGACATCACTAGCAAACAAAATAAAATTATTAAAAATTTGTCTTGCTTAGAATCTTTTTTCCAAATAATCATCATAACTAGTGTTGTTCCGATACTGATTCTGGTATCGGCAGAGGCCCCGATACTCCTTTAAAACAGTGGTATCGGTTTTGGTGACTACTAACAAGTAACATGCCGATTGCATTAATTCCAAGGCTAATATTGGTCTTTGGATGCAGCGTCTTGCGAAGCGATCTTGCGTCTTGCTGGTGCACGACATTCACTGGCATGTGACATGTTCACTGCAAGCCGATCTAGGATATCCTATTGGCGCTTGAATGCTCTGAACCAATGGCAGGACAGCTTTTTCATGTTGGGAAAAAAAACTTTGGTATCGGTATGGTATCGGCATCGGCCGATACTGCAAAGCTGGGTATCGGAACCGGTATCGGGAGCCAAAAAACGGTGTTGGAACAACACTAGTCTTAACCCACCGGATAAAATGCATGGATTTAAACGTCAAAGACCAATTCTAATTTTCTTAACCATTCAAATGAATAATTGCCACTTATCAGTTTAAGAGACCAATTAATAATGGATTAAAAGGTCATTTCACACAATCAAATTCCCTCTTTTTTTTCGTCCATACTCGAGCTTAAACGATCCGTTTTCACAATTCCTATTCATTTTTTTCACGTCTCTGTCTTTTCACAACAAATGTCTTTCATTTGCTGTGGCTTGAGCACAGAGTTCTGTTTGCATGCTCTGTTTTTACACGTGCACGTTGGCCGATCTGTGTTACAGTGTCGACAGGCGGTAAATGGTCCCCCGCCGAAGTGGTCTCTGATGTATAATCTGGCCTCGCTCGGCGGGCTGAGGCAGCCCAGAGCGTTGGTCAGAGGAGCCAGCAAAAACCAATGCGAAGAGAACGTGACTGCATGGTGGCAGCTCCACAATGTGCGTCTAGCCTACAGGGGTGGCCAGTATGGGGGTCAGTGGGAGGGGGTGCAGGGTGGATGTGTTTGTATGGTGCTGAGTGTGTGATGGATTGGAGAGGAGCTTAAGTCATGGCTCTCAAATGTGCTGAGCTTTTTCCCAAAAAAGAAAGGTTGTGACGAGTGCTACTGCCGTGGCAACAAGCAAGAACCAAAGGATAAATGCCCAAATGTGTGTGACTTCTAAGACATATGATCATTGTTTGGCTCTCATGCCCCAGTGATGAAGGAATAATGGCGCTTTGACTTTGGGAATTCCATAAGCGGATATGTTTCAAGAACATTGACAGTTGGTGTACAACGGGGTTTTTGTGGCAGAGCCAAGACACTTAGTGCTAAATACTTGCTCGTCTCCACAGGGTTACTTCTGTTCGTGATGTCGATGCTGACACAAAAACCAATCTGGAACTAAGACAAGGGAACCACATCACACAAAACATGGTAAGTCACTGAGCTTATCCTTTCCACTCATTTTCACAACTTTACTTGGGGGGGTAACAGAACATTTTTGTCATTCTACAAGAGATTTTATTTCCTTTTCACCATTTTTATTGCAGGTGGATGCAAGGTTGACACCCCTGGCAGCGATGGGGCTGGACCGAGGCGCCCTGATCCACGATGGTCTTCGCCTCCACGGTGGCGTTGTATATCCAGGGATCAGAACACTGCAGACAGAGAAGACTAGAGAGGCAGCCGTTCTCCCATTGGGTTACAACCGGGATGGTCTACCTGAGCTTGTGTACAAGCCGGATGGCCCTCTGGACAGTCGTAAACCTACTAATGGATACCTGGGCCTCTATAAGGGCATTCCTCCTAATCTTCACAAACCAATGCTGATTCCTGGAGCGGAGGGTTTAAGCTTGGAACGACGGCTGGCACCTGGGGAAAAAGCACCTGAAATGAGCTTAGGGAGCACTGGCAGTAGCTACCTCCGTCTGCCTTGGCTCAACCCTTACCCAGAAGCGAGCATGTATCCTTTCATGGACTCATCCAAGTATGCCGCTCTGAACATGTATAAAGCGTCATTGCTCAGCCAACCCAACCCCTACCTTCCGCAGCATCTGGGTTACCCTTCTCTTTGTGCACCCCAAGGTGGAAATGTCAATCCTGTTGCAGTCACATCTGCTGCAGAAAGGCTCTACTATATGCCTACTTATCCACCTCCTAGTATGTCCTCTCCTCTGGTGGCTCCTCAAATGAGGATTCCTCCTGTCTCAGTGGCCCCCACATCACTTGTGCACTGCCAGGACAAGGGTCTCGGTGTCGCTCCGCCATTTGTACAGCAGCTTCACCAACCGTCCCCTCATCATCAGCATCATCCATCCGCTATTGACAGGGAGAGATCACCCAACAGGAGCAGTCGACCAAGTAGACCTCCCTCTAGGACAGGCAGCAGTGCCAGCAATAATGCCAGTAGTACAAGTACGAGTGCTGCCAGTTGTGGAAATAATAGCCTGCCTACTGACTCCTCACCCCATGCACCCTCTCGCCTCTCCCAAACTCTCATTGACAATTCACTGGATTTACAAAGGCCAGTCGCAAGGATGGGACAGCCGCCCGTCTCTTCAGCTTCAATATTGTCATCGTCTGCCACGCAGCCTATTTCTCATCTCTTGTCTGTTGGCAGCATGGCGTCAGAGCAGGCATCTCCTGCCAGGCCACGGCCAAGGGAGGGGGCACCAGGTGCTGACAGGAGACCCAGCAAGTCGCCTTCAAAGTCCAATTTTGACAGGACTGCTCAACAACCCCAAGCAACCAAAGAATTGGCAGAGAAGCCGTTGGATTTGTCTGGAAGAATACTGGAGTTTGGACTTCCTAATGGTTTCCCGATTAAGATGGACACTATTGCTCCAGGTGCACGTTATGGACTTCCCCCTAGTGGAGAACTCCTAAAAGAGAACCTATCCCTTTCCCCCTCCTCCCACCCTCATTCTGTGGTAAACAGCACTTCTGCAAAGGTCTCGGAGAGACCAGAGATGATCAGCACTTTACACTCCTCCTGGGTAGTACCCAGCCGGTCTCCCTCTCAAACTCAGCACGCCCCAGGATTATCCCCATCTCCAAGACCTAATGCGGATCTGGGATCTTCACATGGAAAAGGCCCCTCCCCCTCTGTCATAAAAAACAAGAATCTAGAAAGAGTGCTCCCCCAGCCACGGAGCTCGTCCTGTCCGAGGATAAGTGAGCCCAACTCAGTTTCGTCGGATTCCACTCTCATCACATCCAGGGGTATTTCTCCCAAATCCAATGGTGATTGGGCCAAACACAGCCCTCTTCAATCAGAACATGTACCAGTCATGGGCCACCACAGAGAGGGAGCGGAGAAGTCCTCCCAGAATGCTAAGAGAACAGAAACGATTCCAGAGGCGTCATCGTACAAAAGGCCCATGTTGGAGAACGGTCACCCAGCTGGTCCCCTTTACCTCCCCCAAAGTGACGCTTACCTAACCCACAGTTTGGCCTATGCTAATAGATATCTGCACTACCCCATCCCTGACAGCATGGCACTTCACTCTCTGCCAATTGCAGGGAAAGGTCCAGTCTACCCTCACCCAGTGTTGCTGGGCAGCAATAGCCTTTACCCATCTCACTTGGCAGCAAAACCCCCTTTACCCTACCACAACCTACCGCCTGCTTCAGGAGGTGGGGAGTACCTTGCTTATAACTCACAGGAGATGTCCCACCCACTAATGCAGCCTCACTCTGATAACAAGCCGTCAGAAAGAGGGGATGGCAGCCTGAAATTGCGGGGTCATGAGAAATCCAGGGGTCCTTTTGAAGAAAGAGAGAAAAACGTGAGCAAGGAGATGAGAGAAGGTAGCCAAACAAAGTCAGATAAAGAAGCAATAGCACAAGGACAAATTGGCAGTCAAACTAAAACATCATCGCCGTCTGTAGCGTACCGAGAAAAGATTGAATGCATTGACCTTGTCCACTCGGACACTGATGCAGATTCGACGCCAACAGTCCAGAAACAAGCCTCTGGAGAATCTTCAGCTTTTGACCAAAATGAGCGTTACCATAGCAACCAAAACACAGCAAAGGTGGCCTATGAGCCAAAATTTCACCTTTCCCATCCTTATCCTATCCTCTCTGGACACAGCCCAACACAAAAGCCCCATCCCACAGACAGACAGCAGGAAACTACCTATGGAAAGCCAAAGGTTGTTCAGGACACGGGCTGTCATGGAGAGACATCTAGCACATCCCCAAATAATCCTGGGAAGCTCTGCCGAGAAGAAGAAGAAGAGTCCTCAGAGGAACAGTGCGCCAGCCCGGAGCCTGCAGACGACGACCAGAGTACCTTGCGTTGCGCCCGTACGTCCGGTGAGCGCAGCTCTGGTAAGGACAAAGGAACACGAGACGACAGGGCTGCTCACGTCACTCCAAATTGCACGGTTATGGGCAAAGAGGAGAACCAGGATGCGTTGGCGTGTAGAGACACTGAAAACGAAGACAGTGTTGTGGACCTCGGGGAATCTCAAGGAGAGGGTGATGACGAGGACGACGAAGACTGCCAGAACTCCAAAGCCGCCCGCCGTTCCAGTCTGGCCAAGAGAATTGCCAATTCGTCGGGCTATGTCGGCGACCGCTTTAAATGCGTCACCACGGAGCTATATGCTGACTCCAGCAAGCTGAGCCGCGAGCAGAGAGCTCTGCAGGTAAGGCCAATTAGCATTTGTGTGTGTGCTTGTGTATGTACAGTGCAGCATATGTTGCGCGAATCAATATGTGCAATACAAACATTTCCATCATACAGTGGAACCCCTGAGGTTGAACGCAACACTCGGATTTTGAAACTGGTTTCGTCTTACAAAGTATTGGAATGAATTAATCGGTTTCAGGGTCAAACTTTCCACATAATAATAAAACAACAACAACAACATTTTAACCACTTTAAATATTAAAATATAAAAACAATAAAAGATTTAATGATGGAGTAATGCAGAGCTGATTGGTACAATAGACATGGCCAATATGTAATAGATGGATGGAAGCTGAGGATTCTTACTGCTTTAAAGTCCACTTACTTGACCTAACTTCCCCAATGTATATTCTTTTTTTCTATTCTCACGTCCATTTGAACTCCAAAGTTTTTGTGCAACTTTAGCTGCGCATTTATCCACAATTGTATGATGGACTTTAGAGGTTCTGCTGTACTTTAAAACACTGGAATAAGCCCGGGAAGCTCTTTATTCCCATGCCAAAATTCCCAGAACTCCCTCTGGAAGAACATATCTTGCATGTGACTGGCACACTGCTTTTCCAGCACAGCACAAGACTAATCCCCTTGCTGTCATGCTACTGTCCTGGCAACAGGCTTGACCTTCCCCCTCCTTTTTAGTTTATCACCATCTTAGTCAGCGCGTGCAAGGCCAGTCGACGCCCTCTATCAGGGATGGCGGTTCAAAGGTTAACCAGGCCTGCCATGTCTGTATGTTGATTAGCGAGCAGGCGTCTGCTAAAGGTTATTCTCCGTGCGTCCGTACGCGAGTGTCCTTGTGTGAGTGCCCCAGGGCGAGAACGCGTGTTTGGCGCTGCGTCGTTTTTCCCGAGCATGACTGCGGCTGGGCCTCACAGCGCATAACTGCCGCCGGCTATGCTTAACCCCAAGGTGAGGGGCAGCGGAGGGCTTGTCGTGCGTGCTTAAGAACGAGCAGCTGCCCTCGCCAGGCAGGCTTTGCTGTTTGGCTATGTCCTCCCCCTCCCCACCTACCGGTAGTTGTTACCCGCCAAGCCGCTGTGCTCGCCTGCTTGCTGTCCAAGGTCATAATTCTCCTGTGCCCCTTTTGGCTAAAAAGACCCACCACCCACCCACTCACTCAACCCTTCTTTCTCACACTCGGCATACATCAAATTATGTCCACATAAATTACACCGGTGGGGGAACCTTTTTCGCTATCATGTTTAAAGTCCCTGTAGGGCCAATTTTCACCATTCTGATGGGCATAAAAACGTACCTAATTGTTTTCACACTAATGAAAATGTGTGGTTGGTAGGTATTTCTATCATCAGAACCACAAAAGCACCCATGTCCGAAAACATACTGGAAGCCATTTTGGTTTGAGCGGCCATTTTAGGGTAATTTGGCCAAGGGTCCCAGGCTGATAAAGGTCCCACCCTGGAGAGATTAATTGGTGCCCTACTGGCCAAAATGTATAATAGCAATCACGCTGTTCCTGACGGTCTGATCTTTTTTTTAATTTTATTTTTCTCTGTCAAGCGCTCCCAAATTGTGTGCACTTCATGTGCATGTGGTTTGCAGCACCCGTTCATCTCTGCTCGTGGCTCTAATTTGTTTTTAGAATTGTATGACAGGCCGGATCAAATGCTCTCGTGGGCCTACAATCGGGTTCCACACCCCGATTAGTACACTTGACATTTGTCGCTCACATACACACATTTGAGCTACTGTTTTGTGTCCCCCCCCCCCCCTCACTTGTCATGCGGTTCGCATCTATGTGCCAACATTCCGCATAATAAAAAGCCAACAAACCCTATGCTTTGTTATCCACTGGCGCAGAGGCAGATTTGTTAATGTGTCCCAAATGTCTGTCTGTGTTGTTGAAGGCATCCTCGTGAACTGTGGTTTTGTCTGTGTCATGCTTGTCAATGCGCAGCTGCGGCACAAAGCTATCAAACGCTCCATTTCTGGATGTGTGATAATTGAATTTGTTTAGCGGAAGACAAAGGCTAATGCCGAGTTACTATCAATTTTTCCATTACGCCTATGAACCAACATCTTGTTCAGAAATGATTTGATAGTTTTGTGTTGACCTGTTGAGTCTTTTTTTATTTTATTTTATTTTATTTTATTTTTTTGTCATTTTGTGGGACTGCCTTGTGAATGTGTCACGAAACAGTGGAGAAACCTTTACAATAAACACAAGAATGAAATGATGGACAGTTATATTGAGCCCCCCCCCCATTCTAATTGCTTAGATGGAAGTCATATCACGAGAGGGGAGTAATATAAGTCAACCTGCAGCTAACTGGGAGGTCAGTTCTTTACATTTCTTATCACATCTGCCTCTGATGGCCTCTGTCTCCTTGTTGTACACTCTATCGCTGCACACTCCTCCTTTTTCGCACTGCACCCCCCCCCCCCCCCCCCCCCCCCCCCACCCCCCCACCCCTCTTCCCAACTGCCTCAGGGCTTAGATGTATGTTTCTTAGCCATGTTTGTATTACAGGAAGGGAAGATGTGCCAGGACTTTAAGGCCCAGCGCGCATGGACTCACATTGGCTGCAGTAGTCTAACCTGTGTCTTGATGCTTGTTTTTTCACCCCACCCCTTTTTTGTCTTGTCGGTTTAATTTCTTGGCATTTTCTTTGAATTAAATTTTTTTTTTTTTTTTTGCATTTATAGCTTTTGAGGCCAGATTGAGGCTTAAGAGAGGAGAGTATGTGTGGCTCGGCCAGACGACGAGTGGTTTTCATGGGATATCTCTGCATTTCTTTTTGTTTGTGTGTGTGTGTGTGCGTGCACAGCGGGCCATGTTGCGGTTCTCGGAGCTGGAGCTGAAGGAGAAGGAGGGTGTAGGTGGTGTGTGCGTGTCTGCCCCGACACCAGGACGAGAGCTGGCAGACGGCCAACGCAGAGAGCGAGCGCTGGAAATCGGCCAATACGCCACCCGGCAGGGGGAGAGGGAGGGTGAGCACACACGCATCATGTATGCACACACACGCACATCAGCATGCTATAAATGAGGACTCGGGAGTGACACACAAACAATAAGTGCGCTGGCGTGCACATGCGGCAAACGCTGTGGCGAGCGAGACCGGGTCACTCTAAAAAAAGACACGCTCTTCCTCTGTCGGCGCAGACGCTCTTGCACAAGCGCGAGTCAGCCAGAGGGACGCGAGGGGGGACTTTTATTTTCAAGAAGCCTTTTGTGCTTATCTGCACGCAGGGATATGATCGAGAGAGAGAGAGAGAGAGAGGGAGGGTGAGTGGGGAGGGAGAGATTGTGCGAGTGAAAGCAGTGTGTGAGGGGTGTGAAAGCGGATGGGAGAGCGCAACAGAGAGAAGGACGGAAGGGGGGGGGGGAGTTAGTTAGGTTGGCGTGGAGCCCAGCTGCGTGTTGGAGCGAGGCCGCGGCTGACGTGTGAGCCTAATTATGGCATGGAGAGGGAATCTGGGAGCGAGGGGGAGAGTCATGCTCTATGTGAGAAGGGCGTGGTGCGGTCATGCCGTGGGGGAGGACAGAGGACACGGCGGCGGAAAGAAGGAGGGTGGGGGTGGCGGCGGTGGCGGCGAGCAAGCGGCGAAAGTACACAGGATGTTGTCTTGCTCCGCGGAAGTGTCTGCGTCGGCAGTGAACCATCAAGCCGCTGGCTCGGCTGACATCAGATTAAAAAGTCTTTACCCCATCAAAGTTTTACTGCCCGTCTTTAAAGCGGAATAAAAGCTGCCTGCTTCTTAACTAGCGTCTTCCCGCTGACGCCGCCTCCCACCACTACCACCACCCGTTGTTTCTTGGCTTTCTTTCATCTCCTTTCGCTAACTCCCCGCTTCTTATTTTCCATCCACGCTCAGGTGTCCTGCTGGCATACCCCAATAACCGTGTCCCAGTCCTTCAGAGGTGCGGTGCCCAGAGCCTGAGGCTGGGTCTGGACTCCGAAGGGGGTCCCCCCACCACAGCGGCGAGGGACTCTCCCGACGAGGCACTCGGTCACGACTTTGGCGCCGGCAGGAAGCGCCTGCGCGTTCTCAAGGTGGAGCAGGACTCTGAGCAGGAGGAAGACGAGAGGATGTTCCACCCTCAGAAAAGAGCCAGGATGTCTGCTGGTGAGAATTTGTAATTCTGCGGCGCCACCCACACACGCTGTGCTCCTTTCCTTCAAATCTTCACCGCACGTCTGCTGGCGTCCCCTCTTGTTGCTTTTCGAACAGAAGTTCCCAAAATCAATCCCGCCGTAAAATTAAACGACATCACTCGGAAACAACCCCCCCACCCCCTTCAACTCCCAGCCTCCATTCCAGCACCCCCCCATCCCGTCGTTTTCTCTGTGCGGCAGCCAGCAACGGCAAGTGTTTAATCCCGTCTTTGAGGCCGAGCCTGAGCGCCGATCGAGGAAGAGGGGACAGTCATTCACTCTTTCAACACCGTTCCTCTGCACCGCTTACCCACCACCACCTCCCTTTTCAATGCTGCTCTTTTCATCTCCCCTCATCTGTTTGGGTCTCCTCCTTTTTGCACCCCCCACCCCCCACCCCCTCTCCGGCATGCGGTTCTACACTCTCCCCCAGCAAAAGCTGACAAGTCAAACATGCGTTTCGTGTAAGTTTTCAGCTTCAGTGTCTTATTTTTCCATACTAAACTTAGACAGACATGTATCCTTTTTTTAAATGTATTTATTTTTTTTATCATCTGAGTGTGTGTTGTCTCCATGAATCAGTTATTCAAAAACTAATTGATAATCAATTTAATCAACAGCTATTTTGATAGTCCATTCATTGTTTTGAGCCATTGTTTAATTTAAAATGAGCCAAACCCTCTCATTTCCAGCCATTCATCAGTAAATATTTTCTGATTCTGATTTGTGATGGTCGAAATTTACCAAAAAAGTACACATTTTAATATATGGTGAAAATAATTATTTTTTAGTCCTAGTATGCACAACTCTACCTAACATGTAGTAGCCTCAAAAGTTTACTTCAAACTTGTAGCTGTTCGCGTTAATCAATATCCAAGTAGCTTTCAACATCACACCTTGTGTAATATTGCTTACAAAAAAAAAATCGAGGAAAAAGTGGCAATAAATACTTTTTTTTTACGCGATAATCAATGGAATAATGGATTCTAAAAATATTAAATCGTGACCTTGTCTCAATCCGTAAAAATGTGGAATTTTAAACAAAAAAAACGGATGCAAGCCGAGAAAGCATTGCAACAGTGCCCCCACATGGGGGTTACGGTTATTGCCGTCCTATGGTTTGTCTTCGCGATGCTTACAAATTTTAAACCAAACTACTTCATTTCAAACTGTAAAACGTTCCATCGCTACTTGGTACTTGTTTTTCTAAGGCTCCATTTTATGTCGACTTGACAAGACCTTTTGTTGGCAGATGAGCACGAGCAGACCAGTGCTGACGAGGACGCCGTAGACGAGGACGACGACGAGGTGCGGAAGCTCAAAGTCTGCATCGAGCTGAAGGGGCTGCGGCTCAGCAAGCCCGCACAGGGGAGCGCCTCGCCCGACCACCCCCATATCAAACAAGAGCAGCCGTGGCCCCGCTTGCTGGGCCCGGCGCAGATGCAGCGAGAGCGCGACGAGCGAGCGCTGGCGCAGCGAGCCGACATCAACAGGAAGTGGGGCTGCGAAAGACTGCTCAACGGTGAGTGCGCGCCGCGCCACGTCGCATGAGTTCAGCCAGGGTAACGGGAAATCTATCTTTGGCTTTCGCTTTCTTGTTGAGCTGCCTGTCTAGAGGGGGATTTCCCAGGAGCCTTTTTGGAAGCAGGCGGAGGAAATGAGGTAGAGGATACTTCCTTCTGCCAAGGGGGAAAGGCTGCGAATCAGAGATGGGAGCTCGGGGACACAAATCTAAAATGCCGCCCTCCCCTTGTGATTTGAGCTTTTTTTGTTCCACCGGCCTACAGCGTTGCTCTGTGACGGCGATGAAAGCGTGCACGAGAGAAGTGGCTGGTGGAGATATGCGTGGGCAGGTGTAGTGTGACTGTGTGATAATCCGACCCCCCCCACCCCCCAAAAGGCCGGTCGCAAGGAAAAAGGCGAGCGCTTTTGCACACGTGTGTGTGTGTGTGTGCGTGTGTCTGTGTGTGTGTGTGTGTGTGTGTGTGTAGGGGAGGACTGGAGTGGGGGCTAACTTATTAAAACCATGCGCTCCCTTCTTCGCGTGCCCAGACTGAAGCGGAGGGACGAGCATGGTGAAGAGGAAAATAAAAGAGCAGGCGGGAGATGAAAGAAAGTGAATAAATCAGAGAAGATTTGGGTTTTATGTTCCCTGCAGAAACCACAGGCCTTGATTGGCCGCTGATTTCTTTTCATTATTTTTTTTTTCTTCCCTGCTTTCACCTTTTCAGATAACGTCACCTTGGCAACAGCCCTGAAACGATTATTTTTTTTTTTCCCCCTCAGTTAGCTTGCATCTGTCAGGGCTGCAGTTTGTCCTTTGTTCTCCAACGTGCCTTATGCGGACAAAAGTATTGGGACACCACTCATATCAATGAAGGAAGGCATGTTTAGAACTTTAGCAGGAGCAGTTTGCGAAAGGCTCTCTTCTGTTCAAGCAAGGTCCACAATGACATGTTTGGCTGAACTTCATCTGCCAACCTTTGGGAGGAACAATATACCCCTAGAGTCTTATGTACAAACAAAATTGGCTTTTCAAAACTTCTTTGACACAGATTCCACAAAAATTGTCACGTCACAGCCTTAACAGTACGTCTAACAGGTTATTGTTGTAAATGTGTGCGCTTTCACACCGTGACAACGCATCCCACAATCAGATCATTAAATGCGTCAGCAGCAATTGGGGGGCGTGAAACATCACACCATGTGATTGCACCATTGTATTGTGGAATACACTTACACACAGGGGCTGTCCCGTCGCTGTTACAACTTTGACATCGCCCCCACAATTGTGTCTTGATGCCGTTAGGCAAAACAGGTGGAAAGAAACCGCTTTTAGAGGCAGTGTGAAAGGGGGAACTCAACTATATATCTGCCATTTTTGCTTTGTGTCCAAACAGCTCAGATTTACATTTAAAAGTTAAAGAATATGTAAGTAGGTGTGTAGGCAGTGGCATCAGTTGAGAGAAACCTTCAGCTACTAATAATTTTTTAGGATTCAATTTGGTAAAAATTGAGAAATAAATGGTTACAATTAGCACTTTGAATTGCTTTTGTGGTGAGGATAGCCTAGCCAGCCAATCACAGCAGCCCAGGGTTTCCCCCCCAGAAAAGTAGCTAAGCCTGGCGGTCCTGGACGGACTGGTAACTAAGTTTTCCCCGGGAGAATATTCGTAAACTTGAGGGGGGTGGGGGACACTTAGCCTAGTGGGGTGGAGGGCAAACCGCCAGACAAAAACTTGGGGAAACCGTGGCAGCAGCCCATTCCTTACATAAAATTGGATCTTGAAGCCTTTCTACTGGCACCAAGTGACATGGCGGTGGTTGCAGAAGAAGCAGCAGCAGCCTCGTTTGGTTTACTGTCAAGCAGCCTAATCAGTATGTGGGGACGGACTCATATTAATGCAGGAGTGCTGTACAAGGCCACAGAATTTCACATTCCTCCTCAGTGCGCCCCCCCGGCCAAGCCCTATGATTTAATGGCGTGTTTATTCTGAAAATGGTAACGTACTACAAATCAAACCCCAAGCGGCGTTGACTTCGCCTGGTGCGTAACGCTTCACGACGATCCTCCAGAGGAAACGGCTTTCCATTAAGTCCTTAAATACCATTTTGACCTTGTGGTTTTCGAGGACCCTGCGTTTTTCTTCTCGGAAAGCTGCGTATTTACGCAACTTGAAGCCGCTCTGAGTTTAAGATGATCTTGCTGCAGTGCGCGCGTCTATAGGAGGAGTGTGTGTGTGTGGGGGGGGTATTTTCTTCCTGATCGAGCAGGCGTGCGGCGCTCGCAGACAGCTCTCTGCGCTCATTAATAAACCAGCAGAGGGTGAGAGATGGCCTTGCAATACCTTCCCGCTTTCCACACACTAATGCCGCCTCCCTCCCCCTCTTCCTCCTCCTCTCCCACAGGAGTCGCCGTACCTCCCCTTCACCCCGGCGGCCAGCTGAAGGACAGAGTGCACCCGCCGGGCCCCTTCTCAGGTGACCGTGGCCTCAAGGAGCCTCGGCGCGGCCCTCCCTCCCCGGACACGGAGCCCTCGCTGGGAGGCGCCCCTCCCCTCAAGCTGCGTCGTCATAGCGACACGGACAAGCCCAAGGGCAAGCGGCCGTGCAAGACCAAACACACCAGCCAGCGGGAGCGCGAGAGGAGAAAAGAGGCTGCACCCAACAGCCCCGGCCACCGTTTCCCGGCTGATCTGGGAACAGCCGAGGACAAGGTGAGCGCCTGTCTGCGCGTCGGCTCGTGGGGAGGGAGAGGAAGGAAGCGTGTTTACGATGTTTAGAGGGCGGCTGGCACTTTGACCCCACGAAATCCCCCACCCGTGCCCCCGGCTCCTCCCTCCAGAGCGCTTGCGTGCGTGCCGACTCGTCTCGGCGCTTAATTGTCAAGCGTGCCTCGTCCGTCCCGTTGTGGCGCGCCGACGTGTGCGAAGGGTGCGTGTCGGCGAGCATTCCTGACATAACAACAAAACCCTGGAGCAATTATACAGCGGCGCTGAACACGAGGCCCGCTCGCGTTGCCTCCCTCCCCCTCTTGCGCAGCGAGGAATGTGGCAGCCACGGTCGAGCGCATGAACTTCAAAAGCGAGGGGAGGAAGAGGGAAAAAAAACGAGCACGGGGAAAATTGCGGGGGGAAAAAAAGGCGAGTTGTTTTTCCGCTCTCTTCCCCTGCTCCTCCTCAGCCTGACAGCTGCTCCGACATGGAATTCCACGGAGAGGACACACACGCGCACACACACACACGCACCCCCCCCCCCCCCCCACACACACACACACACACAAGCGCGCGGAGGCAGTTGCCTCTCGCCTGGCGCTCGCACGCCTGTTGGTTTAGTGGTTGAAGGAAAAGTGCCGTGCCAGCCTGTAGCGTCAATGCAGAGGCGTCGCGTGCACGTGCGGGACATTGCATGTCTTCCTGACATAAAAACAACACAGATGTTGCACATTAAGGCCTCACGCACACACAGACAACAGCACCATTGTGCGTGGAAATGCCTAATGAACGGCACACTTTCTTTCTCAATGGACTGTTTGAGTGTGTGTTTGTGTCCACCTGTGCGCGTGTGTGCGCTTCAGTTTCTGTGTGCGTCAATGTGTCATCGTCATTAACACTTCCTCTCTCTCGCTCCCCATTCCTCTCTCTCTCCACAGCTGAGTGAGCAGCGAGACGCTCCGAGGAAGCGAGCTGCCTCTCCTAATCATTATCCCTGCTCTCCAGTCAAGCCCTGCTCCCCCGCCGCGCTCTGTCCGCCCCCGCCGCAGCCCCAGGCCAACGGTAGAGCGGGCGGCGTCCCGCCAGAGGTCATCGGGGCGCACCGGATGCCCGCCGCAGACGCCCCGGTGGTGCGGCCCATCCCGCCCGAAGCCCGCCGGCTGATCGTCAACAAGAATGCTGGCGAGACGCTCCTCCAGAGAGCGGCGCGTCTGGGCTACGAGGTAATGGGAGGAGGAGGGGGGGGGGGGTCTGTAGCTCAGCTACACGCGCCTCTCGGCACATTTTACACTTCGCCTCGTTTCCCGTCTTCACTTCCTCTCTGCTTAAATTGAGCTCATTTTCTCGCCCCGCTTTGTTCCTGTCTGCTACGCGGCTCCACGCCGATTTTCAAAATTGTCTCTCTCCTTGCGTCCGTCCTCCTTTTTCTATCTTCATCCCTCTATTTATCTTCCATCGCTATCACCGGAGTGCAGGCTCCCCCCCACAAAATTTCTCTCTCACTCTTTCGCTCTCTGTCTCTCTGTTCTCTCTCTCTCTCTCTCTCTCTCTCTCTCGCTCTCTCTCTCTGTCTCTCTCTGTTCTCTCTTTCTCTCTCTCTCTCTCTCACTCTCTCAGGTTTCCGCTTGTTCCCTCCCCCTTCTTTCCTCTCAGCGCTCTTTCTCTTCCTCTCTTTGTGACTCAGATTGTCGTTGGCACCCCGCGAGCGCACACACACGCTAAACCACCCACCCCCCCCCCTCCTCCACCTCTCCGCACCCCCCCCCCCCCCCCCTTCTCTCGCCTCGCTCCGCTCTCACATCTCATTAATTTTTTCCGTGAGGCGAAGTGTGACACACACACACACACACACGGACGCAGGCACACATACACGCACTCGTGTGCACGCTCGCGCGCGGACGGCATCGGCGGAATCATTATACGGAGAAGAGCGGAGATGCTCGCTGCCTCTCTCGCTTTCTCTCGTGCATCCGGACTTCTTTTATTCCCTACCGCGCTGCTTTCTGGCAGTCGCCCCACAGCACAGCGCAAGACAAGAATCTCCCATCGCTCCCAAAGCTTTTAGAAAGACCGGTTTTCCCACCTAAGAGCTTGGCGCCAGGTGGTGTTTAACGCGAAGGCGCCCTCATCAGCTTTGGCAGCCTCTCCGTCTCCGCTGCGATGCGGATTTCGCTCTGTTCGTGACGCAAATTCCCAGCTTGCCAGAACAACAACAAGGTAGAGGAACCAGAACGCAGCAATATAAGTCAACATTCAGTTGTTTAGCGTTCACATGTTGACACACAGCGAGCTCTGGTTTTGTGGGTCAGCACTCAATCATGTCAACATGTGAGTGTGGTCAAGTTGAAAGAAATTGTAAGCCCAATTTCCAGTGCCAAAATGTTACACTTTTTAGCTCAGTTCTTGGATGGTATACTTTTTTGCAAAAATTTTGTGGAAGGTTCCAAAATAGATAATTTCTACCCTATTGTTGTGTAGGTTGGTACCAAAGTAGCTCAATGTGCGACAGATGATGTAATGCAGAGTTTTCCCGGGTAAAACTTGGTAAGCCTGGTGGTCAGGGACAGACTGGGAATAAAATTTGGCCCGTTAAATATTCGTCAGCGGTGGTTGTGGACAAGGAACGACATACGATGAATCTTCATCATGCAGGGGGGTTAAGAAAAGCCTGACGATGCAACAAACCTATAAAACACTTGGGCAAAACCCCTGTACTGTATTGTTCAACAGCGCCTCCAGTGGTTTTAGCCAAGTACTGCACTTCATTGTGCCTCAGTTGCTTCAAGACACGAATCAATTTGATTTAAATGATCGATTAATCAATTTTCAGCTCATCTTTAGAAAAAAATAAAATCCTTGATTGGTAAATTTATAAAAATAAAGTCCTTTCCGAAAACAATGTGAGTCAGATTAACTCTTACTGTGTGTAACTTGTGTATTACATATATGACAGTTGGCATCTACGGAAGCTTATTGCATTCACTTGAAGAAAAAAAAAAATCCTGTTTTTCTGACTGTTTTTGGGAGCTTTGTTTTGAGTATTGTTTTTGTTTTGTTTTTTTGGTTTTTCTGAATGTTTTTTTTCTGTCATAAAAAAAAATCCAAAAAACAAAACAAAAAATATTCCGAAAAACAGAAAAAAAACATTATTCCGACAAACGGGGGGAATTACTCTGAAAAACAGGGGGAAAACATTATTCCAAAAAACAGAAACAAAAATTATTCCGAAAAACAGAGCACCAACTTCTGTTTTTTGGAGTAATTTTTTTGGGGACCTCTGAACTCCAAGTGACTTGTTTCAGACCACTGACCTGTATTTATGACTGGATAGCCGAAAGCCCATACACGCCAGTGCAAGCCGTTGAAGTCACAGGGCGGCCATCTTAGTGAATCTTAGTTTTTTTTTTTTTTTTTTTTTTTCCCCTCTCAAGTGAATGCAATACGCTTCTGTACGCATCATTAGGGACTTAATATAGTTTTTAACAAATTACTTTATTACGCTACAACAAATCCTTCCAAACTTTGCTGAACGAAACCACTAGGTGGGTTCGCGTGCACTTGACGTAAATCGAGCAAAGTCCGCACGTTGCCTTTTAATTAAACCCGGATGGCCCTTTGTCTCTCGCCTTCTCCCCTCCTCCTCCGCCCTTTGCGCTCCGCGCCTCTTGACAGATTTTCCAAATTGATTTATTGATCGGCGCAGTTTAATGCCTCCTCAGCTGCGCCGCGTGTCCGCTCGCTCGCTCGCTCGCTCTGCCTCTGCGCTTTCCATGCGTACTCTCGCGTGTGCAATATCTTTAATCACCAGCAGAGGCATCTTCGCCAAACTGTAAGTAGGTGTGCGCGTTGCTCATTAACCGGTTGCTTTATGGTCACACGCACATTCAGACACACATTTATGATGATTAGGCGCGTGTGCGTCATGATGTGTGTGAGTCAGAGTGGGAGAGCGGGCGGCGGAGAGTGTGAATGAGAGGTAAGCGCTGGGAGTATAATCGCGTTCTAATGGCCCTCTAATGTGCCGTGGTGACTGCGGTTAGCGACGGCAGCAGCAGCGGCGGCTGTTCTTCCTTCCTTCCTCGCACACAAACACGGGGAGCGGTGCGGCGGCGGCGAGCGGCAGCGGGGCGCAGTCAGCCGTGCGGGAGAGAAGCTGGCTCGTCTCTGTGATTTATGTGTCTCTCTCAAACGTTTTATTCCCCTCCCGCTTCTTTCTCTTTTTTTTCCACTCAACACCCGTGCCCCCCACCCCGCCATCCCTCACAAACCCCCACCCCCCTCCACCCCCTTTAGCATTTTTTTTCCCTTTCCTGCGTGCCGAGAGGGGGGAGGAGAAAACCTGAGACTACACAAACAAGGCACTGGCCGCTGCGCAAACAACACCCCCGCCTTCCCCTCCCTCCCTTTCTTTTTTTTCTCTCGCTGCCTCTCAGGAAGCGCGTCTCTCACTGCCTGCGTGTGATAAGCCTGGGGCAGACCCCTGGGGCTCCCACACGCACGCACACACCGATTTATGCATAGTGCCTCACACACACAAACACACGAGCATACAAGCCTGTAGATGCACAGTGCTTGTCCCGTACTGGTGTTTTAGTGCCGCAAGCTCCAGGCTTATCACACGCAGGCAGCGAGATATAAGGGCCTGGGAGACAGTGACACAAACGCACGTACACAACTCACATTTGCTGATTAGTGTGACACACGGAGCGGCGCCAGTTATGACCTAATAAGCGCACGTACAGTCACGCCGGCGTGCTCTTCTGAACAGGCCGCACGGAATGACTGATGTTATAAAAATAAATGAGGAGAAAAAAAAACACGCTATCGCACACTCACACACACCTGCACATGCAAATTCATAATCATCTTAGGTGCACGCACACTCATTTACACACACAGTAGCATGTGCGCACACACGCATAATTTAAGACGCGTGCACACGCTCCCGATGCCCGGGCGACACCGCGCATATATTCATGTTCGTTTAGTTTCGCGCTCCGTGCCGGCGCACATGAAAGCCCACTCGCTCGCTTCTTCCCTCCCTCGCTCCCCTTTCTATTCGCTCGCTCCCCCACCCCACCGTCTGCCTCGCTCGCTCGCTGGCGGAGCATTTGAAATGGTAATGAGCAGAGATGCTGCGGATGTCTTCATCCCTCTCTTCAACCAACCAACCAACCAACCCGCCAACCAACCCCACGTCCGACACCCCCACCCCCATCTCTGCCTGTGCCGGGTCCTCCAACAGGCCCCCTTGCTTCAGCCCATTGAAAGGCAGGATAAAGGTGCAATCTGTCATTTATTCTCCTCACATAAATCATGTCTGATTTTCTCTCCTCAAGCCGGCGTACGAGGGAAGCTGGATTGCATTTTAAATACCCGGCGCATTTATAATCGGCAAAACTGGGGAATTGAGGGGTGATTTGGACTGTTTGCTTGAGGAGATAAATAGAGGGAGTTTGCACGCAGAGTTGTGGGCCTCTAACCCAACCTCAGATTGTCACGGAAGTATTAAACGTTAACGGTGGCCTTCCAGGACGCTCATAGCAGGATGAGCCATGTTGCGTAATGTACCGTGTCGATAAAAACGCAATACAAGTGCACACCATTTATCATTTTCCATTGAAACTAGTAATGCACAAACTCCAAGTTGGAAAAGTGCCCCTTGTCGATATGTCACAACTTTACCAAGTTGCAATAATCTGATGGCACCCTGGAAAATGACACCAGTTAACTATTGGGACGTTACATTTGCGTTTCTAAATGGAAAAAAAACAATTTAAAAATGGCAACAAACGTGAGTTTCTCAAAAAAAGAAAAATATTATCACTTGCTTGTATACAATAAAAACATTTGTCATCAACTACTGGCCTTTCTTGAACAAAAGCCTGAATACACAAACAAGACAAGTTTCTGAAAATTCTAAGCATTATTGCTTGTACCCAATAAAAACGAAAACATGCCAAATGCTTTGACATAATTTTTAGGAGATTCTTTTTGTTGACATCTAGAAAATCCGTTGCGTTTTTGCTAGCTTGTCATGTCAATGTTTCTGAAATGTATCTGGAGTTATTTGCTATCAATTTAAAAGGATTGGTTCTGCATGAAAATTGGTATGAACCTGGGTTTTTTGGTTTTGGATAGAATTCAGTTTTTACAGTGGCAACCTAACCCAAAATTGTTTGCAACTCAGAACACATTCTAGTCTGTCACAATATACAATAGCAGGGTTTCCCCCTGTGTTTTATAAGCCTGGCGGTCTGCCAGGCTTTTCTTGCTCCCGCCACCACCCAACCCTCCTGCCAGGCTAAGTGTCAACCCCCCACTACATCCCACCCATCGATGGAAAAATAATCACTGCATGTCTCCAGCCGTCGTCATCCGCACAAATATTTTCCCGGGCCCTCGTTTGTTTGTTTGTTGGCTTAGCAAGTTTTCTGACGGAAACCCCAAATCAGGGGTGTCAAACATATATAATTAATCAGCTGACCACAATCAAAACATATAAATTTGTAATTTCACAAGCAGTCCTCAGATGAGCAATGCAACTTGTACGGGGCATTGTCGTTATAGTTTGTTTAATTATTATTTTATTTATTTATTTATTTGTTTTTTTAAATCATAGACCAACATAAACGTGTTAAAGATGACACAAATTCAATGACTGGCAACACAATTAGATATGACAAGGATTAACGTCCTATAACATAATTAACTGCGCCACGCAATGCATTCTGGGAACAATATATATGCAAAACGGGTAGATTTAACACGTCCAGAACTCTGTTGCCGTGTTCCATTTTCATTTGTGTTATTTTTGATTACAGTTGACCTCCGTAATTTAGGGCTGGTCCACGAAAATCTGCGTATAAATGATGGCAATCGTTTTTAAGTTATATACCGTTATTTTCCCGATGTGGCCCACTTGGTAATATATTTTCCTCCATGCGGCCCCTGAGCTAACATAAGTTTGACACCCCTGCCTTAAATAGTTGTTATAATTATTTTTTTATGAAAAGCACTTCCTGGCCATAAATATAAATCCATTAATATAAAAAAAAAAAAAAACATATGAAAAGTGTTAATTTGATCGTCCCTGCTGCATGATATCGTATTCTTACTCCACTTGTCATCTCGAAATGTCATGCAAAAGAATATCGGGGCTACCAAACAAGGATTAGCTTTTGTTGCCAGACCGGCTGCCACATTATTTAATTATTTTTTTTTCCATCTACGTAATACTTTATGACATGTGAGCTCCAAAGTGGGATATGTCCTACTTCCTGGCAGACTCTGAATGCAGCCTTAGCCGCTGATGTAAGAGAAGGTTATGCGGAGGTGGTACCTGATGACGCTAACGGTCCCTTGGATTAATGAGCTTTATACAGTCCCCGCTCATTAGGATTGTCCCGCATTCGCCGCTAGCTTGCTAGCTTGGCTGTTCAAGTATAGTCACATTAACGAGACACAAGCATCAGGCTTGTTTATTTCATTTTTTAATGTTTGTTTTGCTCAGTTTATTATAGTTAGTTGTTTTTAAGAAGGGGTGAATTTATTGCAAGTGTGTATTATACTCAGGAGGCCTGATTATCCATTTCTGACTTTATTAGCAAAAACATTCAAGCTTTCCGGGCATGTGGCCCTGCTCCATCAGGCCTAGCACGAGCGTCGCCCAAAGAGAACGCACACACAAACATCTGCTTGCATGCGTGGCGCGTAAGCGGGCCCGCGCTGCAAGGGGTTAAATGTCTGAGTGATGCATTGATTGCAGGCGAGCGCAGGGAAGCATTCTAGAGAGGGAGATTAGAGGACGGAGGGAAAGCGGCGGTGGAGGAGGAAGCGGGGGGAGGCGGGGGCTGCTGGGAAGGGATGTGTGTGCGTATGTGTGTGCGCACGCGCCTCATTATACTGCGGAGATGTGTGTGTGCGCGTATCTGGCGGGAAGCCGGGGCTCTCGTGCTAAGCTCCTCGCTCTCTCCCAGCGATATTAAACACGGCTCCAGAGGTTTAGCGCTACACCTCCTCCGCAGCCACACGCTCATCAGCAGCACGTAAACACACACACACACACACACATATAAGCGAGCTGCACATCAACACTGTCGTCGTCAGCCTCATACGTGCACGCACGCACACACACGTGGAATCCCCAGAGGGGCGCTTCGGCACAGCGCTCCTGAATCTCTCTCCAGCAGGCAAACGGAATTCTGGCAGCGGGTGAAAACCAGTTGGCGCGTCACTCCTGCCCCCCTTACTCTCACACTTTTTCTTGCACACACTTGTTCACTTCTTTTCCCGGTATCTCCCTCCCTTCCTCCTTCCACAGCCCGGATCGTCCTTTAAATCACTCTTATCGGCACACGCACCCGCACACACATTTTGGACCGCCACCCACGACAAGCCCACCCTTTCATCTCTTGTTATTGTCAGCTGTGGCCCAGCGGACGGGCCCGGCAGATCTCATCCGCAGACTCATTAATCTGTCATCTGTCGGGGTGTTGCCTTCGCCGCCGCGGCCCTCCTTCCGCCCGCTCCATTCCCCCCCGCCAGTCAAGTCAACCCCCACCCACCCCAACCCCCCTTCCTCCTTCCGTCCCTCCAAGCCGCCCTTTCGCGCAAATGGGGAGCGAGCGAGATAAACACTTGGAGCAGCTGGAGGGCGAGAATTAGCATAGAAATGGAAGTTTGGAGTCATTCCCCAGGTTCACAGAAGGGAGGTCTCGGCGGCGGGCTGTTAGAGGGACAGCGCATATATACGCATATATGGATGCACGTGGGTGACATAATTAAAAGCCTAATTTAGAAAAATCTCAATAAACGCGGCAGCTCCTATTTGCTTTGCATATCTCCTCTAAGGTTCTTATCAGAAGAGAACGCCCCCCCCCCCCACACACACACACACACATCCCACCCCTTCTCGCCATTTCCTCCGTTTAGTAGCAGCAGACACCACGGCGGTCCAATAAAAACCAGCCCGTCTATTTTTCTGCTGGATGCCGGCTGTCGCGGCCCCGAGACCAGAGAAAACATTTCCAGCTCTTGAGTGCTTCCATCAAATCTCTTTGTTCCGCCTCCATGACGCCACGCTCGCTGCCCGGGCCCCGCCGCGACCGTCTCCGCACGCGCGCACGCCTTCGGAATCTGGCAGGCGACACGTCGTTGAGTCATACTCGGTCTCCTGGCCTCGTTTGCCGCCAGCTGCAGCATTATGGAGCGCTTGTGTGCGAGTTTTATGTTAGTCCGGCGCAGGAACACGCTCATTTCCCCTTCCCCCCTCCTCCCTCTTCCCCTAATTTGGCTGCCACAGGAAACTTTATATGCTAGAAGCCGTCTGTCTTTGTACGACTCTGTTGTTTTTCCCCTCCCGTACTGAAGCGTCGTGCTTGTGTTGGCTCCCTACAGGAGGTGGTGCTCTACTGCCTGGAGAACCGAGTGTGCGAGGTGAATCACCGAGACTACGCCGGCTACTGCGCCCTCCACGAGGCCTGTGCCCGCGGCTGGCTCAGCATCGTCCAACACCTGCTGGACTACGGCGCCGACATCAACTGCAGCGCGCAAGACGGCACCAGGTACGGCCGCCCAAATCGGAAGCGCCGGCGTAATGCGAACGTGTGGCCTCTTTAGCATGCGCCAGTGTGGGCTGTCAGGGCTGATGCTCATGTCACGTAACGCGTCACTTGCGTGATGGATTTTGATCGTTTCTTGCCAAGGGCGTCATTGTGACACACGAACTCCGCAGGTTGGAACTTGAAGCTGGCAACATGATATTCCTTCAGAGACTTTGCTCGCTAGATGAGATGTACGTGAAATGAAGCCGTTTTTTTTTTTTTTCCTTAATGAATATGAATCCAGTTCATCCGTTTTAGCCACAAGACCAACTTGCCTTCAGGCACAGTTCATATACTGAAGCATAGTTCAGAAACTGAAGCAATATTTGCCTGAAAATGTTGAGTAAAGTTCTTCTGTGTTTCCCTTAGTGAGTGAAAGCTTGCCGCTTTATTTTGGTAGTGAGGTGTTTTTTATTTAAACTAAGAAAGGATGATACCCGGCCTTATTTGAAGGTATCAGTAGCACTTGTGACAGTGGGTGATACCAGTGTAGCCATTTTAGGATCAGCAACTAGAGAATTAGAAATCAGAAGAATAGATTGCCATTAATTTTGTGCAATTTTTCATTTCATTTAACCTTTATTAAACCAGGACAGTCCCGTTGAGATTAAAAACCTATTTTTCAAGGGAGTCCTGGCCAAGAGGCAGCAAAACAGTTTACATTACAGTTACAAATAAAAGTTTCACTTACAATCACAAATTATATAAAACAGTTACAAATCAATGAGGCCGTCTCAAGTGCTCTTAATCTGGATCTAAATCAATTTTAGGAATTTAAAGGGATACTTGACTCGTTAAGTCATTTTTAGCAGTAAAATGTTCTCTCCAGAATTAATTTGATAATTTAACTCATTTGCTCCCAAAAACGCATAAATACGTTCTATTTTAAATATTACTATGCTCCTAAAGACATATTTATACGTTATTTTTATGCTAGAGCATACAGAAGGCTTTGATGCAGCCTCTGAACTAAAGAGAATACTTGAAGCAATGGTAATTACAAAAACGTCCAGCAGGTGGCAGCAGAGTATAAGAGATCAACCAGAGCCATGTTGCAAAAAGCTCTTTCCCCACTGTTTTAAACAGATTTGTGAATGATGAAAGTTAGCTATATTCTAATGCTAGTTGCTGCAAAACAAACTGATGCAATTATACTTTTCGTGATGAAAGAAGAGACTCTGGTCTTTCTGTTGGTAGGTTCCATGTTTTTATAGCAATAGAACACAATATTCTGTGGGCCTTGCAAAATCAGTCCAAATCCAGTAAAACAGTCGGAGCGAAGGGGGTTGCTTTAGTGCAAATAGCTGGAAGTGAATGAGTTAATTATTTTTAATGGACAATTAATACCAAAAACTATTTTTTTTTTTACACTTTCTGTCAACTGAAGATGACATCACCTGTGCTGAGGAAGTAGGTAACGACCAATTATGGCTCAGTTTACTGGCCAAACGCAGAAAACAGGTGAGCCATGATTGGTCGTTACCTACTTCCTCAGCAGTAAGTGGAAAAAAATAGTTCTTAAAGGTATTAATTGTACATGGAAAAATAATGAAGTTGTCAAATCACATTCTGGACAAAATGTTTATATTTGACTGCTGAAAGTGGCTCAATGAGTCAAGTATCCTTTTAAAGGTCTTTCTTTAATATATATTTAGGTCAGTTTTTTGGGTGGAAATTTTATGTATCCACAGTACTAGTGGAATCGAACATCCCTATTTTTTTTTTGTTTAACAACAGCCTTGTAAAAGATCCAATGATAATACTTTGTGCTATGTGTGCAGAACACAGGTTGCCATTTTCTTCGGTTCAAATTTTGTAAGTTTAAAACTTCTTTCAATCTCATCATGGGCAAAAGATGGTGTCTTGTTCTATTTTAGCACTGACACAACAGTAATTTGTCAACTTCTCCACTTAGTAGGGCGACTACACTTGAATCTGCTTTTATCAAAATGGCCTACACGTGAAAGTTAGTTGAAATGATTGCACTTGTGTTTGTAGACCCATTCACGACGCAGTGGAGAACGACCACCTGGACGTGGTGCGCGTCTTGCTGTCTTACGGTGCCGACCCCACCTTGGCAACATACTCTGGCCGGGGCCTCCTCAAAATGACCCACAGTGACATCATGGAGCGCTTCCTCACCGGTAAGATATTTTTTCCTGGCTCTTAATATGTTCTATGCAGCCCCACTAGTCTAAACAAAATATTATGTTCATGGAATATGAGCATATTCCAGTCGTTTGTATCCATCTCATTGGGCGGCCATTTTGCCACTTGCATCAATGACCAACCATGGCTCACCTGTTGTCTGAAGCTGAGCCATGATTAGTTGTTACCGTAGCAACTGTGATGCCATTTCATTCGACAGCAAGTGGCAAAATGGCCGCCCCTTGGGGTGCCAAAGAGATGATTCAGAAAAAAAAAATGCACAACAATCCTCACAGTTGTGGACACCCTACTGGCAAAGGTTTGACCTTGTCTTACAAAGTGCTGGAAGGTAGGACAGGAAATAAACTGGGTAAGGGGTTGCTTTGGGGTGGTACACGCAGGTGACGAGGGTTCGAAATGTTAAACAGCTGCTCAGCAGCAGCCAGTCCCCGAAGGCCCCGCTCATGTTTGCAGCTCTTTCAGCGCCTCGACCCCTGCGCAACCTGTTGCTCCGAGCCCCACTTTGCAAATCCTCACCCGCCGCTCCCCATTTTCCGCCCCGCGCTCGCCTGCGGCCGTCAGCAGACGTGTCAGGCGCTGTCAGCCCATCTCTCCCCTCCGGCGACAAACCCCCCCTACCCCCTACCCTCCCTCGACCACCTGTTAGACAAGGGAGTTTGCCTCTGAGCTCCTCGATCTGTGGTTACTTAGCAACGGCAACTGTGTTTGCTCAGCGTACGTGAGGAAATGGGCTTCGCTCCGGCCCGGAGACTTTGCTTTTGGAGTGCGTGTTAGGGCCCGTGTGCGTCTCTCCCAGGTAACTTGAGACGGGGAGAATGGGACTCGGCTGTTGCCGGCGCTTAACGACAGGTTGGACTCATTCAAATGGATTTCATCGGGGTGAAAACGCAAGAGAAAAGGTGAAGCTGTGGCTTTTTCCCCATCAGATGTCAAGGGTAATACTTGATCAAATATGATGGAAAATATGTTTATTAGGGATATTCAGGCCGATTATCAGTGCTGTTATTTGGCATTTTAACAAATATCAGCATCGTTTTTATGACGAATCCTAAAGTCGATAAAGTTGGCATCTCACTGAGCAGTGAATGCTTGTGAATCTAGCAAATTTGGGGTTTTAATCAGGATTTGTAAGATGTTCACAGATAGTTTTAACTTTTCGCAAAAACATTTTGAACATATTCTGTCTGTAAAGATCATCTGAAACCTTTTACGAACCCTGGCAAGCCCCCTCCCCCCCCAAATTAGCTACATTTGCATGCATTTGTCGCTCAGTGAGATACAGGGAACTTTTCATTTATAAATTTATTTATATTGCCACTTTATGAAAATTATGCTGACACTGGGAACTCCCTGCACTTATTAAGCAAAAATAAAATTAAGAAATTAAGTTGAAATTTTGGAAAACTTTACTTACAGTAGAAAACTTCAGAGAACTATTTACTTGCTTAGTTTTTAATTTAGCTTAACACAAGCTGATGACTCTGCAAGCAGTTTTTGTTAGAAATTTTAAACAAAGCTGTCAATTGTTGATATGTTTTTAAATTAAAAAAAAAAGTAACATTTTAAAAATTTGACACTTCAGCTTGAAATATCTGTTATCGGTCTCCTATCGGTAAAAAACGTATCGGCCTATCACTAATGTTATGTTGTGAGCATTTGGAGGGTTAAAAGTTTTGGGGCTCACACGCGGCCGTATGTGGTCCGCAGGCCTTGGGTTGGCCACCCCTGTTTATAGAGAGACGGCTGCAAAAAGGCGGTGTTGAACTTTGATAAGAGCGTGGACACGTAGATCGATGCCTGACGGTCGAGCGAGCGAGCGAGAGTGAGCGAGCGATGGCCGCCCTCCCTCCACCTGGTCCCACTCATCTGGAGGCCGTTAATCCCTCCAAACACACGCCAGACGCCCCACGCCTCAGCGCTGGCACAAAGCCCGGCTCTGATTCGCCGAATGTGCGTGCGTGTGCTGAACACACACTTTGCTCTCGCCGCGAGTGCGCGTGTGTATGTGTGTGTGCGTGTGCGCTCCCCAGCAAAACTGTGTGTGGTTCTTGTTCCTGGCAGCCGTCTGCAGCCCCGCTCTGAACTGAGCCAGCTTTAACCCAGCAGAGACAGTCGCTCCCTCCCCCGTGGTGAAGCTGCTGGCCCCTGACCATTAGCCCCCCCTCGCCCACCTCTGCTCCACCACTCCACACTCCCCTAACACGTCCTCTCCGCTCCCCCCCTCCCCCTCCTCCTCCTCCTCCTCTTTTACTGCCGTTTATCCATTCGCCGCTCTTGTCTCCAAGGGCAATTGTTTGCCTCGTTGCCTGTCCCCACGGGCTCCGGCTGGTGAGTCACATGCTCCTCTCCTCTCTCCATAGATTATTTTGCTGACCTTCAGGGCCGCGCAGATGACGACCCCGGAGTTTATTGGGAATTCTACGGCAGCGTTGTGTGTGGTGAGTACTGATCACAACGATCCCTTTCAATCACAATGTAGAAAAGCTTTTTTTCTTTTCTTTTTTTTTTCCCCCCACCTTTTTCCATTGTCAGTGTTCTGGACTGAAGCAGAAACGGGTGGTTGGGTTGAGTCGATCTGGCAATTTTCTGCCTTCAGAACTAATATGAGAGCAGTAACAGAAGCCCCTTTCACGCTGACTGTAAAAGCCAGTATTTATCTGTTGAGATTCTATATAGACGTCACCCATACGCACTCGTCGACAAATTCGACCCGATCGCATCTTTACACTGCCTTAAAAGTCGACATGTTTCAGCCGTGTTGCTGTTCTGTATGCAGTGTTCCTCTGCATATTCGGGATTCAACACTCAAATTCACCTATTTGCATTGTTTTTTTAACTTCTCCTCTATTGACTAAAAAAAACAAAAAAAAAAACTCGCCTATTCACTGTTTTTGTGCTCTTTCTGAAATACCCTAAGTTACCACAAGATAGCACCAAAACCTTAGACCTACCCCAGTCTAATAAGAAAGTAGTGCTTTGGTGCCATCTTGTGGCATCTAGATGCCAAGAAACTTGACCTTCTGCTCAACAGGCCTAAGCCCTGTCTAATAAATAGTAGTGATCTCATGCCATCTTGATTAACCTAAGCTTCTATTAGACAAGACCTAGCCCAGTCTAATAAAAAAAGTGTTTTAGTGCCATCTTGATTACAAGGAACTTGAGCTTCTAATAAAACAAAACAAAAAATAGTGCTTTGGTGCCATCTTGCAGCATCTCGATGCCAAGAAACTTGAACTTCTGCTAAACAGGCCTAAGCACTGTCTAATAATAACAATAAAAAAAAAAAGTAGTACTTTAGTGCCATCTTAATTATAAGGAACCTGAACTTCTATTAGACAAGCCTTAGCCCTGTCTAATAAAAAGTAGTGCTTTGGTGCCATTTTATGGCTTTTTTTTCATTCAACTTTTGCTCTTGACAGTAGAGCTGGGTCCCTATTATTGTGAACAAGTGTAACAACGTTTACCTGACAATTTTGCACAATTTTTGAATCTTTGGCGGTAGTATCACAGGTGTAACTCAATGCCCTTTCCCACTACCTTTAAAAGTATGATATATCTATTTTTTTTATTATTATTATTATTATTATTTTAAATATGCAAGTGTTGACAATATTTTGTGTAAAATGTGAATTTGGGTCACCTGCGACGCTGCCATTCACTAAATCTTTGTATGAAAAAGTGTGTCCCGAGATATTAGCTCACCTTTATTTTGCACATTTCAGAGTCTGCCGAGGAGGGCGGAGCCTACGACATTCTTGCCGACCCGCCGGGCCCTGACGAAGACGAGGAGGACGACAAAAGGGAGGTGTTTGAGTTTGAGTTCTCCGACCGGCCCCTGTTGCCGTGCTACAACATCCAGGTGTCCGTCTCTCATGGGTGAGCGTCTCGCCATTCCCAAGTGTTTGGAATAATGCCGCACTTTTTGCCGTAAGAAATACAATTTGGAGTGCACATTACAATGGAGTTGTACATCATCGTCACCAGATTCACTTTTTGGACATCTCTAAAAAAAAATTCCAACCAGGACTTTATAAGCCACATATTGGCACGTATTCTAGATGTATGTCGGTAGTTTCAGTGCACTGGTCAGCTGCTCAGTCACTGTTGATGCAGACATTGGGCCGTTTACCTGTCAGTCATTATACGCAGCACTTGGATTGGTCGTGATGTCACTTAGATTGTGTTTGTCATTACTTGCACAGCCAATGATTAGCCTCCAAAGTTGTTTACATGCATGTTCTGGAAGATTGAAAGTGTAATGTTGTTAAAAACTGACTTTTTAGTTGTATTTTTTTTGTTTATCTGTGCCTATTAAAATGAATAGTTTTGTTTGTTGTACCAACAATTGATTTATAAAAAAAAGAAAAAAAAGGTAAACTTAATTTTAAAATACTTAAACGTCAGCATATCTTCAGATTTTGGAATTTAAAATGAACTTTAATTCATTTCACATTTTTAAATGAAAACAATTTAAAATCTTAAATGTATTAATTGTTTCAAACTTTTAAAGTAGAAATATTTTGATTTCAACTTGTATATTATAATCATAGAATAAGTTTAACTTGCAAAATCATTTCTCATTACGATAAAAAAAGTTACTTTTTAATTTAAAATTACTTTTGAATAAATCAATTTCAGATTTTTTTTTTAAACTTTAAAATTAAAACTAATTTACAGTTACACTGTTGGAATATGTGGTTTTTGGCATCGTTTTGCCACATCAATACCACCTTCTACTGTTTTTGTGGGAAGTAACTCCAAAAAGTACAGAAATATTGTAATGCATACTAGTAAAGTATAATCAATTACTTTGAAATGACATGACCTTGTAAAATATGTAGTTACAAAGAAGTGGCCATTTCTCATCTCTCTTTTTTTTCAGGCCTAGGAACTGGCTGCTCCTGTCCGATGTGCTCCGCCGTTTGCGCATGTCGGCCCGCGGCTTCCGGCAGGCCTTTCCCCACATGGAGGTGGTGACGGTATCCGAGGCCGAGTTCTACCGGCAAGCCTCGCTGTCGCAGCTCTTTTCGTGCCCCGAGGAGCTGGAGGGCTTCCAGCCGGACAGCAAGGAACTGCTGGACCTGGTGGAGGACAGCGCCGAACTGGCCGCCCTGCTGGGCTCCACGCTGGAGTGCCTGGACGACCGCTGGGAGCAGGCCAGGGACAAACTGAAGGACAGGATCAAGGCGGCCGGCCAGGTGGGCCTCATCTTTAACCCGGCTCACAACAAGCACTGACCTTCTCCACCCTCTCGGCCTGCAGTTGGCTTTCCTAACCGTCGGGAATCAGTTAGCTGCCCGGAGTTCCCCGCCCGGCACTGTACATAGAAAGACTTTTGGACCTGCTGGCTGACCCGGCCTGTGTTAGCTTAGCCATACGCTTGACTCTCAATAACTGATGGTCGTATTTTTTATAAATTATTATATGTAAAAATAAATCTAAATAAATATATGTATGTACATATACACGTGTGTGCGCGTGAGTGTGTGTACATAGTTTTCCTCTCCCGTCTTTCTGATAACCAGCGCGTTAGCGCAGCACATTGTGCATGTGTGCTATTGAATGTGCTATATGAGTTCACAGGGAGCACATGATGTACAATTCTTTTTGTTGTATCTTTTTTTTTTTTTTTTTCATTTTGTATTGTTCAAATTGTGCTTCCTGTCCTGTCTGTAATTTAACACACGGAGCTACAGCGTTGATTGTATAATAAAGTTTTATTGTAATACTGATCTTCACCCTTTGGCAAAGAGCTTGTGTATATATCTAACAGTGAGGCTACTGCAGTAAATCAAACTTTTTTTGGGTGTTCATTTTGTTTTGTTTTAACTTTGTAATTAAAAAATCTCCTAATTTGTATTTATATTTTACAAAAAGAAGTTGCTTTAAAAAAAATAAATATACAAACTGCAAGATGAAATGTGTGTGCTGCTCTTTTAATTGTGAGGTTACGTTTAGCGTTGGAGAGACTAAATGGAACTAAATGAATTGGGTGTCAATGTCAAATTAAACCGTTTAGCCAAATTGTCCGCGACGACGTAATCCTGCATTGCCATCTCTCGGAATACATGTGTATTGTGAGCTGCACTTTGTCTCTGCAGCCCACCAACACGCGGCAAACAATTTATTGCAGACCTGCAGCGCCACCAAATGGCAAAATTGGTCATTGCATAATACAAATACACTCGATGGGACTACTGTATTATATTGTTTTTGCACCGTTATTGTCAGAAATTCATCTATTAATACAGTTATTAATCAAATGGAATTGGTTATCGTCTATAAATTTTGTTAACTTAAATTTGCTCATCTTTTTTTTAATTAACCTTATTCAAAAGTACAAGTATACAAATAACGTTGTATACAATGTTGAACAAACACATGCCAAATACGTAAGTCACGTACATTCAGAAAGTTTATTACTGATATATATATATATATATATATACTGATTGTTTTTAAAGGCTTTTTGTCAGTGAGCTACTAATCAATTTTATATAAGATACAGTATCATGATGAAAGTGTTTAAAATTTGGTTTTTGGTTGCTTTATTTGCATTTGTGGAGATAGAATTTAGCTAAGATGATCAACAAGTTTATAGTGAAATATACAGTTTGCTTTCTACAATAAAATAAAACATTCTCCCATTTAAACTGCTCATTTAATTTATTGCAAATTTTTCAAGTATAATTTTACATTTCACAACTCAAAGCATAAAGGATAAACTAAATACTTTATTTAGCATCCTGAGATGTTTAAGAAAAAAAAAGATTTTTTGCCAAAATATGAATTCGACCATTATTTTAAAACGGTGACGATATAAATTACGTTTGCTAACCGTGCCGTTCGCAGTCGGTACCACGTGATTATGCGTGACGTAATTGATCATGTGATCTCTGCTTGAAGCAAAGAGAAGGGAAAATGTCGCCTACTGGCTGGTCGCGGATGCGGGCACTGTCCTTCGTTGTGTCCGTCCTCGTTTTCCTCTGCACGACCGGTAAGAATTGTGAAATAATAGACGCCATCGGTTAATCTGATCTCCTTTAGTTTTAGTATAAGTGTAACATTACCGAGTCGTGTCGTTAAAGCGGATCACCGTCGGCTAACTGAGCTAACAATGATAGCGTCGTCGATAGGTTCATTCATTTAACACTAATTTCTTTTTATATTGATGTGATGCGTCTATGCGGGGTTTTCCCATTTTACTGTGTTGTTGATAGGTTTACCTCACAGGTTGTTACTCGCTTGCCATTTTAGCGTTGTTAATTGGGGAACATTCCATTATTGCAAAAAAAAAACAACAAACAAACAAAAAAACAAAAACGTATTATATGGGAAATATTTTTCCCCTAAAGTGCGCTTCACCATTGTTTTGACTAGGCATTAATACACCAAGGTTATGAGATATGTATTATTGCTTTAGAGTAGTTCTTTCCTCTATGGATTGTGAGTCATGTGACAGGCCACGGAACAAGTTCCTCGCCGTCTTTCCGTCACGAGTTTCTGCCAGCCTCATGTTATTACAAAAAAAGGAACGAAAAACAATACTCATTTTTGATGGGGAATTTGATATTTGATGCAAATTACGTATTGCGCCATTTTGGTTCATACATACACATTCGTCAGAATACCTAAGAATCAATAATTATGATTATAAAAAGCACATTTTCCATTACATGTGACTTTTTAAGATCTTTTCTCCATTCCATCATGTGCAGATGTCCATGGGGATGAATTGACGGTGTTGCAAGCTCCAGAGTTTGTGTCCTTCCAGAAAGGACACTGGCCCATCTCTGGCGAGAAAATTCCCGACCTAGTGGCCCTAACCATGGGCTTCTCTGTTCAAGAGGTGACATGGCTGTTTATTATCAACCAGTCGAAGCTCTGCCACAATTATAAACCTTTACAAAGGAAAGCCTTTTAGTAAGCGTGTGTCTTGAATCCATTCAGGATCTGTCTTGGCCTGGCCTGCAGGCTGGCCCCTTGTTCCAGCGTCCCCGTGCTAATGTTCTGATCGTGGTTCGAGGAGCCGATGGCCTCGCCTTGCCTCAGGGTGTGGCCTCCTATCCCTTGGAGAATGTGAGTCATTCTGGATCTGGATTACAAACGAAACGGACCTCTGGTAGCTAATTGTGAGATTTTGCTTATTTCTTCCCAGCCGGTGCCCTTCACTCTGGATAGTGTCGCAGAGACGGTGCACTCCCTGTTCGCCGAGGACACGCCTGTCGTGCTGCAACTCGCACCCAGTGAAGAGGTACAAACGTGGTCATAACATTATTGAACCTCACAACTTGGACTTGAAGCTAACATGTTTGATGTCAACAATTTTGGGGAACCTTCAGCCCAGTGAGTATCTTAAAGTACCATTTTTTGACAATAATATATTCTATGCAGCCCCACTAGTCTAAATATGTTATTCTGTTTAATATTGCATTAGTGCAGTGCTTCTCAATTATTTTCTGTCATGCCCACTAGGAAGAAGAAAACATCTCGCGCCCCCCACCCCCCATACGCTTCGTCATATTTCCTCGTCTGAGCTTTCGGGCGACTTTCGTTTGTCTCTTTATTTCCGTCTCTCTCCGCCTGTCTTCTCATCCCTGTTACCGGTAAATATTTTTTCATGGTGTCACTTGAGGGTCTGCTACACTTCGTGCCTACACTTCATACTCTTACTCTGTGCTGTGTGCAAAGCGCGCATGCTTACTGCAAACAAAACCCCTACACCACAGAGCGAATGCTCCCTGCGCACACTCTGCCAATGAGAGCGCCACTGCCCCCTAATGTAGTGGAGGTGCAATTGCACTTTATTCTAAGACTGTAAAAATAAATAAATAAAATAAAATAAAGAAGCATGTTCCCCGAGGTCAAACGCGCCTCGTGCCCCCCTGGGGGCGGCCCGCCCCACTATTTGAGAAGCACTGCATTAGTGGAATGTGAGTTAAGCAGCAAAATCCAGCTGTTTTTAATCAATCTCAGGGGGCGGCCATTTTGCCACTTGCTGTTGACTGAAGATGACATAAATGCTGTAACAATCAATCACAGCGCAGCTTAAGAAAACAGGTGAGCTGTGATTGGTCGTTGCCTGCTGAGCAACATTGATGTCATCATCAGTTGACAGCAAGTGACAAAATGGCTGCCCTCTGAAATGGATAAAAACGGCTGGATTTTGCTTCATGACTCATATTCCACAAATGTAATATTAATCAGAATGTCATGTTTAGGCTAGTAAGGTCACATATAACACATTATTGCCAAGAAATGTTTCAGGTTGACTTCCACTTTAAGAAGGAAGGTGCAACTTTTTTCTTGGATAATGGGAAATGGGTCAATATTGCCACTTTTCCATTAGCCCCAAACAAAACCACATGGTCTCTGTTGCTTTTCTATTACATTTATTGCAAGTTAAAGGCTCTTGTATGGTGATTCGCAAAGCATGGGCTCCCTCTAGTGGAACCCGAAAGAACAATGTTTGATTTTCAAAATGTAGTCACAGACAATTTTTATATAACTTATGTGCACAATTAAATCAATATGTATGTATGTTTTTGTTTTGTTTTTTTTATTCTGATTATGAGCAATGTTTATGTTCAAAGTGACCTATGACCCATAATGTTGCAGTGACCCTGTAAAGTCATTTTTGTGATGATTATTTAAAAAAATAAAATAAATAAATAAAACTTAAAATCTGTGCAGCCCACTGCTGAATACTACTAATAATATTGGTTATGATAGATTTTTCTGTTTTGAGAAGTACTAATTTATTTGTTTTGTTTTGTTTTTTCAATATTTTTATTTGTTATTATTATTATTTTAATTATTTGTTTATGAGAGCTACTGTATATGTGACGTGCACCAGTGTGCTGATCATGCATCTTTTGTGTCCTCCATTAGAGGCTGTACATGCTGGGCAAAGCCAACGCCGTGTTTGAGGATCTGCCGGTTACCTTGCAGCAGATCCGAGGCCGCCTGTCACAAGATGGCTCCGTGCTGGCCACCCTGCCCCTCAACTCCCTCAGCAGGAACGCAGAGGTCACTTTCCATTAGCACCACCGTACCACACAAGAGCTACAGCTGGTCTAAGCTCGCTTCTGTCGTGTGTCACGTCTGCAGGCTGATTTGCTGTTCCTCTCCGAGATCCAAGTCCTGCATGACATCACAGCTCTGGTGAGTTGTCACTTCTGCACCCCTCCTAACGTCCGTCCTCTTCACGATGGCACTTTCTGTCACAGCTGCAAAGGCACAGGCATCTGGCCAAGGACCACTCTCCAGACCTTTACTCCCTGGAGCTGTCAGGCCTGGAGGAACTGAGCCGCGTCTACGGACAGGACTCTCCCCAGTACCGCGATGCCATCGCCATTCTCTCCTCCGTCCTGCAGAAGGTAAAAGAGGAGAAGGAGGAGACCTCCAAATCGTCGCTTTAGGCTCCATAACTATTTTTTTGTTTTGTAGTTTGGAGAGGACGTGTACGGTCTCTATGGCAACAGCGCCGTAGTGGAGGTTGTGACTGTGAAGAACTTTGAGGCTCCTGTCACCAGGAAATCTCGATCCATTTTGGAATCAAAACAGATCGTAAGTCCATATTGTGTGCAGAAGACTTCTTCCTACTCTACAGAGAGCGTAATTAAATATAATAATAATAATAATAATAATAATAATAATAATAATAATAATCATCATCATAAATTAAATTGAAAGCCCTCCACAAATCATTTTTAAAAAGCACTTATTAGGAAAGCAGCTATTACATGTACCTTTTGTTTTCTTATTTCTTTTTCCTTTTTCCACAAATAATGCAATAATGGTACTTCACTCATTCACTCGCAGCAATTTTCACTGAAGCGACCCCCTTCGCTCCCGGCTGTTTTACTGGATTTTGACTGAATTTTGCAAGGACCACAGAATATTGAAAAAAAGAAAGATTAGTCTCCTCTTTCATCAAAAAAAGTATATTTCTGTTTCTGTTTTGCAGCAATTAGCATTAGAATATAGCTCAGTCAATATTCACATTCCTGGTGAAAACACTGACAAAAAGAGCTTGTTGCAACATGGCCCTGGTTGATCTATTATTCTCTGCTGGCCGTTTTTGTGATAACTACCATTGCTTCAACCGTTGTCTGCAGTTCAGAGGCTGCATCAAAGCCTTTTGTATGCTCAGTCTAGCATAAAAAAACCCAGTATAAATATGTCTTTGGGACACTTTAAAACATTTAAAATAGAACATATTAAATTTGGGGGAGCAAATGAGTTAAATAAAAAAAATATTCATACTGTATTGCAATTGCAATAATTATCTACCATGTTTCTGCAAATAATAGCCACAAGTGTTTATTTAATACCAGGGCTATTTTATGGTTAATGTGTTGATTGAGCATAGGCTTTTATTTGTATGAAATTGAATTATAACTGGATTAGGTATGGGCCAATTACCAGTTTGACACTTTATCGTCATTTTAAAAAAATCAAGATTTCAATAAAAGACCATTCTGGCTGTCACCGGTAATGAGCTGCTCTTCTCTGTTTCTCAGCAGAACATAATTTATATATATTTTTTTCCCCATCATTTTTATTCATTCTGCCATCTAACAGTAGAACATTACACAATATGCTCATCACAATACTCAACAAACATACTGATAGGCGTCAGCTCAGTGATGGGACACTGCATTATTAAGAAGAATGTTAACATTTATTTCTTAATTTAAACTTAACATGGTACACGTTTCTTCTGTACTAAATATTCTTATATAGTCAATTAAGTAAAAGTGATTATGTTCAATGAGGAGAAATGCTGTTTTTATTTACCCAAATAATAATTATTTATGGATTTTAAAAAGGTCAATTAAGAACTGCAATGTGTCATACGGCAATATTTTTGCTCACGGTTTCATACCATCAGAATCTAATATCAGTCTGTGCCTAAATTGCATATTGTTAGATTGTTTTATTTGGTAGCAATGGTAGATTATACATATATTAACGTAACTCATGAAGGCTGCTATTTGAGGAAATATGGTATATTTCTCTATTAAGTGCAAATGTCCAGAAATGATTGATTAAAATGTTTGTTTTTGTTTTTCCTCCTTCTCCAGAGCAACCCAGGCAGCCCATACAACTTGGCTTACAAGTACAACTTCAACTACGCCGTGGTCTTCAACATCGTACTGTGGCTGATGATCGCGCTGGCGCTTGCAGTGATTGCCGTCGGTTACAACCTTTGGAACATGGACCCGGGCTATGACAGCATTATCTACAGGATGACCAACCAGAAAATCAGAATGGACTAAGAACCTGACCCTCAAAGTCTCCATCCATCCCCTTGGTTCCCGCTTGTGATTGTTTTGTGCTTTGTTTGTATGGTATTGAAGTAAACAGTGAGTCAGCAATTTGTTTACGACGCTGCTGTGGTAGTTGGAAATGAATATCAACATTACAACACATCATTCCTTATATCGCAGCTCACTAAGATTTTGTGAAGTATGGTCCTGTTTTGAAAGAATGTACATTTGTTGTGAAAATGTTTTAAGTTAAATGTGTATATATTGAAAATGAAACTGTGTGACAAACTACTGTACTCATTATGAAAAGATTGTGTAGAAATGTGTCTTTTGCTTGGAATAACTTGGCCATTAGTTGTAAGCATGGTGCAAGAATAAGGAAATAAACTAAAATTGCAAAATGATGAATAAATAAATTATGGATCAGTGGATTACACAATGGTCAACACGTCTGATATTGGCAAAACAACTTTTAATGCAGTGTTTTTGATATATTGACTTAGCAATCCTCTCAATATTTGTGGGATGCCGATCTATCTAAAAGGAAAGGACGGGTTAGGAATGACCGCTCGCCACACTGGCTCGCCATTTGTGGGCTTTTCCTGGCTCACGGTTGTCACGTGATTACGTTGCGTCACTCTGAGCCAATTGAAACGTAACTGGCACCTCTAAGCCCCGCCTTTGCCTTTCGGCGTACTTTATTGGTCGGGAGATTTTACGACACTTCCGGTAGTGCTTTTGTTTACTCGTACAGCGTACAGCGGAGGCAACTAAAACACAGAGGCTGAAAGTATGGTCTGACTGATTATAAAAGGTAAATTTGAGTTGTTTTTACTTAACCATTAAGTGTATTTAATTTAGTCTAATATTTAAGGACGTTGCGTTGTAAACAATCCAGGCAGCGTCTACATCTTGAACATTCATAGTTGTTTTTAGCACTCAAGACGTGTTTGACAGTTTATTTTATGTTTTCCATTAATGTTGCCCAAGGCTAATTCCAGTGTTATGTAAGAAGTTATTACATAATTTCTTAAAGTGAAACTAAATCTTGTGACTTAAAGGTCAAGTTCAAGAACATGTGTTCGCAATATCTGAAATATCATACTACTACGACTAATAAGAGTGTTTGGCATGGCAGCGAGCATCTACGCAGTCAGGAAGATCCGGGCGGCCATTGCTAGGAGAGAGCAACTGGAAGAGCCCATTGTGACGCCATGTAGTGCTATCGGTAAGCTGAGCAAGGCAATGACGTCGTAATAAATCGTTTACCTGAGGGCAGGGGTCGCCAACCTTTTGAAAGTGAGGGCTACTTCTTTGCTACTGATTGGTGCATGGGCCTACTAATTTGTTACACACTTCTTAAGTAACATGTTTGCTCAAATTTTCATGAATATTTGTTTAATATGCTGTTTATTATTGTTTATTAATGTTTTTTTTGCAATTATAGTAAACAAAAATATGCAGCACTATATTCATAAATCTCTACTAGTTTTTGAATTTTTAATTCAACACTTCTAAAACATTCATAGAAAATCACAATGTCCTATCACTGGTGAGCTATTTTTAGAACAGCCCCGCAGGCTACTCATGTGGTCCTCGCAGGCGGGCGCCAGGTTGGTGGTCCCCCTTCCCGAAACCATGATATTGAACAATATTTGTTTTTAGGTAATTTTTTCTGTGAAACGTCCCACAGACACAAAATGGGTGCTTCCATGCATGCATTGTTTGAGTCAAATAGTTCACTTTCTTCTGTTCTACTCAGCTGAAAAGAGAGCGGCGCAAGCGCCACCAGAGGCCATAATGACGTCTGAAAACGGTGACATCATCAGCGGGGAAGGGGCTTCTGAGACGTCTTTGACTGTACAGAAATATGGCTCTTGATGTTAAAACACGAATCACACTGGTCATTCATAAATAGCCAATATATAATTAGCTTTTCTTTTGTACAACAAAAAATACTAGCAACAATGTAATACTAATATCTCATATTGTTAATTTAATATTATGTAATGACCACACTGTGCTCTTGTTAAAACATTTGTGCTGTAAAGTGTTGATAATGTCTATTGCAGCGTGTGAAGACTTAACTCACAAACCTCTCCAAAGAGGCTGATCAGGTCTGATGTGCAGTGCAATAATAATATAAATAAACATGTGAAACTATGCTACCTTGTATATGCATTCTTTGCTGGATGTACAATGTATATAGCACAGCTGTAATTTTACTCAACTTTATTAATAGCGAAGTGAAGAGAAGCCAGGATAGGGGTTATGTTCTCCCTCTTACGGGCACCAGTTAGGAGACGAGTAGCAGCATTTTGGACAAGCTGGAAACGCTTGAGGGAGGACTGGCTGATTCCAAGGTAAAGTGCATTACAGTAATCCAGACGAGATGTAACAAAGGCATGGATTATCGTTTCCAAGTGCTGCTGAGATTGAAGATACTTTACCTTAGCTAGCTGCCTAAGATGAAAAAAGCTGGATTTGACAACAGCAGCAATTTGCCGGTCCAGTTTAAACTCACTGTCCATCTTAACACCCAAGTTTGAGACTGTTGGCTTAAAATGCCGGAGGACCCAAGTCAGCAAGATGAGGTGGGCCACTGGAACCAAAGACCATAACTTGTGTTTTCTTCTCATTGAAGTTCAAGAAATTTAAAGCCCCCCAGGCTTTGATTTCCTCCAGACAGGACCAAAGTGGCCTCAATGAGAAAGCGTCCTTTTTACTAAGTGGGACATAGCAATCATGTCATCCACATAGCAATGAAAAGAAATGCAATGTTTTCTGAGGATGGAGCCCAAGGGCAGCAAGTACAGTGAGAACCGGAGGGACCCCAAAATAGAACCTTGTGTAACACCATATGGCAGTGAGGGACTCGGAACATCCAAGGCTAACACCCTAACATATTTTTCATCTTATTTTATTTTTTTTGCCCTGCAATTTGGCGCCCCATCCACTTGGCAATCACCTAGCTCGTCTTTGCCCAGGGCTGGCCCTGCTTCCAAGTCATGGCCAAAGAAACTTGGTGTGGGGACATTATTGTGTAAATTAAGAGAACATCAAAGTCTGACATTAACCATAATTACCCGCTCACATATTTTGGAATTTGGCAGCAAATAAAAGATTGACGTACTTTTTTTTTTTTTTTCCCCCCACACTTGCCAACTATTTGCAGGACACAAGAAGGCCAGTCACACTCAAATTCACGGCCATGGACAATTTAACAAATATTTATCAGAAGAAGCAACATCCAATTTTAGATTTTTCAATTAATAACACATTGAAAATTGTATGCTTTTACCTGTGCCTATCATACAAACCAGGAAAATTGTTAGTTTTTTTTTTTTTTTTTCATTTCTTTACATTTAAATCCTTACAAATCAAATTACAGGTATTCAAAGATCAACGCTTTTCAATGAGTCGAGAGTGTTGCCATTTTGACTTGTGACGTAGGCTCGGAATTTTTATATGAGAGCACTATGAACTAAATTTCAATAAAACGAACAGAAAATAGATTGGAAAAAAAGATGAAATAAAGAAAACAAACAAACAAAAAAAGTTAGTAAATATTTGCATTTAAATTTGCATTCGTGACGTATTTCCGGTGTAACGCGGATGTCTGTCAGTGTGTGTGTGTGTGTGTGTTGGTTGGTGTGTGTTGGTGTGTGTCTGTATGTGTGCCGTCCAGTTCGTTTCCAGTAATGACTATTTATCATTTTTACGCGTAGCCCATGGAGTGAAGTGCTCGTTCTCAGATATTTATCTGCACGTCTCCATCATCTCCATATAAAGCAAAAGTTAAACTCCGGAATATGGTAAGGGTCTACTGGTCTACCGGTCTTGTGCATCTTTGTTTGAGGGAGCCAGCACCATTGCTAGCTCTGTGGGCTAGCTTGGCTAACCGCGGTTTTCATTTTCATTTGAAATGCACTGTATCTGCTGGGACGAAAACGCTGTCACATTCGCGCAGACTTGAATGGCGACATTTAAATAACCTTAGTTGAAGTTGCGTGGTTAAACTAAACAAATGTTTGTTTGTTTTTTGGTTTTTTTAACCATTGCCTTCACGTGCTATGGGAAAGATGGACCTTACCACTTGGACACTCCTAATTACGACCAAGTTCTGTTCATCTGCTTTTGCAACACATACAACTGGTATAGTATTTGCTCGTAAAACCGATCAATTACGGCAAACAATGAGTTGTAAAGGACAGGACATTGAATTGTGTATACTACATAATTGTGTAGATTCTAAAATAACCTGCTCGTGGAAGACAATGCCTTTATAATTGTAATATTTCTTGCCATTCGCGAATCCTGCAGCACTATCCGCCATGTTGAAACTTGAAAGGTTCTTTTAACTCGTAAACACTGGTATCAAAATAAATTCCCAGTTGTCCAGTTGAAAATACGATATGAGGGGGCGTTCACGTGCAATTTTCTACTTGAAAAGTGGTATTTACCATAATTTCGATACCACATGAAGGCAGCAACGCGACGACCTCAAAAGCATTACATGAACTAAAGATGTATAGCCCCTTCCGGTGTGACGTCACGTTTAAGTGCGCCCCTTGCGGTGGAGGGCAGGGCGTCAATGCAGTGAATTGGTAAACAATCAGTGTGACCTAGAAAATAGGTCAAACAGTTGATAAATGAGCGACCAATGCTATGGTGAACTTGTGTGCGGTCAACGGATGCTCTAATAGCTCAAAGAGAGATGAGATCGCTCTTTCGGCTGCCGGCAATGATTCTAAACCAGGCGGAAGACAGTGAGGAGTGAAAGTCGACCACGGTGGCGAGCGCCAAACTACGATGCAACTGCTTTGCACCCACAAAAAGTATGAGGGTATGCTCAGATCATTTTATATCAGCTGTGTTGGAGAAGGGAAACATGCAAAACCTGCAGGACTCCGGCCCCTGAGGACCGAGTTTGCCCACCCCTGCCTTAGAGCATATAGAATGTTGTCAAGAAATTTTAGTAATGAATTAAAAAAAAAAAAAAAAAGTACAGAGCAGGATTCAGACCCATGACCATACACTTTTGGGCTGACTGACTGAAACATTATGCCAAATCTAGTATGGCACAGAATTTGTACTTGTAGTTATCGCTCAATTCACAACAAAATAGCGCTAAGTGGCAAAAAAACCCAACTTGTGCTTATGAGCCGAATTTCAATTTGCTACTCTGTCCATTTTCCTCCCAAGCTTGTCATGTCTGACCTGTTGTGTTCTGTGTCCTAGTTTTGCTACTGCGCCTTACTCATTTGGCAGTCATGATGGGGACCCAGAAAGCCAGAATGGCGCCTCCATTTACAGTTGATAGGAATAAGCTGGTAAGTGGGTCTCAGCTGTGGACACCGCCAGTCTTCTCTCTGAAGGCAGGACTGTCCAATTGTACAATCACACATGCCACATTTAATTTCTGAAGTTCTTTCATCGAGATTTGTGATTTACCTCTCTGTGGAATGGTTATCAATAATTAGGAATCACATAACAGAAACACCAGAGTCAGACAGGAAAATTTTGTTTCCCACTTTGCCTTTGGATATTCCTGCCCTGAGATTGGCTGGCAACCAGTCCAGGGTGTACCCCTCCTGCTGCCCAGAGCCAGCTGAGAAAAAATACTGTATAACCAAATACTGGTTATGTTATTTTACTTATTTCATTTCTGTGGTGGAAATAGATGATCTGAACTAGACAATTTTAGCAGAGGTACCCGACATTCCGAGGAGATGTTTATGGTACAAAATACATTTTTGTCAAAAATAGGACTTAGACCATTATTTCACATACGAAAATATGATCTCTGACACTAGAGCAGCATCATCACTAGTCTTTGCAGACGTACATTTTCCTGTAACAAATGTTATCAGGATATGTAAATGGCTTTTATTATTTTTGCATCAAATAGCAGAGGCACCAAAGTGTAGCTCAACTTGGTTAGCAGTAGCATTTATGCTTTAAAAATAGCATAGCGCTTGTTATTATAGTTTCCCTCCTCCCTGAGCTCCCTTCAGTGGACAACTGCTTACCACATTGGCCTCCCTGTGTGTTTGCATGTTGTCTCTATGCCTGTGTGGGGTTTCACTGCATACTGCGGTTTCCTCCCATGTTTTAAAAACATGCTGTTTTACACAACCTGCGAATGGCTGGTGACCAGTTCAGTGTGTAACCCGCCAACTGCCCAAAGACAGTTGGGATAGGCTCCAAAATTAATTCAAGCTAGGCTAGTAATGTGCCTAAATTATTTATAACAATGTAATTAGAGATGCAGCTATTGGAAATTTTTAGAGTTTCTACCCAATAATATTCCGTTGATTAATCAAGCAATCTGATAAAGATTGATTTGGAATTATTGTTGTAACAGCAAAATGTGCACGTGAGGTGCAGGTTTTGTTGTTGTCCACTTGGGGTCGACATTCTCACGTTAACAATGACATCCTTGACTTCAAATCTGTGTAGCATAAAAGATGGCTCATGGCCTGAATCAGTGGCTAACACTTACCAAGTCTGCATACTGTTGAGCGCTTTGGGCGTAATTTGAGGCCATAGCAGCTTATGTATGAATGTGCATGTTAATTGTTTATTGTGTTACCGTTTGATCAATAAATCAGATGAAAGTTTGCCATCATAGACGACAGGACGTACTGTTGTGTTACTTGATTTAGTTTTGTTTTGCAATGGACACATTACACTTGAACTTTTATCTTTTTTTTTCTTTTTTTTTCTATGTCCATTCTGTTTTTTGTTTTTTATATACCTGTATACTATTTCCTTAATTGATGTAATCAAATCAGTTGTTATTGATTAATCATTTCAGCCCTAAATCCGATATGTATGAGATTACGTATTGTATACTGTAAGAGTTTGGACTCATACCTAAAATCGACACTATTATGTCACTATTTATTTATATCGTTTACCGTTTAAGCGGTGACTCCCAAATCAACTTGAATGTGCTACTAATTGTACTTTTAGGAAATGTGACATTACCTGACTGACTGACTAACTAACTGACTGACTAGATGGTAATTTATAGCAGTTTCACTCAGCTGCTGCAATTTGGTGCATAGTTTTAACAAATCAACTTCTGAGGAATGAAACTCTGTTGCGTGCAGTTTATCAGTACAGTATGTAAAATATCCTGGGTTCTTAAAACCATTTTTGTAATTATATGCAAGGCTGGTAACAAAAAAAAATCCTATCAATTTCAAATGGATAACCCACTCAGAATCTCCTTATCAGAGTTTGGAAAGTTAGAAAGACAGGTACCAGGCTTATCATATTCCTGTAAGAGCAAACAAATGTCGTATGGTTGTGAATGTCATGACCAATCTCGATCATTCTCGAGAGCTCATTATTATTTTTTGTTTTGTTTGTGAATAGGTGTCCTGCGCCGCAATTCCTGGTTGTAAACTCCAGAAATCAGATTTAAAGCTCAAAAAAGGATCCAAGACATTTGATCACAATCATGCCGCTATGGTCAAATGGGGGATGGCCAGGTAAGTCAATACCCCACAGTCGTTTGTCTTAGCATCCAATCCCAATGCAATGATTTCCAATGATTAAAGAAACAAAACATGTGCTAGCACAAAAGTTCTATAATTTTATGACACACTAGTTCTAATACCTATTCAACTGCGGCTCCACCATATGTATGATATAACCACTGCTGGTTGTTCATTAGTCGAGCAGCTTCTGTGAGTGAGCGAGTGGAGAAAAAAAAAAAAAAAGCCCCTTTAACATCCTTCAATACCAAACTATCACCCAAAACTAAAGAAATACTAACAACTATTGCCCCAACTTAACCCATTTAGACAATAAACTAAATACTAAAATTTAGTAAAACCATGTGACCACCCCCTACACACTCCTCCACTTGGTCAAACCCACAAACTTTTAGCAGTGTCTGATGACTCAGGACTTGTTTGACCTGACACCACCCTGGACACAAGAAGAGCATGTGAGTAAAACAATACACCCCACACTCAAATCATTCACCGCACGCACACAACACCCAACAGGATAGCCAATTTAAAACATACAGTAGAAAATATTGCACATTGCTCAATTACATCTATTCCACAGGCTGGCGCCCTCCCCGGATGCCATCATGACCAGACCGTTGGCAACCAGTTCAATAAATATTTAACAACTATATGAAAAGACTCTTTCTTGTGCAAATTAACATTCTCTTAAGTGACTTGTGCAAAAGTGCTTCTTATAAAGTAGACATAACGAACAGTTTGTTCGTTAGAGGTGGTATATTGCGTTTGCCAACCTGAACGAGCGTCATATCAACGGTTTCATCGGGATGGCCAGGCTGTGTTTGGTCTGCACATGCTCTGTTTTTATGTAACTGCATTATGACATCATCGTTTCCGCACTTTAAAATGGCGGTGTCCTGCTAAGTGCTCGTCTGCGAAGGGAGAACTAGTTTTAGATTACTTAGAACTTGTTTTTATCAATAAGTTGCTTTAATAAGTGTTAAAACTATCACAACTACTGTGCTAAATGACAAAAGAACTCTTATCGTGATAAATCATGTGACCGATCTCTGTGCATTCCATGGCTGTAACAAGACTAATCTGATTCATGGAGAGGAGCATGTAAACGTTAGATTGGAATGAATCATGTTACATGTAAACCGGTGACCAGGGATCTTCATTCGGATTCTTTCAGAATGATTTCAATCGGAATGATTTAAAAAAAAAAAAAAAAAAAAAAAAAGTCTCCACGTAAACCCGGCTAGTGTAATGTGAGGGTTCATATAGATAGAAATCGAGCTTTTTCCTTGAGGAGGGGAGACTGATTTGATTAATCAAGTCAAAAATTCACTACAGGAGAAATGTGTATGAAATGTTTTTTGTTCTAGTTGGCACTGGAGCAGCAGAATAGCCTCTTAGTCTTAATCACTTCCTTTGAACCAAGCTTATCAGATTCAGGAACCACCAAATGGTTCATCTATGTCAGCTGATGGCCTACCCATCCTCCTTTTGCATCACCTTATAATTTCTGCGGTGGTGTTTTAGCAACAACTTAAACTGCCAGCTAAACAGATGTTGTCAATAATACCGCTCTTTGGTTCTCCAGAAGGAGGCTTTGTCTGGTCCTGACCGATGTTTTTAAGACGGAGGTTGGCAAGGCTTTTTTGGACAAGCAACTGGGTCGCACCTGCGGCAACATGGCACAAACGGCGAGCAAGAGCTACCCGAGCAAGAAAGAAGCCATCAGATGTCAAGGCCAGAAGCCACACAGGAATGGAACAAACAAGACTGCAAAGCCAAAATGCCTACAAAGGTAGTATGAGATTTTAATGGAGTAAATTTGATCCTGGAAATTTGGAGAAGTAACTGGACATTCTCCAAAAATACAGACATTTTTTGTCTTTAAAGTACAGGTACTAAATATGAACACCGAAAGTTGATTGTAGGGGGTCCACTGGTTTGGACATTGTTCCATTCCTATGTAACCTGAATTTATATGAAAGGTACATTATGCAGTAGTAAAGTCATAATTCACTATTTGGTTAGGTTGATATTTTGCCCCCACAAATAGTGGGAGTGTGGTGCGACACATCACATTGACACAGCTCATATTCTAGCCTACATCTGGTCTTATTTTATTGTCAACTTGTTGTTCCTGAAGCCCTCTGTTCACATTTTTGGGTGGAATGGCTCAGTGGTGGAGTGGTCACCTTCCAACTGCGAGGTTGTGGGTTAGATTCCTCAGCACTTGTGACCATGTCGAAATGTCCTTGAGCAAGACATTGATTTGCTGCCAGTGAACCTGGCACTGTGGCTGCGTCTTGCTTGGCAACATCCGACCACTGATGTATGAATGTGTGTGTGAAATTGGTGAATGCGAGGCTTTGTAAAACACTTTGGACACCATATGGTGTAGATAAAGCACTATATAAAAAGTTACCACCGCTTTCTTGGGTACCAATGAGTCGTTTTGCCAACCCTTCGATGGTGGCATCACAAAAAAACAAAAACAAAAAAACAACAAACAAAAAAACAACAACAACTTGAAGGACCTTTTGTGTCTCTGCAGGTCGAGCTTCAAGAAGAGGTTACATCACATTAACAATGGTGAAACAAACAAAGATGTGGAGCAGGCAGTCCTTGTCAGTGCAAATGGGGAGGACTACAGAGTTGTCGGTAGGTAGCTAGCAAGTTAATGCAATGGCAAGTCGAAGCTCCGAAGCTTGGCCCGAGAGCGCCTCGACATCTATGAAAGTTACATTTAATAAGTGTAACAAGTATAAGGGTGGGAACCGTGTGGAGGTGTTCTTAATGGATTAATAGATTTGTAAATACAAAAACAAAACGTCAATCTAAACTTTATGGAAAGTCACGAAATGAATCACCGGCGAAAAGTGAGGGAACACTGTAAACTAGCAACTTATGAAACACTAATTTAACAATGCTGTATTGTGTATCTGACACTTCATATGTTAGTTGAATGTAATTTTGATGCTCCGTATGTTGTATGTATGTAGTTTTTAACTGTTATGTAATTTTATTTTATGAGGACTACAGATGGAAATTAGCATATTGCTAAATCTGGTGCAGCCATCTTTTTAATGTTACTGTACACTGTCCTTTTAATAAACCAAACTCAAACTCAAACTATTACCAAATAACGGTTTGCTTTTGTGCTACACCATATATTGGGCGGAACATATCCACGATATACAGTTCCCCACAAAAGCATTGGAACAGCAACCTTATTCATTTTGTTTTTGTTATATACTGAAGATATTTTGACTTTCAGATCAAAAGATGAAGATGAGAAAGAAGTTCAGAATTCCATCTTTTTTTTCATGGTACATCTAGATGTGCTACCCAACTCAGCACAGAGCACCTTTTGTTTGACCCACCCACTTTTACGAGCTGTTTGCTCGCTATTGTCCATCACAAGTTCAGTGCATGTTTAACACTAGCACCAAGCCATTATTTGTCTTGGACAAAAAGCATCTGCAATGACGTAGCACATTTTTCCTGTCCTACTTTGTTGACAACACAGTGTTCTTAGCGGCAATCAGGTTGTCAGTACTTGTGGGGTTTTGTCGACAGACTGCGGCTTGTCAGTGTGCTGGAAGCCAGCAGAGGATGCCGGAGACGCTAATGAGTTTTCCCCAACTTGCATCAAGGACATTGGGAATCAAGAGAAACATTGTCTGGTGAGTGGTCGCCAAACATTCCAGCATTATGATGGTAACTGATATGGATAGTGCACATTTGACTAAATTTCCTATCATTTTGTACCCCCCTACCCCTCACCTCCCATTTTAATAAGTTGGGGCAATCTTGCTAAATGTCAGTGTCTGTTGTATTGAGTAGAATAATGTTACCTGTTGCATGGTTTGCATACATTTAGCTCCTCACATTCTCCTCTTTAGACTGCACTCATATAAACAGTAGATAGGCTCCAGCACCCCCACGAACCTTGTTGATTAATAAGCGGTTAAGAAAATGGATGGATGGATGGCCACCATCCATCCATCCATCCATCCATCCAGTTTCTTCTGCTTATCTGGCGTCAGGTCGCAGGGGGCAGCACAGACTTTGCTTTCCACAGCCACTTAGTACAGCTCTTCCAGCGTGTTCCCAGGCTCACAATATAAACCATTTCATAACACAGTAATAATATACAGTGGTCCTTCGCTATCTCGCGGTTCGGGTATTGCGGATTCACTATTGATGGTGACTACCCCAAATGTTTTATATATAACACTGCAGTTTTTTCTTCTTCTGCTATTCGTCTGATTACATGTATTTAGTATAACTAAGTGTTTTGAAGGGTGAGAACTGGGGTAGGACAATGCAGTGATCACAAGATTTGCATAAAATCCAAAATATCTGTCGATCCGATATGGCCAATCAGATGGGTGGAAAGTCTACTGTATGGTAGTTGTCATGGCGTCCCTGTCTGCTTATGCAGACCCCACCAAAACCACGGGGAGCCTTTCGTTTGGAAAGTGGGCACCTGTGCGCTGCAAGACTTGCATATATGATAAATGGGTCAGTCGGCTGCGAACAGATGTTTACGTGGTTGCATTTGGCTTACGTATTGGCTCACTCACGTACTACTACTCTGAGAATACATAAGCTTGTCTACCGATTGGCTTGCGATGCAACTCACATGTATTTGTTCAAGTGCATCTAATTAGGCCTTTTAACACTGCACTGGCAGTTCTCCGTCTCCATTCATTGTGTATGTGCTGCGAGAGTTCAAGTACAAAATGTCCTGTTACTTCACGACACAATGTACAAAGTGGTTATTTTTTACATCATAAGGCACATACAATAAGGAGAGAAGCTGGCTGGTATTTTGTGGTGTCAGAGTACTAATAGCAACAGATAAAGCATCAGAACAAAACTCCTTGTTACTTTCTGGTTGGCTGCTTCACAAGCACTGCCAAATATGGGCAAGCTTGCACGGGTTAGTGCCATCTCTGCGTACTGCCGTGCAGTAAAGACCAAGAAAACCAAGTGGAGTGTGAAAAGGTCTTTAGATTGGGGTCACAGGTCACTACTTATGCAACTATGGCACTTATAAGAGAATTGAAAGTACCCCGGCTGGTTGTAATGAAGTAGTGCCTCTTTGCCTCTTTGCTTCTAAAAATGGTGAACCAACAAAGTCTGCAAAATTTACTATCAATCAATGTGAATCTCTAGTAAGAATCAGACACTCAAACGTTTTCTGTGTTATTTGTGAACAGAAGAGGAAAAGAGGCAGACCGCCCAAGTGCAATGAAACAAGCAGCCAGAAACGGCAACGAGAAAGCGTGCTTCGCCTTACCGGGGAAGGTGGACGAAACAAAGGACTGGCCCCGGTTAGTCTGGTCGAACCCGGAGAAGACTGCGATGCGGACAACACGGTCAGCAACGTAGTGCAGTTCTCCTTGGGAGCAGTTGGCAGCGCAGTCGCCAATACTAATTCAGAGTCGGCAGACGTCAACGGAGTTCCCGGTTGCAGTCGGGTACCCACCCAGGACAATTCAGCTCCAGCCATCACAGGAGAGCCAAGTGAGTACACATAGAAATAATGACGCATGTTTCCTACTGCCAGTGAAAGCATTTGGTGTACCTTTATAAAACATTGGAATAGTTAAGACATTTAACTTACAAATGCTCATAATACAAAGTTAGCTGGGATAGGCACCAGCACACCCATGACAGGACGGTGAATGGATGTTAGGTTTCTATTACTTGTCCCCCCCTCCCCCAATAAAACAAAAGCAAATCATGCTTTGGACAACCATAATAATATAAATATATTTTTGGAAAAGGATAATGCTGTATGAAAATATAAAAAATAATAATAATAATCTAAAAAAAAAAGTGTCAATCTATGAAAACCAAAAATTTACTAAAACAAAAATTACTTTTGTTTATTGGATAGAAACTTTTAGAAAGAGAGAGAAAAAAAAAACTAAAACTGAACTAGTGCACTATTTTTATTGCATAGCAACAATATATGCATAAACCTTAAAGGCCGAGTCTGCCGGTTTCACTCTGGAAAAGGCACTTTTTAAATACAGGATTTAAACAAACAAACAACTTCTCAATTTAGAGATCAGGGCTTGTCTTCATTTGAAGTTTATGAAGTTTGAAGTTTATTGAACATATGCATATATACATATATAATTATATAAACACATAAACAAATAAAGAAAGTTAAAAGTAAAAAATAAAAGAAACATCCAATAAATATCGATGTATATGTTCAAGGGAGTAGGAAGAAGTTGAAAACTGATCCAGTCCTACCCCTTATTCTTCATATCCTATCACTTATTTACAATAAATTACATTTTAATAAAAGAAAATATATAATCCTACTCGTATAAAAAATAAAAAATACACAATAGTAACACACATATATACAAATTTCATTACACTCATATTGATACATCAAAGAAAAATAAGTAAATAAATCATTTCTACAATCTTCTTAACTCATATCTGATTTAAATAATAATATTGAACTTTACTTTTAAACATTTTTTTAAATTCAACAAGTGAATTACATCTTTTCAGGTCAGTTCCCAAGTTATTCCACAAATTAACTCCTTTAACGGAGACACACCTTTGCTTAATATTTGTTCTTGTTTTGGGTGTTTTGTACACACTTGTACCCCTTATCTCATAAGGACAGTGTCTAATTTCAAACAACTTTTGAGTACTGTGGCAGAGTAGGTTATTGTATACTTTGTACATTATTTGTGCTATTTTAAACTCAACCAAGTCATAAAATTTCATTGTATTTAATTTAATAAATAGTGGATGTCTTGATTCTGTATATTTTGATCGATTAATAATCCTTATGGCTCTTTTTTTGCAATTTAAAAACAGCGTCGGTATTTGTTTTATATGTATTTCCCCAAATTTCCACACAATAGGTCAAATATGGTAATAATAATGTATTATATAATGTATATAGTGAATTCATGTTCAGGACCTCCTTGGTTTTATAGAGTATCCCTATGATTTTTGACATTTTCCTTTTAACATTTTCTATGTGTGGTTTCCAACATAATTTATCATCAATAACTACTCCAAGGAATTTATTTTCATACACCCTTTCTATTTCAATTAAATTCACCATAATTTCAACTTGATGAGTGATTGGTCTACTACCGAAAACTATGAACTTGGTTTTATTTAAATTTAATGATAATTTATTCATATCAAACCAATTTTTTATTGTATTTAATTCATACTCCACAGTAGTCAGAAGCTGCTTCAAGTTGTCTCCAGAACAGTAGAAAGTTGTATCATCCGCAAACAAGACACTCTTGAGTATTTTCGAGACACAACAGATATCATTCATATACAATATAAATAATTTAGGGCCCAGCACAGACCCCTGAGGAACTCCATGAGTAATCTTCAATTGTTTTGAATTTGTATTATTAAACTGCACATACTGATATCTATCATCCAAATAACTTTTTATCCATTTATATGCTAAGCCTCTTATACCATATTTCACTAATTTATTCATTAATATAGAATGGTCTATGGTGTCAAATGCTTTCTTTAGATCCATAAATATCCCAACAGTAAATTTTTTATTGTCTATGTTGGTAGCTATTGCCTCTACAAGTTCCATGACTGCCATTGAGGTGGTCCGTTTTTCTCTAAAACTGTACTGATTTTCACTCAAAAGCTTATGTTTCTCAATAAAATTATCCAGTCTATATAAAAATAATTTTTCTAGAATTTTTGAGAACTGTGGCAACAATGATATTGGTCTATAGTTACTAAATATATGTCTATCACCACTTTTGTAAATAGGAATTACTTTTGCTATTTTCATTTTTGATGGAAATATACCAGTTTGGAAAGACAAATTACAAATATATGTAAGAGGTTTTACAACATATTCTATAATACTTTTTACCAGTGTCATATCTATATTAAAATAGTTGGTAGACTTTTTATTTTTTAATGTTTTTACAACATTTAATACTTCTATATCATTAACACCATTAAGAAACATAGTGGATGAATTATTTACAACGTACTTATCTATTTCATGTTTATTTCTTGTCTCTGGAATTTCATTTGCCAAATTACTACCCACATCAACTAAATATTCATTGAAGTTATTGACTATGTCTGAAATTTTATCGATTACACTGTCTTTATCTTTTATAAAATATTCTGGATAATTAATTTTTTTAGATCTATTTTTAATTACATCATTTAGTATTTTCCATATTTCTTGCATATTGTTTTTATTCTGCTCTAGTAATGCATGGTAATGATCTTTCTTCCTTATACGTATAATATTTAATAATTTATTTTTATAGGTCTTATACTTTGTTCGCAGGCGGGGCCGAGGGAATTTGCCGGCTGCGTGACGTCACTCCCACGGCAATTTGAAAGCATGCACGGATTATTATTTTTTTTCACTCACTCATTCACACATGTAAGCTTCTGTGAGTGAGTGAGTGAGTGAGTGAGTGAGTGAGTGAGTGAGTGAGTGAAAAAAACAACAATTTTTCGTATCGATTTTTCATATCGTGCATCACTAATTTTAACCC